>NW_024543079.1:492500-1092500 GCF_018167655.1 Microtus oregoni
TTGAGCTCCTACTGTGTACCTGCTTTAGAGTCACAGCAGCGACAGAGGATGGGTAAATCCTGACTCTGGGGGTGTTTATAAAGGGGCATCAATGACCCCTCCGACAATGTGCCCTTGGTGTCCAGTCACCTGCCAGAGGTCTACCTTTCTGATACATACATTTCTCTATTTTATTTCCCCCTCCACTTGTCAAGGGAGGGGGGATGCTGTGCAGAGCTTTCTTTGTGGATAATGACCTATGACCACACCAGACTATAAGTTCTTAGGGAGGTGTGGCTCCTTTGTCTTATTCTACTCTCAAGGGTGTCAAAGCTCAAAACATATTACCCCCTGCCCCCGCCACCCAATAGCTATGCAATGAATGACAAGGAAGCCTGTCCTGGGGGGAGCATAATGTCAGAGTGGCCTGGCCTGATGAAAACTGAGTGTGGGAGGTGCTAGGGGCTGAAAGAGTGCCCTCGGTCCATCATAGGCCCGTCACTGGGTACCACTGCACAGCAGACACTTTTCAATGTGTCGTAGGCCCGCCAGTGAACAGGATAACCCCATCCCTGTCCTGAAGGACCTCTCCTAGTGAGGTAGGATGTCAATGACACACGTAAAGACCGCGAAAGGAGGTCAAGCCAGGGTCTCAGTGAACCTAGTACTGGACATTGAACTCAGGGCACCATACAAGCTGGGTAAGCAGAGCTATGTTGCCAACCCCCTTTCACTTTTTTTTTTTTATTTCAAGACAACTTGGTTACTCTGGCTGGCCTTGAACTCATCCTGAGGTAGGTCTTTGAACTTGGGAGCTTCTTGTCTTAGCCTTCTGGATGGCTGGGGTGATAGGCCTGTGCCACCAAGGCTGGCTTGAATCTAGAGTTTGAATGGGGCTGCTGGGGAACCTATCTAACCTTGGAGAAGGAGGAAGCAGGGTGGAGAGGGGACTAGATACAGCTGCCCTTAAAACAACACCAGAAGTTCCTGCTCCTTAGCCACCCTTCCCAAGGCCCTCATGAGGATGTGCTCACCTTGGTACCCACAACCAGGTTTTACAGACCTCTCTGTTAGCATGGTGGGCCACACACTACTTTGCCAGAGATGAGTGTGGTCCAGCGCAATGCAGGATGCTTGCTTGGAAGCATCCTGATCTCCAGATGCCCGGCCCCTGCCCTCTGCTCTGATGACAAACCTTTCCACAGATGTTACCCAGTCTCCACTGCGGCCAAAATGTCTGCTGCTTGGAAAACCTTCCCCCTCTCCTTGGACTTTCTAGATGGGAACCTTATTGGCTACAGGCCTGGTTCTGGAGTTGACAGGTTGAATAGATTTCAGCCTAAGAACGGCCTGGAGTCTCTTTTCTTCAGGAGTCAGACAAAGTGTTTAGGGTTGACTTGAAGACCAAAGCATGCTTAGATAGATACAACTGAGTGGAACTAGGGGCCATGCTGCTGTTGTGGCCACCAGAATGGAATCTTATCTGGCTTCTTGCTCCAGCCCACTATGGATCCACAGGTAATGAGGCCTGACCATGAGACCTCAGAAGTCTCCGCATGCCCCTTCCCTCTTGCCACCCTGACCCTTCCTCATGGGTAATTACCAGCTACAACTTGTTCAGGTCGGTCTTTTTCAGCAGTTCTTGGGGGCCACAGGAAGTGTAGCTCACCCGGCCCTACCCATCAGGCACAACGTGATGGTATTGTTGCGACTTGTAAAGTGCCAATTAGTTGCTGTCAACACCTCCACCTTACATGTGTACTACAGGTAACAACATCACCTGGCTTCAGCCACCCAGACAGCATCCACCCCTCCCCATCTCACCCCACATCAGCCTAGCTCTTGGCAACTGAGGCAGAGGAATCCTGTATTGCCACAGTTGGCAGTGTTAACCAAGAGGTATCAACTATGGCTTCCCAGAATACGCTTAGGAAGTCCTGACCTTGAGAATCCACTGTAGAGTACAGTTCTACACTCCTAGGACGAGGAGGCACAGACTTGGGCAGGGACAGGGGAGGGTAAGAGCTCACCATGAACTTGCCATCTTCTCTGGGAAACCTATTGCCTTGGGATTGGTATTATGTTCAAGGCATCATTTGACAAATCTCTGTAGTATATATTAGGGGTGCAAGGCATTGCCCTAAAATATAGGGGATGCCAAGATGTTGTCCTTGTTAGCCTCAGCTGTCAACTTGACATAAATCTAATGTCACCTGGGATATGAGAATCTCAGTTGAAGAATTGCTCAGATCAGCCTGGCTGGTGGCCATGTCTGTAAGGCATTTTCTTATTCGCTAATGGATGTAGATGGTCAGCTCACTGTGGGCGGTGCCAACCCTAGGCATGTGGGCATAAGCTGCACAGTGATGATGCCGTCTATGCCAGGGGGAGCAGAACGCCATAGCACCCCGATGGACACGGCACAGGTTTAAACAGGAACACATTTCTATACCGTGCCGGGAGAAGCCCCTTCCCTTTTAAACTTCTTTCATTTTGAGAAACTCTTTGTTTCTCTCAGGCCCGCCACCTATGCCTCCATCTACTCTTTTGTTTATTGATGTTTTCTGTGTCTGTGTCTGGTGTGCACGTGGGTGTGAGCATGTTCACATGTGTGTGGGTGCATGTGGCAACAGGGGCCTTCCATGGTGACTTTCTCATTTAGGCAGAGTCTCTCAGTACAGCCCAGAGCTTGCCAACACAGGCCAGGCTAACTGGCTGGCTTTGCCTGGGGATGCCTCGCCCCCACCTTCTGAGCACCAGGTTTACAGGTGGGCTGCCCCACCCACCCGGCGTTTACCTGTGTTCTGGTTGGTTCAACTCCTGCTTTTGTTCTTCACGACAAGTACTTTACACATGGAGCTGTGTCCCCACCTGCCTGACTTCTACACTTAACCCTGATGCTGCAGAACTTGGGCTGGGAAGCTTAGGGAGCGACAATGAGTTTAGCGGAACTTTCGCGGAGTGACTTGAGTTGCTCAGTTTAATGGGGGCTTGCCTTCTATGCCAGGAAAAGACGCTGTGTTGTGTTTACAGCAGTTATCTGAAGCATGTGATTAGCTAGGTTTAAAAATTCATATATGTAAGGAAGAAGAAATAGCACCTATGGTTCAGATGGAGGTGCACGTAGCAGAATATGAAAGAGATATTTGTTATGGTTTGAATATGAAATGTTCCTCCATGCTCTCACATGCTTCACCTTGGTTTCTAGGGGGTGGTGCTGTTCTGGAAGAACATAGAACTTTGGGGATCTAACATAGAGTGATAGGGCCTGGCCTTGCTTCTAGCCCCAGACACTCTCTGTGCTCTCATTCAATGAGGTGTGGGCAAGTTGTCCCCCACGGCCACTGCCAGAGACAGGGGCCACTCCAGCGGCCCACCATGCATGCTGCCAAGCCTTCTCCGTCATGATGAACACAATCCCCTTCTGTCCAGAGCCCACGTAAGTTCATCCCTCCTGAAGTTCTCACAAGGACAGGAAAAGTAAGACACGCAGGTGCCGTCAATATTCCAAGAATGAGGAAATTGGCTGAGAGGAAAACACACCCCAGCTCCTGGGAAACATCTCTCAAGAGTCAAGGTCCAATCATGCTGGGTTTAAGTCTGAGGAATTCAGCTTCCTGGGATCCAGGGCTCAAAGTGCAGGATGAGTAAGGACATAATTAGACGGGTGTGGCTCAACCTCTGTCCCCACAAGAGCTGTTCTAACCCCTGGTGAATATCAGAATCCCGTGGGCATTTCTTTTCACTACCACACCACCACCATCACCACCACCATCACCACCACCACCATCACCACCACCATCACCACCACCACCATCATCACCACCACCATCACCACCACCACCATCATCACCACCATCATCACCACCATCACCACCACCACCATCACCACCATCACCACCACCACCATCACCACCATCACCACCACCATCATCACCACCATCACCACCACCATCACCACCACCACCATCACCACCACCATCACCACCACCACCATCATCACCACCACCATCACTACCACCACCATCATCACCACCATCATCACCACCACCATCACCACCATCATCACCACCATCATCACCACCATCACCACCACCATCACCACCACCATCACCACCACCATCACCACCACCATCATCACCACCATCACCACCACCACCATCACCACCATCATCACCACCATCATCACCACCATCACCACCACCATCACCACCACCATCACCACCACCATCATCACCACCATCATCACCACCACCATCACCACCATCACCACCACCATCACCACCACCACCATCACCACCATCACCACCACCATCACCACCACCATCATCACCACCATCACCACCACCACCACCATCATCATCACCACCATCACCACCACCATCATCACCACCATCATCACCACTATCACCACCACCATCATCACCACCATCACCTGATGGAGGAAGGTCATTGGTTAAATAAAAAGAAACTGCTTGGCCCTCATTGGTTAGAAGCTAGGTGGGAGGAGTAAACAGAACAGAACGCTGGGAGGAAGAGGAAGTGAGCTCAGACTCCACAGCTCTCCTCTCAGGAGCAGATGCCTCAGAGAGACGCCATGCTCCCAGCTCCCAGGCAGATGCACGTGATGAAGCTCCAACCCAGGATGGACATAGGCTAGAATCTTCCTGGTAAGCGCACCTAGGGGCGCTACACAGATGATTAGAAATGGACTAAATTAATATGTGAGAATTAACCTAGAAGAGGCTAGATAGAAATGGGCCAAGCAGTGATTAAATGAATACAGTTTGTGTGTTGTTATTTCGGGCATAAGCTAGCCGGGCAGCCGGGGTGCTGGGGACACAGCCCCGTCGCCCATATTACTACAATCACCACCACCATCATCACCACCATCATCATCTAAAGATAAAGAAACTCCGGCCACTCCTCAGACTTAATATGTTAGATCTTAAGTATGGCCAGAAAATCAGAAAAATTTAAAAGTTCCCAGGTAATTCCAATCTGGTGCCAAGGCACCTATCCCATTCAAAAGCAGAGCATTATAAGAGGTGAATCAGGTGTGGAAAGCTTTTCAGTACAAAGAGAGAGCATCTGGTCCAGGGTGGGTTCCGAGGTCTTGTCTGTAGAACCCAGACAAACAAACGCCCTGTCCATCCTGTCACAGAGAAAGGATGCTTTTGATGCCTTCTTTCCCATGACTCTCATTCCTGGGCTCCAAACCAATGCAGTAGATACAAGCATTTGCCGAGAGCCTACCTCATACTGGGCTCCAGGGTGGAGTGGTTTGAGAGACACCATGTTGCAACCATGCTTCCTGCACAAGCTTTTGCCCTCACGCCTCCCTCCAGCAAAATTCTTCTTTCCAATATGCTGTACTTCTCTCCTCTAAGCCCAGAGATGCCACCTCTTTTGGACCTCACCCTTTTCTCTTCCTCCTTGTGTCTACTTCATGTTTTTGATTGTTTATCGTTCATCTGCTGGGCTCGATCCTCCACCACCTATCTCTAGCTATAGTCCGGTGTCAGTGTAAGAGAGGAGAAAGTGGTATTGTATGTACATAGTAGCTAAGCACATTGGCAGGGAAGTCAGGCAAGCTGACACTGCCTGAATCAACTCTGGTCCACTGCTGCCTGGTTGCCTCTTCTGTAACAGGTGTTGCTCATCACCAGCCATCACGCCTACCTTTAAATCCCACCTCTTGCAGAAAGCCTTCCTAAGTGTGTATTCTAGCAGTCAAGCTTTCTTCGCCTGTAGAGATAGGACAGGGGAGATTGACTTATGCTTGGACGTCAAGGCTGTGCCTAGGAAGTAAACACAGAAGGCTCCTGGCTGGGTGGGGGTGGGGTGGGGTGTCATTTCTTCCTAGTGTCATGGTTATCACGGTGTTAACTCTCAGGAAATTAACTCTTTTTATACTTGGCTATTTTCGTATATGTATATCATTGATTAAGCACACAAAAACAATATTCTCAAACTTTGCTGCTTATTATAATCCACTTAGTAATTAAAAACAAAACAAAATAAAACACCAATGTCCAGAGCGTACCCCAGAGCCATGCATCTGCCTGTGGGGATGGAATCCAGCTACCCACCAGTATCGTGTTAAGCTCCCAGGTACTTTCAATTTGCAGCTAAATCTGAGAGTCAACATACCTTCTGATTTCAGCGCTGAGGATGTCATGCATTGCCTTTTTCTTGCGTCCTTTAGCTCACTGAGGTCCTTCATTGAGCATTATCTTGTGAAAACACCGAGGTGGAAATCTCTGTTATTTCCTTCTCTCATATGATACTTGGTATAGATTCACGCTGTCTGGGACAGTCGGACCAAAAAGACTCTGGGCCATAGATAGAAGGAAAACAAAGTGCAATGGGTTAGAGAATAAGGCTGGATCAAGTCTCATATCAGAGTTAGGGGGACAGAAAGCGTCTCTGAAGAGTCAACTGAGGGCAGAGGAAGTCGAGCAGGAACAGGGGTCTGAAGTAGGAAGGGGCTCTGGGCTTCAGAAGAGAAAGGTTGCCCCTGTCAGCACTAAGGTACCAGAGCCAGTTAGGGAGAGGGAAGGAGAAAGGCTGGGGAGGAGGGTCGCTTCCATCCCAGCGGAGCTCCCTGAGAAAGCTAACTTCCAGCTTCATTCTTCCAGCAGCCCACAAACGCTAATCCATGCAAGTCCACCCTGGAAACACCTACGCCATTAGAAACCATTAGAAACACCTACGCCATTAGTTTGTTCAAATGACTGGGCCTGGTGGCACCGACCTGTAACACAAATCCAAGACCAGTTCGAGCCACAGACTGAGTTCAAGGCCAGCCTGGGTCGCTGAGTGAAACTTTGTCTCAAAACAGACAATAAACAACCTCCAAGGGGCTGGGGACCCTGTGGGAACATACCTGCCTAGCATGCGGGCCCTGGAATTGATTCTCGGTACTCCCCCCTGCAATAAAAACCAAAAACAGATGAGAAGCGTGAAAGCTGAGAGTGAAGTCTGTAGCTCCGTAGGCTTGCTCCTATGGGGAAAACCTCTGAGGTTCTCAGGTTCTTTTTGTTTAAGCTATTGTGATTCGAAAACACGGGACCTTCTACAACCAAAATTAAGCATTAGGTATGTCTTTAAACAGGACAATGGCTGAGTGGGCAGGCCAGGCACATGGAGCTGTGACATTTTGTGTCACGTTTCCACCACGGAGATGGTTGCTTAGAGCAGGTGACAGCGTTTTGTTGCTGAACCTGAAGAATCCAGAGCAAGACTCGGGCTCCCTCACCCATTGCTGGAGTTCATTAGCCACAGAGAGACACTAAGTGACTGTAAGGATCAGTGTAGCTTGGCAGCCATGTGACGGGCAGCCTTTCCAAGTCCCAGGCACCAGTGTAGCACAGGGCGCGTCAAGTGTGCTTTAAGCTCCACTCCCAGGACTCATTAGAATCATGTGCCCAACGGTACCCCTCAACGTCTCGAAGCAAATAGAGAATGATATAATTCTCTCTGAGAACACCTTCCTGTCTTATCCACAGCATGTCTTCTCTATTATGATTAGGGCATTAAGCATCCCATTGTCCTTAACATTTCATGAGTTTCTACCCCCACTGCTTGCTGGGATTATGTCAAAGTGTCTGCTCCTGAATGGCGTTTTCACCCAACAATACAGATTGTCTTTTCTCCTTAGGCACCGTTGGGCCACCCAGTGAGGCCAAGCAACCTGGCTTAACGTGCACGAGCAGTTGGAAGGCTGCCTAGACCCACTTTCTATAAGGCTTGGACCTTGGTCTTGGCCTGGTTTCCCCCAAAAGAAAGATTTGGGGAGTGAGAACTAAAGATTTCTTTGCAAATAGCGCACTTGAGAGATGTTGATAGAGAGACGTTGATAGAAAACTGTCTCTAGGGAGGGAGCCAGAAAATACAGAAAGTGGGGAAGCATTGCCTGGGAGATGGAGATCGGGGTACTGAAGTACCACAGCTTCCTCAAGGATGAGAGAGCTGGGGCGTTTGTCACCCCTGTGGCCAGCTGGAATCTATCACTGCTCCTGACTCACCTTGTGGGTTCAAGGACTCTGGGTGCAGGCCTGTAGTAGTTCTACTGCTACCAAAGAAATGGTTTCACCTGGAGAGGCATTGGGACCCTCGAGGGGGCATTGACAGGACGGCAGGCAGTTACTGCAGTAGTCACACTTGCCGGTTTCATGCCAGACACTTGGCAGGCCTTCGGTGAACATCTGTGACATGCACCTGCATGGCCCAAACCTCGGCCATAACCTTTGCAGGCTACCGTCTTGCTCAGGGCTGTCCTTTATAGTAAACTTTAACCCCTACTTCTAAGTCTTTTCCTTTTTTTATTTCATTGGCCCCTTTTCTACCCCATACTTGCTCAGCTGGGGACAGAGGCCCCTTCCCTCTTCTCTGTCACTGCACCCATGTGGCTGTAGAGCAGAACTCTTTAGTGCTGCAACTTCAGCTTTAGAAGAAAAGACATGCACTCTGAGATTTACATGGAAGTCCCTAAGTTCAAGGTGGGGGCAGAATGTTAGTATTTCTGTCTCATATCCCGGGACACAGGGTCACAGGGAGATCTGATTTAAACATACTTGGCTGCTTATACTTGGGCATTGTTGTTTAATTTTGGGGGAGAGGGTGATCAGAATTCTCATGTCTAAAATGCGATAGTTGTGCCATTGAATTCTTGGGGGCTTAGGGAGGGTCCTGGGGGCAAATGCACACTGCTTACCACCCTGCCTGTTGCGTGGGAAGCAATGCTGTCTACTAAGCCCTTTGATTGACTTACAGGAGTCTGTTGGTTTGAGACTGAAACTTAGGGATTTGTGCATGCTAGGCAAGCCCTTTACAGCAGAACTCTATCTCTGCCGATAAGCATTTGCTGACTGTCCACTGTTTATAGAGTGCCTGCCCTGTCTATGTGTGGTCCATTCTGCATCGTGTTGAGGGATAAACTCACTTTAGCTACATTCCAAGCTGCCCAGAAGATGAAAGGCCCATGAGGAATGGCCACAGGTAACGGAACTCCAGTTCAAGCCACTGCAGGACTGTCCTGTGGTCTCCATTTGTCTCTCCATCCTCACAGCGTTCCCATTACCCTGTCCTGTTCATCAGGCCGGGTTACCCTCTGTGTCCTCCGCAGGTAACAGGAACTTGCCTGGCCTTCGAGGAGCTTGACAACCAGGGGCAGGACAGATTGGTGACAGGAATGATCTCATAACCATGGTGACAGTCCTGAGTGACATGTATGAAGCACTTGGCGACAAGTATCATTTTCATCACTTTAGCATAAAAATAAATCAGCTTTACAGAGAATTTGATCAAATTCAGTGCCCCTGGGCTCTCCATTCTCTATCTGAGGAAACTGAGTCACAGAAAGACTGGGTGACATGACCAAGCTCTTGGAGATAATACACGGTGAAGTCTGAGTTCCTGGGGCTAGGGCTGTGTCTCAGCTGGTAGGATGCTTGTCTATCAGGAGAGAGGCCCTGATTTTGATCCCTAGCACCGTATAAACCAGACATTGTGGGACAGGCTTGGAATCCCAGCACTCAAGGCAGAGGCAGGAAGCTCAGGGCTATCCTGTGTTACATATGGAGCTCAAAGTTAGCCTAGTCTACCTGAGACCCTGTCTTAAACAAACAACAAACAAGCAAACAGACAAAACATAGAAGCACCTGGATTCAAACCCTCCTGGTGTGTAGGCTCTGACCTCACATTTGTTGAACTAATGGCAATGCTGTGGCCCCAACAGACTTTGGTCGCCGCAGGTACTGCTTTTCTCTATTTGTGGTCTCCAGCCCATGGCCCCAACAGACTTTGGTCGCCGCAGGTACTGCTTTTCTCTATTTGTGGTCTCCAGCCCAAGAGTTGAGGGATGTAGTCTCTCCTAGGGCTATGAACACATTCCTGGAGTCAACTCCAGAGCTGCTGTTTGGTTCTGTGGACCTGGGTTGGGGTCAGGGAATGTGCATTTGCTGATAGATGCAGACCAGGCCTCTGCAGAGAGAACTTCCCGCTCTCGGCTGCCGGGAGGGTGAGGAGAGGAGACGCTGTGGAGTTCCAGCTCACAGTGCAGGGTGTGCCTGAGAGCCATCGGGGTCTACTCTGACATGCAGCATGGGAGCTAAACCCTGTAGTTCTGGTATCCAGTAAAGCTACTCAGGAAGCTGAGGCAGCAGGATTAGAAGGTCAAGGCCTTGGGCTATAGGTTGATCTCTAAGCCATCCTGGGCAGCTTAGCGAGACTCCGCCTCGAAATAAAATGTGAAAAATAGCCAGGGATATAGTTCATGGGTAGTCACTTGCCGAATGTGTTGGAGGCACTGGCTTCAGTCCCCTGCACGGCGTTAATACAATAAAATAAAAAATTATTTGGGATGCACCCCTAACAAACTCTGGTAGTGAATACTGGCAGAACTAGGGAGCCCACATTGGCTAACAAAATCAAGGGCTCACCCTGTGTAGGTGGAGGTTCTGAATTAAGGCTAGGGACACAACTGAGAAACTAAAAAACACAACCGGATCATTGCCAATGTTGGGTCAGAACTAAAGATCTGAGTCTAGACAATCCTCTCTTACCTGCTCCCATTACTGCTTTTTCCTAACAGCCACACCAGAGCGGAGCTGGTAGAGGGTGGGGGGGGGGTGGGCATAGGGGCACTGTGAATCCTCCATCGTCTTAGAGGCAGTCAGGGGCCTGTTGAAAACGAGGAAGGACTGAACTTAGGTGGGATTCCCTGCCTCAGTCTGAAAACATCAGGCTGGTCTATTGTTGCCTGGCATCCTGGCTTCCTCCCCCGAGCAGCTCCTTGATGCCCAGTTTACCTCTGCCTGACACGCAGGTCTGCAAACTCGGAATGAAAGAGTGGCTGCTTTGAAAATGGTTGCTCTCTTGGGGAAGGGCGAGGGGAGAAAATGGACTCGGTGCGCTCGGCTCTCCAGAGATGGCACCCAGCCCCTGTGATAAATGACAGCATTAACAAGGTTTGGTTGAGAGGGGACCTCCAGATTTACGACTTCCTGTGTCGGCCAGCAGATGTCATTATGGCTGACAGAACAGGAGCCCTTTCAAGAGCAGCTGGGGTGGAGCTAAGTTGAGGAAAAAAAAATTAAAAGGCAGAAGCCTGAACACTGTTTGCTCAGGGGTGCTGCTGTCGTTTAGAGGACACGGGATTTGCACAGGAAATCAGAAATCTTGCAAAGTCTCTGAACTCATGTTGGTGAGGGTTAGGCATAACTCTCAACCGAAAGACAGCACGATTGGCTTTTCTCAAATACGAAGCCCTTTAGAGTGAGTTCTGTTGTTAGTCCGCTTGTGCACGCAAACGTCCTCTGAGGTCAAAATGAGCACGCTCGGCTAAACACAGGTGTGCCACTCTGGAACAACACTTGGATGGACCTTAAAGATGTGCATTTTACAGACTCAGCAGCCCTCTCTGAGCAAACTCCAGTGTGCTTATCATGTTACCCGTTTTAAACACGGTCTCACGGGAGGGCCCTGGCACTTCATGGGCCCAGATTTGCATGTGTGTGTGTGGAATTGAAAGACGGCACAAGTTTGGAATCCATCACAGGCCACAAAGCCCAGGCCAGGAAGTATCAACGTCTAGGGCATCTTAAGAGCAACTGCACATCCTGTTTCCATGGTTCTTTTTTCCGTAGGTAAAGACTGATTGCAGATAGCCCTCTTGGCCAACAGATGCTTGGATGCTTGACATCTTTTAGGCTCATCTGATCTGTGACCCAAGACACAGCCCAGAAGAAATGTCCGTGACTCCAGGCACTTGGTTGTCCAGTCCTGCCCTCTTTAATCCAGCCCTTGTCCTACCTCCACAACTACTGGGGGCTTGGTAGGAATTAAAAGCCATGGTAGACTTTTAGGAAGCCAGCATAAGAGTCCCTCTTGCTACTTGTTTCTCAAAAAGCAAACTCATTTCAAGGCAATACTGGATCTAGAAACTTCTTCCAGAGTTGAACAACAACTACCATGTTGATGTGTATGTTATAGCAATTATCTGATTTCACCGAGACTTTTGTTTTAATTATTTTTTTATGTTGCTGCTGGGATTAAGTCTGGGGTCTCATATATGCTGGGCAAGCATTTTATAGCTGGCATCACTGCCTATGCCTTCAGTGAGCTATTCAGTATAGGACTGAGCACAGTGATGTCCATCTCATGACACCTTTCTCAGACCACACGAGTGGCAGTGGGGTGTCACGCTTACTGATCTGGCTGTGGATGGTCTCTCTGAGGGCCTGGCTTTTCCTTCCCTATCCGTGTTATCCCTGAGAGGTCACACGAGCTCTCCGGTGGGTGGGCAGGCGGTGCACATTGCTCTCTTTGAGTAGGGTGCATTTTCTATCTGTGTGTCAAATGCCGTGTGTGTGAAGTGACCAGTTAAGGGTCCGACACAGGAAAGAGTTCTTAACCCTGCAACAGTCGGGATGATTACCTTTAACTCTCTTCTGTGCCTTCTCACAGACAAATATTCTAACTCAGAAAGAAATCCACAGTCCACTTAGCAAAGAAACCCAGCAACAGAAACAACAGTAATAACGGAATCTGTCATGTGTTGAACACATATGCAGTGCTAGGTCTGCAAAGTGACCGGCAGGCAAAAATTTATTATTATTTTTGGACTAAGGATTGGACCCAGGGCTCCTGTGCAGGCTAGGCAAGCACTCTATCCTGGAGATCCCGCCTCCTCCCCCATCCCTATGGTTAAGTTTACTTCGATACATATCTCTTTAAGTTGCCTGGGCTGCTCTTGAACTTATCCCAGGAAGGTCTAAAATTTTGAGCTCCTCTTGCTCAGCCTCTGGAGCAGATGGGACTAGGGGCCTGCACCATGTTGCAACTAATTCTTAAACTATACCAGGACCCACAATGCAAGGCGTTCTGAGTCCCATTTGCTACGGAGAGCTTGTTTGAAGTTCTCAACATAAGTGTTGGACAGACTCACCCAGACAACCTATTGAAATATACTGACTCCCTCCCCTCTCTCTGAGTAGAGTTTTGGGCGGGACCCCCAAGATTTCTACATCAACAAGGTCCCAATCGCTGCTGCTGATTGCAGGCCTTGCTTGGGAGCACCGACGTCAGTCACCTGTTAAAGGCAGCAAGGTGCATTTTCAAAAGTAAAATTTCAAATAAATGTAGGGGCTGAGGTGATGGCTCAGTGGGTAAAGCACCTGTCTTTCAGGCAAGGGGACTTGAGTTCGGGGAGTTGATGTGTCGAGCAGGACATGGTGGCTTGTGTCTGCAATCCCAGGAGCCCGGAAGCAGAGGCGGGAGGACTCCTGAGGCTTGGTGGCCAGTTTGTCACACGGCTAACCTGTGTGACCCCACACACATGTATACACACACCCACCAAAACTTGGAAAATATTTAAAAATACATGCTCTGAACAAATGCTTGTGTTTCTTCAAAGGTTCTAACGGGAGGCTTTGGTGCGAGAAGTTGTTTGTTATATTCACGCCATTTGGGCAACTCCCTCTCTGTGTTAGGTGTCCCGTTAGATGACGCTCCCCCTGGCACCAAACAGTTTGTGAGTTCCTTCTAGGGGATGATTTCAGGGACATTTTTGGAAGACGCACAAGGTCTTTAAGTTGTATACTATGGCCACTGTTGAAGTTCAACAATCCTAGTGTGGTACAGAAGGAAACTGGATGGAGCACCCCCAGCAGGAGGACACCTGAGTTCCAAGATGGAATATAACCAAGCAAGCCACCTGGGTGCCACCTGCACTGGAGAGGTCTGGGGTTTTCTTGGTACCCAAGCAGGAAGACTCTCAGCCCATGAGCCCACTTGGACACCAGAGAGTTGTAGAGGTTGAATGCTGCCCGCAAAAGTCATTGGCAACTAATCAAAGCCGGAGACCACTGGTGTAAGCCACCACTTAGAACAGAACCAGGATGTGATCTGGCCCACCGTGGAGGGCTTGGAGAAAGGAGTTCTCAGACATACCTGGTGGGGGATGGGAACGAAGGCCAAGGGCTCAGGGATCAAGCCAGGCTATAACCCACGCTTCCTGGGTGGGAAGAGTAATCTAGCAAAGGCTTATTCATTCCTTGTTTCCTAATTCAGGTGGGATTGGAGCAAGCTGGATTCTAAATATCCATGCAGACTGCATTCAGGAAATATAGACACAGAAAGACCTGGGGGGAAAGCAGTATAGCCAAGGAAAACAGGTAAACTGTGGTCAGAGGCAGAAGCTGGCTGGAGGCAGGGAGTCTCCATCAACAGGATGTAGGATGGGGGACACAGGCTGGATTATTTGCCTATCCAGTACTGCCTCTGCAGAGCGGACCGGCCCATCTTGGAGGACCCTAATGCTTTCTAACACTTCTCTATAGGTTTGTTTACTTGTGTATCTACCCACTCTCTCATTCATTCAGCCTGGTTCTTAACTAAGCACGTATTATGAACCAGGTGCCATCATAGACGCTGGGAATTATAGCCGGGCTCCGACCTCTGTCCTCAGAGAGCATTCTCTTTCAGGAGTGTGGCAATATGCAAAACAAACCCAGTGTGAAAGGAGCCAGAGAGAAAAACGAAGACAGAAAGGAGATTTGGGCTTTCAGGGGGTACGGTTGAGAAATGGTTCCTCTCAATTCTCAGACAGAGAATGTAAGTAACACACAAAACCTCTGGCTCAAACAAAGTTAAATCGGTTCAAGGAACAAAGGAAACACTTTGACTGCCTATCACTTCTTAGTGCGGGGATTGATAGCTTTGATGGGCGGGTTTTTTTCTCCCAGCGTTTTACTCCATTTGGCCTTTTCAGACACAGTTCAGTTTCACGGGGTGCCGTGATGTTCTGTCCCAGTTGTCAGCTTGATGAAATCAATAATTATTTGCCAGAAGAGCTGCTAGGCACTCCTGTGAGCGATTATCTTGACTGGGTTCATTGAGCAGGGAAGGCCCACTCACTATAGGTGACACCATTCCCTGGGCTTGGGTCCTGAACTGTGTCAAAAGGAGACAGTAAGTTGAACACAGCACCTTCATCTCCTTCTGCTTCCTGAGAAGCGGCTTCCTGAACACCAGTTCCTTCAAGATCCTTTCGCCATAGCTTCCCTCCATGATGGACTGGTTCACCCTAGAACTGGGCCAACACAGTCCTTTCTCCATGAAGCTGCTTCTGTCTGAGCACCTCATCCCAGCATCACGGAAGCAATAGGGACATGCACCTAACTCTTCACTCTTTGACTTTCCCGCTTCTGGAGGAGCAGAGTCATACTCAGTCTGGAAACAAGGCCATCAGCGTCGTGACCGCAGCAACTGACTCTTGAGCCGGCAAGGATCCAGTGAGGCTGAATTTCAAAAATCCCATTTGCAGTCTCTCAAGTACAGAACACGGGGAGGGAAAACTGTTGGCATAAGCTTCCTCATAATAGGAGAAAGGCAACCTTAGGAGGAACTAGGAAAGAAGGAGGAATTGAAAAAATAAAGAACAAAGGCTTACAGTGTCCTTGACATGGCTGAAACGGCGGACACTCGGGTGCCAATCTTCTCAGGTCTTCTCTTTCAGGTAAGTGAATCAAAACTAATTTCTACTGTGGCTTTGAACCCTTGAGTTGGGTTTCCTTACTTTAAATAGAAAGGTAGGCTAAATACGCAGGCATAGTTGCTCCTAGATCGTGCTTATCAAGGGCTTCCGGTTCCTCTCTGGAAGGCTGTGCCCTCAGCCTGGCTCACCCAGGGTAACCATCAATCACTTTGTTCATGGAAGCACATGCCAGGGCCATGTCCTCTTCTAGGTTGTTTGCCTATGAGTCTGTGTCCATCTCTGAATGCACGGAAGGTCAAGGGATGGAAAGCACAGGTTCTAGAATTGATGCCCTCATCTCCCCAGGACCACCGACTGCCTCATTAAAAACCCTACTGTCAGGAAGAAAGCTGCTGCTTCATATTAGGGAGCTGCTGATGGACGATAGAAAAATTCAGCACTGCGTCTGATTTCCTCACTTGGCTCTTCATGTGGTACAGAAGCTAAGCTTTGGGGGTGGCTTGGATGGTGAAACGCTGGCCTTGCAAGCATGAAGGCACAGGTTAAATGTCTAGAAGCCGTGCAACAAAAGCCAAGTGTGGTGGCGTGTGCATTTGCGACCCTCATGTTTGGGAGGTTGAAAGGGGCACGTTCCTAGGCTTTCTGGCCAGCCAGCCTATACGATGAGTTCTGGGTGACTGGGAGAGCTTGTCTCAAAGAAAGGTGGGTGGCACCTGAGGAACGACACCCAAGGTCTTCAGATATGTGCAAATACATGTGCAAGGGAAATCCCCCACAAACAGATACACACGCTAATGTCCATGTGTGCACATGAACACACACACATAAAATAAAAGTCCAAGGAGAAACCCTCCTCAACAGTTTCACTAGCAAAGACAATAAAGTGTATTTGAAAATTTTGATCTGGGGCTCACCCACTGTATTATAGTTTCTATTGATGTGAAGAGACACCATGAAAATGGCAACTCTTATAAAGCATTTAATTGGTGCTGGCTTAGAGTTTCAGAGGTTTAGTCCCATATCATTATGGGGAGCATGGTGGTTTGCAGGCAGACATGGTGCTGGAGAAGGAGCTGAGAGTCCTACATCTTGATCTGCAGGCAGGAGAAGGAAAGACTACCTACCACACTGGGTCTAGCTTGAGCATATTAAGAACTTAACGCCCATCCCCACAGTTGACACACTTCCTCCAGCAAGTCTACACCTCCTAATAGTGCCACCCCGCAAGGGTCAAGCATTCCAACACCTTCAACTCGAACCACCACACCCACATTCCTCAACCACCCCACCCACCATTCGCCGTACCCTTGTCAACACTCCGCTAGTTTTCAGTGCTGTTTGACCAAGGGGGCACAGCGGTGATGGGTGTTGGCAGGGAGCTGGTCACTCTGTTCACTTGGACAGTGTTTGGTCGTCTACTGTTTGACTCACACAGCCAGATCTTAAGAAGAGTCACCTTCCTGCTCATGGCCCTTCTATTCTTCTTAGGATGTCATATCCAGAACTAGAGGCAAAGATTTGTATTTAGAAACAGTCCAAGGCAAAGAGTCAGAACACCGAGCCTGGCCGTGCAGGTCAGACGATTAAGGCCTAGGGCCAGGATGATTTCCATAGTCCCTGGAAGTCTGTGTCTTAGCCATCAGGCCAGAACTCAGATCTTCATTATTTAAGGGACAAGTCTAAGCATTCTGGTGTTTGTATGCACTGCACTTCCTTTGTCCGTTCATCTTTTGATGATACCTAGGTTGATTCCATAATTTGGCTTCTCTGAGTCATGCTGCAGTAAATCTGAACGAGCAAGTATCTCTGTGGTTCCCTGGATTAGAGCGCTTTGTGTGTATACCCAGGCGTGGTGTGATCGGATCACAGGGCAACTTTAGTAATTTACCAAACCTTCACATGGATTTCTATAGAGGCTGCCTCAGTTTACATTCTTGTAGCAGACAGAAAATTCCCCCACCACACCCCCTGGATCCTAGCCTCCCACCCCACCCCACCCCCGTCACACCCCCTGGGTCCTAGCCTCCCCCCCCACCACACCCCCTGGATCCTAGCCTCCCCCCACCCCGTCACACCCCCTGGGTCCTAGCCAACATTTGTCATTAGTTTTCTTCACCAGCCATGGTGCCTGGGGTGAGAGGGAATCTCGATGTAATTCTCATTTGCATTTTCCTGGTGGCTAAGGATACCGGGTATTTTGGGGGTTTATTTTCCATTTGGACTTCAGTTTTGGAGAACTGTCTATCTATTGCATTATCCCATGGATGATTTGGGCTTTCTTTTGAGTTCCTTATGTAAACTAGCTGTCAACCCCTTTGCAGTGTGCAATAAATGCATGCCAATGGAAATGGATCCATGAAGCAGACACACAAATTGAAAAAAAATGGAAGAAAAGTCCGTGGTCAGGTTTTAAGATAGTTTAAGATTTTGCAGCAATTTATTTTGTGAGAATTTCAAGATACACAGAATAGAAAAATAAGAAAGAAAAAGAAAAGATAAAAAGGAAGCCTTGTCTCAAACACAGCTCAAAGCATTCCCAAAGATTGTGGTCAAATCACATAGAGGTCCTGCCATGGTTTTCTTTCTATTTCTGTGATAAAACACTGTAGCTAAAAACAGCCCAAAGAGGAAAGGGTTAATTTCATCTAACATTTTACAATCCATTCTTAAGGGAAGTCAGTATAGGAAGCTGAGGGAGGAACTGGGTGGAGGCCATGGAGGGAGCTGCTTACTGACTTGCTCCTCATGGCTTGCTCAGCCAGCTTCCTTTAGAACTCAGGACCACCTTCCCAGAGGTGGCACTGCCCATTGTAACCGTTGACTGCACTTTTGTTCCCAGCCATCCAGACCTCAACAATCACACAGAAACTAAATTAATTACAACACTGTTTGGCCAATGACTTAGGCATATTTCTAGGTAGCTCTTACATCTTAAATTAACCCATTTCTATTCATCAATTTGTCACCACGAGACTGTGGCCTACCAGTAAGGTTCCTGGGTCCTTCTCCTTCTGCAGCTACACGGTGTCTCTCTGACTCTGCTCTCTCTCTCTCTCTCTCTCTCTCTCTCTCTCTCTCTCTCTCTCTTCCAGCCTAGCTATATTCTGCCCTGCCATAAGCCAAAGCAGTTTCTTTATTAACCAATGGTAATAAAACATATTCACAGGACACAGAGGGGCATCCCACATCAACCCACAGTGGCCTGTGTTCTCCTCCATCAATCACTAATTAAAAAAAATATCTCACAGACTTGCCTAGTACCTGATCTGATAGTGGCATTTTCTCAGTTGATGCCCCTGGCTTGTGTCAGGTTGACAGGAGCTAACCCACACAGGATCTGACAGCTTGTTGTCTGAAGATGTCTGGTGACTGATAAACTACTATTGTCCCAATTGTCCTGGTGAGAAAGCATAGATGCTTTGATCAGAGGGACCTCTTTTCATCCAGAAAAACCACGTTCAACAAGTAACACGTTCTCTACTGTTTTATGCTATGAAGTAAGAGATGGGCAGTGAATTAATTTTCTTTCCAACTTTAAACTACATTTACCTATCTAATCTACTTATTTATCTGCATACATGTATGTATATGTGATTCTGGGTCTGCATGAGTGTCCACATATTACAGCTCAAGTGCAGAGGTCAGAGGACAACCTGTGGATATTGATTCTCTCCTTCTACTTCATGGGTCCCAAGGATTGAACTCAAGCAACAAGCCTCTTTGTCCTCGGAACCATCTCACTACTCCAGGCAGCGTATCATGTAAACATATAATAAATATTTTCTATCTGAGGGCCACATTGGTCTGTCCTTCATCCACTCAGCTCTACCCATACAATACAAATGAAGACATGGACAATATGCAAGGAATGACAATGTTTATGTTTGAATAAAACTTTATTTATATTAATACCATGTTTGGCTACTGTCCTGAATTGTATACGTGTGTGTGTGTGTGTGTGTGTGTGTGTGTGTGTGTGTGTGTGCGTGCTGGGACCTTTGTGGCCCGAGCACATGACATCTGTAACAAGCAGAGAGATGGCAGCTGCGGCGAGCAGAGATTTCAGGACCACATAACGTGTGGTGTGCTGCGATTTACAAGAGAGATGATTTACATTGTGAGTTTTAAACCTTTTAATAAACCTCCCAAGAAGTTGCTTGCTTTGTAAGTCATAAAAAAATTCCAAAGAGAAGCTGAAGCTGCAGGCGGTTGGAAGGATTTTGTCAACTGGGGTCCACTTTTCTTCCTCCCTCCGTCCCTCTATTCCTCCGTCCCTTCATCCTTCCCACTCCCCCTTCCTTCCTCCCTCCTTACTTCCTGTATTTAAAATAATACGGACTTTCTTTCAGCTGACAGAAATAAAATAATCTAGATTCTGAAAAAGATTAAGGGAGGGACTGAGGGGGTGGCTCAACCAGTAAAACCACTGGGTTGCTCTACCCCAGGACCCAGGTTCATTTCCCAGCACCCACATGGATGCTTAAAACAACTTGTATTTCCAGTTCCTGGGGATCTGGGGGCCTCTGTGGGCACCAGTCATAAGCATGGTGCATAGACATTGCATGGAAATAAACACACACAAGTGCACGCTCACACACACACACACACACACATCTTTTAAAAAAAATACTCTTAAGGAGAATCCAGGTTCTCTCTATTCTCTGTAGCTATATGCTGACAGATATTTGAAGAGTCGTGCGACTATCAGTCTAGGTGACTCCTGCTTTGTAAGCAACTGCTTTTGGTCCTGGGAAGATGGCCTACGTGAAATGTTCTGGATATTCAGCACCACGGAATGACGAAGGCTGAGGCAAGCAGACGGTCTTCATCCCGTTCTCCCTCCCCGCACCCTGGTGTGCACACATCCTTTGTCCCGTGCACACACTGTGTATACATCCACACATTGGCTTCCTTTTCTAAACAAGAAACACACACCCATTCAGTCAGTGTAACTAGGAGCTGGTGGACAGACAACACCAAACCCCAACACAACCGGGCTGCTTCATTCTGCCTTTCCCCGACAAGAGGAATATTCTAGAATATCACACCCCCTTTCCCATCTCACACCGTGGATCTATTAGTACGGCTATTTATAGACAGGAGAAAAAGGAGCGATAATTTATACATGCATTTGTTTTGTAGAAATTATTCTCCGATCCCCTGATTGGCTGGAGTCCCTCAGAATGTCACTGCTCTGTGATAGATAGCGTGGCTACAGGGGAAATGCTAAGCCATTTAAGAATCTCAGATTCTGAG
Organism: Microtus oregoni; assembly: GCF_018167655.1. Taxonomy (NCBI): domain Eukaryota; kingdom Metazoa; phylum Chordata; class Mammalia; order Rodentia; family Cricetidae; genus Microtus; species Microtus oregoni. The sequence continues at coordinate 513,238 of NW_024543079.1, forward strand.
GTGGCCACTTGTAGTGAACTGTGTCATTCGCAGAGGCACGCAGTTTCTCCCCCTGCTGAAAATGTCACCCGGAGAAGAGTGATTCCTAGCCGTGTACATGCAGAACACATTTGCCAAATGAAGACCATAGAACAAACCACAGTGGAAGCCACTACCCTGCGAAGAAACACAATCGTTCTTCCAATCTTAATTCAAGTATTAGGTTACGCGGTGGCACCTTTTGTTTACGTAAGGGGCAAGGCTGATATGGGGGGGGGGTGGCAGCTAGTTAAATTCCACGCATTTTGAAAGGTGGGATCCTTGAAGCATTTTGGAAAGAAAAAAAAAGATCACATTTGCTTGTGTTAAAGGCACATTTGGTTCTGGGAAAAACGTCCAACATGACAATGAGTGAGATAATGTTCCCAGTTTTGTCCAGGGCTAAATGGAGCTGTATGTGCTCAGGAAGATACGCTTGGGCACTCGCTAATTAAACAAAACCCCAAATTATCCCGTGTAATGGACTCCAGCTGTTTTTGCCTCCGAATCCTTTTCCGTGTTTCTCCTTCAGAAAACCTCGCTTGGGAATTGCCTCTTGCTGCCCGTGGTCTCCAATGTCCAGCCCTTCTGTTCTTGTGGCAGTGACTAGTACCTCAGCTGTCGGGGCTGGCCTACGCTGGGGTCCCACACCACCGCTCCAGCAACGCGTTCAACCCATTAAGGGCAGAAATCCAGAGAAAGCCTAGGAGGTCTGAAGAGAAGTTCACTTGGGATTGTAGGAGAAGAGGCGGCATCTGATCTTCTAAGAGAGCTCTAGGAGGGCAGCCAGTTGTTGTCTACGTGGTGCGGGGATGCAAGAACTTGGGCCGTACTGAAATAGAAGAGTCCCAGCTGCCTATGGGAATCCATGCGAGCTTCAGAAGAGAGACTGGGAGGATGAGAGGCAGCAAGCAGAGAACAGTGAGGGACAAAGAGTGTTCTGGATGACGCCAGCTCAAGTACCTACCTGCCTCTGAAGCCAGCCTACAGTCAATACCTAGTGTCTTTTTAAATCTTATTTCTTACTTGTTTTTTCCAGCCTGGGCCTCTCATTAAACTTGAAGCTCACTGGCTGGCCAGCAAACCTCCAGGATCCCCCTGTCTCCACCTCCTGGGACTAGGATTAAAAGTGTACAGTAGCACTTCTCTTTTTTTTTTTTTTTTAATTTCCGTGGCTGCTGGGGATCCTAACTCATGCTTAGGTAGCAAGCACTTCACTTAATGAGGTATCTCCTCTTCCTGCACGGGTGCCCTACAAAGTATCTCTGGCTTTGACAAATGGCTGCTGGTGTGTGGATGCCCTTCATAACAGACGGCAGGAGCATGGGGCCAATATCTTGGGCTTCTGCTGTGTTGTTCTGTTTGCTGTATTGCTTCAGAAAGGATAATTACAGTCCTAAGTCGGCTCCTTACTATGTGACATCATTCAAAGACTGGGCAAATTCATTTCTGGAAAAAAAACGTTGCAGGCTGGAGTCTGGGATCCATTGAAGCTGATCCATGCTGTGGTTAAGAACGTATGTTTGCTACGTAGACATGATCTGAAGGCAGGCGATGTAACTTGGGACCATTTGCCTAAACTCTATGTTACCATCAATCTATTAAAATAATACTGTAAGATCACTTTATGGATGGAAATCTCCTAGATAAGACAGGGGAACTTCACCCAGGAAACCTCAATAATATGGTCACCTAAACAAGAGCTAAACAATGACACCAATCTGTATTCCAGTGCAGATGGGGGATGTTCCACAGGGCCCTGTCCTTGGATGAAGAGACATAGGCAATCCATCCAGGAGGTGATAACTTTGAGAAGGAAAGAGGAGGATGCAGGAAGAGTTAGGTGGAGATAGGCCGGATATAAATGATGGAAATACAGCACCCATGTACGAACTTCTCAAAATATAATAAAACTAAGATGTAAAAGCAATCACTTTATCCCAGATAACTTCGGGGGAGATAAAATGAGATGATCCAAATACAGTATTTTCCAGAGAATCTTAAATGGTTGGTAGATGTTGATAACGTTGTCCTTACTGCTTTGCTATCAAGGATCCCATCTTGTCGAAAGAGCTCAATAAATGTAAGCTGTTGTTATTCATTCAATAAAAATCTTACGACTCACTTAAGAGACGCATTGATGATTGAATGAATACATACATCAAAATGTGACTCACTGAAAGCAATGAATGAATGAATGGCACGTAGAAACTGAGAGGCTGAGGACTGGGGCCAGAGGGACAGGAGGGAAGAAGGCGAAAGGCTCTCTGTGTTTATGGGAATGCCCTTTCCGAGCTCTGAGTCCCTGCCAGGTGGAGCGTTCCCAGGACAGCTCCCGCCCGCACTCATTACTGTGGCTCATCTGTCGGGAGCGCTTTGATCGGCAGCTTTATGGTCAGCCATAAAGTAGAACTTATGGCCAAAGACACTATAGTTTGCGGAGCTCTGGGCTCGAAGGGTCCGTGTCATTTTCTTGCTTTTCCCCGGGTCACCGTTCTATGCACAGATGTGATTTAGAACGGATGACTTAATTCCTCATAATGATTCCCCATCACCTCTGGAATGAAATTCAAGAGGCTGCAAGCAAAGCTAAGTAGGATGATGTGAACATTCAATCAGTCCTTATCTTAGCCCTCGCACACCAAAAGCCTTGATCAGACCAAGACAGTTTGCCACCCTGAATTAATCATCTCATCTGACCTTCACAGCATTTGTAAGAGGTACACTAGTTAGTAGGAGTCACTGATGGAGAAGCAAATTCATGGGCTGGAGAATGACAAGGGATACAAAGGGACGCATCATGCCACATGTGACATGTGGGACACCAACCAAAATAATTATTTATTGTTTAATTGAGATTTACTTTAACGAGAGATACCTTGTATTCTATCTGCCAATCCTGTTCACTGGGGGCAGCAAAGATGGCTGCCTACATTTCTAGATGTATTAGTGAGCTAGACTTAGCACAAGGGAGCTTTCCTAAAAATCTCAGTGTGTGTGAGAACGAGAATTTGAAAACCTTTCTCCCAATTCCTCACTGTCCGGGACTCTTTCCAGGCACCTACCTGGCCATGGCACCCTGTTATCCATTGGACGAAATCATCAGCACCCGGCATGGCTTCCCATTTCTCCTCTCTGAAAATAAAAATGAACAGGTAAAAAGGAACGCCTTGTCACAACAAATCTCTATTTGGTTTTCTCCATCTAGGGGACAATTTCTGCAGTGTGTCAATCATTCGGTTGCAAAATCCCCCATGCAGTACAGGATCCACATTTTCAGATGACATGCACCCATCAGTCACTCACACAATCAAAGCCAAATTTGATGCCAGGCAAAGGCCAGTTTGTCAATCACTTTCCCTGCCACACAGTCACCCAAATCACCTGACAGCTCCAACTTCCTGCTCTCAGAGCGATGGGTCCTAGTTAAGTTTCTTTGTCTCTCCCTAATTGAGTTCCTTTTAGGGCTGGTAGCTTAGCAACTAATACGTTATTTTCCGTGACAACTGGCCTAAATTTCATAGCTTTCTTGACCATTGCCACTTGTTAGAAAATTGTTTCCTCTCAAGTAGCAAAACAGCAGATGCAAGCCTTGTGCAGTGCAGAATTGTTCTATCGTTCCTGTTTACACGACTGTCCCACTGTTTCAAAGTAAACACGGCGTTTGTTGTCAAATAGACATAGTTTTAAATAATTATGAAGAGCCTTGGAATTTTGTTCTGAAGTCTCAAATTCTTCATTATTGATAGCATGAGAGCTGGAGAAGAAACCAAGAAGACAAATATTAAACACTTATTAAGGTGCAAATGATTTCACCAGGTCCTGTCACTGGTCATTGTGGGGTTGAGCACACATAACACCTGCTCTCATCCTCCAGGGACTTAATAGCAACAAACTCGAAATACACTTAGAGGACAGATGGGGGCGGGGGGAACGTGAGAGCCAAAGAAAGACAGGATTATATAACATTCATACACATGCACACACATACGCACGCATACACGTATTAAACTTGAGACGTTTGGAATTGATTGCTGGTAAGTAACCTGTACCTTGAAATTTTCAATCAGGTGAGGAGAGTATAAGCAGGCATGAAGAAGGTTTTTAACTTCTCAAGCTGAAGATGTAACTAAACTAATTGAAAGTTTTCCTGTGGAGGGGGGCAAGGACTCTAAGCCCTCTTTTCATGGGTAGAGAGCAAGGCAAACACCATTACAGATGGGACCTCTAGCCTTGAGAACAGGAGTCTAGTGCACTAGGAGAAAATTTGAAAAGACTTTGTCTTTTTAGTGACTGTCTAGCAATAGACATTGACTTAGATGCAAAGACTTGGCTATTGACTCACATCTGTAAACCTAGCACTTGGGAGGCTGAAGTAGGAGGAATGCTAGTCCCAGGCCAGCCTGGGATACATAGTGAGATATTGTCTCAAAAAACATGAAGTGTAGATGAGAAAAAGAAAGAAAAAAGAAAGAAGGAAGGAAGGAAAGAAAGAAAGAAACAAGGAAAGAGTATGTGAAAGTAGTGATTTGGGCTAAACTGGGGGCCTCTCCTGGGAAGAGAAGGAAGGAGGCTGAGTATCAGCTTGGGGGATGATGGTGGAAACCTTCACAGTGAGCAGCAGCTCTTATTTCTTCCGAATCTCCAGTGTCAGCATGGGATCTACACTGTGGGCCATGGGATGCTATATGACAGCATTGCAGAGTTCTGCAGATGGGCAGAGAGCTGCATGCTTGCCCAGGAGGAAGGCAATCGCACCTTGAAAATGTTTCAATACCAGAAGAAGCTGGCTCTAAACCTACCCCTAGCACACACATACACACACATATGCACACACACACACACACACACACACACACACACACACACACACCTTTAGAATAGCAAAGAAGCCAAGAGAGAGGAATGCCCCAGCGAGGGAGAGATAATGCTATTGCTAGTGGGAGGGGAAGGTACATTCCCCGTGCAAGGAGAAAAGGGGTACAGCCGTGTTCCAGGGCCCATCTTAGGGTGCCTCCAGTCACAGTGCTGGTCAGAACTCTAACTTAAGGTGTGTCTTTCGAGCAGCCGGGGAAATCTCTGGGATCAGAACTCAGTTTGTGATGTTTCTGTATAGGCTTCTCTGGCTTGAGAGGCAGAAAGAGTGGATAATGGGGCCTTGGAATCAGAGAACACAGATGAGCCCAGAAGCTACATGTGGGTAGTGGAAAGACAAGCTGCCATCTGAATCACCCTGGTGGTGGGGTCAACTTTCACTGCCACACTCGCAGTGCCTTGGGATCTGTTCTCGGTCCTTGGCATGTGCCACCTTGTTAGGTCTTGCAAGGACTTGCAGAGGTGGGCGCAGAACGGGTGTATGGATCAGAGGAGGAGATGATGGGGAGGTGTTAGGACTTATTAGGAAAAGTGGAGTCTGCAGTGTCTCTTAAGATTCTGGGGCTGGTGAGAAAGACAAAACCTGGAAGAGGGAAAGCTACGGTACTTCCATTCCAGGCATTACAGAAAGGGCCGAGAGCAAAGAAAGACTTTCCATAGAAGGTTGTGTTGGAAGTCAGTATGGAAGACATCTTTGCTCCACCCACAGATCTAGTCCCCTGGGTCCCCTCTCCCCCATCGTGACCCTGCACTAAGGAGAATGTCCAGAGAAACGGCATAAATGGTGATAAGAGAGAGTGCCACACGCAATCCAGCTGTTTCCTCGTTGGGCAGAGGCCCACAGGTGCAAGACAAAATAGGATGACCTCACAAAGAAAACAGTTTGATTTTGAAATATGGAGACTGGTATGTTCCTGAAAGCTTTCCTCAGAGACTCAATTCTCTTTCTTACTTGGCCTTGGTGGTGCAGTGTGAACCTGTTCGTGGGGGTGTCAAACATTAATCTCTGGTGCCCGTATAAACCATGCTAGATTGGGGACAATGTTTAGATTCCTCCGTTTAGCTGAGCTGATAGGGAGGGAGATAGAAGTTATATAATGAGAAGTTGGGGGAGGGAGCTGCTATTTTCCTCATTCTGCAAATAAAGAAAGCAAAGATGAGGAAGGTTAAGGCATCCCTAATAGCTTTAAGTTGGCAAGCCTTGAAGCCGGGATTTGGAATTAGGTCAGTTGGGACCCACAGCCCAAGTTCCTTTGAGTTACGGCGGCGAGCAGAGACCCACTCTCTCCTCCCCACCCTCCCTTTGCTACAGCAATTCATGTGCCCAGATTGTAGTGGAACAGATGGCTGCCCAGCTTGAACCTACGTTTCCCAGCTTCCCCAGTAGCTGAATTGTATCTATGAGAGTAAATTATGGTTGATGCCACCAAAGCCACTGTGATGCTTGCTGCTGCGGTAGCCAATTTGTCCCAAAAGGATTAGCTGTGAGTTTTCTGGCTTCTTTCCCCCTTTCCCTTGGTTTCAGCTGCAGATAATCCATTCTTCTCTCTTAGACAGGTGGGAAACAGGCTTGCTCGTCTATCAGGGACTGGGGATACGGGCCTGTGAGCCTCCTTAAGAGGCCGAGGCAGGAGAATCACAGGTCAGGTCCACCTGAGTGGCTTCAAGAACACTTGAGAAGCTTAGTGAGATTTTGGTTTAAAATAAAAGGAAGGGTGGAGATAGATCTCAGTGGCAAGGGGTTTATTTACTTCACATGGCAGAGGTCTCGAGTTCAACTCCAAGTACAAAAAAATATGGAAAAATTGTATTTTTCTCTTCTAAAACTACTATACTTCCTAGGGCTCTTAGGTGATGCCTTAACTTACACATATTATAATGTTTCTTCAAGGATTTTACCATTTTATGCAAATCCCTCTTAAAACTTAATATTTTTCATAGTTTGGTGTAAATATATGTACATACATTAAATAAAGGAACATCGGTGAGAAAAATTTAGCCATTTATATGTATTTTATTTTATTCTCTATTAACGGTGCTGTTTTATGAATATTCAAGTTAAACAAAAATTACTCAGAAATTTGATTTACCTGTGTCTTAGGTAGACTTAAGAGACCTGAATTTTAAAAACTCTACCTTCAGATAGAGTACCAACAAATCTGGCCCACAGTGTCTTTGGATACATAAAGGTTTCCTGAAGCGCAATGACACCTGTTTGTTTAGATTTCAGCCCTGTTCTCACGGAACACAGCTGAGTAGCCGGGGTGAAGACTGGGTGGCCCATCCGACAAAAGTTTCACTATTCGACCCCTACAAAAGGCCACTTCAATCCGAGGCCTTCAGTAGAAGTCAGGGAAGCTGCAGCATCTGTGGAAAGAGGGCCTTCCTCCTTGGAGGTGATGCTCATGCCGACAATAGCTGTATCAGCTGCCTAAGTGCAGAAACCCACCAGGGCTTTCCCAGGTGGGTGCTGCATGTTGTAGGGCTTCTTAGACTGCCAGTCTCCACAGCCTGCAGGCCAGCCGTTACTCTTTGCGAGGGACCCCTAAGATCCTGCTTGGTACCTGTCGTCAGATTCTGGCCGCCACCTTGCATGCTCTGTCCTAACAGCGTGTGGCCCCTCTGGAGGAACTGGAGTAGAGAGACCATGGAAGAATGGAAGGCTACCTGAGTGAGGGACTCCATCTATGCAGCTGTGGGGAAGCCTTCATCTAAGCTCGGAGAAGACTACTTGGTGGGTGGCTGATCAGAAGGCATCCATGCTCCTCCAAATAACCCATCACTTCACGCTGTAAGTCAGCCCCACAAGCTCATTGGTCCCCCAAGTTGGTCTTGGGTGGAATCACACCTTGATTTGGTGGTGGCGCCCTACAAGGACACGTAGATGTTTTGTATCCTCGGGGAGACAGTTCCTGCAAACAACTCATCATTGTTTACCTTTGATAAAATATCTTGTGGGAGTGAATTGTCTCTCCCAGGACCCATGATGAAAGAAACAGAAGCGGGGCATGGGGCATGATGTCCCAGTGAGTGGGGGCCAAGTCCCTCCCTCCTGGGAGTGCCTCTGGATGCTGGCATCTCAGATGGAGACGTCTGGAGCCTCTGTAGAATTGTTCTGGCCTTGTGCCTTACATCCAGTGACATAAACGGTTTCTCATTCCTGTTTTGGGGAGGGGATCCAGGATGAAATGAGCTATTCAGAAGTTTGCAAGGGTGCAGAGGGTTTTGTGACCCCCAGCTGTATTCCTGTCTGGACACAGACTGTGATCTCTGAAGAACCACAGTGTGATCAGGGCACAGCTCACACTCCATGGGCAGGGAGACCCCAGGGCTGATAGGCAGGGAGCTGGGATGTGGGGGAGATGCAATCCCCATAGCCTGAGCACCTGGACTGTGAATCTTAATAAGACTCAGAAACAGAGGAAGCAAGAGTCAAGACAGTAAATATTATTCAAACAAAGGAGAGCACAAGGTCAGAAACGACAGAACGGCTCTGGAAATGGCCGCCCTGCCCTCGTGGGAGGCAGCCGAGAAGGGAGCGCAGCTCGCTGTATTTCACACACGCCCTGGCCACTGTGCCCAGGGCACTGCACGCTCCAGTATGAAAGGCCAGCTTACGAGGCAGTAACAAATGAGGCCATGATCACAGCGGCGGCAACAAAGGTCAAGTTCTTGCTCGTGCTGTATATCCGCCATAGATCAGATGCCGCCTTGTTCCGCCGCGCTCTGTTCACGCAGGGACCCAAACTGATGGAGGAGCCTGGGGCACAGACGACTAGCCCCAGGAATATGTTACCCCAAAGAACAGGGCAGAAAGATGGCAAAAGATGAAGGATGGAGAGGAACAATGGCAAATGGTACCTTCTGGGCATGACGTGCCTGTCCACATGCACGCAGCAGTTATGCATGAGACCCACACATATGCATACAAGGAAAAAGTGGGAGGTGCAGGAGAGGTGAGTGCAGCTGAACATGGTTACAATGCATTATGCACATGCATGGAACTATCAAAGGCTTTTAAAAGGGGGTATTGCTCAGCCGGTCGTACTGTTGCTCGTGTTTCATTGGCCAAAGTAGGTCACGTGACTCATACCTTCTCTAGCATACTTTCTCCCCACATCTAATGTTTAACCATCTCCACTTCACCACACGGCGAAGGAAACAAACGCAAATGTAAATTGCTTTTCCTGACAGAAATACCAAATTGGTGACCTAAGTTCTAAAACCACATTTGAATTTCATTCTCCCCCTCTCTGCCTTTTTTTGTAACTGCACCCTGGTAACCAAGAAAATGGGGGTTTAAAATGCTTCCATAAATTATGGCATAAATAAAAATCCCCCAGCATAAGCATGTTAAAGTAGGGCGGCCTTTGCTGTAAAGTGTTCTGGTAAAGTGTAAAGTGCATTTTAAAAAAAGCTATTTTCTTTTGTGTGTATATGGTGTGTGTGTGTGTGTGTGTGTGTGTGTGTGTGTCCTTCTCAATCATTTTTCCTTATGTGCTGAGGTGGGTTCTCTCACTGAAGCTGGGCCCCAGCACCTTGGCTAGACTACATGAGTACCAAGCTCTAGAGACACGCTTGTCTCGCCCCTCCTTCCCACACCAAGGCTACACACAAGGGTCACACCATCTCACTGTCACATGGATACTAGGAGACGAGCACCATACAAAGTCATCTCCCCAGTCAAGAGCTGGTGTTTTTACTTTATTTGAGGCAAGGTCTCATGTAGCCCAGGCTGGCCTTGATATCAGGCCAAAGACAGCCCTGAACTGACCTTCCCACTTCCATCTCCTGAGTGCTGGGGTTACGGGCGTGCATCACCCTAGCCGATATATTTTAACAGTTCGTCTATGTGTTCCAGGCTCTCTGCTTCAGGCTTTATATCCATAGTCGCCTCAACGTGACCCAAATAAAACTAACCCAGGGGAAATCTGCTGCCCCAACTCCGCAGATGCTGATGTCACATTACAGAGGGTGAAAGAACACGTGGAACCTCACGTGGCAAGTGAGAGAGCCCCCTGCGGCACTGTCTACTTGTCTCTAAAGTCCCTTCCTTTTCTTCCTGCACGCCACAGGAGACGCCTGCGGGCTGTCAGTGTAGGGAAGAAGACAGGGCAGTGGAGAACAGCTGGGATAGTGGTCTGCGGTGTTACAGCTTAGCGTGTGCTTTGACCCCGTTGTGATTTTAAATGCCGATGGATCCTGCTGCGACATCACATACTGTGGCGCTAAGAGACGCTGGAACCCCAAACATAATTGTATAAGGAAATTTCCCAGGAGAAGCAGGCAGCAATACCACGGAAAGTCCTCCTGAGCCCATGATACAAGCTTTACTTTAAAATAACTCTAGTGGGTTCACAGGGAAGTAGAGCCACGCACTCAAGCATATGTGCAATGTAAAGAGTCGAATTCCATCTAAACAGGAAACCTACATGGGCCCACCTGAGCTTGCATACACATGCATCTAGGCTGCCATGCTTGGAAACAGAGGCTGCATTCAGACCCTGCCCCTGCCTTCTGCTTTAACAGTCCAGAAGTGCAGCGATGAGGCCATGTCACCCGACATTCCCTTTCCTGTAAAAATGAGTGCCGTTGGTTCTACAGTGTTTCTTTGGGAAGGATGAGTGGGTGTATTGAGAGTGGTGGACGGGAATGAGCGTTGTCTGTATCTGTATCTCTTGAAAGATGTGTGGCTTGGTTAGGGTGTTGGTGGCTCAAGGCAGGGACTTCCTTGAAGCTAACTCTCTATCTGACCAGCCTTGTAAGCCAGAAGTCTGAGGGCTATCGTGGAAATCTTCAGAATTCGTTGGCTGCTTCCAACTCTGGCTACTCTTCATATCTGCTGTCTTAGATAGGGCTTTGAATGTTTTGATAAAACACCATGACCCAGCAACCTGGGAAGTGAAGGGTTTATTTGATCTTATACTTCCAGGTTACACTCCATCACTGAGGGAAATCAGGGCAGGATCTCAAGCAGGAAGCTAGAGACAGGAACTGAGGCAGGACTGTGGAGGAACACTATCTACTGGCTTGCAGCCCTTCTTATAGCACCCAGAATTACCAGCCTGGGGTAAAACCTCCCTCTGTGGGTTGGTCCCTGTCGTATCAATTATCAATCAAGAAAACAAAAACCACCACAGAGTTTCCTATATGTCAATTCAATAGAGGCATTTTCTCTATTGGGTCTCTTATTGCAAAGGACTCTGGCTTGTGTCAAGTTGACATAAAACTAGCCAGCATACCTGCTGGTTTCTTGCATCCCTGGCCTGTCCCTTTCCCCTTATGCTCCTCATCCCTGTTCTTCTTCAGGTCTGAGTTTCACAGGAAACATCTCTGCTGTGGCACCATAGTGTGTGTTGAGCCAGACTACTCTCCTTAGAGAAGCCCTCATTATCCACAGCTTCAGTACCTGTGGCCAGCTGTGCTCAGGTTCCATGTCTGCACTCGGAGCCTCAGCGTGTTTCCCAGTGGACAGTGAGACACCACTGCATTGTAAGGTTCTCCCCAGGATACTCTGCCTCTGTGACATTTCCTCCAAGCTATGACAACTAAAGATGCTTCCAGACAAGGTTGGATGGGTGGCATAATGCCCCCTGATGGAAATGCACAGGTCTCACCCCATCAGTCTTTCTCGAAAGTCTTGTTTCATTGGCCCCACCATTCCTCAGTGAGATCCGTTTGTAGGGAGCCTCCAATCTTGCCCATGACTACATTTTAAGAGTGGACACCATGTCTGGAGTCATGGGGCCAAATAACAAAGAAAATGAAGCGTTCACAATCTTTCTTGGCTTGAAGGCATGGACAATTTCCCTTCACAGAGTGGCCTAGAAACGTTCGTTTATGCCTTCACTTCATGTGAAAAGGGGGTTCTTCCCACACGCATCTCCACAACCTGCTACCAGAGATCACTCCTTAGAGCACACAGTCAATACTACTTCCAGGATGTGGGGCATTGCAGGAGAAATGTGAGTTGGGATTTCTTTTGCCTCTAAGAGCTGGCTCAGCACCAAGCCCATAGAATGACAGCAGCCATTCTCGGTGCCTGGATTTGTCCCCCTTGCTTCTGCTCCCTTGGCCACCCAACAGTGCTTTCATTCCTACACATAATCTCAGAAAGGATTTCTAGGGAAATGACCTACAGCTCCCTAAAGTGCCGAGGAATGACACCTGAGGGGCTCCTCTGAAAGACTTCACGTTCATTAACTAAAACCTCTTATTAGGTTATGTTCCCTGAAATGCATTTGACAGTAAATGAAGTAGAAAAGATGGCAGCTAGAGGAAAAAAAAAATGAAGTCTGTTAGACTCTGGTGGCAGAACCAGGAGTTATTAAAAAAAAAAAAGAAGCAGGAACCTGGGGATCCACCAATAGATCAACACCCCATGGAGTGAGTATGTTATGGCTGGGCACCCTGCCTCAGATCAGAGCTAGCTGCAAAGTGAAATTCATGCCCAGCTCTCTGTGCAGATCCTATGGCCAGCTAGACGAGGTACTCGTCAGGGCAAAAACAGCAGGGATACGGAGCTGACTGGCAGCTATGTGAAGCAGAGATCAGAGGAGGAAAAAGGAAAGGCATGTTCAAAAATATTTAGACTGCTTTAGACACCTTCTCTATTGCAATCGGATTGCAATTTCATCCAAACCCCACTTGAACACTCGGGAGGTGAATCTAACTGGAAGGCGGTTTGATGAGTGGGTACAGGACCACCTCTGCCAGCACTCGGTTGGAAATGACCTCTTGGGATGCTGAGCTGTTGCTGTGCCTTGGCATCTGCCAGCGGTTCCCTATATTGGGGTTCACAGGGAGGGCTGGCAGAAGTTAGGTGGAAAACTGGTGTGTCCCTCTGAGAGCCAAGAGCATCATTTGCTTCATCCGGCCTGGTCCAGCCTTCACGAAGTCGGCCAAACCTGTTTTCTTCCCAGTGATGAAGCCCCAACTGCAAGGATTTCTTATGTTCTCACAAAAAGGGAAGGAAACAGCTGGTAAATGCTTCACAGATGGCGGAGCTCTTGGCATCTCTCTCCAGAGAGGGCCACCCATGCAGATGGCTCATTATTTTAACATTTGGATTTTCATCTTATTAAAACATCTTTTTTTTTTTCTCTCTTGGTTTTATTTAGCATCATAAATTCTCTTACACTTTAGCGAGCGACTGAGCGATTTGAGGCCGTGTGCTCTAAGCAACATCCTTTGGCTACGACATAAATGGGTAGCATCGTGATTCCCAGCTTTGATCTCAATGTGATAGGTTTCAATCTGATTAAAAATTCCAACGAAAAGGGAAAGCTTAGGGTAGTGAATTTATCAAGCAAAAAAAAAAAGTCCACATACTAAGCTGAATTATTCAGCAGAACGATAAACCGAGTGAAATTGGGGGAAATCGTTTTATTCGATGCATAAAATCCCTATTACCATGCAATATGCATATATAAAAATAGAACCATGCACGAGAGTGTGAACCCACAAACACACCCTTTCTGCAAACAGAGAGAGACTTGGCAGTATGAGGCGAAACAGCCAAAATCAAAACCAAGCCAAGCCTTGGTGGGGTAACTAGGAAAGGCCAGGATTTCAAAGTCTAGCTCTCCAGACCCACCCACTCAGATCGAACCGGAACCTTCTCTCTCAGCAGCTGCTTCTTCTGCAGGCACTGGAAACACAGTCGTGTAGCTGTGGAGGTAGAAACCGTGGGCCATGGATGTTCTATTTGGAAGAGGAGGCCTTAGGGGTTAACTTCTCCAAATACTGATTCCAAGGAGTGGGGAAAGTTGTGGTCACCTCAGCATCTTTGCTGGATGGAATGTGGGAGCCATTGGGGGCTGAAACATAAGTGACAGAGCAATGTAATAAGGACAAACCAATCTATTTAATGCGATGTGAGATGCTGGCCTAAATACAGGCTCTGTCGCTCTGCTGTCCCTGATGGGTCTTATGGAGCGAGGCCTGGGCATGCCACATTGTAAATGTTTATTAAGAAATGGTACACAGTGTGCATTATGGACCCATGGAGCTTGAAGATGGCTCACTTTGGGGGGCCATATGTAAATCCCCGCAATGCTGAGAGACCGCTAATGGCCGCCAACACCAAGGATGTATGGGTTGATAATGTACGTAGGTGTCATAAATGGGGCTCTGCTCCTAAGTTCCAGTCACTTCTGGCACCTCTGGCCCAAAGCATTAGTTTGTTCGATGCATTCTGCAAACCCTTGGTTTTTCCATTCGATGGAGAAAGCGGGACTGGAGATGCAGAAAGTTAGTTTCACACACAAAACTGAAAGGGCGGTGCCAAGGATGCCTGGCAGGAAATCCAGCTAGGAGTTGGGGCAGAAGTGAAAAGCAGTGAGTTTGGATTTATATATGTTGTTTCTCAGGTTCCATTAACCTTGCTTTTCCTGAGACAGATTCTCTTACTGACCTAGAATTCACAAGGTAGGCTAGGCTGGCTGTCCATTGAGCCTCATGGATCTTCAAGCTTCCTACCTCCCCAGTGCTAGGATTGTAGGTGCATTCCTCTGCATTTGGCTATTTTCATGTGGGTTCTGGGGCTCGAACTCAGGTCCTCATGCTTCTCCCGTAAGCCCTCTGCCAACTGAGCTATCTCCCTAGAATTGTTGGTTCCTTTTTCTTTTCCTTTTTTTTTGGTGTGTGTGTGTGTGTGTGTGTGTGTGTGTGTGGTACGTATGGTATGTGTGTGTGGTCTGTATAGTGTGTGTGTATGGTGTGTATGGTGTGTGTGTATGGTGTGTGTGTGTGGTGTGTGTGGTGTGTGTATGGTGTGTGTGTGTGTATGGTGTGTATGGTGTGTGTGTATGTATGGTGTGTGCATATGTGGAGTAGGGCACAGCTGTACGTGTGTGAGTTTATGTATGTCAAGGCCTGAGATTGATGCCAACAGTCACCTCCGAGGCCCTTCTTCCTTATCCACTCAGGCAGGGTTTCTCTCAGGCAAACTCCGAACTCATTGGTATGGCTGGCCTTGCTAGCCAGCTTGCTTGGGGAATCCCCTGCCTCTGCCTCCTGAGGTTGGCATCATGAGGCTACTGCCATGCCCACCTAACATTTAGGTTGGGAACCTGAGCTTCTGTTCTCATAATTGCATGGCAGATGGTTTAACCAGTCGTTCCTTTCTCAAGTCCTGTTTTCGTCTTTTATTGAACATAATTTTCTACTAAACAAATGGCTTCGAGGGGTTACCCATT
This sequence comes from Microtus oregoni, assembly GCF_018167655.1. Classification (NCBI taxonomy): domain Eukaryota; kingdom Metazoa; phylum Chordata; class Mammalia; order Rodentia; family Cricetidae; genus Microtus; species Microtus oregoni. The sequence continues at coordinate 528,330 of NW_024543079.1, forward strand.
GCTTCACGGCCGTGGCACCCGTAGCATAAATTATAAACACATAATTATAGGGCCAGAGAGACTTCAGATGGAGCCCCTGTTCGTCACCCTTCATCTCCAGGTTAGTACTCTTTGGTCACCCTAAGGAAGCAGTCCTCAGAGCTGGCGCTTGGTCTAGCTGGGGCAGCAGTACCACCGAGGCCCCATCCAGCCTTCTGAATCTGAAACTTTTACTGGAGGAGGCACAACTGCCACCTAGGTTTTAACGAGCCCTCCAGGTGACTCTGATGCACGTGCCAGTTTGAGAGCCACCGCTCTAAGGCATAACAGTTTGTCACTCCACCAGTGCCCAGAAATCTTTTGGGTGACAGACATCAAGTGTGATTCCTGAGAAATCCTGGCAGCAGAATTCATTTGTCTGTTTAACTGCATGCAAAACGCTTGTCAAGACAGATTCCAGGGGCGCTTTCAGCTCAGGCTCCCTGGATCCCGCAGTCGCTCCCGCCATCCATCTCGTTGGAGACTGTGTGTCTTCCATGCAAGCTCCACACCTAGAAGCGATGCTCCAAGCTCCCCACCCCTACCCCGTCCCCTTCTACCTGATATTGGCAAATAAGACAGAAATGCTGCACCCTGCTTTCTGCTTCCAGCGAGAAAGACTGGCACATTTCATTGCGTTCGTCACGGGGTCTAAGACGCCACGTGGGAGCAAATAGTCCCACTTAGCAAAAACATCTCGCTGTACCTTTGAGTCAGAATGGAGAGGTAGAGAAACGAATTGTTCCGGAGAAAATTGCAAGGCACTTGGCTATGTTTTCAAAAGTGCGGTGACTCTTCAGCCCGATTCTGGTGTCTGTGACTGGAAACCCTGTGCCCCCAGATGTGTATCGTTTAGGTACCAGCGATACATTCACCCCCTGTGAAATAGCAAAAGACTCAAAGAAGAAGCGAGTTCCCTGTGGTGCAGATGAGCTCCTTAAAACCCCTCCATCCGAGTGAGCGGGCCTCCTTCTCCTGCACACTGAAGAACCATTTGAATAATGCACGCCATTCAGTTGCATTGTGCACTCTGAAAGCCGTTTAATGAACGTAGACAGGCCTCCGAGAGGTGCAGCTTTTGACTATCGTAGACGTTCTTATGGGGGGGCATCTTCCTCCAATATGGAAGGCAAGGTTTCCTCTGTGAGCAGAAGGAAGGGTCAATGGGATGGAATGGAAGCTGTGCTGGGTTGGGTGCGATCTCTTCTAGGAGAGCGTCACCCTAGGCAGAGCGTGTAACGAACAGGCGTGAGTCAATCACAAGTCAGCAGGTCAAGCCATCTCTCCATCGACTTCGCTTGTACTATTGAAGTGACTTTCCCTTCCGGATTGATCACCAATTAGCAGAGGCGTCCAAATCCAGCCTTCCTGTTCAACAGTTAACAATCTATATAATAGTTGTTGAACAAGTGAAGGGCACGCCTACCTAAAGGAGAAGTTAATGAATATTTATGAAAGCCTTAGGCAATATCTGTGTAGGCATATTATGTGTATATATGCACAGATACAGAGTTTTAATAGGGTGGGTGGGTATGTCTGAGGAGATTGGCTTGTTGCATGCAATACATTTGGTTGAGACAAAATTCTAGGCAAGGATGTTTGAGGCAAGACATAGTGTTTCATGGATTTAAGTGGCACAGGCGTGTATAACTCCAGATACTTAGGAGGCTGAAACTAGAAACTCAAGAGTTCGATGCCAGCCTGGGAAACTTAGTAAGACTACCTCAAAATCACAAAAATAAGTAAATAAGGGAATAAATGGAAAAAAAGGTCTTGGGATTCATCTCACTGAGGGGCACATGGTGAGCATACAAGGACGTGTTCATCAGGCAGTTTGGGGTTGGGGGTTAGGAAGCCACAAGAGCTTTTCAGTACCCTTAGACTCAGTTCCATCCCAACACTTCTCCTGGACCCATCCACCCTGGCCCTCAGTTTCCATCTCAGGAACGCGAATTCTCCGTTCTTGTGTCTAGCATTGTATTGTGCATAGTGCTGGCTCCATGCTGGACAGAGGGCAAGCCTGAAGATAAATGGTGGTGGATACAATTATTATTTTGTTTGGAATGACAGGTGTCATGGCCATAATGAACAGGTAGACAGTGTTTAAAGATCCATCGGGAAAACCATTGAAACAGTGTGACCTGTCCCCTGTGGTTTTCTTTCAAATACTATTAGTCTCAACTCCCATAGAGTTACAGGGGTTTGCAGGGTCGGGATAGCTTTTACCCAAATAAAGGCGTGTGCGACTATTATAATACACCGAGTAGATTTTTTTCCATGTGTGCATGTGAGCACATCTATGCAGGTGCACATCCATGAATGTGTATGTGCAGGCCAGCAGTTAACCTTGGATGTCATTCTTCATGCGCCAGCTATATTGCATTTGGAGATAGCATCTCATTGGCCTGGGAGTAGCCAATGAGGCTAGGCTGTCTGGCTGTTCAGCCTCAGGGATTCACCCACCTCTACCTCCCCACTACTGGAATTATAAGCACGCATCGCCACATCTGGGTTATTTTACGTGAGTTCTGGGGATTTGCTCCTGGTCTCGTGCTCACAACGCAGCAAGCACTTTCCCAAGTGAGCCACCGCCACAGCCCCTGGATGAAGCTAAGTGCTTCAGTTTCTGACGTCACTAATCATGACACTGGTGACAGCCATCATGACAGCTCCTGATGCTTCCCTGGCAGGTGGTAAGTGATGGCACCACCGCCGTAAAGTGGAACACAAACCAACAGGGCAGCTGCTATCGTTGCTCCCATTTTACAGCAACGGAAATCAAGATGCATTGATGCGGCATGGCTTTCCCACCATCCCATTGCAAGGGCCAAAGCCAGGGTCTTAACCTTAGCCTAAAGTCCCTTGAACAGAGCAAGTGCGGTTCCCCTCGGCAACACGATTCCTGGCTGATGAACTCCACCTGCGGACGCAAATCTGACTTAGGAGGGGAGTTACAAACCCGTCGAGGAGAAGCTGCGGGTTTCTCCTCCACCTCAGCATCTGTGCTCCAATAACAACGGGCACACAGGAAAGGCTCCTCCCAGGAAGCTCCACTTCCAATCATTAGCTTCAGCCTCCTTGCAAGTCTATTTGGATTTATTGTTTCATATCTGGCTGCCTGTGTGTTCTGATCTCTCGGCAGCAGAGTGTATTCCCTGCAAATGTCCCCTGGGTACCTAATCTCATTTCCCCTCTCCTCGGGTCCCGTTTGCATGGGCTTTGGGGGTGTTGGCTTTCTACATACATTCTTACTTCGTCACACTAATCTGCATGGTTGTGAACAGGCTGCGCAGCTCAAGAATGTGTATTGGCCGGCGGATCCTGATGGAATGCACTCGGGTCAAGTAGAGAAATGAATGGATTCTGAACCACGTGGGAAACTTCAGGCTGTCCAAATAGAAGCCCCATCTCTTCCGTGCATGTGCATGTGTCTGGGTGAAGACCAGAGCACAACCTGGAATCTTGTTCCTTGGGACCAGTCTACCTTTTGGACTGAGACAGGGTCATTCATTGGGTCGGCATTTTCTGATCCAGTAAGACTAACTGGCCCTGGAACCCCAGGGGTCTGACTGCACTGGGATTACAATCATCACAGTAATTACAGTCACTCAGTCTAGTTTTTATTTCTTAACATGGGCGCTGGGAATCAAACTCAGGGCCTCATGCTTATGTGGCAAGTGCTCTACCAATTTAACCATCTTTCCTGCCTTAGCAAGTCCATCTTAGTAGATGGGACCAGCAACCAGCAGAGGGACTCATTCTGTGTAGTGAGTTCCAGGGACTTTGAGATGGGCTCATTGTGCCTCATTCTCTTAATTTCTTAGCTGTCTGCTCCTTTCTGAGGTGAGTCTCTCTCCTGTGGATATTAAGGGTGTCCACAGAACTGAGAGATTTGTGTTTTCTTATTCCTAGGCATCAGAAGTCAAAAGTCTAACTCAAGATAAATGATCAAACCAACAAAAATTGCAGGCATCGATTTCCGTGCGTGTTAATGAACCTGTGTCCGACCCGACGCCAGTCATGGGATTCCTGAAGCAGCCATTCCAAAAAGGAAGATGGAATGTATAGTTGGCTCAAACTTTAAGTCAAGGATCAACAAATGTACTTGGTAAAGGAAAAGATGGGAGTATTGTAAGCCTTGGGAGCCCGAGATCTGTATCATAACTGCCCGGCATAGCTGTGGTTTTCTGGAAGCTGCTGACGGCTAGTCAAAAATTCATGAGCGTGTCCCTAATTCACCCCAGGCCACTCTTGCCAGCTGTGGCCTCACACTGGGGAAGGCCCTGCCATTCTTGGAGACACCTCTGATGATACCAGTGTCTCCAATACCTAAATAAAGCTTGGGTCTCAGGTGGTCCTGCCTGGTCAAAGAAGCTCAAGGTCATTACCAACAAGCAACGAGTGGAACTGTAGCTGCTAGGGGTGGAGAGGTAGATCACTGTGTAACACGCTTGCTGTACACAGTGTGAAGAACAGACCAGATCCTAAGCGCTGATGTCAGTGCTGGAGGTGTGTGACAGCCCGATGTAATTCCCATCCTGGAGAGGCAGAGAAAGGGGGTCCTGGAGCAAGCTGGGTAGCTAGACTAACCCAGTCCAGCCCAGAGTTCAAGTTCAGAAACCTTAACTGGATACATATGGTGGAGAACGGCGGCTTTCTGGCCTCAACAGCCATTTATACATGTGTGTGTAAATACACACACACACTTCCCATCTTTTTTAGGTCTCGCAAAAACATTAAAGCACATTCAAGATATAAACCAGAACAATGCATCTCAAGGAAGGTTTCTCCTTTGTCTAATTTTGGGGGGCTTCGGTTTCCTGTCTGATGGGGCCCTAGGTGGGCATTACCCAAAGCTGCCGTTTTCCTGACTCAGGACTCTGGCCCTCCCCAGTGTCTAACAATGTGACTGGCAAAGCTAGCACTACTACCTCCTTTGCCCTCTCTCTCCCTCTCTCTCTCCCTCTAACCTCCCTCTTTCCCCTCACTATCCCGCCACCCTCTCCCTATTTTCCCTATTTCTTATCTGCTCTCTTTTCTCTCTTCTCCTTCCGGCACTCTGTGCTCTCCTTGCTCTGATCCTTCCTCGATTCTTCGTCCCTACATCATTCCAGCTGCCCTGGAACTCATTCTGTAGCCAAGATTGGCCTCCAATTATAGTGATTCTCCTGCCTCAGCCTCCTGAGCACTAGGATCCCAAGCCTGAGCCATCAGATCTGGATCTTTCCACAATTCTTGTTCTGAGATTATTTCGAGGCTAACTCTTGGGGATGTCCTGGGACTGAGTGGTGAGTCATTGACATGCCAACATGTCTGCTCCTTGTCCAAGGTGCAGGCAGAGAGTCCAAGGTGCGCTATTAATAGGTTTGGGATATTTGTAATCTCTTTAGGAAGGTGAGAGGAAAAGAAATGAATGGTAGACTTTCATCTGAGTCCAGAAAATTTCATCTCATTTGAAAATCAAAAATGATATCCTGAAGGCCGCACAACAAATGGTGGCGTTTGTTACACTCAAAGTAGGTGCACCTTGGTGTCTCACTGCACATTTGAGATCCTTCATATGTAGAGATTAGAGTGATTAAATCATGGGAAGAAATGATGTCTGTGGTAGCAATTTGTTCAGTTAAACCCACTAAGCAGTAACTCTCCAACATGAACGGCCAGGAAATTCTCTGGAATCCTCGCTAGAGGGCATCAGGCCTGGAGACCTCCCAGAATCTTCCATTCAGTAAGGCACAGGTCATCCCAGCAATGGGTATCCCTGATCAATTTTCTGGTTATGTTGACATTGTTAGTTCAAGAGCTGTATCCTGAACATCAACAAGGCTCCTGTGAGATCTCTGTGGTCAGAAACAATATTCACCTTCCTGGATTTGGGGGTGTCTCCTGGTTCCTAGCACTGGAAATGTCCAGTGACTGGATATGAGCTGCATTCACAGGCTCCACGGTTGGGGGAAGTGAACACAATGCCCAGAGGGATTGGGCGCGCCCAGTGCTTTCATCATAGACTCTTCTTTGCAGAGCAAGGGCAGTGGGCTTCATGGGGAACAGGGACAATTTGAGAAAAGAGATTTGATGTGAAGTCTCAAGGACCAGGACCTCATCTATTTTTCTTCCTTTCTGTTCCCAGCTCCTAGCCTGACGTGAGGCTCCCAATCTTCACTCAAAGAAGACTGGTTATGAGAATAACCAGGATGCTTGCCTGGCACCCCTATGTTGGCTAGGTGTATGCACTGTCCCAAAATACGCACGCTGGATTTTATTCTCAGTGTGATAGTGGGGTGAGTTTGAGGGTCTTGGAGAGTCGACTGAGCTATAATGAAGACCTGAGGGATAGGGTGTATCTTAGTTTCTTACCCTGTTGCTATAAGAAGATGCCCTGGTAAACTCATTTAAGTGGGGAAGGATTTATCTTAGCTCACACTTCCTGGTGGTTGTGGGAGCTTGGAACAGTTGTGCAAGTCACATCCACAGCCAGAAACAGAGCGCGGTGACCACGTGCTAGTCCACAGCTCCTCGTCTCCATCCACACCTCTAGGATTCTCTGTCTAGGCAGTGATCCTGCCCGCTGCCAAGGCGGGCCTTCCCAAATCATCTAATGCCATCAAGATAATCCCCCAGGAGAGTGTCCAAAGGCCCATCCTCCCCATGGTGGGCTCTGTTGAGTGTTCAGTTAACACTAAGCAGCACAGGAGACATAGAAACCAAAGCTAGTGATGGAACATGCCTGGAGTCTTAGCTACCCAAAAGGTTTAGGCGGAAGGATTACAAGTTGAGAGTGAGTTCAAGGGCAACCCACACAACTTAGCAATATGTACAATTCAAAATAAGAAGACTGGGGGTACAGTTTAGTGGCAGGGCACTCGCCTGGCCCACTAGGTCTGGGTTCAAATCTTCAAACAATACACAAATAGCCAAGACCCAGGAGCTAGTGAGCCTCCTCCACATGTGAGGATGCAGTGGGGAGGGTTTCTAAGGCAACCACGAAGGGGAGCTTGGACCAGCCCCCTAGTTCAACAGCTTTGTGACCTTGGACTTCCCAGAACTGCCTGCCATGTGCTTCCCTCACTGACGAGCTTGTGAGGCAGCTTTTCTGTCCAAGCTGCTTCAACATGACATCATCGAGGTGACCTGATATGTGCCTCTCTGTCCCTTAAGATCTGGAACCTGCTCTTGCCATGGTAATGTCCATGCCCATATTAGGGTTATGTACCAGGTCACCGCCTTCTTCTCATACATTTCCTAGCTGGGCCTGAAAGACAAGGCAGTAGGCAGCTTCTAGCAAGGGATGCAAAGTCAGCCGGAGTGGCAGAGGTGACAGGGAAGGCCCTTGGTCATGCTGAGCCATAAAGGCTGACTAGGGGAGGGGATAAGTCACCAGGTGACGATCTAGGGATAAGAGACATGGCTGTATTACTGAATTACAGGCGTCTCGGTTTTTCTGACGAGGATCCTGGGTGCTGGCCTGATGAAGCGTTTCTTTAGCACCATTTAAGCCACTGGGCTGTTGAGTAGAGCTTCAAGTCACGGCGGAAAGGGATTTGGATGGTCTGCTCAGCCTGTCATCTATAAGCCCAGGGTGTTTGTTTTCTTAATCACTGCAGAGCTTATGAATCATTGATTCCACTTGCTTTGAGATAGTCAGATGACAGCTCCCTTTTCCAGGTTGAACTCCCGACTTTCTCTTGAGCTCTTTGGCGCTTTTCTATGTAATGAAGACAGTGTATGCCCACTTCTAGCAACGGTACCCACCAAGTGGAAAATCAAAACATTTATCTTACAGTGTTGATATACTCAAAATTCTCTTAGCATCTTAGCTCTCTCTCTCTCTCTTTCTCTCTCTGTCTTACTGAGAGTCTGAGACAGGAAGATCTTAAGTTCAAGGCCACCCTGAGCAAGTTAGTGAGACTCTATCTCAAAATGAAAGATAGAGAGGAACATGGGGATCTGGGTCACAGCTCAGTGATAGTCTTCCTGGCAGGTCTGAGGCCCTGGGTTCAATTCCTAGCACTAAAAAAAATACACCAATAGCTCCCTAGTAGCACAATGCCAAACACATTGTTTGGAGCCAACTCCTCCCATCTTCACCGTGGTGTTCCATGGAAAGCTTGGTCCCGTCGGGGTCTTATTCTAGTAGGCAGACTTGCCTTCCAGTCTCCGTTACTCCCCACATGTCAGATGTGTTCCCTAGCAGTGACACTGGCATTGCTTGAAAACAATTTAGTTTAATAGGCTTAGATTCCGGCCATCTTTGCATGCTCTGCATCCCCCAGGACTTCAGTTCCTGTCTTTTTCCCTCTCTGATGAACTGAGTCTCCCAAGAGCTCTGTGCAGGCACAGCTCAAGAAGCATTTAACACAGTAACTTCCACCGGCTCTTTGGGAAGGAAACAGGAGGCTCCTTCTTCCCTGCATTCACGTCTGCACCAAGCATTCAGCGAGCCTGTAAGAAGAGCCAACTATCCTACCTGTAGGTGTTTGAAGTGCTCTCTGTTTTTTATGGGTAAATCTTTATTGGGAGAAAATAGAAAGTAACAAGCAAAAGAGAAAAACAGATTGTGGCAGAGACGGAAAGACAGCGCTGTGCACAGGAGAAGACAAGGAAGATGTAACAGGGTGATCGCTTTGGGTGGGTAGGAAGAAACCAACATGGCTCCTAGGAGGAAGAGGTGGGGCCTCAGACCTAGAGCTGGAATAGCAGGAAGTCAGGGAAGGTGGTGTGAGGTGGTTTCTAGACAGGAGGGTGGAACATGCTGGGTAGGACTTCTCACATTATGGAAAGAAACTGTTTTATTGGGGGTCCTGGGAAGTCTGAAGTGATAGCAGCAGCTGGTGCCCAGATCTGCTCAGACTTTGGAACTCTCTGCTCTGGAGCAGAGTTGTACTTGAAAGCCAGAGAGCAGGTGCCGCTGGTGGGCAGGACACAGTGTCTTCACCCCAGAGCACAAAACCCAAGAGGCCAAACAAGAACATGCCATGCCTCAGAGAGACATGCCACCAGACTCAGAAAAACCATTGAGCAACCTCCACAGACCGGCCAGGAGAGTGCTATTAACAGACATTATTCATTAGGAGTATCATATTTATATTGTTAATTATTGATATTAATATTAAGAAAGATAATATCTAATCTACCCAGCAAAGCAAGGACCTCCCGGGTGGCTGTCACAGGTCAAAGAGCAGCATGCAGTGGCAGTGTGGGTGGGATATTGACTTTATTTGTGATCTGTGCCTTTCATAGGCTTTATGCCAGGGTAGCAAAGGCCCCAAGGTCAACTCTACCCAGTCATCATCACCATCATCTCTATCACCATCGTCATCAATCTTTCTTTCTCTGGCTTTAAAGAAACAAACCAGGGTCTCCCAGTGATCTCTAACCTCTTTGAGGGAGGAAACGACCTTCACAGATTTAAGCTATCTGTGCTGTAAAGGGAATGTCAACACCAGACTTATTTCTTTCAAAGCCTTGCTGGGTTATCTGCTATGCTGTCTGGAACACAGCATCCAGCAGCTGGAATTTGTTTAGTGAAGAACCTTCTCGCGAAAACACCAGCAGTCAGGACTGAGAATGACCAAGCGGAAGAGTGAACAAGCGCTGTGCTCAGGTCTCACCACAGAAGGGATGGAGCCCTGACTGAATGCCTGGCATTGCTTGAGCAGAGAAGGCAAAGCCGTTCAGAGACTTGCTCTAAACCACCTCAGGCAAGAACACTCCACACAAGGTTGCCAAGGTGTTTTCCACTCTGCATGTCCTGAGCTTGCCGCGGTGACTCACGGTTAGCGAGAGAACTGCTGGCCTTGGCTAATCATTTATTTACCCAAAATTCACCTTTTCCCTGATTAGATGGAGTAGTGTGGCTATTTCCAGGGCTGGAAACTGAGTGGAACAGAAAGATAATTAGAGGATTTTGGAAAAGATCTTACAAGTGAAAAATGGAAGGCATGAAACAGTATTTGAGGCTCTAAGGTTTCGGGTAGTGTTCTCGAGAACAACAACAATGGAAATAACTCTCGAGTGCTTACTAGGGGCTGCATACTGCCAAAGAGATGAATTTATCGTGTGCTTAAGACCATCAAAGATGGTCTCACCCTCCAGGGGAAGGAGAGAGAGAAACAGAAATGAGAGCCAGAGATGAAAAAGTTTCCAGTCCTGGAAACCCCAGGGAGCACGTTAGGGGAAGAAGGGCCATGAAAATTGCCCTGAGGTCACATGACATTTTGTTGAGACCTGTCAGGTAGAAGCCAGGTGAGGAAGGATGTAGACAAGGTGTGCTGCCAAAGGGCTGGTGCCAGGGGTTCAGGGAGGAGCCAAGCGACTCACTGAGACTCTTGCCCAACTTCTTGGGAAGTCCTGGATGAAGATAGGAATTTCTTTAATCAGATATGCAAGGCAAAAAGAAAATCTCTTGGCTTGAATCACCCAACTTAGGTACCTAGGGCAGAGTGAACTCAGGTGATGCTGATTGTACTCAGAGAACCTGCTCTGTGCCGCCAGGGAGAGCTTTGCCCAGCACCAATGAACCATGCTGGCTTGGGGCTCAAGATTTAACTCTGGTTCCTACCAACCTTTGACCCTCAGTTCGTTGCCTCTCTTTCCTCTTTAGTTCCCTCATTCCTGATCATTCTCTTCCTCTCTCCCCACTTTCTCCTACCTCTGTGTGCATTTGTATATATGCATTTGTGTGTGTGTGTGCGTGTGGGTGGGTGGGTGTGTGGGTGGGTGGGTGCCCACCAAGCCCAGAAGAAGTCATGTTCCTTGGGGTTAGGAGTTACAGGTGGATGTGAGCTGCCCCATATATGTGCTGAAATCCCAACTCCATTCCTCTGAGAGAGGAATGAGTGTTTTTTAACCACTCAGCCATCTCTCTATTTCCTTCCTTTCTTCTGTCATCTTCCCTTCCCTTCTATCCCTTTCCCTCCCCTTACCCCCCTCTTCCCTTTCCTTCTCTTCCCCTCTATCTTTGTTTCCCTTCCCAGCTCCTTTTCTTTTTAACAGCCTCATTTCTAGCTCAGGCTAGCTTTAACTAGCAATCCTCCTGCCTCAGCCTCTCAGGTGCTAGAATTATAATTGTATGCCACCACAGTCAGCCTCAGTTTGTTTTTTGACTTTCCTGGAGTCATGTACACAATACCTCAAGGTAGAGTCATAGGGAATCCTTAGGCAGTGTTTGGAGCAGTGCCTGGCACCAATATACCCAACCTTAACAATCATTACTGCTAATGTCATTATTACTTTGTCAACATTCTTGCCTCTATATTAATAGTCTCTATTATAGAAGATTGTATTGTAGATCATTTAACGTTCCATCTACCAGGGTAGACGAGGCTGTATAGAATAAGTGAACAGCTTTATAATGTAAGCATTTGCTCATCCATCTTAGTATCAACCATACATCAAAACCAAGAAGGCGATGGATAAAAAATAGCATAGTGCTTGGTTTTAGCCTCGGGAGTTGAAGTTTTGCTCTGAGGTTTCTAAGCCAGTGGATAGCAGGTGAGCTGCTTAATCTGCCAGCCTCAGGCTTCTCACCTAGGTGGTGAGGTAGTAACAGAATGCACGCTGCTTTGACATGATCACAGGGCTTGATGTCTGGGCCAGGACCCTGGGTCAGGAAGGATGCGTCATCCTCACGCTGCTGGGTCAACTTAGCCTCAACAGTTAAGAAGCAAGGGTTTGAAAGGGCAGGGACTGTAAGGATAGTTGCATCAACAAGTGCTTGCCACTCAGGCCTGAAAACCTGAGTTCCAGCCCCGAATCCATATGATAATCAAGACATGGGGCATGTATGCTTGTAATTGCAGCTCAGAGAGGAGGCAGATCTCTGGGGCTTGCTGGTCAGCAAATACAGCCTAGTTGGTCGTCCCCAGGTCAGTATGAGATACTGTTTCATTATCAAAGCAGACAATCCTTGAGGAACCATACCTGAGGTCATTCTGATTTTCACAGGCATTCATACACCCATGTACACACACACAAATATGTATACATGCACACACGTGCATACACATGTACATAATACACGTATACACACATGTGTACACACACACATTTGGAAGGGGTAGGAACATGAGGTAAATAACTGGCCTAGGTTCACTGAGAGCTAACTACAGGGCTGGCTCCAATCTCCACCCTTCCTGCCCTCCTATGGAGACCTCTGAAGTGCTGAGGTTGCTGCTAGAAAAAGCACAGGATATGCTTAACAGATGAACCAAGACACCCCAGAAAAAAAAAGCAGAATGTGTAGAGGACCAAGCCTAGAACCAAGTAGCCTTGTGGGGGTTGCTAAACAGCCCAAGGAAGGAGCCTGTGCATCAGAGGACCAAGAAACGCCAGCTGAGAAGTGAGGCAGAAGAGCTTGCAAACGCTTTCCGCCGGATGCGTATTCCCGAGGCCTGGAAAATGGTTCAGTGGATGCGAGTGTTTATGGTGCAAGCATGGGGACCTGGGCTTGCACCCCCAGAACCCACAGAAAACGTTTGGACCTAGTACTGTACTGTGTAGGTGGAGAAAAGACCACTGGGATTTTCTAGCTGCTAAGCCTGAACATACCCAGACAGCACCCAGCACACACACACACACACACACACACACACACACACACACAGGATTGGGTGGGATGGTGGGGCAGAGCATGGTCGTGCAGCAGTATCGAATCTCTGCCTACAGTATCTTTCATCTTGACTAGTTGGTGAAACAAAAACATCATAGCATATCAAGAGCTGAATAGAGCCTAGTCACTGGGAAGACTAAAGAATTATCTGAGTTACAGTTCAAAGATCAAGGCCAGCCTGGGCGACTTGGTGGGAATTCAAAAAGTAAAAGAGCTAGAGACATAGCTCAGCCAGAGAGGGCTTGCTGAGCATTTGAGGAGGCACTGGGTTCCCCTACACACCCACAAAATAAAGATTCATAAAGAAATTAAAAAGAAAGTCACATAAGTAGCTGGTAGCTAAGGGGAATGCTGCAGAGACCTGGCTGGAAAATGAGCTGGAGGAAGATCATCCTGGGGTGGAGAAGGCAGAGCTCACTGGGGTTAGGAGAAAATCTGAGCTTAAGTTCTGCAGAAATAAGTGTCCATGATGGCTCCCACAGCCCCGCCATGAGACACTCTGCCTTGCTGTTGACGTGGCCCTGGACCCACACCTAACACCCATCTTGAATTTGATTATTTAAGTGAAGGGCTGGCAGGCAGACTTACTGTTTTTCCAAGGATCCAGGACTGGCCCTCCCTGTTCCTCTCAAACGGAGTAATTATTTCCCCAACTCAGCAGTCGAGAAAGCACTTTTTTTTTTGTTTCCCCCAATCCTCCAGTTGAACCCTCAGGCTAAGAATTTTTTTCTTTTCTGAGGCATTGTTCATGCACAGTGGCATATGATTCCATTTCAGCTATTAAGAGCACAACACCAAATCCAAGCAATTTTAGACATGTGTCAATCTCCAATGAAAAAGGCCTTTGTGCTGGCACGGGGTGTCAATGCCTGAATTAAAGAGAGGAGGATTTCCCCGAGTGAGAGCCATGCATGCTGACACAATACATTGTTAAGCCTTCGTGTTATGATACAACCAATATGTTTTAATAATTTATTGGTATTTATTTAACACACAAGACTGTCATACCAAATCTGAAGGAAGAGGTCTGCACTTCTCAAAGGCTTCCTCAGAAGATTCCCCCGTGTGTGCTGAAGTCAGAGGAGAGTGTGTTAGAGACATCATTAGGAAGGTGTTCTTCGAGCCCCTTCCGGGGCTCTCTGTATGGTATTCCTGAAAGAGGCAAGGTGGCTTTCTCTTCTTTCCCCTTCTTTATTTACCGCTCTTTATCACTGATGGAATCACTGCCCTAAGAGGTAATCTCCTTCGGACACACTCCAAATCTAGTCAGTTAAACGATGGACCGGAGCTGTGTGGAAAGCTGCTGGAGAGAGAAGAGGGGCCGATTCTTCAGGGCTGCTTTAATCACTAATTCATCTGCTCTAGAATTCATCCGTCTTCATCTTACCGTTATCTAATGAGGATAATGGAGACCATCAAAACCCAAAGGCTAATTATTTTTTAAAGTGAGTATTTGATAATTATTAATCAATAATAGCATCAACAGTCTCCTTAATTTTCCAGGTATTCCCTTCCCACCCTCCAAATTTACATTTTAATTATTCTCGCCATCAGGGCAAATGAGTCCCCCAGAATGAAGCTTTAGTTTGCAGTTTTCCAATCACAGGAGTGAGGGGAATCTACCGTCATGTAAAAATAATCAGACTTATTCTAAAGAGCCTCCCGTGGCACCGATGAAGAGAACACAAACATGGCTGATGGGACACAGGGTGACACGCATGCTTCTCAAAGGTACGCCATGACACAGTCAGCTGCTGTGAATGTCCCCGGCCTTTATAGAGGGGACAGGCACCAAGGAATCCCAGGGCTGACTAGAAATGTCACAGTTCACTAATAGTTTCCCCATCTGCTGTGGAAGGGAGGTGACTGCAATGAGGTGGTCCTCTGAAACTGGCTCAGACCTGTTTTGAAGTTTCCCATTTCTTTAGCAACTCCCTGTTTCCCTTAAGAGACACCTGTACAAACATGCATGCACATGCATGTGTGTGTGCGCACATTCTCACACACACACATATATATATAATCAATAAATACTATAAATCAATCTTGTAAACACACAGAAAGAATACTATAGGATAATAACATGTGAATGACTCTGAAATACTCAAGATATCATGTGAGGGGCTGAGTTTGAGATGTATGTGTGGAAGCATTTAGAATCTAAGCTGTTCAAGTGTAGTAATAGGAGCGGCGGGGCTGCGTCCCCAGCACCCCGGCCGCCTGCTAGCTTATGCCCAAAAATAACAACACACAAACTGTATTCTTTTAAACATTGCTTGGCCCATTAACTCTACCCCTTACAGGCTAATTCTCATATCCCGATCAACCCATCTCTAATAATCTGTGTAGCATCAGTCTTACCGGGAAAGATTCTAGCCTACGTCCATCCTGGGTCTGAGCTTCATGCGTCTGCCCGGGAGAGGGGAGCATGGCCTCTCTGAGCTCACTTCCTCTTCCTCCCAGCATTCTGTTCTGTTTACTCCACCCACCTATGTTTTAACCTATGAGAGCCAAGCAGTTTCTTTATTATAATTAACCAATGACCTTCCTCCATCAGTTCAAGGGATACATTTGTCTTTTTCTTCAGCTTCCCACCACTGTGCAAAACATCCAAGGTACTGAGCTCAGAAAGCTTTCTTTCTTCTTGGCTGTGAAGCTTTCATTCATGATTGGTTGATCCTGCTGCTTTGAGTCTATGGTGGTGAACCTTAATGGGATGGAGCTCTTCATCTCATGGCTAGGGAGTTAGAGCAAGGAAGTCGTGATATCCTTCAATGTTCCCAATGATGGAAAACCTCCAACAGGCCCCGCCCCCTTTAAGAATCTGCTACCTCTCAATAGCACCAGGCACTGAGCCTTGGTCGGGGCATCTAGATTGCAAATTACATCACCATTGCACCTTCTGAGACCTGAATGGCAGGCCTAACACTGATCCCACAGCACAGGAAGTAGTCACTAAGTGTTGACTGAAACTGTCATCTTGGTCACCATCTGTGCAGAAGATCAACCCCACTTCGGCCAACTTCCCTATGTTTGGTTAATGAAATAGGAGGAATATTGATCTGCTAGTTGTTACAGGAATATGGTACTGCGTATTTGCGAAGGCCAGTTGTCTTCCAACTACTACTTAGATAAAGGACAATCAACACTGGTGTCTCAGGTGGACACCAAACCACTAGACAACTTTACATTCTGCCTAGGATTTTATGGATTATATACATACATACATACATACATACATACATACACACACACACATATCCTTTAAGGGATGAGTTTCTGAGTTTTTTTTCAATGATTTAGAGGAGGGGAGGGTTCCAACACAGTAACACAAAACTGTGCTATGTTTCAAGCTCACATTTAGACCAGCTAATGAGACTGAAAGGCAAAGGAGCATTTCTAACTTTGCTTAACAATACATCTCCTTTAGAGCCACATACAAGCACGGGCTAGGAGAGAGTGATGGAGAGGCAGGTGAACTTCTAGATGTTAATTAACTCCCTTGTGCCTCCTTTACTTTTCTGTAAAATGTAGGTCGTAATGGACTTGTTGAGAAGATAAAATGAACCCAGGTGTAGAAAGCGCGAAGCTTACAGTTGGGCAAGCTATTAGGAGTAAGAAGTGTGCCTGTCATTACAGTACTGTTATGATTGGTTGAAACTCGTGTTTTCTTAGTCTGTGAGGAGGTCCAGCCCACTTCAGAAAAGATCTTTCACGTCATGTGCTTTGGGGACATCATTTCACTCAATGATATTTAAGTCAGATTTCCCAGGAAGTAGAATCTACCACCAAGATGGTGGCCTTGAAGGTTTATTAGGTGGTGGCTTTGACTTTAACATCTGTGGAAAAGGAAGGAGTTAGGAAAACTGAAAAGACAGAGTTTTTTGTCGTTGTAAGGAACTATGCTGATCCCATGGAAGCCTCTGGACTGACCTGAGCCTTCAGGATTGTCTTGAGTTGGGGCAAGAGATAATGTGTAACGGCGTAAATGAATGCAGACAGAGTGTAAAAATATATATATAGCTTTAATGTAGAAATAGACTTACAGAACCACCGTTCCCGCGGAGACCAGGAAAGCAGAAGCGAGAGCTCGGAGCTTGCTCGCCAAATTTATAGGCAGACATTAGCCCGAGGCGAACACGCCCCTTAAGGGGCAGGACTTATCCCTACATCTCCCCTTTTTGTCTAAATAAGACAGAACTAAACCAAATACAACTACATACAATAACAACAAATAATAAATACAACAAACAATATTGAGAACAAAAGCTTTGCTAAACATTCT
Source organism: Microtus oregoni (assembly GCF_018167655.1). Taxonomy (NCBI): domain Eukaryota; kingdom Metazoa; phylum Chordata; class Mammalia; order Rodentia; family Cricetidae; genus Microtus; species Microtus oregoni. The sequence continues at coordinate 545,243 of NW_024543079.1, forward strand.
ATCTCAAAAAGTCCAAATAATGTAAAGAGTAACTACAATTATATAATCTTCAACTCAGTCAAAGATCTGAGAAGGGAATAAACACTACTCAACAAACGAGATATATCCAAAATGTGCAACAATTGACAGAGACAACTGACTACCTGGGCAATCACCCAAAGTCTCGTTTGCAACGTTGAGTCAACCAATTTTGGCTAAGGCCTAACATAACTGACATACCATTATTAAAGGCAAGGAACTTTTCAAAACTATCTTACCCTGTCTTGGCAGGATATGACAGTCCTGTTTTATCCATTGATGCACGCTCTGTATCTGTGTCAGTGGTTGAGGTATGGGCATTTCTTTGCCCAAAGGCCAGTTCTGCCAAATAGAAAGGCTCCAGGTGGAGTGTTTTTGGTGCTCAACATTCTCTCGGGAATAGAGCGGTGTTGCCAGGAGCAATTGTGTCTCACTATCACGAAACTCTGAGTTAGATTAAAGGCCATTTTCTACAGCTCTTTGAAGAGGTTGAAGATTATCTATCTATACTGAGTATAATCTCTATATATCTAAAGAACCTGATTAGTCTAATTATAAATGACAAACTTAGATGACAATTAGTCTATATAATTCTCAATATCTATCTAACTTAAAGACTAAGACAATAAACTACTGTGAAACAAATGAGGACAATGACCTCCAAATATAAACAATGTACAAATATACATTGCAGTAGGTAAATATATATCAATACACAAATATTATATAAGTATCTTAATCAGAGGTAGAAATGTACACTGCAATATGGTAAATATATACAATATATATATCAATACAATATATGTCAATACATAAAAATGTTTTAAACAGAGGTAGAAACATGCATGCGTACAATAGTCCATATAATTTAACTTTGTTTCAATATACAAGAATTGATACCAATATATTTGTCTAAAAGCAGTAACTCACAATTATAAATCTATTATCCCATCATTCCCTCTTTTTTTTTTTCAAAATGATCCTTGAGCTTATAAAATTCCTCTCCCAACCCTCAATCATATACTAATTATAATCAACCCCTAAATGATGTCCCTAAACCCAAGGGCAAACTTTACTGGGAGAGGGGACGTCGTTCTCTAGAATTACTTCAGCTGTCATAGGGGCGACGTTCTTTCTGGGGGATCCTGTGAAAGTAAAATGATGGTTAAATTTCAAGATAATGTATTTTAAAATTGCAAATAGTCTCTGAGTATTTTCGTGCAGGTCTGGCCAAAATGTTGTATAAGATGTGCACCATTTCAGCTAACCAGGTTGGAACTGTCTTGTGCAGCTGGTACCAAAAGCAGGTCTTGTAGTAGCGCTATCAGTATCATGACGTCATATCAACCAGGTGGAGTTGTTGTTATGGGGCCCCATCTTCTTCCTGGAAACTTCAAATGTCACTTAAGGAAAAACTCATTGTTCATTATGAAAAACTTAAACATTAATCATATAGACATATATATATATATATATATATTCAATGAAAGACATGATAGATATATTCAATGAAAAGTATGATAGATATGAAGAAAAGCAAAGATGTTTTCTAAACTCATATTTCTTTCTGTCCCATATCATGGCTCTTGACATGAGACAGAAACTCCAGAAACTCTGGGTTTTTCTCTTACTAACAGGCTTGGAATTGGAGAGGGACTGAGCCAGAGTCCAACTTCAAAACCAGCTTTATAAATTTAGAAATATGGTTTAATATTACTTACACAACCCATTCAGTTGTCTTGATATTTCCTATTGGGCAGGTATTTTTCCATCTGTCGGTATCCAAACATCCAGGGTCCCTTGAATTTCTCAAAGATGAGTGTTTTCCTGTGGAGATAAGAACAGAACCCTGCCCCCATTCTATATGTTTTTCTTACCACCTGTATGAATATCATCGTTGTGGATGAGTTGTCATTTCTCCTTTCCAAGAGGTTTCTCCTCTTCAAATCGAAACTTTATTAATTTTGATGGTATCCACAATTTTTCTTCTCCTGTGGAAACAAGAGCAAAACCCCTTCCCCAACGTAGCACATCTCCTGGCTTCCACTGAGAGGTCAGCACATCTTTGAAATAAATCGGTTGATTTAGTTCAGCAGACTTTTCCATTATCCAATGTCTTTCTGCTGCTGTCGTTCCTTTCTCATTAGCGTTAAGAAAATTCAAGGTTAGTAAAGCATTATGTAATCTATTTCTGGGGGTATTTTCAGTCCCTTTCTGTTTGTTCAGCATATCCTTTATAGTACGATTTGATCTTTCTATAACTGCCTGACCTGTAGGATTATTTGGTATACCTGTAATGTGTTTTATATTATAATAATCAAAAAAGCGTTTCATTTTCTTAGATACATATGCTGGACCATTATCTGTCTTTATTTGCGCAGGTATACCCATGATGGCCATAACTTCCAATAAATGTGTGATTACTGAATCAGCCTTTTCTGAGCTCAGGGCAGTAGCCCATTGAAAACCTGAATATGTGTCTATGGTGTGGTGTACATATTTTAATTTGCCAAATTCTGCAAAGTGGAACACATCCATCTGCCAGATTTCATTCCTTTGGGTGCCCTTTGGATTAGCCCCTGCAGGCAGTGGCGTTTGGTTATAGAAAGAGCAAGTAGGGCATTTCTTTACAATCTCCTTAGCTTGTTGCCATGTAATTGAAAACTCTTTCTTCAAACCTTTGCTATTAACATGATGTTTTTTATGAAATTCAGAGGCTTGTAGCACACTACCAATCAATAATTGATCAATTTCTGCATTACCTTGTGCTAGAGGACCTGGCAGACCCGTATGGGATCGGATGTGTGTTATGTACATAGGGCAAAGCCTGTTCCTGATCAAATCTTGAACCTGGAGGAACAATGAGGTTAGTTCAGTATCATCAGGTATAAATTCAGCAGTTTCAATATGTAAAATAACTCTTTCTGCGTATTGTGAATCTGTAACTATATTAATAGGTTCTTTAAAATCCCTTAGCACCATAAGAATGGCATATAATTCCGCCTTCTGGACAGAAGTATACGGACTTTGTTCCACCTTATCCAAGTCTTCTGATTTGTAACCTGCCTTCCCTGATTTATTGGCATCAGTATAGAATGTACGGGCTCCAGTTATTGGAGCATCACGGACGATTCGAGGAAGAATCCAAGAAGTTCTCTTTATGAAGTTAAGCCGCTTGCTTTTTGGATAGTTGTTATTAATGTCTCCCAAAAAATTAGCACAAGCTCTTTGCCATGGTTCATTATCTTCCCATAATTTCTTTAGTTCATCAGCAGTGAAAGGCACTATAATTTCTGCTGGGTCTATGCCTGCTAGTTGACGAAGTCTCAGCTTGCCTTTTATAATTAACTCAGAGACTTTTTCCACATAAGTTTTCAGTTTCTTACTTGGTTTATGTGGCAAAAAGATCCATTCCAAAATAATATCATCTCTCTGCATTAAAATTCCTGTAGGAGAAATTTTTGATGGTAGTATGACGAGAATACAATCGAGCTCTGGATTCACCCTGTCCACATGTGCCTGTTGTAATTTTTCCTCAATCATTGTCAGTTCCTTTTCTGCTTCAGCTGTTAATTCTCTGGGACTGTTTAAATCTTTATCACCATCCAAGGTTTTGTTCAAATGAATTATTAGATCAGGTGTTATTCCAATAGCTGGTCGTAGACTGGAAATATCTCCTAACAGTCTTTGAAAGTCATTAAGAGTCCGTAGGCGATCTCTCCTAATTTGTGCTTTTTGTGTCTTAATTTTTTGCAAACCTATTTTATAACCTAAATAATTAACAGAATCTCCCTTCTGAATCTTTTCAGGAGCAATTTGCAATCCCCATTTGGGTAAAAGTATCTTTATTTCTTCAAACAGTCTGTTCAAGGTATCCATGTTTGAATCGGATAACAAGATGTCGTCCATGTAATGGTATACTATAGATTTGGGAAATTTCTTGCGTATTATTTGCAATGGTTGGTTCACAAAATATTGGCACAGGGAGGGGCTATTTAACATACCCTGGGGGAGGACGGTCCAGTGGTACCTCCTCGAAGGTTGAGAATTGTTATAAGTAGGCACTGTGAAGGCAAATTTTTCTCTATCTTCTTTTTGCAAAGGTATAGTGAAAAAACAATCCTTTAAATCAATAACTATGAGAGGCCATCCTTTTGGTAATAAAGAGGGCAAAGGAATTCCAGATTGCAGAGGGCCCATAGGTTGAATAACCTTGTTGATGGCCCTGAGATCTGTCACCATTCTCCATTTACCTGTTTTTTTCTTAACCACAAATACAGGAGAATTTCAAGGGCTGGTAGATTCTTCTATATGTCCAGCATCTAATTGTTCTTGTACCAGCTGTTCTAAAGCCTGTAACTTTTCCTCAGCTAAAGGCCATTGCTTTGTCCATATTGGTTTCTCAGTCAACCATTTTAGAGGCAAGGCTGTTGGTATCTCTGAAGGGACATCAATTGCTTGTTCTTGTACAGCCCGAATGGCCGGTTTTCTCCGTTTGTAATATCTTTTAATATTATTCTCAGAAATATAGGCTCTAGATTTAGCAGGAATGTTAATTTCGGTATTCCATTGTTGTAATAGGTCACGACCCCATAAATTCATTGCGATATTGGCTACATATGGCTTTAATTTTCCTATTTGTCCCTCTGGCCCTATACATTCAACCCATCTCGTGCTCTGCCTTACTCGAGATAGGGTTCCAATTCCCAGGAGCTGAACATTTACATTCTGAAGAGGCCAACACGGATGCCAAGATTCTGGGGTAATGATACTTACATCAGCACCTGTGTCCAGCAGGCCAGTAATAAAAATGCCATTTACACACACTCTCAGTTTAGGTCTTTGATCATTTATAGAAGTTTGCCAAAACACACGTAACTTATCTTTCTGATCATTATTGCTTGTAACAGTAGGCATGGGGCTTCCTAATTGTCCTGATGAGGCACGTTCTCTGCAGAAACTGGATATGACTGAACCATGTTTGCCATGGGGGCCTGTGAGGCCCCCCCTCTCACGTTTCCCGACTGTATCAGGTTGCCTTGTCTATCTCTTGTAGACCTGCATTCATTCGTCCAATGTCTGCCCTTTCCACATCTTCTACATAAACCTGAAGGCTGAGTCCTCCTATTTCTGTTATTTCTAGAAGTTGCATTATTATTATTATTATTATTTCTGAAAGATGCATTATTGTTATTATTATTATTATTTCTGTAAATCCGTTGTCTACAATTCCTTTTCATATGACCCATTTTGCCACAATTAAAACATTTGGTATTCTGGTGTTTCCTTTTACCATTGGAAATTGCTTCTTCTACCCATGCTTCAGTGCCATAATCAAATGTATCAACATTGAGTGTATGCAAGACCCATTCTTCCAACGGCGCTGATCTGAGCTTTAAAGGACCCAAAATCCTTTTGCATTCCACATTTGCATTTTCATAAGCCAAAGACTCAATCATTATACGTCTTGCTTCTGGGTCAGATATCCCTATTTGTACAGCCTTAGTTAATCTTTGTAAAAAGTCACTAAAGGGTTCTCTCTGACCCTGTTTAACTCTGACAAATGATTCCATTCTCTGTCCTGGGTCTTCTACCCTGTCCCAAGCCCTTAAGGCTGCTGTAGTACACATGGAGAGTGTGTTTTCATCCAAATTAGCTTGTTCCTGAGGATCGGAAAAGGGCCCTTCACCTAGAATTTGATCTAGGGAAATGTCAATTCCCTTCGCTTTTTCCTGCTGTTCTAAGAGTCTAGCCTCTTGCCTGAATAAGCATTTCCATTTCAATTGCGGTCCACTCTCGAGTACCGCAGAGCTCAGCTGGAGCCAGTCCGAGGGGGTTGCTCTGCTTGTCGTGGCCCAAGATTTTAGCATCTCTTTAACAAAAGAGGCTTGCATCCCAAAAGTCATGACAGCCTGTTTTATTTCCTTGAGATCATTCATACGCACAGGCTCCCATGTATCCTCCTTGATGACCCTAGGGTTTTTGGAACCAATCACCTTCTCTGTTGTTATTACGGGAAAGGCAGGTAGAGCTGTAGGTAGAGCTTTGTGGAAATTGTCCCGGAGAGACTTACCCACAGATGTAGTTAAAATTTTCCTTTCTACCCTTTGCTCTTCTTCATCAGAATTTAGAAATTCCTCAATCTTTTCAATTCTATTCACCATTGCCTTCTGCAATGTCTGAATCTCCTGTCCAGAATTATGTTCCAAAGCCTTCATTGAGGATTCTAATGTATGAAGTTTGTCCGTTAGAGATAACATCTCATCTTTGGACATAATTTTTATGGCATAAACCGTGCCTTCTTGTATTGACAATCTTTCCGTCAATCTGTCATAAGCTTTAGACAAAATCCGATTGTCACATTCAGCAGTTTTGATTCTCTCAGTTAATGTTTCATTTCCTACAGAAAGGGACTGAATCTTATGGTCCAGATCAGCTGTTCCCTCTTCTATAGTAATGAATTTCTCCTTAACATCAGCCTGAAGAACTTCAACCTGATTCTTGAGAAGATTGTTATCAGCCTGGAGAACTTCAAACTGATTCTTGAGAAGATTGTTGTCATTCTCAATTGTTTTTAAGCGTTCAATCTCTACCTTAAGAATCCTGGATTCGTCTCGTAAAGACTTTATCATATTTCTATTATCAAACCATTTGGTGCCAATGAAAACTACGAATCCCAGAAGGATCCATATATGTGGGGTGATAGACACCTCTTGTAAAATCTCCCACATGGTACAATTAAAAAAAATCATTAAATTCTTGAACAGTAATGTGTTCAGACATTTTATTTATAAAAGAAAATTTTTTTATCTGCAATGATCGGTTCCTGCCTGTGGTGGTCTCTGTGTTTTTGGAGCCTGTCCTAGAACTAGCTCTTGTAGACCAGGCTGGCCTTGAACTCACAGATATCCGCCTGTCTCTGCCTCCCAAGTGCTGGGATTGAAGGCGTGCACTACCAAGGCCTGGCAGGCCTCAAACTCACAGAGATCTGCCTGCCTCTGCTTCCCAAGTGCTGGGATTAAAGGCGTGCTCTACCACTGCCTGGCTGGCCTCAAACTTGTGATCCTCCTGCCTCTGCCTCCTTCAGCAAATCCTACCGGCGTGGGCCACCACAACCGGCCAAGTCACTTTGTAACAGACCAAATCTGACGCTGTGGCAGCTTTTGTTGCAAAACCGCAATTACTTGAGCTTCTGCTAATTCAGGCAGTGGGGTTCCGCTGTAAAACTTAGCCAAGGCAGGCAGAATGGGCCTGTGTCGCCGAGTGTGTCTCGGACTCGGCACTGGGGCCGGAGTCACGAACTGAAAAACAGCACCGGGGAGGGTGCTGTGTTAGCTAGCGGGCTACCAGCTTGAGTCGGGGGCAAAATAGCCCGACGTTGGACGCCAAAATGTAACGGCGTAAATGAATGCAGACAGAGTGTAAAAATATATATATAGCTTTAATGTAGAAATAGACTTACAGAACCACCGTTCCCGTGGAGACCAGGAAAGCAGAAGCAAGCTCGGAGCTTGCTCACCAAATTTATAGGCAGACATTAGCCTGAGGCGAACACGCCCCTTAAGGGGCGGGACTTATCCCTACAATAATGGTCTTCCTGTTGCCCGTTAATCAGTCATTAGATTCAGGAGTCAGGTTGGGGAAGGTCCCTCTTCATCAGGGTTCTTCACCATACCCAGCTCAGAGGTGTCAGGTTGTTTTTGTTTTTCTAGCTCTAAAAGCCAGGCCTTTCGGCCCAGGTGGTGTTCAGAATGATGATACGGCATAGCGTCTGCCTCAAGTCTACTCCTGAATGCACATCTACTTTTTCTTAAAAGAGTTTAAACCACAGCACTGCCAACAATAGTAAGAAAAAAGAAAGAAGAAAGGAAGAAAGGAAAGAAAAGGAAGGCAAGAAGAAAAGGAGAGAGAGGAGAGGGAATGGTTACACATTTGATGGTGAATCTATCGTTGCTGGTTTCTTTACATGGTGGTGGGATACATGTTTGTGCAGGTGTGCATGTGGCTGAATGTGCACCGTTGTGTGGGATCCAGAGGTCAACCCTAAGTGTCATTCCTCAGGGGCCCTCCAGTTCACTCTGGTTTTTGATACATGGTCTCTCATTGGTTTGTAGCTCAACTGGGCTGGGTTGGCTAGCCAGAACACCCTGGGGATCTGTCTGGACCACCTCCCCCACACAGGGACTCCAGGTGTGCCTCTGTGCCCTGCACATGTAAACAAGGGTTCTGGGACTTGACCCCACCCTTGATGTGTTGTACTGTCCCAACTGAGCCATCTCCACAGCAAAGCTGTCTTTTCCTCTTCCTTGAGAGAGTGGCTTTAGGAGGGAAATCAGAAGATGACTTCTAAAGAAAAGATCAGTTATCAAACCAGGGTCCACCACAAAGGTCTGTATAGTATTTCCACTGTGTCTTTGAAGGGTTACATTGTACTTTGGACTCTTAATCATTAGTATATAGTTAATAGCAAACACATTTGATTGCTTTGTATAATTAGAAGAGTGACTTTGGGGACCAGAAATATGGCTCCACACGTACAGGTACTCGCTGCCAAGCTTGATGACCCAAATTCAATTCCTACGACCTACGTGGTAGAAAAAGAGATCCTCACATACCTTCTGACCTCCATAGATGGGTACATACTCCTACACACAGAATACATATGAACATACGGAGTGACGTCTGCCTTCGTAAGATTTCAAAGTAAGTGTCATAGACACTAAAGAGACACCCACTCATCTACTCTTCTGTCTGTCAAGTCCATGAGTGAACTGTAAGGGACACTACAGGCTTATTCATTCATTCAACAAAATGTTTATTGAGTTTCTGTGGCAGGTGGCTTTGCGGGTTCGGGGAAGAGAAGCACCTGTAGCATGCTGCCTTCCTGGAGTTTCTGTTCTGGTGACGAGCCAGCCGGTAAACAAATAACAGGTCAATACGTCAAAGGGAGGCAGGAGTGATAGCTACAGAGAAACGGTGGTCCATGTGACGGGAATGAGGGTGGCAAGGGTAATTATCATCACTTAAAGTAGATGCTGGTCATGTTTCAAGAAACGGGGCAGGTGGTGGAGAGTAGCGAGAAATGGCAAAGGACAAGCAGAGGCCAGTCCAGATGTCCTCTGAAGGCCACAGGACATGGCTTGGATTCTCACAAGCTAGGCTTGATGGTTGTGTAAAGCCTTTACTAGAAGAGCTGGGTGTGACTTTTGAGGAGTATTCTCTTTGGATGGTAGGTGTGGCTGGTACCTGGTGCAGCTGATGGGACCTGGTGGATGAAAATGGATATGGAGGACCATGGAAGTATTAATTACAACTGCACTGTCTTCCCTAAGTAACTACAGGTCTTCCAAAAACAAAAACAAACAAATAAAAAAAGTCAAAAACCAAAACGCAAGAAGAGTGTCCTTTCTCCCAATCTTATTTACTGTCCCATGTGTGCGTCTTTCTGATTAGGCACAGCGCTGGTATGCCTGGGCCACGTCCCTCCTGGCAATGAACTGGTGCTTTCCTGTGGACAAATTTTCATCTGCTAGGGAAACCTAGTTAAGCACAGGACAGACCTTTGAGCCTGTCTGCTTCTCTCCTGGTCCGTTGTGGTATTGCCCAGGTGGATAAAGAACATGTGAGAACTAGAACTTGGCCCTGGCGGTCTTACAGCAGGCCCAGGGGCGCCTCCACAAACGACCTACACGGAGTCAACCTTGTGAAGGGAGAAAGCGGTCAGAGCCCGTCCTGCTCTCCCAGACAGTGTGATTCTGTAGAGAAGCCTCAACTCAGAGGTTGATATTCAGTGTCTTCTGTGTTCTATGTCTGTTAATGACTCCAGAACTTGCCAAGTCAGCTGGTCTAGATATCCAGCTAGGTAGGGGGCTCCTCGTGCTGAGATTGCAAGTGAGCTTCTTGACTTGAGTTCTGGAGATCTGAACTCGGGTCTTCACACCTCCTTCACTAACTGAACCCTCATCTTTCCCCAGCCTGGGTGGGGTTTCTTCAGCAACAGAAAGCAGAGGCACAGCCAACAGGGATGTGCCAGGGAAACAGCACACTGCCAAAGGCTCTGTCCCAGATGCTCTGAGATTCATTGGAGGGAAATAAATGACACAACAATGCTCATAAAGATATCCAAAGAATATTCTAGACAAGAGCTCAGTGAATAATGGACATGTGCTAAAGAAGGATGTGGCTACCTTATTTTTTTTTAATAAAGTATTATCAGAACAAGCTTAAGTGCATTATTTTACAAACTGCCAAGGGTTGGTTTGTAGGCAGTAGTGGAGTTGAGGAGGTCTCTTCATGGCCACATATGCTCAGGCATTCACAGAAGTTCTCCTAACTAGATCCTTACAGGGTTTCAAATGTGTCGTCCCACGGGGAGCCAAGGTCTCTGCCCAGGGTTGAGAATCTAAAATGCCGATTCTACACCAATCCCATCTTATGCCAATGCTGCTGGTTCTTGGTCCATACTTTGAGCATTAAGGTTCTAGAACGCTATGAAGCTTCTAAAATGGTAAGCAGATTCCAGGACAGTGATGTGCAGTGGATCCTTCCGGGTCTCCAACCATGCTGACAGGTACAGTGCTCGGTGTGGCCCTGAACCACACAGGACTGTGGAACAGCCGGAGACCAGTGTGGGGGAGGGAGAAAAGACTTAACAGATCGAATATCAATTGCTTTCTATTTAAATATGGTTTTTCACCCCACTAGTGGCCACAGTCTGGAGCAACCTACTTCTTGGGCAGAGGGTCTCAACCTTCCTCGTGTGAAGATCCTTTAATACAGTCCTTCGCGTTGTGGTGACCCCAACTATAACATTGTTTTCATTGCTACTTTATAACTGCAATTTCACTACTGTTACGAACGATAATGTAAACACCTGTGCTTCCTGGTGGTCTTTCACATTTGACTCCAGAGGGTCTCGAACCACTGTCCTAGCCAATCAGTTCATCTATGCTGACTTGTTTCTGAGAGAAAGCCCAAACGCGCCTGGCTGTCTGTGGTTTTCCCGCTACATTCCTTCCCCATTTTAAAAGATAGACAGGTATTAGCATTGCAGACGGGTTTAGAGGATATTAAGTCTTGGCTTGCTCAAGGGGAGGGGGGCTCAGAGATACTACAATCTGGCCTGAGTATAATAAACCCCTTTGTTACATTTAAATACCATCATACTATCTTATATACAGCAAAGCATCGGGGTGTTTTATCGTAACAATACCACCGCGTGAAAACCCTAGACAACTCTAAAAAGGCACTAATTATTATTATTAGTGTTTGGCGCTAACAATAAATGTCAAACGGAACCCCGAAAACAAATAACTACCTGTCACCATGTGAATGAAAGGCAATTTTAGCAAAGTGAATTAAAACCCCAAACATCACCAAGCCCAAATCAGCGAGCAACCCCAAGGCAGCTTCGAGGACTCCCTGGCCCCACAGGTCTCCTGGAGCGATGGCAGGGTGAGCATGTCCTTGGGGAAAAATCCTGGAGATTGTGCCAGCTCATTAATACCCTGGGGACCTGTGGGGAAGACATAGACAGAGCCGGAGTGTGGGGCATGCGTATCTGCGAGAAAGGCTCTCTATCACAGCAGATGGAAATTGGAGACCATTAAGCATAGAGACTCTTTATTTATTGGCTGAGCTGCAGCCTACTGGAGTGCTATCAGTGAAAAATTAAAGTTGGACAGCAGGCTGCGGATGTCCCTCCCCTGACATATTTCCCTTAGATTTTTCAAAGTGCATCCTGGGTGTCTCCCCAAGACTATTTCTTAAAAATAAATCATATGTTTTATTTTTTTTCAAACTTCATTTATCTTTGATATCTGATTGACATATTCAGGACAGGCTAATCCTTCCTGTGGAAGTGAGCTATGACAGTCACCGCGACAGCAATCAACACTGCAGAGCCCTCCGCAGGAGCAGGGGCCATCACTAGATGCACAGGGGAAGAGAGAACCAGCTGGGCTTCTCTCCGGATGGTTGAGGTGGTGCTGACATCCTTCCTCTGGGTCCAGATAGGTGAGGCCTAGGCACTGGAGCCCTAAGCCTTCAGCCAGGGAGTCCTTGAAGCTGTGTCGTCATGACAGTATCCTCAGAAAAATCAGAAGACTCGTGGAAGGGGCAAGAGCCTGGGGCTCGGCTTCCTCCTCCTCCAATTTTGTTACAACCATTGGGGAAGAAAGATGCTGTGGAGCAGAGGGTGTTCAGTCTATACTCAAGAATAGCTTAGTTCATTCCCCTTCTCTCTCTCTCTCTCTCTCTCTCTCTCTCTCTCTCTCTCTGTGTGTGTGTGTGTGTGTGTGTGTGTGTGTGAGAGAGAGAGAGAGAGAGAGAGAGAGAGAGAGAGAGAGAGACTGCTGTGTATCCCAAGAAATATTTAAACAGATAGTGTAGTTGTCCAGTTTAAATTTGAAAGCATTAAAGTGATTGGGAGAAATAAGTCTCTCCCCACCTGCCTCTTTCCCATCTCACGTCCCTCACACCCCCCTCAAGCTGTTCACTAACACGCTGTTTTATACCTATTGAAGCAATTGCATACATTTAAGCACACATGTGCGCGTCCACACACACCTTTTTCTTAGAAATGGGAATGTATTGCACACATCACCACCTTATTTTTTAGCCCAGGTCCCCCCCCACTCGCTTGAAGGTTATTTCACATTGGTTAATAGAGAGCTCTGTCTTTGCTTTCCAATACACATATCCTGCATAATTTATTCATGGGTTGTCCTGAATATAGAGGCAGTTTCTGAAAGTTTCCAAACCCTCCCTTTGCTTGTCAGTTCTGCTGTCACTAGCCCTAAAAGAGTCACACCTCATGCGTGGTGGTGTGTCTGCAGAATAAATACTCAGAAGTGGGCTTACTGGGACTCAGGGTGTGTGTGTGTATGTGTGTGTGTGTGTTTAAGAATAATAAATGTTATCAGCTAGTCCTGTTTGGGGATCATAGCATTCATGCCTGTCTCCATCTTTTTCATCAGCTTTAAGACTGTCTTCCCATGTGCTTAATCCACAGGAGATGTTAAGGACATTTTTGAGTTTGGCAAATCAGAGAAAGGAAAATAGTACCAATAGAATTTTAACTCATTTTTTTTTCTGGAGTCAACTTTTGCATTTCCTTATTTATTTTTATTTACATTTATTTTTAGAATGTATTTATTCTCTTGCCAATGGCTAAGCATTGTGTGCTTTTTATCTTTCTTTTCCAATAAGGCTTTGTCTATTGGAAAATGAGTAAACCCATTCTTTGTTGACAGGGTTAAAAGATGAGAGTTGTTTTAATGGCTGTGGTGTAATACAGTAGTAAAATATAAACATTCAAATCTTACTACTTCAGGAACCATATTGTCTTTGTTGTTTCTTCTCAACTCTGCTCTTGTAGACTTGAGCCCTATAGACAGTATGTAAACAACCGGTGTAGCTGTGTTTAAATAAAACTTTATTTGTGGTGTTTAGAGATGGCCCAGCACTTATAGAGCACTGGGTGCTCTTCCAGAGGACCCAAGTTCAATTTTCAGTACCCTCATGATGGCTAAACGCCATCTGTATCTCTAGTTTCTGGGGATTTGATGCCCTTTCCTGGTCTCTTTGAGCACCAGGCACTCGTGTGATGCATAGATAGACATACATGAGGCACAATCCCCACATACATAAAGAAAGAATAAACCTGTAAAATCCTCTTTATCTATGACTTACACTTACTTTGTACTATAGGTTGTGCCATAGATGTTGGTGGCATTTGCTCCGAGACAGAGCCACACTCTGACAGACTGCCTTGCGCTTCAAACATACACAATCCCTCTGCCACAGCCTTGTGAGTGTCAAGATTACGTGCATGAGCCACTTTGCCGGCTTTCAAGTATTTTGTCAAATATTCTATCATATAACGGCTAGGGGCTGGGGAGATGACTCAGTGGAGAAAGTTCTTGCTGTGCAAGGGTGAAGACCAGAGTCTAGACCTCCAGAACCTGTGTAAAAGCTGAGTGGACATGATAGCTGCCTGCAATCCCAGAACTTTAGAGAAAGGCAAAGACAGAGGTTCCCAGGGCAAGCTGGAGCTAGAACTGGCTAGCTCCAGGTTAAGCAAGAAAAAGAGGCCCTATCTCAATAAGCTAATACTAGACATTGGCTTTGGACCTCTACACACAGGTCCACACACACTGACACACATGTTTATGCAAGTGCACATGCATGTGTGTTTGCTAGCCCATAGATGGAATAAAAGTAGACAGTAGGTTGAATTGATCCCAGGATCATGTTTTCCCAAGCCTACCCTCATTTGTGTTCCCGGGGTAGACTGCTTCCAGAGAGGCAGCCACTGTCTGACCTCTGAAGAGAGAACACAGCTGAGACAGAAGAAGGGAGGTAGAGGAACGGAGGAGACAGAGAAAGAAAACAAGGTCACCTCTGTGCTTAGCTTCAACGGTATTTAATTCTTGGTATAAATTAACAAGATTTCACACTGTTTCAAATTCTTTAATAACGTGCCTTGCTTTACTAAGATGTGTGAAATTCCCAAATAATTAAAAATATATAAAAGACGCTTTTTAATAAAGTAAGAAGCATGTACAAGGAATATGGCCAGGGGTGTTTATGTGCTTTTATTTATGATAGGAGAGGGAGGGCTCATGACTGCAAGCACCCGGTAATGGTATACAGGCTAAGCAATGCTACAGTGGAATGCCGGGCATCTGTTAAACTGGTTCTAGAGACATTTATTTATCAGCACAGAGAGATCACATATATGAAGAGAAAAATAATACATCATGGCAGGTAGAGTTTTCAAATATATAAATGGACTTTATAATAAAATATCCAGGACTTAATAACAAAATACATAGGTAAATTACCCGTAGACAAAACTGTTATGATTTTCTACTCATTTTTACAACTTTGCTTATAATTATGATTATTAAAAATAGAATCAATGGAGGCCTGGAAGGATGGCTCAGCAGTGAAAAGTGCTTGCTGTTCTTCCAGAGGACCCAGGTTCAGTTCCCAGCACCCACATGGTGACTCATAACCCATCCTGAACTCCAGCTCCAGGGGCTCCAACAGCCTCTCCTAACTTTTACAGGTACCAGGCACACATGTGGTATACATACATGCTGGCAAAAAGAAATCACGTATATTAATAAAAATAAACAAATCTTAATTTTGAATGTAAAATAGAGTTAGTAGAGGTAATCGAGAGGGATCTCAGCCTTGTGTTCTGTGCGGTTGAGTTCCCTGAACTTCTCTGGAAATGTGACTGTTTTTAGACACTCGCCATGTCTGAGGCTTTCTTCTGTCATCTTGCCTGCTCATCACGTCTGGGTTTTCTTCTGGCTGATGGCTAAATTCACAGCTTCTCTTTGTTTCTGCTTATGTACCTGCCATCCATCTTCCCTCTGACCTGTTAGGGACTTGAAGAAACATTTGTTCCCTTCTAAAGCATGGCACTGGGGACAACGTAGGGAGAGACTCAGGACGTTTTACTGCTTCCTCGTTGTTTTCCTTTCTCCCGGGGACTCTGTTTTCTCTCTAACTTTGAGCCAGCGGGGCCCATGTATGTGCTCACTCCCACCCTTTGTCAGCCCCCGGAGTCACGTCCTCAACGTGACAGTGACAGCCACCATCCGGGTTGTGATTTATCTTCACGAGCTGCCAAACCACTCTTGGTGGAATGTCTGTGCTTGGTGAATAATGAGAAAGACCGACCATCCATCTAAGGATGAACTGGTGTGAGCAGTTACATTTAAATTTAGCTATCCCCCGCCCCCAGTTTATCCCTTATGTCCTGGTGGAAAAGGAACCATTTTAGAGCCTTTGTGGTAAATACCCAAATAACTGTGTCACACAGATGGGGGCTCGTTTTTCACCAGCGGCGAGGACTGCTGGAGCTGGACTGTCATCCTCAAGTTGCAAGCTCTGCTCAAGCTGCGGTATCTTAATAGCGGTTTCCCTGGACCTTTGGAAGAGACTCATTTTAGTGGCCGCCTATTAAGTAGAGAGCCAGGGAAAAACAGACCTGAGTGGGAATCCTTACTCAGTTGCTCACCACTTAGCTCTTCGACTTGCGGCTGCTCCGGTAGCATCTGGACCAACTCTTTATGAAGTGGATTAGTCGCAGCCCCCTCTGCAGCATTGTTAGAAAGGGGGCAGCGGTGCTTCCCAAAGACATGGTAACCTATTTCCCATGCTATGTGTTTTCCCTGCCCTCTTCTCCCTTCCCTCCCCTGTCCTCCCCTCTCCACCCCTCTCCTCTCCTCCAGTCTCTTCCCCCTCCTCCCCCTCTCCTCCTCTAACCGTCTCTCCTCTCCCCTCCCCTTCTCTCCCCCTCTCTTCTCCTCTTCTCTCCTCTCCCCTTCTCCTATCATCTCCCCTCTCCTCTCTTTTTCTCTCATCTTCTCTGCTTTCCTCCCTCTCCTTCCCTCCCCTCCCTTCTCCTTCCCTCTCCTCTCTTCTCCATTTTTCCCAAGACAGATCTTACTGTGTAGCCTAGCCTTGGGAAGAATACATTATGAAACCCAGAGTGGCCTCAGATCAGTAATAACCCTATTTCTGTCTCTCAAATTCATGTCCAGCTTCCCCATGTGTTTCTAGAACACACCCATTGCCTCCATCCCAAAGCAGAATAGACTTTTACTTGGAATTTACTTGGATTTGGACAGGTAGAATTTGGAGGAGTTTGTTCTATGTGCCTTTGGAATGGGGAACATGAAAAAGAATAGTAGAATTCTTGCCTGGGGTCTCTGTGTGAAAAGCACAGCCACCATGCTGAGAAGATGTCCCATCCTATCACCAGCCACCAGCCAGCTTTGGCCATCAAACCACCCACCGCACCCCAGGCTTCCCAGTGGAACCCCTGGATATGGTGAAGCAAGGCAAAAACCATCCCTTTTGTGGCGTCTCAGGGCACAGAAAACAGTGACAAACTTGGGAAGCGAAAGTTATCTGTGCCTGGTGGCACACAGTA
This sequence comes from Microtus oregoni, assembly GCF_018167655.1. NCBI lineage: Eukaryota > Metazoa > Chordata > Mammalia > Rodentia > Cricetidae > Microtus > Microtus oregoni. The sequence goes on from NW_024543079.1 coordinate 562,215, forward strand.
AGACCCCCAGTTGGCAGTTCTGGTGACTGACAATGGCAGCCATCTCTGAACTATGCTTCCCAGGTGAAAAAGAGGTGGTGAAATACCGATTTCCGGCCTCCACCTCTAGGGGGCAGAGCGGGACGCATGCGCTCAGCTTGTCCTGGGACTTTACCATGCCCAGGAAGGCATGGATCTTAAAAAAAAAAAAAACAAAAACAAAACAAAAAAAACCCAAAAAACAGAGAAAAGACCAAGGGAATAAGAAAGACAGGGATGGATGTGAGAAGGAAGAGGAGTCTAGAAAATCAAAGGAGAATCAACCGGAGGACAACAGCAACTCCCTGGTTTACAGCCCACCTTGTGCACCAGTTCAAAGCATTTATTTGTCCTTCAGAATACCTGATGTCAAGAATTTAGCCCGGGTAAATTTGGGCGCTTTCCCTCCTCCACACTTCTCTCCCACTGTGGTATTTTATATTTATTTACGGTGGGGGTTATTTTACATTTTTTGTTTGTTTATTGGGGGGCGCACGAGCACGTGAGAACACACACACACATACACACACACACACACACACACACACACACACACACACACACACACACACCGGTGTGCAGGAGTCAAAGGACAGTTCCTTCCTCCCAGGCATGAGTCTCATCCACAAGACATCGTCAAGCGTGGCAGCACGTGCCTTTACCCACTGAGCCTTCACCCACTGGTGCTTTCTATTCCGAACCATTTCCTGTGGGCATCAAGCACAGATCCGCATCTATAGAAGATACAACTTGTATGTTAAGCTAGAAATTTTTGCCCGACTGTTAACAGTGGCCTCATACAGTGTGGGATGGTGCAGTAGTTTGCCCCCTTCCCTCTCGAGAATGAGAGCCAGAATGCGTGGAGGGAGGGCCTGCCCTAGGCCACAAGCCCTACCTTGGTTTTTGCCTCAGTATGGCATCCTCACTGAGTGCCCTTTAGCTGTCTCCTGGCTGGTACATGGGATCTCACTTCTGGTTGTGGCACTTGCCCCAAAGACTAACAGATTTCTCTTTCTCAGACAGGCGTCTGTGGCCCATGTGGTTGGACAAACGCCTTGGTCAAGATCACGTTGTTCCTTTAAAGAAGCATTGCCTGTCCACAGTGGCACATAAGGGCATCAGCTTGGGCTGGGGTAGAACTCAGTAACACAGCACTTGCCTTAACGTGTGCAAAGCTTTGGGTTCTATTCTCAGTAGCAAATTCCCTCTCCCTCTGAGGGAATTTGGATTTTACATTACATCAATTAAGCATTTGGTTAATCAAAATGACCTGTAATTAGAGAACTTGGAGGGCATGGGCCTGCAGATGTTTGGACATCTTGACTACATAGCAAAGTTGAGGCCAGCCTAGGCTACATGTGACCCCAGCAAAAGAATGTGAGCCCTCTTTGTAGTGTAGGTGACCCTGCCCCCAAGCCTGCTCTTTTCTCTCTGCTAACTTTGCTTGTCTCCTGAGAAAAGTATTTCAGAGCCTGGTGAGAGCTCAAAACAGCAAAAATCTTGATTTTCAATCTGCCATTCTTGGGTGCTAAAAGAGGGGTGGAGGAGGGTTGGGGAGAGCATGAGGCAAAAAAAAAAATGACACAGGGACAGAATTGTTTCCTAATAGAAAAAAAAAACCCTCAAAGTTTTCCGCTAGGCCCTGTCAGCAGCTCCTCAAACAGCATGGCTTATTTTAAATTTTATTTAAATCAACAAATTGTACACAGAATACGGAAACAGAACACAGGGAAAACACAAGCTGCCCCAACCGAGTAATGTCTAATAAACATTATGCTACTCAGAGATATTTGCTGTTTAATCACCCCGTGAAAGGACGCATTCAGCCAAAAGATGTCAGATAACATCTTGCTAAAGGCAATGGTGCCAGCTTTCCTGGCTTCTGAGTTCATGGAGCTAATTTTTTTTTCCTTCTTCCCTGTTTGCTTTTTTTCCCCCATTTGAATATCAAGCTTTGAGGTATAGCTTCTTGGACCAGTATGAAGAAGAAAAATCATTTGTTCTTGGAGCCACTATCATCACCATCACCACCATCATCACCATCACCACCACCATCACCACCATCACCACCATCATCATTAGCATCACCACCACCATCATCATCATATCACCACCATCATCACCACCATCACCATATCACCACCATCACCACTATCACCACCATCATCATTAGCATCACCACCACCATCACCACCATCATCATTAGCATCACCACCATCATCATTAGCATCACCACCACCATCATCATCATCACCATCTCCATCACCACCATCATCACCATTATTACCACCATCATCACCATCATCATTAGCATCACCACCACCATCACCACGATCACCACCATCACCACCATCATCATTAGCATCACCACCATCATCACCACCACCATCACCACCACCATCATCATCATCACCATCTCCATCACCACCATCATCATACCATCACCATCACCATTGTTCATTCATCTACTCACTCATTTATTGAGTGCTGTGGGTATCAGGACTGATGATGCAACTTGTGAGGCCCTGCACAAGAAGTCTCTTGCTCAGCAAGTGTTGGGGATTTCAGCATAGTCATGGAGAAGAGCTAAACTCAGGCTGTGACTCATCTCTGGCTATCTGGGTGACTCATCCACAGAGCATCCCTGACCATACTGCATACTGATGGTTGTGACCCTCAGGGAGATATCTGCTTTTTCTCAGGGCAGAGTCTCCCCTCTCTTTCCCCATGTAAATACAAAGTGAAGGGTCTGAAGAGCTCCTCGTGGACTACAGATGATTGTCCTCCAGACCAGTTTCTAAGCTGAAACCAGGGAACTGTGGGGCTCTTGTTTTGCAGGCAGAAGGGGTCTGCAAAAAGGAAACAAATTACTAGGAAAATGAGAAGATATTTCTTGAAGCTGTGGTTGAGAATTGCAGAAAAGAAAAAAAATAATAAAGACTTAGCAGATGAGGTATAGGGATGCAGAGGGGGACAGGCAGGTGTTTGAAAGGTTGTTCTTGGGGTGGGGTGATCTTGTACCACAGGGTGTAAGATACAGCTCTTCTTCCTCCTCTGTCTCAGAATCTTCTAGAAGCAATTCAAAGAAAATATCCTTGTTATCTGTAACTGTCTACTTGACACAGTCTACAGTTATCTGACAGGAGGTACTTGGTTGAGGAACTGTCTAGATCAGATGGGCTGGTGAGGATGTTTTTGGAGGATTTTCTCACTGTTAATTGATATAGGAGGGCCCGTCCCACTGTGAGTGGCACCGTTCCCTGGGCCGGCAGTCCTGGCTGTCTGAGAAAGCCGGATGAACATGAGCTGCGTGAACAAGCAAGCAGGCCTGCCTCCATATCCCTACCTTAAGCTCCTACCTTGACTTTGCTCAATGGTGGACTGTGACCTGGAAGTTGAAATTGACCATTTCCTCCATTACGTTGCTTTGGTCAGCGTGTTTTTATCACAGCAGCAGAAAGGCAGCCAGAGCAAAGGAGGATGAAAGAAGGCTCAGAGGTCCCCCACTGGGCAAGCACCTCATTTGGGTTACACATCAATTATTTCCCATCAAGACCACAAGAATATGGCCGGAAAACTTCATGTGTCCACATCCTGGAAGTGACTGACAATTAAAAAACAATACTGATTTAAAAAAAAAATTCCTCTGTGCTAAGAAAATAATCCCTTAGTAACATGAATGGAAGTCACATTTCCCAACTGATTTTTAAGTTTGGTTTTCGTTATCTTTTATATTTCCCATACAAATACCTTTCTCGAAAAAGGGTCTCGGTTACATCAGATTGATCTCAAACTCAACATGTAGCTGAGGATGCCCTTGAGCTTCTGATCCTCCTGCCTCCACCTCCTGAGTATCAAGGTTATAAGCCTGTGCCATCACACTTAGTTTAATTCCCATGCAGATCATTATTTCATGTTAGTGTGAGCTTCTTACTGAGTATATTAAGTTACCATAAAAAGTATCTGAAACCAGGCAGTTCGTACAGTTGTGGAGGCCAGAAGTTTGCATCATGGTGTTGTGCTGTGGGATAGTGCTCTTGTACCCTATAAGATTTATCACTCATACTGGTTTAATAAAATGCTGATTGACCAGTAGCCAGACAGGAAGTATAGATGAGGCAACCAGACCATGAGAATTCTGGAAAGAGAAAAGGCAGGCATGAAGTTGCAAGCCAGGCGCAGAGGAAGCAAGATGAGAATGCCTTACCAAGAAAAGGTACCAACCTACGTGACTAAACAAAGACAAGAATTATGGGTTAATTTAAGTTGTAAGAGCTAGTTAGTAACAATCCTGAGCTAATAAGCAAAACAGTTTATAATTAATAGAAGCCTCTGTATGTTTCTTTGAGACTGAACGGCTGTGGGACCAGGAGGGACAGGAACTTGTGTCTACAGTGTTGTCAAAAATCTGCTCACCAGAAGACTGGGGAAGGGTCCTCTCTTGCTTCCTCTGGGTTCCGAGCAGGCCTGGTGTCCTTGACTTATGAAAACATCGCTTCAGTTTCTGCCTTTACCATCATGTCTTTCTTTCTACTGACAAATTCCCCTATATTTACACATGTGTGTGTGTGCACGCTCATAAGCATGTATGTATTGTTCATTTGTTAATTCCTGGAAATCAAACCCTGGGTGATGGAGGAAGGTCATTGGCTAATAAAGGAACTGCCTTGGCCCATTTTATTGGTTAGATGATAGGTGGGAGGAGTAAACAGAACAGAACGCTGGGAGGAAGAGGAAGTGAGCTCAGTCTCAACAGCTCTCCTCTCGGGGGCAGACGCCTGAGAGAGACGCCATGCCCTGCTCCCGGGATGAAGCTCCGACCCAGGATGGACATAGGCTAGAATCTTCCCGGTAAGCGCACCTTGGGGTGCTACACACAGATGATTAGAAATGGGCTAAATTAATATGTGAGAATTAGCCTAGAAGAGAATGGGCCAAGCAGTGATTAAATGAATACAGTTTGTGTGTTGTTATTTCGGGCATAAGCTAGCCGTGCGGGCGGCTGGGGTGCTGGGGACGCAGCCCCGCCACCCTTATTACTACACCTGGGTCTGGCATATGCTGTACGGGTTCTCAACCCCAATCTACACCCCAGATCTTTCTCTTATAAGGACTCAGGCTCATCCAAGTTCTCCTATGAATTTATTTTCATTCGTTGACTTCTACTGTGACTGTTTCCAAATAAAGTCCTATTTCATCAGTCTTAGGGGCAGTGACTTGGGACATAATTTTTTGAAGATGACATATCATACATATAACATTTGCGAAGTCAAGCTGGTTATATTTTCTCTTACAGCATCTTGTAGCAATGAGGAGAGCAGGCCTGCTTTTCATACTGCCCGGCTCCCGCATGGCTAGCTTTACACCCAAAATAACAACACACAAATTGTATTAATTTAAACACTGCTTGGCCCATTAGCTCTAGCCTCTTACTGGCTAACTCTCACATCTTGATTAACCCATTTCTATTCATGTGTGTAGCACCACGAGGTGGTAACTTACCGGGAAGATTTTAACCTACGTCTATCTTGGGTCAGAGTTTCATCGCGTCTAACCTCACTTCCCTTTTTTCCAACATTCTATTCTGTCTACTCCACCCACCTATGTTCTGACCTATGAGGCCAAGCAATTTCTTTATTAATTAACCAATGAAAGCAACAGATAGACATATGACCTTCCCACATCAGCGTCTGGCTTTTGTGTTTTTCCTGCAGAAGAGCCCTTTTCCGGCGACTCTGAGTCAAGCTCTCTGATGCTTTCTAGTAAATAATAGGAACCACTCTCTTAGTTCACATTTAAATGCCTGAACATCTGGCTGGAATTTCAGTGTGTGAAACAGGATTCTTTTCTTTTTAAATCTCTCTCCTGATAACTAGTCAGGTGCCTTCGTATATTGACTCTTTTCCAAATTGATTTGAAATATCACTTCCACCTCGTAATAAATCTCCATATTTATTTCTGTACTCCATCCTTTCCCATTGATCTGTTTGATTCTCCATCAGCGCCACATTTTAAACATTTCCATTTTGGAATGTATTCCAGAATTTTCCTGACTGTTTTCATAGATATATTTTTAATTGAACTTTAAAATTACATCCTCCAATGTAAAAAAAAGTGACACATTTCCTTGAAATCATATTAAATATGTACATTTACTTATAGAAAATTAAAGTCACCATTATCCATTTTTTCCAGTCTTCTATGTCCCTGGGGAGAGAGCTGAAGCTTTTCTGAACCCTGCCCCACTTCTGAAGGTTAGTGTGAGAAGGGGCTGCCTATCTAGATAGGACACTGAGTTTATCAAAACCCTGTAACACCTAGGAAGTTGTTACCTTTTTTTTTCTTTTCTCTACTGACAAATGGAAATAAGGAAAGAGGAGTAAGAAGTGGGCAGAGTGATCCCAGATTTATTAAGGAAAAACAAGAACACTTGAGAATGGGAGGGGAAAAGGAGTTGTACCATTGTGTGTGTCATCCTGCCTTTCTGATTTAGAACTATGAAAATCCAGTTCTAAGGGATCCAACGCCCTCCTCTTATCTCCATGAGCACTGTGCACACAAGGTATACAGACATACATACAGGCAAACATCCACACACATAAAATAAAAATAAACACATTATTTTTATTTATATATAAAGATATGCAATGTAAGCGGAGTAAACAAGACAAGCAGAAGCCAGTGAGACCAGCATGGCCCATGTTGATTAGTCTCAGAGGAAGGAACAGTCAGGGGCCAAGAGAGCTTGCAATGACAAGAGGACTCGCTGGTGAGAAGGCCCAAACGTTCCTGTGTGTGCACACCTAACACTTCTTCAAGTCACAAGACATGGAGGGTTCCGGGTCATTGAAAGCATCAAGCTACTCAGAATCTTGTTCGTTTCAGCACAGAGAACAGTAATGAGGCACAAGCAGCAGGAGCTTAGAGGGGAAACCTCTACAGACTCTTCAGACAGCACACAGACAATAAGTGAATATTAGGAAAAACTCCACGCCAATCAATTCGACAGCTTAGGATAAGTGGACACATCTTTTGAAAGACACAAATTACCTAAAGTGGCATAAGAAGAAATAGAAAAATTAGCATTACCCTAAATGTATGAAAGAACTTGAATTTATAATTAAAACCCTTCATAAAGAAAACTCTAGGCTGAGATGATCTCACTCATGAGTTCTGTAAAATATTTAGATAATAAATACTGTTAATCTTACACACACTCAGAAAACAGACAACATTTGCCAACTCAGTTTTCAAGGATGTCAACACCATGATGCCAAGGGCAGAGACAAAGCTTTAAACAATCTGAGCTGGGTGGTGGTGGCACACGCCTTTAATCCTAGCACCTGGAAGGTAGAGGCGGGTGGATTTCTGTGAGTTCGAAGCCAACCTGGTCTACAAGAGCTAGTTCCAGGACAGGCTCCAAAGCAACACAGAGCAACCCTGGCTCAAAAAAAAAAAAAAAAAAAAAAAAAAAAAAAGTTTTAAACAATTCAGTTCTACAGATCAGCATCTTATTAACCTAAATATAAACATTCTTTAATACTTTACTGGGCTGGGGGCAGGGTGTCTAGACCAGGCTGGTTTTGAACTTTCTACATAGTCAAGGATGACTTTGAATTCCTCGGCCTGTCTATCTCATACAGGCTGGGATTGGGGGTCTTTCTCCCCATACCTGGTTTATGCACTGCTGGGGACCGAACCCCCAGGCTCTGTCGACTAGACAAGATGTCCACCAGCTGAGATGCGTCTTGTTATGGTTTGACTGAAATGTTCCTACAGGCTCATGTCTTTGAACACTTGGTCCCCAGTCATGGTGCTGTCTGGGGGAGGCTATGAGACCCCTGAGGAAGTACAGCCATGCTGGAGGAAGTGTGCAATTGTGGGTAGGCTTCGAGAGTCTAAAGCCTCAGCCCCCTACACACATCTCTCTTCTCCCTGTATGTGGATGAGAATATGACCAGCAAGCTTCTAGCTCCTGTCTCCATGCCATGCCTTCCCCATGATGATGGACTCTGTCCCTCTGGAACCATAAACTTTTTTTCTCACAGAAAGACACATTTCCAGCCTGAATTTAAAATATTTTCACACGAACTCTTTCCATCTACCTATTGTCTATCTATCTATCTTTCTATCTATCTATCATATATCTGTCCATCTCTCAGCATCATTTATCATCTGTCTGCTATCTATTTATCTTCCACTATCTACATATTAATCATTTATTGTATGCTCATCTATGTATCATTTCTCTATATTATCTATTTATCTATTGTCTATCTGTGTATCCTTCTATCTGTCTACTACTTAGCCATCTATCTAGTTATCGAGCTAGCTAGCTAAATTCTACAATAAATATGTTGTAACCATCAAGTAATGTTTAGTCGCCAAATGAGATCCGTTTATCATTTGAAAATTAACCAATGCAATCCATCATATAAGACAAAAAGGAGAAGCAAACACCACCCACCAAGCAGATAAAACATCTCACCAAGACAGCAATCACTGAAGAGCAACTTAGAATAAGAGCCAGAAGCTCTTCCTCAGCCTGCAAAGAGGCAGCGGAGAACAACCCTAGCTCCCAGAACTCACACTTATGGTGAAGGACCCCATACACCACCCCCCACCGAGGTCAAGGGTAAAACAATAATGTCTGATCTGAGCAACTCTGTGCCAATTCTGCCAAGGCCTGAGACCCTGCAGTAAGTCACGAAAACCTAATAAAAACCCTTACGGCCTGGAAAGGGGAAACCTTGAGCTGCCTTTATTTGTAGACAGTGCGATTATGAACATAAACAAGGCTGAAGACAGGTATGAAAACAGTTGCTAGAACTTGCAAAGGAATTTATTAAAGTCGCAGACAATAAGGTTAATATACAAAAATCAATTGTGTTTCTGCATGATCTCAACAAACACTTGGGGAATGCTATTTAAAAGTGTGATTTACAATAGCATAAAAATCCCACGGAATCCGTAAGAAAAAATTTAGTGCCATACACAAAGGAGCTATATACTGCACGCTGTAAAATACTAGAGAGAGGGAGAGTAGAAAAAGATGTAAACAAATGGAGGGACGTGTATAATCAAGGATGAGAGGGCTTCATTGTGTGAATACACAGATGACGTAATTGTATAGTGAGCTAATAGACTAAATATCTGTAGGACTCAACCTGATAGCTAGAGAACGAACGGCACACTTAAAAGATAGGTAGAACGATTGGAACAGACATTTCTCAGAAGGAAAAAGGCAAAAGGCAACAGACTGAAGGAAAACCAGTTTTGTGTTCTAAGTCATCCGGGAAATGCAAACTAAAACAAGCGTCATGTCGCCAATACCTAGAAAAGCGGCCGGCACCAAAGAGATACCAGGGAAAGCGTGGGCGAGATGTGAGTGGAGGACCATTGGACTTCCCTGTCGTGAACAGGAATGTGTGCGAATTCTCGGGGAGATAAAAGACATGCCTACCCACTGCGGATAAAGAACGGTGGGCCGAGCAAACACACCATTTCATTCAAGCCCAGCCTGGTGTGTTGGTGGGTTCCGTGGGGTTTTACAGGAGCATGGGAGAGGTACTTACAGGCACGAGAATGTCTCAAACACAGGGGCGTCACCAGTAGGTCCCACCATAGTGCGGAGGATGACTCAGGAAAACTGCAAACAAGCGGTCGGTGCGCCTCTGTATGCCGGCACAACCTAACCACCGCTCTGCACCAGAACTACCTGCAGCTGGGCGAGGCTTGGGGAGGGGTGGCTGAATCTCAGGTGAGGATCCTTGGACCCCCCCCCCCCCCAGGTCCCTCTTCTTCAAGAGCTAGCTAGTGAGCTGGGGAGGGAGAGCCACAGCTGCGGGATTCAAGATGGCAGGAAATCTGTGCAGCCACTTGGGAGAAGGGTGTGGGGTCTGTTCAGAAACCCAGACAGACCTCGTTCATTCATTTCCACAACTCTCCCTCTAAATCAGGGTCAGAAGCAGTGATTTCAGCCTTTGGCGTCCCTTCCCAGCTTCCCCCTGCTCCGCAGACTCTTCCTACCCCTTTTCACCACCTCCGTTCCCAGTAGCATCTTCCTCTCATTTTCTGTCTTCTCTCCTCTCATCACAGGGACGGTATTACAGCTTTTAGGAAAAAGAAAGAACTCTTTGCAAAATTAGACCGAAATAATTTAGACCGGGAAACTACTTACCGGTAGACAAAGAGATCAATGAAGGATTTGTATGAGTCCTAGTTGGGAATCAATGGTGTTTTAATTAATTTATAGGCAGGAAATAATCATGAAAGATTTAGCTCCAAGAATGTTCAACATTGTGTTCTTTGGAACAATGCAACCCGATTACCACTTGGGTATGCAACAATAATGAGCAAGCTTCAGAATGAAGATCCCTCGATGCAATGCAATCGTGTAATTTCTTCAATAACGATGTCGAAAAACAGCAGCCACATGCAAGTGAATATCTTATCTCCGGAGTCAGAGAGTATGGCTCGCAGTTCCTACCTATTACCTCTTTGTGGAAATGTTGTTCTTGGTACGTGACTGTGGTCATTCATTTCTAATTGTCTACAGCATGTCTTTGTCTTTCAGCAAAGCCCCAAACACTTACGTCTCAGTCCTTCAGGGGAGCATCCTGCCCTTCTGTGTTCTGTGTCATTAGTGATCTGATTTCATTTATGTAAAATACACACTTGGAATGGGCATACATACTTTCAGTGGTAGATAGTGATTGTCGTGGATGATAAAAGGCAACTGTGCTTTGTAAATTTTAAGTCATGTTTGCAGGGATGGGGTACACATGAATGCACATCACTTTAACTTCTAAAGTTTTATTTATTTTATGTGTGTGAATGTTGGCCATTGTATATGGATGTGCACCTTGTGTATGCCTGGTGCTCACAGGAGACAATACAGCTTTGGGTAGTCTGGGACTGGACTTACAGATGGTTGGGAGCCATCCTATGGGTGCTGGCAACCAAATCCAGCCCCTCCAGAAGAACAGCCAGTGCTCCTAACCACGGAGTCTTCTTCCCAGGGCCCCCTTCATCTTAGTTCTGAGACAGACTCTGTCGTTGAACCCGGAACTTGCTGATTTGGTTAAGCTGGCTGACAGCTAGGGAGCGCTTTTCTCCTCCTCTTTTCCTCTTCCTCCTCCTGCCTTCTTTTCCTCCATTTCCTCCTCTTCCCATTGCTGCCAGAATTAGAGGCATGCCTCGTCATGCTCAACTTTTTACCTGAGAGTTGGGGAGTAGAGCTCATACCTCAAGCTTGCACATCTCACCAGCCTTTAATTTCCATTTTCAGTCCTTTGATTTGTTTATATTTCCTAGAATTTATGCCATACCATTAACTATTAATCTTGTCATCACACAAACTATTTTTTATACCATACCATTTTTTAAAAAGTCCCATCCTGCTAGTGTCCCACAGCTTCTCCATTTTGCCTGTGTCTTCTTATGGTGGCAGAGGTGGTCAAAGCCCTTCTTGTTCTACCAGTGACTGTGAAGTCTCCAAGGGGCTCTGTAGCCAGGTTCTATTCCAGATGCTACTCCAGGGGCGATGTGAACAGGAAAGGAAGAGCCAGGCATCAGCCGGTAGACGATTAAGATCTACAGATGTGACATTTCCTCAGAACCAACCTGTCTTCATTTCTCCCGTAATTATCCACTATGTTGTTTACAAATGGGAAATAGCATTCTGGTGTGCAGTGCCTTCCAAGAGACTGAAGTTAATTTGAAATAATCCTTCTGAAAAAGCACCGATGAAAGCACGCGGAACGCCCTGTTGCCATCCCCTCTGGCTACTGACACAGCAGTATTGATACCCAAATCAAAGCTGACTGCTCACTCTGGAAACTGCAAGTCCCTTGGTGTAGGCAGCAGGAGCTTTCAGTGGGGAAGCTCTTCCCTCTTAACACAATGTCTCACTGGAACAGGCTTCATGAAGACATTACAGGGATCCCAAACAGGCTGAAATTCACCTTCCAACTTTTCATTCTTCCTTAGACGGATAGGTTAATAGAATAAAGTCATCAATACATAAAAGTAAAAAAACAAAACAAAACTGAAGTAAACTTAAGAATTGACTCAGGATGCTGGAGAGGTGGCCCGATGGTAAGAATACTTGCTCTTCTTACAGAGGACCTGTGTTCAGTTCCCAGTACCCATGTGAGTTTGTGTATAATCCTTTGGAATTCCAGCTCTGGGGAATCTAACACCCTATTCTGGTTCACTCGGGTACCTGCACACATTCAGAATAATGTGCACACACACGCGTGCGCGCGCGCGCACACACACACACACACACACACACACACAAATAAAGATGAAAATAAATATTTTTATTTCAAAGAATACATCTTGGAGAAATAAAGGAAGACACTAGAGGGGTATGAACTGAGGGTGTTTCAGGGTGTTGCCCCCATCAGATCTCTGCCCACCTTCTGCTTTCTCCCCTGTTTCTGCCCACCTGAGGTTCTACCATACACCGACTTCCTTGGAGCCTTGTAAGAGGCTCTGCTCAAATACAGATTTATAGAACTTGTGGGTCAAAAGCACTCTCAAAGGTCATCAATGTAATCTTGAACTGATGTGTTGATCCGCTAGCTGTACCCTGTTCACTTTTCTATTATAAGAAAGAAGGATAGGAACTGGGAAGGACGGAGATGTGAAGCTGAGATGAACTAGGCATGTTCCTAGTAGGAAAAAAAAAACAGAAAAAAAAAAGTTGGGCAAAGCATCTGAATAAAGAGGACCATGGTAAAAAGTGAACCTGGAGAAGAAGTAGAAGCTAAATGATGATATCAGAGATGGCTAACCCATGTCACGGAATAAGATGCAGACATTGGGACCTTCATCCCTGGGACTGACATATACCCAGGTATGAGTCTACTTCTACAAAATTCCCAGGTGGTTGTCAGAGTCATAGGTTTGGGAGACTGTTTACAGAAAGATTTATCATCTTCCAAAACATTTAGGATGTCATCAGGCGATAGGAAGCTGCAGAGAAAGTGAGTTCATTTGGAAGCTCTCACCACCCCCTCCCCCGCTGTGTAATCCCCTTCAGATATTCAAAAGCAGTTGTTGCATGGGACCACCACCCCAAAGACCCTCCTCATCCCCCCAGCTTCCTTTCTCCCTTCTCAACTCTGGCGGTTCTTCATATGAAGCCTGATTTAACAAACATTCATTATTTATGTAGCAAGCCATGAAAGTAAACAGCCTTAACAGGCTTTGGTGTGACCCCAGGTGTTTTAGATTAGTGAGTCCAGTAATGCCCAGCTTTTCCTTTTGTCCATGGAGCTTCTGTCTCATTGTCTAATTCTTCCTTTCGGCAAAAGGTATTGTTCACCAGGACGGCGGAGTGGATTTGAGCATCACTCCTTCCCGCAGCAGAGACCCTTCCATGGCTTATCAATCAAGAGCCGAGACTGGCTACTCGAAGATGCTTGATACTTCAGAAACTTGGAGCTGAGGCACAGGAAGGACTCCAGATTTCATTTACCCCATCTCATGTGCCAGACAAGTAGTAGACAGATCTCCCTGTTCTGTTGGCAGCAGTAAGACAGCTCAGGCAGTGTCACTCGTGGCTGGGATGGAAGAAGGAGGCAGATGGGCGGTGAATTCATGACTTTTCTTTAGCTGTGACAGAACACCTAGCCCAGGGCTCACGGTTTCAGAGGCGGCATGGCAGCTGGTGTGGCTCTGCCTTGGCTGGGTATCGTGAAACACAACTTTTCACATCTAGGTGGTCAGGAGGCATGGAGAAATTAATCAAGGAATGGCTGTACTTTCAAAAGCACATCTCTAGTTACTCATCACCATCAGTGATATCAGGTGATACTAACTGACAAGACTGGGTACCAGCTGGGTACCAGTGTGGGCGACACGCCTCCCTGGGACCATAAGAGAGGGGAAGAGTCATTGCTGACAGTTCTTGAGTTTATTTGGTCTGAAAAAAAATGGCTCAAGATATACCTTCCCCGGACTGAGGGTTTAAACTCATGCTGGATGTAGGATCCTGGAGCGGAGTGTCAAGGGATCACTGGCAAGTTCTTCTGAAAGCCAGTACTTAGGATAATGTTCTGACCTTGGCTTTGGTCATGCTTTCTCCTTCAAAATAACTGGCAAAATTCCTCTGGTGGGCACAGACACTCCATGACCCCCCCCCCCCCCACAGTCAACAGATACCAAAAGACCAGAAGAATAAACCTGAGTTAAACCTACTTATTTATCTGGGTCTTACTTCTTCATGTTAAAACCCTTAGTCCTTGCCCATTTTCATAAAACAGCTCATTCTGGACCCAGTAGCATTTGACATTCATGTTTATTAAAGGGCCCTTCACTGTCTTCTGAAAACTGGTTCTGACTGACGTGTGCGGTGTTAAATATTTTGACTATTGCACCATTGTTTGGGGTTCATATAGAGAGATTCATACAGCGATAGACTCCTAGCTCTGAGAACAGCGTCTGTGAATGACAGCTATTGGAACATCTCTGCCCCCTTCCGTTGGTCAGTCTTCTGATCTCTGCCCGGTCAGACCCATAGGCATCAGCTTTGAAATCCTCATAGGCTTTTAACGCCCCACCCCTACCTCAAATACACTGGGTGAACAGGTCCCTTCTCTGGATCTCTAGACACAGAAATAGAAAATTCTCTCTCTCTCTCTCTCTCTCTCTCTCTCTCTCTCTCTCTCTCTCTCTCTCTGATTCCCAAGCTTGGGTATCATCAGCAACTTTCTTGCATGGCTTATAAATTGGGAAACTGAACAAGGAAATCTACACTCTACAGTAAATGGAAAGAATTGATCAGATGCTATTAAATTACATGTATTTTATTCCAAATTATATTGATTCAGTTGAAAACACCAGTGTTTCAACAGTTGAAAATTATCAATTAATACAGTTGACAGGAAGGTTATTTCTGACTCCTGTGCTGTTGTTGTTATTCCCCCATCCGCCACCTCTTTTTTTTTTTTTCAAGAGAGGGTTTTTCTGTGTAGCCCTGGCTGCCCCAAAACTTGCTTGGTAGACCAGGCTTGCCTTGAACTCACAGAGATCCTCCTGCGTCTGCCTGGAATTACATATGCATCACCACTTCCCAGCACATTATTGCTCCTTTTAAAGCTTTTGGATACCTGTCTTGCTAAGGAGCCCAGGCTGGCCTGAAGCTTTGATCCTCCTGCCTGAGTTCATGGATGCTGGGATCACATCCAGATGCCACTGGGCTCAGCAAAGCCTGTGCTGTTTATAATTTATAGCATCTTTGTTCTTCACAGTTTTCTCTGATCTATTTTTTTATTTTGTATTTTAATCATAAAAGCCAACAGTATAATGTTAACACATGCCATGCAAATTATTTTCCTTAAATATGAATTTTAAAAGGAACACACCACACCGAAGGCACATGTATTTGAGAAAAGGCCTCAATGGCCTAGGCATGGCAACACAGCAATTATAATTTTATCAACCCAAGGGCTGGGAGTCTAAATTTCCAAAGTGGACCCAAAAGAGGCCTCAAACCCATTTTAAATGATGTTCATCTGGAAACCATGGTTACCCTTTAAACAGTGCTGCAAGGTCTTGAAGTGTACCCCCAAACCTCTATAGAGAGGGGTACTATTGTAGGAAAGAAGACCAGACCATGGAAGCCAAACTAGTAATGAAGACCAGGTATGACCGCTAGAGCTGTTTTTCCTTAACACTCAAGAAAGCAAGGACATGTTTTTTGGAGTAGACTTTCTGTTAATATCTTGAGACAATAAGTGAATCCCTGTTGATAATTGGAAAGGATTTGGATGATGGATAAGGATGGGGAAACTCTCAAACATGGTCAGGAGCCGTCATCAAGACTGTTCTGTACCATGGGTCCAGAGAGATGCTCAGTGGTTAAAAGCACTTAACGCTCTCGAAGAGGACTACAGTTGCATTCCCGGCACTCACACTGGGTGCCTCATAACTGCCTGGAACTCCTCTTCTGGCTTCTGAGGATACCTGAAAAGATTTTAAAAAGGCGGAGGGGGTGAGTGGATACCTTTCATCGGGCCCTGCAATATAATGCAAAGGTTTATTTCGGGGGGGAGTGAAAAAGCAAAGGGCCAACTCAGAGTGGGGACATGAGACAGGCAGTCAGACAGAGGGAGAACAAGCAAGAGACAAGAAAGGCAAGAGAAGCAAAGGAGGCAAGGGAGGCAAGAGCTGTACCTGGGGAACACTTTTAAGGGGTGCACATATCACCAAGCTGAAGATGGAAAGGCACCTGTCCACAGGTGATCACATAACTGGCTTGGTGGTCGAGGCAGGCTGCTTCCCTGGAGGGAACTAACAGCACCCACATACATCTGTACATAACACGTCAACATCCACGTACACTTAAAATCTTCAGCCTTTACAGGAAAGAAGAATACCCTGGGAAAGAAGGCCCAGGACATTACGTTTGTAGCTCGCACACCACAAGACTTCTACCCCAAGCTTGATGACTGCTTCTGAGATGGCATGCTGCTTTGGATGATTATGAGTCACATCACTGTCACCAGAAATACGCTCTTAGAGGAGGGATCATCGACCTTCGACCCCGTGGACCGATTCTAGCACATCATCTGGCTTGGACAGACCATGAACGTTTTTCTTTAATATTTTTAAGTAGTTGGGGGAAATTTCAAAAGGATATGTATTGACATGCGAACGTTAGACAAAATTCCAAATTCAGCTTGGAAAGTTTATTGGAATAGACCAGAACCAATCCATTTGTGTATCGTCTGCGGGTACATTTGTGCAAAGCCGGAGCTGATTGCATGTGACAGAGACCGTGTGGCGAACAAGACCTGAGCAAACTCAAGTTTCCTGTCTGGCTCCTTAGAATAGAGTGTGCCCAACCACAATCCCCCACACCCATGCCAGCTGGTAACTACCTTTTCTACTATACTTCTTCTCAGAGAAGGGGTTTGGGGAGGAAAATTCCTAAAAGGTGAATGCCAGATCTGCATTAAATTGGAAACACAAGCATTATCGATCTATGCCAGTGGTTATTAAAATTCCAAACTTTGGGATTTGGTTGGGAATTACTGCAGCAAAGAGCCAAGCCTTTTCTTTAGCTGGTAGGAATTAACGATTCGGAGCAACAGAAACAAAGGGTTGTATAAAAACCATTGCATTCACAGTGCTTTATTGCAGAGACTCTGAGAGGGACAGAGAAGAGACTCACAGCCCCATCTCACAGGCAGTTCAGACCTGGGCCCTCGCCCTTCCCTAAGATACGCTTGCTTTCTGCTGTGCAGTCAGTGAAGCCCCAAATATTTCAAACATAAATCCCCTCTGTTTTGCTCCAGCGGCATCCAGCAGATTTTTATCACTTGAAATCCAGTATGGTCCTTATTTATACATTCCCGATGACCCACAGAAGGAGCCGGAGACTCCAGAGATGCCGCCGTCCATTTTATGAAGCCGTAAGATCTCGCTGAATTATTTACGTAACTGTCCACTAACACTTATAGCTAGGCAGCTCTCACACTTAACCCAGAAATCTTAGTTATTAAGGTGACATTTTGTAATCTTCTCATTGGACAAGAACAGAGGAAAATACACTGTTATGCCTTCAGCAAGAGTGTGGAGAAAACAGGGTGCTAATGGGAAATAAGAGGCATCCGCCATAGTTCTTGTTTTACAAGACAACACGGCAGGCATCCCACACCTAACACAAGGCAATTGGCTCATCCATTATTCACGGTCACTCTGAAGATCCAGCAGCTAAGCAAACAGAGCTTCCAAAGATGTCACCAGGAGCAGCGCAAACACCCAACAAGTCATCAGCCCTAGTCTCCTCCTGCTGTTCACCATGCTCTCCGGGGCCTCTGCCTTCCTTCCTGGGGGAAGCTGACTGCCAAAGTCACCCTCCCTGCCATTTCCCGACTGTCTCACTCTCAGGTGACAACAGCAGTGATTCTTTGACAGGTGTGGCAAACAGAAGTAGTGTGCTCTTCGCGATGTCATGCCAGATCAATAAACACCCTCATGCCAGCCTGTCCCAGCGAGGGGAAAAATGGGTCCCGGCTTTAATTATTAAACAGGAGTTGGCAGGGCTCAGCACACAGGTGCTTACAGGACACCAAGTATTTCCAATATGAAATTGAACTGGGTGGAGCTCATTCCCGATTCAATTATCTTCATTATTCCCGCTGGCAAATGGAAGAAGCCAACTGTTTGCAGACATACTGACTGTTAGGGCCCATGCCAGGGAAAGATCATTTCTGAACTTCTACAGATGTATCTGTCATCTCACTATTGTTTACTGACCCTCAACATCCTTCATCTCTGCTAAACTTCATGGCTCCTCTTGGTAGCATCACTTACAACACCAGGAACTCCTTTTCCAGTCGCTTCCCACAGTGGAAATGCATTGGTGTCAAAAGATACCCAGTGTGGAGTGCTCAGGTTTGGGCACTAATCCTAATAAGTCAAGGAGGGCATGCCACGTGAAATAGATAGACCCGGGTCCGCCTCTGTAGAAGGGGCTTTTACACTGACGTGTCCTATTAGGGACCACCACACACACCTCTTCCTCCACAGGGAAGCTTACAGCTCATGTGATGGAGAAAAGTCTGAAAAACACCAGAGCACCAATGCTAACGGGAGATTCTCAGGGACTCACACCGGATATGCTTCGTAGAGAAGGTGGGGAGTCGCTGGTGATAAAACCATCAGCAAAAGCCATCAGAACCCACTCTTCTCCTTCCTGCAAACCCCAAACCTCTGCAGCTCCAGAGAGCAAGACACACCTGTGCTCTGCCAAGCAGTGAGAGGGACGTTGGTGACTTTCTCAGACAGCTAAGCCCTTATTTAATATTAGCCTCCCCCAACACAAGAGTTTCTGATCCAACATGAACTTGTCCACTTCCAATTACCCCTTGTACTTTGAGAAGAAAGTCAAGAGTGAAGGTACTTTTTCTTCCAAGACTCTTACTCAAAGTCACCACTATAAGAATTTGGATGTTTATAAAAAGTTCTGCCGATAATGATTGGGGGATGTTCCAACGAAGAAATTTCCCATACTCCCTACAGTGAGAATGAGTTGCCATCTTATCCAGCACCGTTGAAGAGGAGCAAACTTTTCACAGAAAGAGATCAGGAGTCCCTAACATGCTTTGCTGATCCTCACAGAGTCCCAGCCACCTTTAATGGGGCTCGACACATGTTGAGAACCACTGCTCTGTGGGTGTGTGTATATAAACATGCATCATGTAGCACACAGATGTGTAGGTGGCTCCTGTGTGTGTGTTTAGAAATAATAGTGTGAAGGCCTTGAACATTCTTCCTACCCACTTTGGCAGTTTCATACCTTTCTGTTATTATTAAAACTTCATATATATATATATATATATATATACACACACACACACACACACACATATATATGTATATATATAGTTTTTCCATATGTTCTCCAGTAGCTGTCAGAGATAATAATATAAAGCAGCTCTAAAAGCTTAGATTTAAACACCAGGTATTTGACCTCACAAGTTTCCTTCCAGGCTGCCTTTCACAGAGCCAGCCCTAGTACCTTCAGCACGGCCTACTCTCACTGGGGAGAGTGTGTGTGGTTTGGGTTGGGTCTCAAGCCTTAGACCTTAGAGTGCTGTGACGAACACCCCTGAGGACATGTTGGCAGAAGGAAGCTCAGTGTCCTGTTCAAGCCCACAGCACAAGTTTCCTCCCACAAGGAGCAGGAAGACCCTAGTCAGCCTTCTCCCAGCTACCCTTGCTGCCTGTATTTTATTTGCTTGAGTCCCAGCCTGTGGGAATCAAAGAGTCTGCTGCAGCCTTCCAGGAAAGACGAGAGAGAGAGAGAGAGAGAGAGAGAGAGAGAGAGAGAGAGAGAGAGAGAGAATCTTTCTCCTCGTCAGTCAGGTATGCTGTGTGGAGCTGGGCTGTGGTCCATCAGGAAAGAGTGCTGATAGCTGCAGAGGGCAAGAAGCTGGAGACCGGCAAAAATGATCGAAACCTGAACCAGGGGTCAGAGAGCTTGTCTTGTAAAGGGCAAGACAGTTAAATATTTAAGTTTTGTGGGCCCCCTCTGCTGCTGTTTCCTTAGCAAACTTACTTAATTTTCAGGCAGAAGAAAAACTAGCTTGGGGGGGGGGTGGATTTGACCCATGGGCCAGAGTTTGCTGATCCCCTTCTTGAACCAACCCGGCAAACGAGCGTCTCCAGAGTTCTTATTAGGAAAGATGATTTTAAAAAATAAGCTATTTTTTCAAGTTACTGTGAGTCTGGTACTCTGCCCCTTGCAACAAGAATCCCCAATGATCCCACAGTGCATCTGCTGTCTTGAATCTCCTCCATCCACATCCCAAGGAAAAGGAAATAACGTTAAAGCATTGGGATGCCAAAGAGATGCACACCCCATGTCCATGAGAAAAGCTTTCCTGACTGAAGCAGCAACTGCTGCCTTGGAGGGACAGGACGGGATGAAGAAGCAGATGGGCTTGGAGAGGAGACAAGAGCTTGGCGTGCGGGGCTCTTTGAGATTACAGAGTAAAGAATGAATTTGAAACGTGACGGCGCAGGCCCCACCTAGCGGGATGTTCCCACCTGGATAGTTTGGTTTGTAGCCTGCCCCTTGCCCTCTCTCAGATGTCATTAAAGGTGACCCATTTTATACGCAACCTGACAGGCTACAGTGCCAGCGATTGTGTTCCATACCACACAGGTGTTTCTCTGAGGTGGTTGGTGACACATTCACAGGACTCCACAGTGTCGGAAATTCCCATGAATGGTGCAGAGGGGCTTCGAACTTGTGGAACGTTCCGAGGGGCAGGAAGTCCCAATGGACAGGAAGCTCAGTTGTACAGGAAGTCCCCTGGAAAGTTGCTTTCAGGGAGGAAGTCTGCTCTGAGGCGACCACAGGATTCAGGAGCCGTTGTCTCACCTTGTGCACTTCAGGCCTGCCTGTCTGTGGAGAGGAAGCATGAACCTTTGTCCTCCTTCCCAAAGCCCATGTTGGTTAAGTCTCTCCTACTCAGATTTATTTATGGATATATAGTTTAGGGCAGGTTCTCATGTAACCCAGGTTGGCCCCTTGAACTCCTTACACAGCCAAGGATGTCCTTCTGCCTCCACCTCCCAAGCACTGGGATCACAGGTGTGAGCTACCATGCTGGAGGTGGAACCCAGGGCCCACTACATGCTAGGTAAACTCTCCACAAACTGCAGGACAGCGTTGACCACTCGTCCCTTTTTAAACTTCCAGACGAGACTGCTTTGCAGCATGTTGGGAGATCGTTTCTGAGTGAGGTCAATCAAGGTGCTACTTGGGCTCTTTGCTTCAGCCCTCACACTGCAAACAAGTGTCCCTTTGGCCGTTTATCAAAGACCATGGATTACGAGGAGCAAGGTGCTCGCCCGAAGTGCACTACTAACCCGGCAGTAACATATCCTGAAGAAGGTGTCTACAACCAAGCACACACAAAGTCAGGCTGTGGAGCTCTCTGTCGATAAAAGGCTGCAGCGCTGGGCTCCCAGGAGCCTACTCATCTGACTCTCCCCAAGGTCAGAATTCCTCATTCGAGTTGATAATCACAGTATGAGACATAACTACCTCGCAAAATGGTAACCTGAGAACAGAATCAAGATGGGTGTGCATACATGTGCACACGCCCATCCTTCAGTACCCATGGGGGATTGGTTCCAGCACCACCACCACTTCCTCAGATACCACAATCAACCAGAGACTCAAGTCCTTTGTACAAAACAGTGCAGCCTTTCCATCTCGTTAACACTCACTGCCATGTCACTTAAATAACCTCTAAATTACTTATAGTAGTGACTACAATGCAAACTCTATATGACTAGTTATGCTGTGTTATTTAAGAGAGAATGGTGAGAAAGGAAAGTCTGTTTGACAAGTTTCCCAGTTTGACAAATTTCCCCAATTCATGGTCAGTTGAATCCGGGAAGCTGGAATCCACAGACACTCAGGGCTGGCCATCTTCAGGTTCAGCTTGGCCAAATACCCTTTAACGAGATACCAGCTCACAGGTGGGTTCTATGAGGGTAGGTGGTTGGGAGACGAGCACGGCAAGACAAGGAGTGCCCTTGGGATCACAAACTATTCAAGTGTTACGGTGCCTGGCCCTGCAGGCCTGTGGAATCTCACCTTTCCTCTCTTTGACAGGGCAACTGGCTCTGGGCCACACTCACCACCACGGCCTGCGATCCCTGGATCCCATCTCAGTGTCTTCCTCATGCCTTCTCACATATGCTCCAGTTCTGATTGTGAAACTCTTGCCCACCTCTCTGCCCCCTTCTCACACCTGTTTGCCTCCCATCTGCACAGTACTGGCACCCAAGTCATACTGCCATGGCCCCACCCATGGCATCCTAAGGCCTGCCTTCTCTGGGCAGGCTGAAACATGCTATCGGTGTCTTCTGGAGCATCCTTTCATAGACTCTCTGATGACTGTGTTATATATCTTTATAGCACAGCTCAAGGCCTAGTTTTGCAGAGGGCGCTTCCCTGCCTTGCCCTACCAGACTTTCTCTGGGCTGCTTGCCTCCCTACCATGGCTTTAATCGTCATTTAATTCCATTTCCATTTCGCTTATTTAAGCCAGGCAACAACTCTTAACAATTTCATTCTATTGGTCCCTGTGACAATCAAGGACATCCAGAATAACATTCACACAGGGTATAAAATACACAGGATTACAGAGAACTTAGATTTAAACATAATCAGTTATCAAAATATTTTCAAAGGAACTTGGCAATAAATGGTTTCTTTATAACATTAAGTAACAAGATCTGGTGGGTTGTCTAATAACTACTATGCTTTTGAATGGTAGTGAATATACGTGGTATTTTAAGACTTCTTTCCACATCTTTAAAAAAAAGATGTATTTATTTTTTATTTTATGTGATAAGTGTTTTGCGTGCTTGTATGTAAGTGTACCATGTGTATACAGGTGCCCATGGAGGTCAGAAGAGGGCACTGATCCCTTGAAACTGGAGCTAAAGATGGTCCCGAGCCACCATGTGGGTTCTGGGACTCAAACATGGATCCTCTGCAAGAGCAATGATGGAGGAAGGTCATTGGCTAATAAAGGAACTGCCCTGGCCCATTTTATTGGTTAGAGGATAGGTGGGAGGAGTAAACAGAACAGAACGCTGGGAGGAAGAGTAAGTGAGTGCAGAGACTCCACAGCTCTCTCGGGAGCAGACGCCTCAGAGAGAGACGCCATGCCCCGCTCCCGGGATGAAGCTCCGACCCAGGATGGACTAGGCTAGAATCTCCCCGGTAAGCGCACCTTGGAGTGCTACACACAGATGATTAGAAATGGGCTAAATTAATATGTGAGAATTAGCCTAGAAGAGAATGGGCCAAGCAGTGATTAAATGAATACAGTTTGTGTGTTGTTATTTCGGGGCATAAGCTAGCCATGCATGCGGCCGGGGTGCTGGGAATGCAGCCCTGCCGCCCTTATTACTACAGAGCAACAAGTACTTTTTACCACTAAGCAATTTTTTCACACCCCTGCCTTAAGGATGCCTTTGAGGGTCTTAGTGTTGTGTACAAAACTGCAGGTTTTAAGCCAGTACAAAAAGTCACCAATGCAGGTAATTCTTTTGTGTTTACTGCTGAGACTAATCCCACTGCATCTATGGCTGGACCAAAATGCTAAACATAGTTAAGAGTTTCTCAAACTAAAGGGTCATTTGTTCCTACTTCAGTTCATAGGTTTTTGTAGTTGGAGACTGTTCATTTCCCAGCTGCCCAGACCCATGTAATAACACAGAAACTATAGTAATTACAAAACTGCTTGGCCAGTAGGTTATGCATATTTCTATCTAACTCTTATGTCTTGAATTAAACCATTTCTATCAATTTGTGTATCACCATGAGGCTCATCCTTTACCGGTAAGGTTCTCTGGTGTCTGTCTCCTTCGGCAGCTATAAGGCCTCTCTCTTTTTTTGTTTGTTTGTTTGTTTGTTTTTGTTTTTGTTTTTCGAAACAGGGTTTCTCTGTGGCTTTGGAGCCTGTCCTGGAACTAGCTCTGTAGACCAGGCTGGTCTCGAACTCACAGAGATCCACCTGCCTCTGCCTCCCGAGTGCTGGGATTAAAGGCATGCGCCACCATCGCCCGGCTTATAAGGCCTCTCTTTGACTCTCCCTATTTTCTCTCTATATCTCTGTTCAGATTTCCCACCTGGCTTTACTAAGCCATTAACCAAAAGAGCTTCTTTAATAACAAATGGTAGTAAAACATATTCATAACATACAGAGGGGAATCCCACATCATCTCCCCTTTTCTGTCTAAATAAAAAAGAAGATTTTAACTTTAACAGTAAAATTACATATAACAAAACAGGTATCAAGCAAAAACAACACTTACAATGTTTAGTCTAATTGTATTTGGAAATTTTAATCTAATTTATCCATTATCATAACTAAGGAAAACTATAGCTATCCATATTCAACTCTTTAAAGACCCCAGAAGGATATAATATTACCTAAGTAAATAAGAAGTGCATTGTAAGCAACTTCTAAAGTTATAGAATTGGCAAAGACATATCGTTGCCTGGTTAGTCACCCAAAGTTCTTCTGTAATGTTGAGCCTTTAGGCCCATAATATCTGACAGACTTTTCCATGAAGCAGGAAATTTGAAGATCTGTTTTGCCTTGTAATGGCAAAGCTTATTAGATGCTTTCTTCTGTGTCCTGCAGAATGTCTAGCGGGTTTTTTTGTTGTTGTTGTTTTGGTTTTGGTTTTTTTATGAAATAGGAGACATGAAAGACTGTTTAACTTTTAGGCAAGTTTGGCAGTCACTTTTTGTGGGTCCTGCATCTCCAGTTCATACAGTATACCATGAAGAAGTCCAGGTGAGAGCAGTTTCTTGCCCAAATGGATAACAAACTCCATTAGGAGCCTCTTTGATGCCCATCATCCTCTTGAAGTAATTGATACTGCCAGGAGCAGACATGTCTTACTGTTGAGAAAAGTTTGAGTTCTTAAAATGTTTTAAATGCTGTATTTTGTAAGTCTTTAAAAGATTTGAAGAATACCTGTCCATCTGAAATATATCTCTGTACATCTCAAAAAACCTAATTAAAATGACTACCCATTTGACTATTATAGATAATTATCTATTAATCTGTATTTTTAATTATACATTACACTTTTAAATGAGATGCACAAATGCAATACCTTAATCAAGAGCGGAAATATACATCTAACAAAATTGACCTTAAATATGTATCAGTAAACCAAGATCCATACCAATGCAAAGTTTTCATCTCTATAGCATTTAAATGTAAGCCCTATAAATGTAAACAAACATTTACAAACAATCATTTAGGGAACTGGGGTGATGTTTTCTAGACTACGTTTTGGTAATTGGGGGTGTTGTTAATAGGATCTTTTATGGGGTATTTTGTCTTAGCCAGCAGCCCTGAAGCTGTCATGGATGCTGGACCATCTGGGCCATTGCTTCAGGGGGTCTTGTTTGATCAAACCATATTAGATGTTAAGGAATCCACAGCTTTTTATCCTCTGTGGAAACAAAAGCAGAATTTCTTTTCCAAAGCAACACATCCTTAAACCAAAATTTTGATGTCAAAATACCTTTAAAATGTATATGTTGGATTAGCTTAATAGCCCGTACAATGAAATGTCTCTCTGTACTTAGCTCATTCACAGTTAAAAAATTTTAAAAAACCACAATAATATACATAATCCAGACTTTCTGTATATTTTTTTTATCTTTACATGGCTTTTCTTTTACTCCTTAAATCTATGGCTGTCTATACTCTGTCTCTTTAAAGACTGCATTTTATTTTTAAAAACTATTTTTTATAACTGTCTATATTCTTTTTTCTTCTCTCAAGCCTACATACATTTTTAAAACACACTATGGACCTATTTTTAGAGGTTTATTTCTGTCTGAATCTGTCTTTATTGGGTATCTGAAATCCTTTTTTGACAAGAAGCGTTTTAAAATGGTAAGCAGTGTGGTCACAGCAGCCCTGGATGTTGGCTCCGCCTCTCTTTTCCTTTAAATATGGCAGAGGCTCATTTACCACCAGCTCTGGGACTGCTGGGTGGGAGCCATGCTCACCACCTCAACTCTGGGAAGCACCACACAACAAATAAACCATTTTTGTCTGAGTAAAAGCTACAATGTTTCCATGTATGGTGATGAAATCTTCCAAGCTTTTCTGCCTGTGTGCTCCTCACAGACTGGATCCAGCTGCTTTCTGAGGCTGGGGTTCTGAGCTGTAGGCATGCTCTCAGCTACTTTCCTCTTAAACCTGAGTGGGTGTACAGGGACCCAGATCCTAAGTGGGTAGCAGGCCATGCATGTTAGCCTCAGTTGTTCTGGTGCCATTTTGACGTGGGATTTCGCTCTGTATGCTGTGATTACCATTAATGAACAGAGAAAATGCATAAGAATAGCAACTGAAGAACAGGGTGGAAGACTGCTTGATCAAGTGGCTTTTTACCATGTGTGTCAGAACTTTAAATCTGGGGTTATTTTCTCTCCTGAGAGTGTTCCATGACCCCTTCTGTAGATCCCTTCACTTGGTCCCTCCCATGGATGAACTTTGTGTCAGCCAACAATGCTGGGTTTTCACAAGTTCTTTCTCAGAGAGCTGATTAATTATCTCTTTCCTCATTCGTGCATTTTGATAGGCAGACTTTGTGGAGCCACGGTCATGTCCTTTTATCTCTACATCCCTCTGTGTATTGGTGTTTACTAGTATAGTAAATGGGACATGGTTTTAAACTCACATAGGTTATTTTTTTTTTAACCGTGGAATCACACAGTCTTCGTGTCCACAAGGTATCATGTCTGGTTACTCTCTGGTGGCTCTTCTCTGACTGTTCTCTTTACCATACACTGTCCCTTCTCACCAACTCCAGCATGCTGGGGTTTGAGCAGTTGCATTTTACAGAGTGACGGAGAATGGAGAAACTCATAAATCCTACCATTCCCCTCTATCTCCCGCCATGAAGCTGGGAGCATGCCTAGCATTTAGAAGGTGAATTGGTTGCAAAGAATCGTGGAACTCATGCTGGGCCTACAGTTCCCCAGAGAAAGTGCTTCCTGTGCAGGAGAGAAGGCCTGACCTTGAGTCTCCAGAAGCCATCCAAAGCCAGGTGGGAGAACACGCATCCACTTTCCGGTGCTTCTGGGATGCAACAGAAGTCTCCACTTTTGATGGAGGCAGGGCAATCTTTGGACACTCTTGGGTCAAAGAGTCTGGCACTCACGTGTGTGTGCAATTGTGTGCATATGCACACACATACAAATAAATAAATAGGTATAATGATGAAAAATTCATATTTGCTAAAAAAAGGAATTTCCTTGTACAGTTTCAAATCCTTATGTGTACTAACAGTGCTAGAAGAACTTCTGGGGTGTTGGCCAGGCTCTCTCCATGTTCCTAACTCTTTTAGCTCACAATCTGCTAACTGAGAACATTATTTTAAACCCACCAAAGGGTGTTTTATATGTGCTCTGCAAAATGCATTTGGATTGCATCCTTAATAAATGTGCTATAAATTGTGTGACATCTCCTCCTATTTCAGGTGCTAAGGTTTGTGTCTTAGAGATGTCACCACTGTGATCACTACAATCCCTACCTTTAACCACTGTACGAACATACCAATGTGTCTTTATCCATTTTCCTGGAGACATGTGTTGGAATTTTCTTAATCTGTCAGTATTATACACAGAGCACACCTCTCCCACCCCACACACATCTCCTCAGAGATATCTTTGAGGAAATCTGGGAGTTCTTGATGCTAGAGTACATGATCCTTATCTTGTGTGTATTCATTTGTGTGTGTGCACATGTCTTGGATGTGATGCATAGATGTTCATATGCAGAGATGATTACTTCCTAATGTGATGCATGGATGTGGATTATGGAGAAAATTACATCCTGATGTGATACATGGATGTGCATGTATGGTAAGGATAACTTTGAGATGTGATGCATGGATGTGCATGGATGGGGAGGATAACTTCCTGATGTGATGCATGGATGTGCCTGGATGGGGAGGATAACTTCCTGATGTGATCCATGGGGAGGATAACTTCCTGATGTGATGCATGGATGTGCATGGATTGCGAGGATAACTTCCTGATATAATACATGGATGTGCATGGATGGGGAGGATAACTTCCTGATGTGATGCATGGATGTGCATGGATGGAGGCAATAGCTTCCTTGTCTATTTGCATAAACACCATCCACCTTTTTGTGATCTTGGGTCTCTCATGGCCTAGAGCTGGCCAAGTCTGCTAGGCTTGTGATCCTCCTGTATCTGCCTCTCTAGACTTGGGATTACAAGGGTGAATTCCACACTCAGCTTTTGTTTGCTTGGATCCCAGAGACGGTCCTCATGTTTGCAAAGCAAGCCGTTTCCTGACCAAGTCATCTCCCCAGGTCCTCGTAGAGGCACCTTAAATGGCCTCAAATACAGTGAAATTTCTGTGGCCCGTGTCTGTCAACTACACTCTAAGAGCAACAAACACACAGGGGTGTAAAATGCGGACTATTGCAGCTGTCATGTGCATGGCTTGTTTCCGTTTTCTTCTTTCCATGTATATATGTGCTGTCCAACCTATTCTTCTTGAGGTGAGGTTTTTTAAGTCAAACCCAGAGTTCAGTTGAATAACCTTGCTATGGTGATCCCTGTCTGCCTTTTAGGGCTGGAATCACAGGTAAGCTGCCATGAGCACCCAGCATTTATATGGGTTCTGTAGATCTAAATTCAGATCTCTGGGCTTGCTGCAAGGGCTTAGCTGCTGAGTCATCTATCTACCCAGCCCCCACTTGCATGTCTCTAAAGGGTACCTCTTTTGATTTACACATACCCTCCAGTGTTTTTGAAGTGTTAAATAATTTGCCATGCTCAGTCTGTCCAATTGGCTTATAGGGCAAATGTGACAGGCACGTTTTTAAAAATTGTCTTCAATAACACAGCTAGAATTGAAACCCAGACCTACATACGATGATCCTGGAATGTATTCCTTGTGACCAGGAAGATGAAAACCTTGAAGATCAAGACTCAGTATGTGCAGACATGAGAGACTTCTCAGGACTTTCTCTCATGCTCTCTCATCAGCTCACTTCCAAAGCGAAGACTGAACATGCCCTCCCCTTGGTACCTTCTGTCCAGCACAGATTCGCTCAAGTATAGGTTCATAGAACGTGAATTTGAAAACAACAACAAAAAGAACAGCAATGATAAGCCCTACTGGATTCGCATGGAGGAGATGGTTGTGTGGCTTTTGAGTACTTCAATTCTTTTTAAAAATAGGAACAAGAGTTTTTGCGATTGTTTATTTCTTTGGGGCATCTGTGCAGCACAGGGATGCACATGGGGGTCAAAGGTCAAAGGACGACTTGCTGGAGTCCGTTCTTTCCTCCTCCTGTGTGGATCCCAGGGACTAGACGCTGCAGAAGTGCCTTTCCAGGCTGAGCCCTGTCGCCAGCCCTGGATTTTCATTCTTTATAGAATTAGACCCCACACAGGTTAGACCTCCCCCCCCCACTCTTCTATGGAGCCTTGGACTTTCCTGTCTCCTCTTCTGTCTTTCAATCTGTCTGACTCTTTACCTCTTCCTCTGTTTCTCTCTGCCTTTCTAGTACATCCCCACAGGCACCTCTGCCTTTGTTTTGATTTTTACTCCTTTATTTAAGCCCTCAGGGATAAATTCACTTGGACCACTGCTCACAGGAAGCAGGAAGAGCGATAGGAGAGAGTTCCTGATGAACTCAAGGCAATAACCAGATAGCACTCCTTGGGGTGGATGACTTCGCAGGCAGCTCTGGCCACATCTGCCCAGGGACCTGGCAAGCAGGATGTCTCTTTATCATTCAAACCCTGAACAAAGCTGTCACGCACAGAGCAGGCCGGATTTGATTTAGAGTGGTGTCCCAGTTGCCCAAAGGAAGTCTGGGGAATGAGACTTTCCATAATACACCCGGATTAGTCATTCGGCGAGCAGGTGAGTATTTGCTTTCGCAATTGTCCCTCGCTAAATAATCTAGATAGATATAAAAACAGTGAATTCAGCTGCCTGTGAATAGTATGGATATTTGTGCTTTTGTGCAGCACCAATCCCCAGCAATATTTTTTTTTGTATTAAATACCATGAATCCACTTCACCTGTCAGCACTATTCAAAACACGAAATGCTGTATGAATAGAGAGGATGTTCTGGGATCTTTCAGATGATTACTGTTGCTAGGAAAACCACTTCCTGATATCTTTGTGCTTGCTGTGTGTGTCTCTCTTTGTGTACGGCTTACAGTGACAAGCAAATTCATAGCATGGTTTCGGGGAGGAATTGCAAAAGTTTAGAAATGTTTAAAGAACACTGCTTAAAGTTACAAAGGGGATGTCAGCTAAAATAGCAGTGGGATGTTATGCTTCCATGGGGGGGGGGGGCGGTGGAGAGTGACCATGGGTACAGCAACGATTCTGACTCTGTTTGCACACAGACTTCAAGCCCATCTCAGCCATCCTTTTCTGGAACCTCAGAACTGGGTTATGCTTTTGTGGTCCCCAAGGAAATTACCATCTTCTGCTCCTTGAGAATATTAAGCCAATTATTGCTTCTAGAATGTCAGTTTGGTTTAAACTTGTAATTCAGCTAGATTGATGGGAGGGGACTAGGTGAGCTCTCTTGGGGCTGGAGCCGGGAAGCAAACCGGAGTCAGGTTCAGACAGACTCATTTGTCTGCTCAGGATAAGCTGTTCTTCCCAACCGGGCAGCGGAGTGATGCGATTCGGGAGCTCACATCCCGAAGACATCAGGAAGAGTCCAAAGCAAACGTGGCCCAAGGTTTAGCACTATGTTCTGAGGCCTTCACCAAGCACAAGACAGGCAGCATAAACAGCAGCCACAGTTGCAGGAGCCAAAAGTCGTCTCAGTGGGACTTGCATGGTGATCACAGGTGTGAAGGGACCTGGGCCAGGTACTCGTCTCTTTGGCTCTCTCTGTGCTGTGCAAGATGAAGATTTATTCCTCCTCCTGAAGGGCCAGTGCACAGTACACAACAATAGCATCCTTATAACAACAGGGGCAAAGAATGCCGTGCTCAAGATGAACGGTTAAGGGTCTTCCCCAACATGGAGTCGGCTCCCTGTCCCCAAGCCCACCTGTTCTTTTACCTTGTGCCGCCCTCTCTATCCTCACAGTACTGTGCTCTAGATATTAATGGATAGGTGGTTTTCAAAACTAGGGGCTGGGGAGATGGCCCAGTCAGCCAAGTCCTTGTCTTTGGATTCCTAGCCAACCCTAGGCTAGGGTTTGGAGGGCTTGTAATCCCAGCACTGGGGAAGGGGTACCAGGCAAATCACTGAGGCTTGACTACCAGCCAGGCTAGAGTAATTGGGAAGCTCTTGTCCAATAAGCTACCCTGTATAAACTGCAAACACACAACCACATATACACACATACACAAGAAGCCATATGAACGTATAAAAGACCTAACACACATGTATGCCCCACAAGTATATAGCCATATGAACATATACAACAATCACATACATGCTCCCACATTCATAAATATACAAATGTATGAGCATA
This sequence comes from Microtus oregoni, assembly GCF_018167655.1. Taxonomy (NCBI): domain Eukaryota; kingdom Metazoa; phylum Chordata; class Mammalia; order Rodentia; family Cricetidae; genus Microtus; species Microtus oregoni. The sequence continues at coordinate 593,817 of NW_024543079.1, forward strand.
TACAATACACACATATGCTCATACACTGGTACAATCACACCCACATATATGCAGCCGTATGAACATTGACACACATATGCATCCACACCCATGCAGTTCTGTGGATGAACACATCACACACATGCTCTCCCACACAGGTACAATCATACCCACATTCACATAGCCATATGGATGTGCACATACACCCACACACATGCACTTACGAACATTCATACACAAAATGGATCACAAAGTCATGGACAAAGTTTTGGTTTTTTAACCAATAGTGAAAGAGTAATAATATTAATAATAATGACTGCCCCTCAGGTACTTTAAAGAGGCAAGTCAGCTATTTCTCCCTAGCCCTCTTCTGTAAACACATCTGCACCACAGCAGCCAGTAGGATTTTTATAAAAGGGAAACTGAGGCTCAGATACACAGGACAGGCTGGCCTCGAGTCCCTCACACCTATTCACTATGCAGTACCTTCAGAGTGGTTCAGATTAGGAAACAGGGACCGACAAAGAACAACTCCAATTACTCCAGCCACTGGGACCCTGACTTCCATCTGACATTCCATCGCACGTTCTACCACGGACACTCATAGTTTGCCTCCATGAACGGCTGAGGATAAACAATGCCTGGGATTACTCTGGGGAGCTGGGATATTAGCAAGCACCTTTGTGCTAGGGCCCCTTTGTCTGCAGACACCACAGGCACATGCAGCTTAAGGATGTACTTGTCTAAATACCGGTCTCCTGGCAGCCCTGGGTCAGAGCCTGCTGTACCTTCTGTAAGGACTGGAGAGGAAGCACCCCTTGTCTGGGAAGATCAGGCTGCCCAGCAAGCTTTCTGCTCGTGAGTCCGGAGCTGGACTAACCTTTCTAGTAGCCAGACTCCAGCAGTCCTAATCTACCAGGACACAGAACTGTACACAGGGGCTGGGTGGAGGCCAGTTGTGGTCTGGGCTACAGGTATCCTATGGTGACTGAGAGCAAAGGTGCAGAACAAAGCAAGGGGAGAGGGAGAAAGGGAGAAAAGCCCCTGTCCCTTCTACAGTAGGCAAGAGCTGTGTCTCCATGGCTCTGCAGAGGTGGGGTAGAAGGCTCTGTGAACACAGCATCAGGTGGCAATAGAATGCCACTGTTCCCTAAGTGCCCCATTGGAGTGCCTGCTGGAGGAATCAAGGCAAGTCTGTTCCAAGCTCCCATCCACACCCCACATAGAGATGCACGACCTGGAACCTCTCACTGGGACAGTGTGTCCCTCACTCTTCCCTGGTACTTGAGACAAACACTGCATGGTGCCTGGTGGATTCTTCTGTTGGGGATGAGACTGTGGTGCCCAGGGACAGTGGCACCAAGTCAGATGCAGGGCTGTGACAGAGAAGATCCAGCTTCACCCATGCTCAAACCTTCCTGTCTGAGGGAGTCCCTCCTCAAGTTCATTCACAATGAAGAGAGCCAGGGGTCCGTACATCCCGACAATCACTCCTGTGTTCCCAGCTACCCTTTCGAGAATGCTTTCTATATACGGGGCACTATGAATTTTCTATATATTGTCTCTTGTGCAGAAACCAGTTTTATGTGCTAAGCCTTTAAATATTAAATATATAAATTAATAAAATGCAGCCTTGTTATTCTATTCCCAGAAGCTTTTCCTAAGAGAGTAATCAAGCAATTGTATAATGGTATATATTATATAAGGATGGGTATCATGGTTAAGTGTGTAACAAGTAAACTGAAGACAAAACAAGAGTATAATCTAAGATGTGTGCATATCTCTGTGCTTGTTTATATAAAGTTTACGTGTGCACACACACATATGGTTGTACACGTATTTACATATGTATACATTATATATCATTATGCAAGGGGCATATTTACAATATTAAAGATATTCTTTAAATGGAAAGAACATATTTATTAAATGCTTCTCTATGTCCTGACTGAACATTAATAAAAAAAACCAAGGATGGAATCTATGAGTTTCTTGTTCTCATTCTTCTCAGATGGGGTAGTGAAGGGAATTTATGAGTCAAACTGTTATTTGTCTACTCCATAGACGTCTTTGTGTTTTTAAAACAGTAAGCATATATTGGCTTTGTAATCAGCAACCCCCAACCCCAGCAAAGCTATTTACATTTGTGGGAGGGACTAGCCAGGCACTCCATGCACACACACTGCATAGTCGCTACCTATTAGCATCTAATTGCTACCTAGACTGATGGAGTGTGCTGCTTGCACAAGGTGTCCGAGTTGCTGATTCTGAACTCATTTAAGTCCCTAATTTATTTGCCTGATTAACTACTTTCATTGAGAGCATTTAGCACACTGAAATTGTGATCAAAATATTAAAGGAATCTTAGGGATAACAGAGCGACGGACTCCACCGACAGAAGCACTCACACGGTCTGGATCGTCATTTTCGGAGGGCAATAGTGTACAAAGAGGGCACTAGACCTGGGAGAATACGAAACTCATATTGTTGAACGCAGGTACCAACAAAGACCGTCTTCTGTGTGAAGAGGGGCAGGGGTTGTTGCTTTTCTTCTCGCCTTTAATTTCCTTTGTACAGCCAGACACTGGTGTGGGTATGTTACAGCACATAGTCTCGGACATAAGTGCATGAAGCTCTTGTGTAGAGCTCTCACTGAGCCGTGGAGACACAGTGGGAAAATGTGGATCAGAGGAGTTCGGGTTGGGGTCCCCCTTGAGTCTAGCACAAGCAGGTTTAACAATGTAGAGTAAGGGCTGTTGCTCTTGTCTCCTCAATTTCCTAGTTTTGGAAATAGGACACTCACCTGTTTTGAGAAGCTAGCTGTCCACAGCACAACATTGACATCACAGTTAACACTACCCATCTGCCCACATCTACTCATAAGTTTCCGTGTTTACAAATGTGAAACGTTTATCCCCATCTCTTTCTATGTGGGGCAAAATAGAAAGGAAAGACTTCCAGCCTCTTCAGTGGTGGATGTAGCTCAGTTGGTAGAGCGATTGCCTGAAGTCCATGGTACCCTAGGTTCGGTCCCCATCACCGCATTATTTGTGTGGCATGCACACATAATTATGAGTGTGGAGGCACACATCTGTAATCCCAGCACTTCAGAAGCAGCAGCAAGATGATCAGGTGCTGAAAGTCATCAAGAATGAGTTCCAGCCTAGCCCACAATCTGTGAGATCTCATCGCTCGCACGAAACAGAAACCCAAACTGCATCATCACACAACGTCAAACCAACCAGAAGTTGCCTGTACCACCTACATTTAGCACCTTAAGAATTTTCCACATTACTTCACTCTGGTTCAGCTGATAAATCTAATTCTGAGTGTGTCTAGAGTCACACAGATGGGCACAACCCTCTTCCTGGGCTTCCTAAGCGATCTATAGTTCTTTTGACCCCCCCTCTTCCTCCCGTCATAAAGGTAGACCATCTGAAATAAACAAGATGATGAGGTTCTGGGCTTCACCCACGACTCCCCGTGAACTAGACATGAGGCTAACTAGTTATTTATGCCTAGTCTTATTGAGGGTTTTAGATACTTAGGACTCAGAATTTTAAAACTCATAAGAGCTTATTCTTACTGTATCCACTGTGGTGACTGTTCTCTGGGAGTTGGGACTTCTTAGTAGTTCGTATGAGGAAAAAAAAGGGAGACCAGAGAATAAAGTAAAATAGTAACTCATGTGTCAATTAATACAGTAAAACAGTATTCAGCCAGGAGCTCCGAAGAAGCCCAGGTGGATGAGGTGAGGGCTAGAGCTGACCTAATTGCCTTGAGTTCAACCCTCCCAGTGTAGCTGAAGAAATGACCATCTCCACGCTCAGTGGCTTCATTCCTGAGTTCATTTCATGTCACACTAAATCAGGTGATGCCATTGCCCAGGGGTCAGCCAAGCTGCTTCTTGCAGGTGACTCAGGACTTTTCCTCATCACCTGTGTTGGTTTGAATGTGACATGTCATAGGCTTGTGTGCTTTTGCACTTGGTCTTCAGTGGCTGGTGCTGTTTGGGGAGCTATGGAACCTTTAGGAGGAAGTGTGCCTGGCCCACTTCCTGTGCTCTAGCCCCACGCCCCTTCTCTCTGCTTCTTTTGTGTGGATGAAATGGTAACGCATCTTTCTATACCCAATACCGCACTATGCCTTCCCTGCCAAGAATGGGCTCTCTCTCTCCGGAATCACAAGGGGAAATAAACGCTTAGTTCTACAGGCTGCCTCCATCATGGTATATTCATCATAGCAACTGAAAGGAAACTAATACACCATTCAAGGGGACAATGAGACATGGAACATTGCTGAGGCTCACGTTGAAAGCGGCCCATGTTCATTACATCCAGGTGTGGTACTGATCTCATGCCCTGAGTCATGACAAGACCTGGGAAGGTCGAAGGTTTTGAAGGAGCTTTCTTATCTTCCCCATAATACTCAGGTAAACAACTGCCAGCATAAGGAAATTGCAACCCTCTACAGAGCACTGGCTATGGCTGGACACTTTGCATGTGATAGCTCGTCTGATCTCAAAACCCTGGCAACAAACGTTACTGTTATCCCTCTGTTAGTGATGCATTGTGCAGCTTAAATGGGTGAGGAGACATGATGGCCGTCAAGTGGGAAGCAGCAGTAGAGGCTGAACTTGGGTCCGACCAAAAGCAAAGCAGAGTTTCCCGTGGTCCTTCTGCGCAGTGCTGTTCCCCAGATGTTTTGCCTAAGAATTTTAGGGAAAGACAACATTGTACGCTTAGAGGTCCTTAAACATCCAGACTGTCTTCCAGAGAAAACTGGCTCCCGGAGCACACTGTGCCACATAGCTTTCTGAGAAGACGAGGATGGCTGACCCAGTTCAGCAACCTCCAAGTTTTCAGACCTCTGCCGTCCTTGGCTCTGAGGCTGCCACCTCCACAAGACATCCGAGCCACACCCCTCACTGGTCACTTGTTTTTTTCTAGTCTTATTCACAGTACTTCACATTTCCTGCCTGTTTATAGAGTTTTCCTCTGTCCAACTGTGAGGTGCTCTAAAATGCAGGTTTCCATAGGTACAGGATTCTGTCCAGTACTGCATCAGGAAGCATTTACTCGCCACCTTCTAGAACCTTTTCTGCCTGAGACCCTAGCTCATGGAGAAAACGTTTTGCATGACCAAGTATATATAAATATATAAAATAGGTGCTCACCCCAAACATATACTGAAAGTAAATCATTAAGGAATTTATTTTCCAACAATTCCTTGGTGTGCATATAATTTAACTGCATAATAGAGATAAAGATAGTGGCATGCTGATGGGGTGGATGTGCTTGCTGTCTAACAGGGTGCCACCTGGAAATACACCAGCCTGACACGTGCGGAAGGACAGCAGGACAATACTGGAAGGCTTCGCTGTTTCTCGAAGAGCAAAGAACTTGGTGCCTACGGGAAAATAACAACAAAACCACCTCAGGTGAAAACATAAATAGCGTCAGATCTGCACCGAGGTGCCTCGGGTAGCATTTGTGGCAGTGTGCACACTTGGATGTTCAGGATCGAAAGCACCAGTGGAGTCACATGCTGTGACACCGTGAGCAGAGCCAGGGACACTCAGGAGTGTTGCACATGGATTTTCAAGTAAGTTTTGGTCACTGTATACTCAAACAACTTTTACTGTTCCCCATTTTTTCCTGACGGCCCCATATTCTCTCTCTCTCTCTCTCTCTCTCTCTCTCTCTCTCTCTCACACACACACACACACACACACACACACACCCAGTTTGACACCTCAGAGCACCACAAAGCAAGATGACTTGCTTTAGAAAAGGGAACGGTTAGGAAAGTCTGTGGTGTGTAACCTTCTCTTTCCATGGTGTAAATATCTCTCTCTCTCTCTCTCTCTCTCTCTCTCTCTCTCTCTCTCTCTCACACACACACACACACACACACACACACACGGATGCAGACTCAGGACGGCAGCACACATCACTCTTGCAAGCTGGGACAAGCGAGCACAGGGACCTCCCAGTGCCTAGAGCAGAGTCTCCCTCATGCTGGGGACAAAACTACAGTCACTCACAGATGGCCCGAGTAGTTCAGAGTCACTAGCTGAAAATGGAAGGCAAGTCCCAAGAGAACCCACATGAGTGGCACGGTGAGTAAGGTTTCCCTTGTTTTCTTGTTCACGCCACAAGGTTCTCCAGCTCCTGAATGCCTGTGTGTGACCCTGGAGACACCGTTCAGGAGTTTTTAAGTGTTTTCCTCTGAAAATCAACCTTTTAAATACAACGCATTTCTGCCCCCCCCCCAAAGTAATTTAATTGCACAGGGACAGAAAATTTAATTAATAGTGTTATAATTTAACTATATGTAAATGTTCCTACTTCAAAAACAGAGTGAAGATCTTGGAGATCACACATCACCCAAGACTCAAATCTTTTGCCTCCTGTTCCTTGGGCATAGCTCGTGGCAGATAAAAGTCATTCAATCTAATAACAGATATCAACTCATGCTAGCCCATTGCGAGACTTCCTGGCTTGCTATGAGTCCAGATGTGCAGGGACAGACTCCTCTTGACTGGAAAGGTCAAAAATACCCCTAAGTCCTTATCCAACTAAAATTCCATCTTCCCCTGTGGCACACACTTGAGTGTTTTTCAGAAGTTGCTTCTGAGATTTTTTTTTAAACTCCCTGAGAGAGAGAATAGGAGGGCGTCAAGTTGCCTATTTTCCATACTCATCTTTTTTTTCCAAAGGAAAATGAAGATTTAGCTTAAAATGCTTTCCCCAAACAGGAGCGGCATGAAATGGAGAAGCTTAATGGATCTCTCTATGAATAAAATGACAGATAAAACATCTATTTTGCTCACATATTCTTCGTTCACAGACAGTTCATTTCAGTAAATTTCTTACCACCACTTGCACATGTCTATTTTCCAAGGCTTTTTGGGGGAATTTCCAGTAAGTTCTGTTGGAGTCTATCACCGGTATTTACAAGGCTGTGCTTACAGGGAAATTGCAGCGGGGGTTGCATCCACTCGGTCTCTTCTCTTTTTCTTTAACCCATATCTGGCAAGCTCTCAAAATTCTTGCTGGGGCTAGAACCCAAAGATGTGCAGCCTCCACAGTTGGGTTAATATTAACAGAAGAGTCTCCTGCTCTCCGCCTTCCTTTAATGTGTCTCCGACTATCGGCAAGTCTGCTAACGATGAAGGTAAGGATACCAGTAGAAAATACCTGATTGGGATCCCTCTCCCACAAAAGCTCCACAGCTCCCCAAGAGCGAGGTAAGTGGGTGCCAAATATCCCTATGCTACTGGCTCCCCATCTTGGGTGCCAGTGATTTTCTGGACCACGCAAGTCTCTCAGGGGACCAGTATACACATGCAAGATATCTAACAGCAGCCAATTTTCACCCATGAGGTACCAGTAAAAGCCTCCACCAGACCACAACAACCAAAACATGTCCTCAGTCATTGCCAGCTACCCTCCAGTAGTCCAAGTCACCCCCAGGTGATGGCTATTGTCCTAAATGGTCACAATAACACTAGAGTGAAGGATTTTTCTGTTGTAATATGAACAGCGGGGCTGTGTCCCGCCACCCGGCTAGCTTTACCTGAAATAATTACACGGAAACTGTATTCTTTTAAACACTGTCTGGCCCATTATTGGCTAGCTCTTACATATTGATCTAACCCATTTCTAATAATCTGTGTAGCCCACGAGGTCGCTTACTAGGGAAGATCTTAACCTGCGTCTGTCTGGAGTGGGAGAATCACGGCGACCCACTGACTCAGCTTCTTTCTCCCAGCATTCTGTTCTGTTTACTCCGCCTATCTAAATTCTACCCCATCAGAGGGCCAAGCAGTTTTCTTTATTACTTAACCAATGAAAGCAATAGATAAGATACAACACCCACCTCCATCATTTTTCATTTAGCCACACAATTTAAGGATTGAATGTTTTAAATCCCAATACTCAGAAGTCAGAGGCAGGTGGGTCTCTATGAGTTTGAGTTCAACCTGGTCTACATAGTGAGTTTGGGACAGCTGGGGCTACATAGTGAGACTGTGCTTCTTCATCCACCCCCTCAATAAAAGAATCATCTCATTCTTCCATGCTCTCTGCCTCTTTTCTCTCCCCATTGCACAAATAGCAATAGCTCCCACGGTCTCAGCTACTATGTCTCTACGGGGAAGCTTTTGTCTTGGGCTGAGATGGTCAGAGCCATTCTTTAGTAGGTGGATGGGAAGTGTGTCCTGCCTTCAGGTCCCTGCTTGGTGGGGGAAACCACTTCAGTTTAAAATTTCTCTGCAAACCCCATTTCCTAACAGTGAGCTGAGGTTACAAAACCCCACAGCAAAGGCCTAGGCAAAGCTTTCGGCGGCTACTGATCCCTTAGCTTCACAGGTTGTTTGGTTTGTGGACTCACTGGAAGAGCGGCAGCTGTGCACTGGATTCTCTGATAATGCTGGAAGTAGAAAGGGGAGCACATATCACTATGCACCCCCCATTGTAGACCATGAAGGCTGGAGTAACGGTGGTGCTAACCAAGTAAGCACCTGGGGAATGTGCAGAAGCTAGCTGACATCACGTTCACAGTTCTGGGAGGGTGACAGTGTGGTTCATGCACTGTGTCCCTTGGGGATGACACTGGAACTGAGTCCCAGAAGATGGTCGCAGGGCAGGTAGGTAAAGTGGAGTGTGGTACATATTTCAGGCACTCAGACTAGCATGTAGAAAAGCCTTCTGGAAAGGGGGAATAAGATAAGCAACCAAGTCTGAGATAGGCAGTGAGGGCAGGAGTCTGGAGCCATGGAAACCCTTCTTCAGTGGAGCTGCATGCTCCCATCTGTGGATGGGGATACTGGGTAAGAGTCTGAATGTGACGTGTCCCCCACAGACTCATGTGTTTCAACACTCAGCCCCCAGTTGTTCGGGGACTCTTTGGAACCTTTTTGGAGGTGATGCCTAGCTGGAGGAAGCAGGTTACTGCAGGTGAACCCTGCACAGTTCACAGCTCTGCCCACTCTGCTTCCAGCCCAAGCTCCTTACTTCCTGGTTCACAGTCCTGTGCCATTTCCATGTTGTTAGCATGATGGATCGGTCCCTTTCAAACTGTGAACTGAATCAATCTCTCCCTCCCCTGCCAGGCATTTGTCACGGGGACCAGAGGAGTTACTAAGACAGAGCTTCAAAGCAGCAGAGAAGATTGAGTTCAAACCTGGCAAGCGGCACCTGCTGCCATGCAGAAAATGGACAGAGTCATTGGGGTGGGGGCTGTGACTCAGACTAAGAGGGTCCAAGAGGGAAGAAAGAAGAAAAGGATTGAATGCTGTTCGGAATCCCTGTTCTTTTTTCTTGTTGGTATTAAGAGAATACTTGGCAAGGGGTCTGGAGAGATGGCTCAATCATTAAGAACACCAGACGCCTTTCTGAAGGATGAGGTCACTTCCCAGTGCTCACGTCTGGCACCTCACAACCACCTGGCACTCCAGCTCCAGAGGTTTCTGACACCTCAGGCCTCAGGTGCACAAACCCACACACACATACACACAATCAAAGGTGTCAGGTGAGCATCCCCACACACACATACACACAATCAAAGGCATCAGATGAGAATCTCCACACACACATACACACAAAGGCGTCAGGTGCACACACCCACACACGCATACACACAATCAAAGGCGTCAGGTGAGCATCCCCCCACACACATACACACAATCAAAGGCGTCAGGTGAGCATCCCCACACACACATACACATAATCAAAGGCGTCAGGCGAGCATCCCCACACACAACTAAAAATAGTTTTAAAAATATTGGACAAGAAGCAATTTAAGGAAGAACGTGTTCGTTTTGCCTCACAGTTTGGTGTTTTGCTTCACGTACAGCAACAGGAAGAGGACCTGTGGTCAGGAAGCAGACGGGAATGGAGTCCCAGAGCTTAGCCCCCTCTTTAGAGAATCCAGGACCCCCGCTGTTTAAATCGCACCACATCTAGGAAGACTCTTACTACCTCAGTTAGCCCAATCTAGATGATAATCCCACACAGACAGCCCCAGAGGCTGTTTTCATGGTGATCTTACATCCCCTCAAGATGAAAAGCAAGATGAGCCATCAGAGGAGGTGAATCAGCTGGGTAGGGTGACTGGGTTGCCTTGAAAACCCCTCTGGCAGGTCAAATGCCTTGGCTGAATCCATAGTCAATATACCACCCATTGTCCCAAAAAGGACTAGAGGTGTAAGGGAATGATCAGCCAGACTACCCAGGAGGCTTCTAGTGTCTCCAGGTGGATGGCTGGTGGTACCCTGGGTTCAGAGAATCACAAAGAGCCAAGAAGTGCGTCCACACTAAGCATGTGAGCTTTATAGCGAGCATGGGGAATTCCAGGCACCCTGCAGGGACTGCAGACCCAGGAGCTGTAAACTGCAGTCTCAAGGGAGGAGTCTTCAAATTGAGAGTCACCGAGTCAAGAAGGCCACCACAGAATGGTCACTTCATTTTGTCGGCAACCCAGTGAAATCTGAGCAATGGAAAAGCAGGAGCAGACCATACCCCTCGCTGCCTGTGAGCGTGTGTGTGCAGAGGCCTCAGGTGTCATTCCATAGGAAACAACCACCTTCTTTTTTGAGACAAGGTCTCTAACTGGACACTTTAGCCAGGCTAACCGGACAGAAAGCCCCAGAGTTCAGTCTCCGACTCTCCAGGGCTGTGATTACAAGTGCATGACTTTCACATGGGTTTTGGGTATCGAACCGAGATCCACGTTTGAACAGCAAGCGCTCCACTGACCTGCCATCTTCCTATACGAGAGGGAGGTAGATCTCCAAAACTAACTAGAGAGATACACTTTAAAGTCAGCAGTCACCTTCACCCTCTTCACCTCCATTCACGATGTTTGCCTCTCAAAGCAAGAAGGAATCCTAAACTCAGCTGTTTCCCGTGGTGCTCTAGATGGGAAAAGACGTTCACAGCGCAAGTTCTGGCCCCTTGAGGATGGAGACAGTGCTGTTGTGTGTCACCCGGGACATCTGTAGGGGACGGTCTCCTTTTGTTCACCTTGCATCTGCTCAGTGTCTCAAGCCTCATCGTGGGAGTGAGATGCGGGCCACCTTTAAGGATATAATTTCCTTCCTCTTGCATTATCTCTTCCCAAGCAGGAGAGACCGAGTGTCATGTCATTACACTCCGCATTGCGGTGTAATGATGTGAAATGATTAAATGACAAAATGCCAGCTCACTGCCAAAAATTTAAAGTGGCGTGCTTTTATTTGTAGATCAGAAAGCTATTATTAATTCTCATATTGACTTTGCCACATGAAATAATGCAAGGAGACTGGTGGGTACGGATGTGGCTGTAGTTGGTGAAGCACCCGGCTTGACTCCAGTGTGTACAGGCGATCACTACCATTCTGGAACATTCTTCAGAATGCGTATTTCTGACTGAACATATTGGCCTAGCAGGCTTGTCACGCGATGAGCGTCGAGTGGCAGGTATCAAAATACAACCTGACTGGAGTTTTTATTGAGAAGAAAAATAGGACTTGAGGACAGGTGGCGGAGAGAACAGAGTAGTCTCCCGTTCTCTGACCTTATCTCCCACATCGCCCTCCTCTAGCCTAGCAATTATGGGGAGAATGGATTTTGGTCTCTTTTTCTCTTTTAAGGGAAATGAAAAGCTCACAAAAGGTTTCCCTTACATCTCCAGAAGAATCTTCAGGTGGTAAAATGAACATTTCACCCTCTCCCCTCCTCTGCTGAAAAATCTCTTGTGGAGATCTTTGGAAGGTACTGAAACTTTTTAAGCAGCTGAAGTTCAGATCCACGTGACCTTGAGTGTTTCCTGGTGTGTGAAGAAGTCCGTTCTGACCTTCTGTTTCCCCTACCATGTCTGTCCTCTGCCGGGAACAACATTCGCCTTCCGGTTCCAAGGTGAAATCTCCCACAAGCCAACTGAGCTGCTTCTCTTCTTGTTTCATATTCTACTCTGTGAGGTGTTTTGTTTTGAAATAAAGAAACACTGTCTTCCTTAGTATCTTCTACAGAGTCTTTTTGTTTGCTTTATTTTGTTTTGTGAATTCTCACTCCTTAGCTCAGGCTGCCATGGAACTGGTAATTCCCCTGCCTCAGCCTCTTTAGTGCTTAGCCGCATAGATCTTCCTGGGCTTGCCTTTGAGTTTTTTATCCTGCAAGTCTCGGAGGCTTGGGATTTGGATTTTAATCTTCTTCTGAGATTTCTTCCTTAATGTAAACTCCCCTTTCATGTGTGATCTCCATTTTTATTCCTCAAAATTATGGCTTTGGAATATTCTTGCATTGGAACACGCATTTAGATGAGAGCTGATTGACACAAAGTCAAGACACGTAACTGTCTTGCTTGGTTCTGTCATTGCAGACTTGTCACATGTGGACACATGGCCACTCACCTGCTGCTGACCACTTTAAAATGGGAAGGCATAAGCATGAATCCCTTCCTGGTTGCCGAGACATTGGCTGTAAGCTTACCAAGATGGTTAGTGATCTCTGTGTTTGCTCCTGCATTGGGGCATGTTTCGTTGCCTTTGGCAGGTTGGTGGGGATGCAGAGGACGTATTCAGGCAGAAGGATGCATGAAGGGACAACTGCTTGGGTGGCGACATTATCAGGATCCCTCTTGGTTTATGAGTAACGCTTCAAGACTCCATGGCTGGCAAGGAAGCATTTTGTAAGGTCAGCATTCTGGGGGCAGCGTTGCTGGCCATTTTATTTGTGTTGCTCTGAATCCCAGCAGCTTGGTTTCGTCCCTACATTGTCTTCTTGGGAGAAAAGTGCAGAGTGGCTTGAAGCAGGCATGCGCAGTACTGGCAATCAGGAAGCTGCTTCTTCTAATCTCTTTTCCCATGATTTCTTTCAGACCTTTCATGTCTACATCTTTTTGGCAGTGGCTCTTGTTTGGCAGGTGCTGAGAACTATGGATTCTCTCCGAAGACAATACACAGAAGATCACTGGGTGATTTTTTTTTCCTTGACATATAAATGGCTTTGTCATTCTGTCCACAGTTGTGAATGCATAAAACAGCTGCCAAGAACAGCTCAGGTGGCTGCATGAAGACTTGACATAATAGGAGTATTGCAGGGGAGAGTCCACTGTGCACGTCCCTGACTAGCACACACAGAGCTGCGGGCTCAGCCTATGACCTCTGCCACATGGTTATGGATCTGAAGTATTTTCATGAGTAAGTTCTTCTTTTCAAGAAGATGCCTCCTTCCCTGGAACCAAGGTAGGATGTGTGCATGTGTGTCTGTGTTTTTGTGTGTGTATGTGTGTGTGTGTGTCTGTATGCGTACGCGCAGGGCAGGTATGTGTGAGTGTGTTCAGGCTCAATGTCAACATCAGTCTTTCACCTTATTTTTGAGGTCACTTAATAAACCTGAAGCTCACTGATTGGCTGGACAGGCTGCCCTGCAGACTTCAGGATCTGCCCTTCACTTCCCTCCTTTACCTCAATACTAGGGCTCTAGGCAAAGGCTGTCACACTCGGGTTTTATGCAGATGCTAAAGATCTGAACTTGGTGGTCCTGCGTGTGTGGGAAGTACTTGACGGTTCCTGAAGCAACCCCTCCAGGTACCTCTCTGAATCCACCTGCCCCTTCCCTTTCTCGTGCACTTACTGTTTCTTTAGGAATTCAGCTAAGTGCACAAAGACAGGCACGGTTCTTCAGGCTCTCAGTCCCAGAGCGCAGTAGGACATGCAGAGCCAAAGGAAAAAAAAAAAAGCAAGACAGTTTCAGACTGGGAGAATCTCTCTGAAAAAGTGAATTCAAAGTGGGAAGACGATAAATGAGTTAGCTGGAGGTGGGCACGTGTGCGTGTCACAGTCCCAGAGAACTTCCAAGAGGAAGTGATATTTGAGTTGAGCGTGAATGCTGGGGTGTCAATCAGTTCCCAGTTCAGGAAGCACGTTCCAGGTCACCGTAATGTCAGGTGGAAAACAGTCTCTCAGGAGCAAGCAAGTATGGGCAGGAATCAGTCTAGTGTGACAAGATGGCATTGAACTACAAGAAGACAAAAACTGCCATCAGCACGGGGGCCAGGAGCCAGAAAACCCACCCTACAGTTCCAGGCTTGCCTGCCTTTCTCTTCTCTCTGTTCTGTTTGCTTTGCTTTTAGGCTGAGTCACACATTTCCCCTGATTTTCGAGACAACAGACACTACTGCAAAGTGAGCACTGACATTCCAGGGCATAGTGAAGTCGCTAAATGTCGGTGGGTGTGTGCATGTGTGCAGAATTTTCCTTGGCTGTCACAAGGGACATGGATACTTGTGACAGAGTCTATCGGCATCAACAAGAGAGAAACAAGAGGAAGTCCCACTGACTGACAATGAGAAAAGGACCCCTCCTTCCCTGTCTGCCCTTAAAGATGGAAGGCTGTCAGGAGGGCAGCCCTATCTCAAAGTCAAGATCAGAAGCAAAGGGTTGTCTCAAAGACTATGAGCCCAGCCCTGAAGGCAGATGTGGCTCAGTTGGTAGAGTGCTTGCCTTGCATGCAGGAAGCCCAGGGTTCAGTTCCCAGTGTTGCAGGAATCACAGGCATGTAACCCCAAAACTCAGGAAGTAGGGGCAGAAGGCTCAGAAGTTCAAGGTTAGATAGTGAGTTCAAGGTCAGCCTGGGTTACAGGAGACCCTAAATTAAAAGAAAAAAAGAAGGAAGAAAAGAAAAACTGAAGAATCTGACCTGACCCCCGATGTTTTGTATGATATAGCCAGGGTATATATCTTCAGACTTCTTGTTATGAGAGACAAAAATCTGATGTGGGATTCACCTCTGTATGTTGTGAATATGTTTTATTACCATTGGCTGATAAAGAAGCTGCCTTGGGCCTATGGCAGTGCAGAATAGAGCAAGGTGAGAATTCCAAGCAGAGATAAAGGAAAATAGAAGGTGGAGTCAGAGAGACACCATGTAGCTGTAGACTGATCCTTTCCTCTTCCTAGAATTCTCCTGTTCTAGTCGCCCTGCCTATACTTCCTGCCTGGTTACTGGCCAATCAGCATTTTATTAAAACAATACAAGTGGCAAATCATTACAGAGTATGAGACCATTGTCCCACAGCGTAGTGAGAAAAGGTTTTAGGGGTGTGTGTGTGTATGGGGGGGGGGTAATAACACAGAGAACAGCAAGAGGGACACATGGAGCCATGCCCAGGGTGCTCAATGGTGCATGAGGTATGGATAGAGCAGAATGAATTGCATGCAATGTCCACCAATTCATGGAAAAGTCATGGAGAGTGGACATTGGGCCCCCTCCCCAGCTTCAGCAGCACATGGCCGAACTGCTTGGGGATAAGGCTGTGCAGGCCAACCAAAATTCACTGATCCCATGCCCATGTGTTTCTCTGGACTACAGATCAGAAGGGACTCAGGGATCCTTTCCATGTCCTTAATGACAGCAGACAGGAAGCAGTCACTACCTGAGCCTTGCCTAAGGAGAAGTTAACATCCTCCCCTGTGTCTTCCATTTACACTCCAAAGAAGTGGGACTCACTTCACTGTCAAAACTCATCCTGACAAATTCTGTCCCCAATACTAGAGCCAGACTTTCCAAAATCTCCTTTGGAAGACATAATTCTCAAACAAGGGTTCCTCACGGTTATTCATATTCCTACACTCCTGTACACTCAGCAACCATGGGGGCATCTTGGTTGGGAGACGTTACATTACAGTCTCAGAGTTCACATTCGGCTGACTTTTGGGTGCCTTGGCCAAAAATAGAAGCTGGCTTATGTATCCTTGAATTTTTCGGGAAGGTGAAGACATGGATTTCGACACCTGATTTCCTTAGCTCTGGGAACACTGTAGGCTAAACTGCTCAGGCCCCGAGGGACTCTTTGCGGTTGGCGGCCCTGGGCAGGGTGATAGATTTAAAATTCATTCCTGATACCCAGTTGACATGGAGTTTTTAAAAAAACGTGTTTAAAATTGCACTGGTCACCACTTTTACCCTCAAAGAGCTCACCTGCCACTTATTTCTGGTTCTTGTAGCTCCTTCTCCTGTTTCCTGAACCTCAGCCAAAGTTGTCAGATTTGGGTGCTTGTCTCTAGGTAAGAAGAAAGGCAGTAACCAGTGTGGAAGCAGGGAAAGCCAGAGCACACCGTGGCTCACACCAGCAGCCTCGTGGGAAACAAAAGGAGTGTGATGGGGTAGCACACAGCGTCCTTCCTGCAGTCTTCCCTGTGTGTCCTCTCAGAGGCTCACAGACTTGGGAAGCCCTAGGGTGGGGACACAAGGGGGCCAATGATTAGTTTTCTATCTACAGCTTCCTCTTGAGACAGGTGACTCTTTAAGAAAGAATGACAAGTGGCCTGTATCACCTCTTCCTTCCTGGCCTTGGAGATCCAGATAAAGCAGGGAGGACTGGACAACTCCTAGAGGCCAAATCTATTGTGAAATGATGCTGCCTGAGGTCCCAGAATATGTTATCAAGCTAAAAAATTTGCTATGAATTTTGTAAGTTAGGAATATAATATTTATTCTACTTAAACAAAGACAGTGAGAGAGTATGGGGAGAACTCACTAGGTAGGACCTTTCATAAGGACCTTTAATAAAAAGTTGGGTTTCTTTCTCTCCCTTGCGCTGAAGCCTGTAAAATTGTGTGACTTTCAGAAAATGAATTGACTTCTCTGATTCTTTCTTATGCTTATGTGTTGGCAGAGGCTATTTGTTTGTTGCTGGCCATACAGATTCAAAATGACCACATAGAAACTGTATTAATTAAATCACTGCTTGGCCTATTAGCTCTAGCTTCTTATTGGCTAGCTCTTATCTTAAATTAACTCAGTTCTATTAATCTGTGTATTGCTACGTCACTGTGGCTTACCAGGTAAAGTTCTAGCGTCTGTCTGCTCTGGAGGCTACATGGTGTCTAACTGACTTCTCCTTCTTTCTCCCAGCATTCAGTTTAGTTTTCCCACCGAACTCTACTCTGCCCTATCACAGACCAAAGAAGCTTCTTTATTCATTAACCAATAAGAGCAACACATATACAGAAGAACTTCCCACATCATCTCCCCTTTTCTGTCTAAACAAAAAGGAAGGTTTTAGCTTTAACATAGTAAAGTTAATATAACAAAACAGGTATCAAGCAAGAATTATAGATACAATATTTATATTTAATTTATTTTTATTATAACTAAGGAAAACTATAATTATAACTACCTATTCTTCAACTCCATCACAGACCATAGAAGGATATAATATTACCTAAGTTAATAGGCGGTGCATTGTAAGCAACTTCCAAAACTCTAGAATTGACAGAGACATCTTACTTCCTGAACAGCCACCAAAGTTCCTCTGTAACATTTTAATCTATGACTGTCTGTACTATTTTATAACTATCTATACTCTTTCCTCTCTCTCTCAAGCCTATGTACATTTATCCAACACTGTGGCCCATTTAGAAGTCTTTTCCGTCTGGATTTGACTTTATTGTGTGCGTATCTGTAATTATTTTTTGACAAGGAGCACTTTTTAAAAAAAATTCTAAGCAGGTATGGCTAAGACTAACTTCACAGTCCTGCCTATTAGCTCCACCCAGTCCAACATGGCAGAGGCATATCTGCTGCCTCTGAGAGCTATGCACATTGTCACATTTTCAGGCACACAGCGGCTCTGTGTTTCCATTAAGCAAGTTGTAGCACTCTGCTCACAGACACCATTTAAATGCTCCATGGCCAAACTTCCAAAAAGAGTCAGAGTTGTTCATGTTGGCAAAGCAGGACGCTGCTGTTCTTCACAAAGTCACACAGCTTTCACTGCAGCTCCCTTGTAAACAGAGCCTATCTGAAAGGAAGCTGTGCTTGGCTCCCATTTTTGGGGGTCTAGAAACCTTTTTTAAAAAAGCTTTCTTAGACTTTACATGGAAATTGTTGCCCCACACTGGGTGCCAATCTGTTGGCAGAGGCTGCTTGTTCACTCCCAGTCATCTAGACTCGAAATAACCACACAGAAACTGTGTGAATGAAATCCCTGCTTGGTCTATTAGCTCTGGATTCTTATTGGCTAGTTCTTACCTCTTAAACCAACTCATTTCTATTAATTTGTACATCTTCACATGTCTGTGGCTTACCCGTCAAAGTTCCAGCATCTGTCTGCTCCAGTGGCTACATGGAGTCTTATTGACTCAGCCTTCTTTCTCCTAGCATTCAGTTTAGTTTTCCTGCCTAGCTCTACTCTGCCCTATCACAGGCCAAAGCAGATTCTTTATTCATTAACCTATAAAAGCAAGACATATACAGAAGCACTTTCCACATTACTTCTATGAAAGGGGAGATATGACTGCTCTTTACCTACATCACAGGGTTCTTAGAAGCATCAAGTGAACTTACATATTCATGAAAATTTTCTGCATCAGAGGTACCAAACCCCATCTTCACTGTTTACCACGTACCTTTGTAATTTTCCAGGAGTATAGCAAGAACATGAACAAGTCTCACTGAGGAAGAGCAGGGGTGTGTCAATCAATATTCTACAACTTTGTTTTGCTCCCTTGCAGCATCCTCCAACCATAGCAGGGCACAGCAGAGCAAGTGCTTGGTCTAGGGTTCACTGGATAGTTGCTCAATGAATGGGGATGCCATTATGAATGAAGGGACTGGAGACTGTCAATACCCACAATACCATTAAAAATCATTTACATACATGCAGCATTTGTGGTTGTGGCTATAAACAGTGACCAGAAATTGCCAGCAGAATCAAGGTGACACCCTTTCTAATTTCAATATGTAAAAGACAAAACTCTTGTGAGGCTAGAAATGTCTAATACAGATTGTGAGTAATTGGCATGCACATAAAGAATGTATGTATATGCATATGGCATATCTGGATCACATGTAATACATTCTAGAACATTCTATGGTGCTGTTGTGTATGGTGCATGTGTATGTTCTATTGAAACTGGTATTTGCCACATACAAAATGAGGAATAGAGAGAAAGAAGCATCATGTCCAGCTCTAAAGAGAGAGTCAGTGGAAGGTTTTCCATGTCTTAATAAAGAACATAAATAATTATTAAAACCCAGAAATCTCAGGAACAGGAAAATGGATCCATCAGTGAAGCTTGAAGAACTGAGTTCTGTCCTCAGAGAGCCCCCTGTCAAAGTCTGTGGCAATACATGTTTATAGACCCAATGTGAGAGTGATAGAAACAGGGAAGTCCCTGTGGTTGGCTAGGCAACCAGGCTCGCCTGGTCAGCAAGCTCCAGACAGCAAGAGAGCCTCCCTGGAAAGACATGTCTCCTGGCTCTTGACGTGTGACACCTGAGGTTGACCTCTAGCCTCTGCCTACGTGCACACCCGTGCTCATACATGCACACACAGAGACACACAGAGAGAGAGACCTGTGCTTGTACACACACACAGAGACACACAGAGAGAGAGACACCTGTGCTTGTACACACACACATGCACATGTGCACACATACACAGAGGAAACAATCCTCCCCCAGCAATCCCATTCCCATGTAACCAATCTAACTCAATTTAACCATGAATTTTGCTAGCCTTAGCTAAGAGTTTGAATCAGCACTCATGATGGTTAGTTTTTATCAATTTAACACAAAGGTGAGTCATCTGCCAAGAGGGGCCCACAGTTCTGGTCTACAGGCAAGTCTATGAGACAGGGTAGGGAACCCTGATTCCTCTTCGGGCTGATGAGGGAGGGGGAGGGAAATGGGAGGCTGTGGCAGGGAGGAGGCAGAAATCTTTAATAAATAAATAAAATTATTAATTAAAATAAATAAATAAAATCACTTCCTGTCACTCCTTTGTTCCACTCCTGTCCCACTGGTCCTTCTCTCTGTGAGCAGACAAGTCCACACACAACTGCCATGTTTGTGTGTTCTCTTTGCCTCACCCCCTCTTCCCTTTAGCCCCAGTATCTGGTGTCTTTATTTACTCTAATCTTCTAGAAATGCTACCTTCTCTAAGGGAGGCTTAACCATCATATCTACAAGGAAGTGATGGTCTTGTTTATTCCCCAAGGCTGCTTTTCAAAATAAAAATAAAATTTGTCACAACTAGTATGACTGATATTGGTTGATTTTCCTGTCTTCCCGTGTGTTAGCCAAGGAATGAATTTTGTTCTTTCTGTGTAACATAGATCCAAGCAAATAGAAGGTGCTTCATATATAACAATTATGTGAGCAGATGAGCTCTTAGACAAATGGGTGGATGGACAGACAGACGAACGAATGAATGGATAGATCCATGGATGGATGGATGGATGGATGGATGGATGAATGGGTGTGGATTGCTACCCAGTTGAGAGTATGATTTCGGGAGATGTAGAATCTTTAAAGATGAGGCTTTGCAGGAAGGAAGTGGGTCACCATGGGGCGAGCCTTGAGGTTTATATCCTGGCCTTGTTTCTAACTTGCTCTCTGCTTCTGATTCTCCTAGTTGTGAGCAAGCACCGACTGCCATGCCTTCCCCACCCCAACAGGCTGTTTCTCCTCCAACCGTGAGCCAAAACAATCCCTTCCTTTCCTAACTTGTTTTCATGGGAATTTTATCACAAAGATGAGAACTGTAACTCCAATAACCACCTCTATGCAGATGTGATCTCATGACTGAATTTCAGCCCTGTCCAGGGAGTTCAGACACCAGATCGGGGTGGGGGTAGGTGGGGGGAATGACACAGTATTTTCTGTTTGGAGTTATGACAGGAGACTAATGCCCACATCTTGCTGGGGAAAATCAAGTCATGTGACCAGATCTAATTGCAGAGAGGCAAGCTCTGAGTTTCCCATGCCTCTATCATCCAGGGAGTTCAGGAGGAAGGGAGCGGTAAAAGGCATTTGAGCTGCATCTGCCCACTATGACTTGGGAAGGGCAGGATGAAAGGCTGGTTCATCAGTCCTTGTGGTGGACAAATTGAGAACGAGGCTCTCCCAAAGCAAAGAGCCCAACTTCAAGCAATGCATTATATTTTGAGCACTGAATGTTTGACAATACATTTCACGGCTCATTTCCTGCTACTTGTGAACGCTGGTAAACACTCAGAGAGCAAATTCACATTTTTCACGTCAAATATCCTTATGGTTCCCCTCCTCCAGCTTGTCAACAGTTAAGAGGACCCCTCTGAGGACAGTCCGCTCACAATATAATCTTCTGCCACAATAAACCTTAATCTGTCTTCAAATTTCTATTGTTTCTCGCTAAAAGGTTCTCGCAGGAAGTCTTTCACAGAGCGCATCCATTCTCATGGCAGAGAATAAATTGCATAATCAGAGGCACTGTAACCCACGTTGACTCGTCCTTCCCAGTCCGAGTTTAAGAATATCACCCGGATTACTCTCGCCATCGATCTAGCTATTTCAGCATCATTATTTTTCTCTCTCCTAAGCAGAATTTATCCTTCTCTGAAACGAGCTTATGGCATAACAGGATATTAGAAGAGACAACACGGGTGGATCTGGTGTCATTGAGTTTCACCCTTCCCTTCCCAGGCCGTGCTGCGAGGAGCTCGCGGAACCTCCCATTAGAGCCAATGAGAGGGGGAGGATTTCAGCATGCTGCGTAATAAGAAGGAAAGAAGAAATGAGTCTGACTTCGCACATTGCAGCTGTTTAGTTGGCTTTGGCTGTTCATTGGATGCAGCCTGGAGTCACCTGAGAAGGCAGTCCCCATTAAAGGACTGCCCGGATCAGAAGGCCATACACATGTAGGTGGTGGTGTTGGGGGCGGTTCTTGACTGTTAATTGATGTAGAAGGGCCCGGCCCACTGTGGGCAATACCATTCCCTGGGAAGGTGGTCCCAGGCTATAAAAAAGCGTATTTGCTTCTGGTTCCTGCCTTGAGTCCCTATCCTAACTTGCTCAGTGAGGACTGTGGTCTGGAAGGGTAAACCAAATAAATCCTCCCCTTCCCCCCAGATGCACTTGGTCTGAGAGTTTTTAATCACAGGAACAGAGCAAAACTAGGACCTTCTCTAGATGCTCCGATTTGTCTTATTTCTACCCTTTCCTCAACTCTCAGCCTGCTCTTGGCTGATGTCTTCCTTGCTGTGTCTTTCCACAGACCTTTTCTCTCGCCGTGTCTGGGCAGTGCTCCTCAGCCGCCCCCTTTTCTTACCGCTGACTGCCTGTCTGGTGGAATAGTGTGCAAACCATGTGAGGAATTTGGCATCTCCAGTAGCCAAGCTTGAACACTTGGCCTCCAGCTGCTGGTTGTTCCAGAAGGTTGCAGGACCTTTTAGAAAGGATGCCTAATTGGCAGACAGAGTGGTTTAGGGGTGAGCCACATGGGTTAGAGCCTAGCCCCAAGTGAAGCCTGAGCTCTTTGTTGCCTGGTCAGAATAAAAGTTGGCACAATAAAACCTAAAATAAAAATAGTTAAAAGTGAAAAGAACCAGGGGTGGTTAACTTTAAATACCACATCTATTTAACCAAATATAACCATCCTCTTTATCTATGGCCCATCTTCATTATCTTCATCTCTTCGTTCAACTAACAGAAGATTGAAAATATTTAGGAGAAATTTAAATTTTTGCTGAACATATATAGACTTTTTCTTTTTATAATTCTATAACAGTTATGGCAAGATCACTATTAATACACCATTTACATGGTGCTTGATACAAACCTAAAGGTGATTTCCAATACACAGGTGAGGACTTGAGAGCTGGCTCAGTGCCTGAATTGAATGCTGATCCTTAAGGAGACTCCGATTTGGTTCCCAGCACCCATGTTGAGCTGTTCACAACCACCTGTATCTCCAGCACCCAGGGGATCTGGCAGCCTTTTTGGGCCTCTGTGAGCATGGTGCACACATACCCACAAAGACACACCTATGCAGACCCATAATCAAGAAGTTACAGAGGAGGCTGTGCAATCTTCTGTGCAAACACCATCCTCTTCCATATAATGGACTCCTGCATACTTGTTTTGACCTCTGTGTAGCTCATAAAGGCCCCAAACTGGTGGTGCTCTTCCTGCCTCAGCCTCCCAAGTGCTAGAGTTACAGGCACAAGCTTTTGCACCAAGCCGATGTGAGATTCCTTGGATTTTTGGCATCCTTGAGGGGTCCTGGTACAAATTACCACCCCGATATTAAGGGACAACTGTATATCCAAGGCAAGGCCAGGTTGACATGCAAATCAATACAAAGACGATTAATGAACTGTTTTACATGCTTTGTTTAATTCCAGTGAGTGACATCGGGAATCGCTCACCCCAGTGGCCACACTGCGATCCTGGAGTTAGTGTGTTGACAATGCCTTCTGTGTGGGGAGGAGCTTGTCTCCAGTGTCTGCATGTAGACCTGTGCTCCCTCTGCCCGTGCCTAGGAGCCAGGATTAGATTCCTCTTCAGTGCTGCAGCCCCAGCACCCAGCAGATCACAGAAGCTTAATAAATGTTTGATGAAAAAATAATTGAACATTCCCACCTCTGCCACTGTTTAGCTGTGTAGCTCTGGCTTAGTTGATTTCTCTGGAGCTCCTACCTTATTAAAGAGCGGGGTGTCATATTCTATGATTGCCAAGGTCCTTATAAATGTACACATTCCAGGTCACTTAACTCAGCTCTCCCTCAGCACTTAAAACTGATTATTTCCACTGTCCAGCCAGGGCACATCCAAGTTAGCTGGGTGCCACTTAGCTGGCCCTTGAGCATGAGCAATGTTGAGATCCCGACACTGCTCTCCTCAAAAGCAACACTTGTTGGTTTTTTTTAATAATAATCAATAACTTATCTTCATAACAGAAAGTTTAGAAAATACAAGACGACCAGACAACAAAGTAAACAGTTAGAATTTGTGCGATTGTCCTCTGGTTCAGTTTTCTACTATTACTAGAAATATATTTGTGTGTGTGGTGTGCGCGCGGACATAGTGTAGTGTGGTATATATGTATGTGTGGTATGTATGTATGTGTATAAATGCTATACTTGTGTATTTGTGGTATGAGTGTATATATAATGTATGTATATTGTGTGGTGTGTTTGGCTGTGTGTGTATGTGTGCATGATATATGTGGGGTGTGCATATGTGTGTGGGTGCCCATCTTGCTCCTTTGAGCTAAACGGAGGTTGCTGTATTTTTTCCCATCATTCTTTCTTACCCAACAGTACTTGTGTACACATGTCCTAGTAACCAAACACCATTTTGAAGCATATTTCTATGGTGTGAAACACACAATTTCATGTGACTATGAGCTTGTGATAATTGAGAAAGAGAAAACCAGGTGGGTATCAAAAGAAAGATGGTTTCCCAGGCTGGAAACAGCAAGAGAAACGGCTCTGCAGGAAGAGCAGTATGCCACCTAACTGAGGCAGGGCAAGCTGGCCAGACAGAGGCAGGCACTGAGAAGGAGAGTTGGGGCATGTAACTGCTGTGCATGGGAGAGGTAAGGTGTACGGTCATCTAATGGAGAGAAGCCAAGGGGGTCATTGCTGTTGAATATCGTTTGTGCTCTGGAAGTCCCTGACCAACTACCTTAGTCCATGTTCTATTGCTGTGAAGAGAAACCATGACCACAGCAACTCTTAGAAAGCAAAACAATTAATTGCGACTTGCTGACAGTTTCAGAGGTTTAGCTCATTACCATCATGGCAGGAAGCATGGCAGCAAGCTGGCAGACATGGTGCTGAAGAAAGAACTGAGTTCTACATCTGGATTTTCAGGCAGAAGACAGAGAGAGAGAGAGAGAGAGAGAGAGAGAGAGAGAGAGAGAGAGACTGGGCCTGACTTTGAAGCCCCAAAGCCCATGCCCAGTGGCATACTTCCTCCAACAAGGCCACACCTCCTAATCCCTGTCAAGTATCACCATTTCCTCATGATCAAGCAATATATATATATATATATATATATATATATATATATATATATATATGAGCCTGTGGGGGGCATTCCTATTTAAACCACCACACAACTATAATTACATGTGTCCAAATGTCAATAGCACCAGGATAGATGAAAGCACTTTGGTATAAAAGAATCAACAACCATAACCAGTCAACAGATCCCCAAGAGTCTGGGACTGGGGCTCACTTGAGAGCACGTTTGCCTAACATGTACAAAGCCTTGGGGTTGGTACTCTGCGCCATAGAAACAAAATACCGTGACACAGACCTTTCATCCTAGCACCCAAGAAGTGGAGGCAGAAGGATCAGAAGTTGAAGGCCGTCCTCAGCTACACTGCAAGTTCAAGGCAGAATGGAGCCTGGAAGTCACAAGGGAGAAGCAAACTTCAGAGGCAGACGGGGATTCTGTGTGTTTGGCATCTGCAAGCAACTCCAAGTCCGAAGACCCAGGTGGGAGAGGAGGATGTCGGTTTGAGGAGCGCAGATTCTACGAGGCTAGACTTGGTACCCTCATCTGAAGCCTTTGGGGAGTGCCAGTGGACACGGGCTGTGGAGGTTTGGGAGCTCTTGAGTCCTCAGAGACCTGTGTTGCACTCCACGCCCCAGCATTCTCGAGAGTTCCCACTAAGGAAAGTTGCTGCGTGAGGCAGTTTAAAATGGGTGGCGAGAAATGATGAGAACTGCTTTTCAAAAGTTAGAATTTGGCGTAGGATCTGATCTCGTCAGCGTTTTCCCCTTTCTCTCCGGGTTGCTGTACAGCTTCTCACCTCTATTTGTAGCAGGTGTCTGATAAGAGGTTGTGTGAAGTGATGGGGGCAGAGAAAGGGATGAAAGTTCCAGAAACCCTTAAGAGGCCCTCCTCATCCAAGAGGCTCTCTGCAGCCTCTGCGTGTTGTCCTGTGTATTCTGCTCAGACAAATGCCAAGTAGACACTTATCCAGTTCTGCTCACCCATTGCCCAGGCCCTCATCATGAGGAGGCGACATGGGAGAGATAACCCCCAAGAAGCAACGCCAAGAACAAGGGGAGCAGAAAACGCCACTCTACCTGGGTGGAGCTCGCTGTGCTGCTGGCTTCTGCCCAGAAGGCCAGGACACCCAGATTTCCATCCCTAAATATTTGGAGTTTCTACTTAGTCTTGTTTTTGTTTGCCTTATCTGTTTGGGATAATTGAATATGGTGTTGCATGTGAATCTTAAGCCTTAACCAGCAGCAACATGTGGCTATGAACATCACTATCTGATTACCCTAGTTGTCCCCCCTCATTCACAGGTAGATTGCCTGCAGTGGAGACACCTGGGTTAGGGAGAGATGAGGAGGGTGGGTCCTGGGGTGATGCTCCATAGAATATGGCTTCAGCCTAAATCACAAACAGAAACCAAGACCTGGCTGGGTCAGATCGTCCTTCCTCTCAGGTATCAAACGGTGATTTTGATGGTAGCTTCCTAAGAGGCTTTGCTGTTCGAATTAAATAGGATTTTTCCAGGAAAGTGCTGAGTGCACGTGCTGTAAATGTTAACTGTTATTCTTCTCAGTCTTTCCATTATTATTGGGAAAAACTGGGAGGGATCAGGAAGTTTCAAAAGGCGGCATCTGTGACATGAAATGGAGCTGCATCGCCATCCACCCCCCACCCTGTCACTCCAAGAGCCCCACAGCACCGTGTGGAACCGGGCAGGGAGAGAGGGACATGACATTGTGTCAAGTTGTTTTTGAAAAAGTATTGAGATAGGAGGTCACGGGAAGACTTAGCAGGGGCTCGGGCTGCTTTAGTTTAGTTTGAGACAGGGACTCACTGTATCCCAGGCTAGCCTCAAATCCATAGTGATTCTCTCTATAAAATTAAGAATGTGTTTGTGGGGAGAAAGAATAAAACATGTCAGCTCGCCTTAGAATTAGCCAGTATCTAATAATAGCAAGCCTCCTGCAGGCTACCCAACCTCAGCCTCTTCTTTATTTCTGATGTGTCCTGAAGACCCCATCTTTGGCTCAAGTCCCCACCATTTTTTTTTTTTTTTACTTACACAAGGTCCTAAGTCCTGACTACATGACTGGGATCTGTTTCATGTGTGTTGTTAATATAAGGCTTGATGTTTCCTCCCACCCTGCTCTCAGAGATCAGCCTGAAAACAAGACATTTAAAATGATCACTAGTATAATAATGCCCAGAGTCTGGTGTATTAAAGCTTTGACTTCAGTAACTCGCCCCTGGTTCAGACATTTTTTTTTAATTTATTTATTTATTAAGGATTTCTGCCTCGTCCCCACAACCGCTTCCCATTTCCCTCCCCCTCCCCCGATCAAGTCCCCCCCCCCATCTGCTCGAAGAGCAATCAGGGTTCCCTGACCTGTGGGAAGCCCAAGGACTGCCCACCTCTATCCAGGTCTCGTAAGGTGAGCATTCAAACTGCCTAGGCTCCCACAAAGCCAGTACGTGCAGTAGGATCAAAAACCCACTGCAATTGTTCGTGAATTCTCAGTATTCCTCATTGTCCGCTATGTTCAGCTAGTCCGGATTTATCCCATGCTTTTTCAGACCTAGGCCAGCTGGCCTTGGTGAGATCCCAATAGAACATCCCCATTGTCTTAGTGTGTGGGTGCACCCCTCGTGGTCCTGAGTTCCTTGCTCGTGCTCCGTCTCCTTCTGCTCCTGATTTGGACCTTGAGATTTCTGTCCGGTGCTCCCATGTGGGTCTCTGTCTCTGGTTCAGACATTTTTCAGGAGAATCTCCGTTGGCGATCCACAGTGTCAGAACCATGGACATCAGCCCTCTAGGCTGGGTAGAGAAGGGAGAAGAGGGAGAGAGAAAAGATAGAGGAGGAAGAGGAGGGGGAGAGAGGAGCAGTTGATGGAAAGGGGGCAGGTGGAAAGGGGGAAGAGGGAGGGAGGAAGAAAAGGGAAGAGGAGGAGGAAAATGAAGATGGGAAGAGGGCGAGGGAGGAGAGGGTGTGATGGAGGACCAGGATGAGGATGGAGACGGGGAGGAGGGAGTAGTGGCAAAAACACCATTGCTCTGTTGTGTCATCCCGTGTCTGCGTCTACTTGGGAACTTCCTGATTAACTAGACAAGAACTTCAGCACGTGTCTTTAGTCCAGCTCTTCTGAGATCCATTGAAATGCTCACTTAGATGGGAGGGGCACCAGCTGTGGACACACAGAAGGCAGCATCCCCAGGATGACTTCACTGTGAACTTTGGTGGTTGCTGCTTTTGTCATTGACACTGCCGGTGGCGGTGTTGGTGGTAAGTCACACTTAGTAGCATCATGAGGATTTAATAAAAGAAAACTTGAAACTCTCCACGTGAGAGATGTCAGCGGCCCTGGGTACCAAGTATGGCATCTTCACCAAGCACTAGTGCTACAGTAAAATGAGGTTTGTGGCCTCGCAAGCTTCCGGCAAGTTGCCTGTGTGGACTCCGCCATGTCATGTTTATGAAGCATCATCAATTTGGCGAGATCAGGAGAGCAGATGTGCAAATTATTTATTGATTTCATCTGTAAAATCAGCTGGATACAAAAGAAGTACACTAAGGATCTAAAAACCCATCCTTTTCATGATTGTGTGCAATTTCCCCTCAGGCTCTCTCGGACCTGGTGCTCCGTGTAGAACTTGTCTTCTCCGATGTTCGGCAGTTCCTCCAGCTACTGTTTCCTCCATTCGCAAATAGATTCTCCAGTTTCTCCGTTCATTAGAGAAGGGTGCCCAGGCAGTGGGACCAGGAGCACTAAGGGTTGACAACTTTGAGCTCCATCTTGCACCTAGGTCTGTCCTTAGAGCCCATTTCTTCCTCTGGTCGACACACAGCAAGCACTGTTTAATTTGCCACTTCCTCCTCTGTCTGCTTCTTGTCCTTCCCTACCTCTGAGTCCATATCCTTGCCAACACTCCATTTTACTTACATGTACTAACTTAACTCAATTTACGTCTCACAATGAATGCAGGAAATGTAGTGTAGCCAAGTGATTTCCCTCTTGGTTGGTGTGGGATTCTCAAAGCAATCTAGTTGCAGAGAGGAGATGGAAATGTGTTGGAATGTGCCTAACATGGAGGAACCTCGCCCAGTATTCAGAGTGAACAAGCAAGCGGCTGTTCCATTCAATACCCTTGTGCTAAACTCCATAAAATAAGCTGGGTTTGAATCTCCTCTTTGAGAAGAATAATGATTATTTTCTCCATTGTACACAACAGAAGTCAGCATACGAGAAGCCTAGAATATTTGGCAGTATGACTGACTCCTACCAGATTTAGGGCATAAATATCCAACAGCTTCTTCTGCCTGTAGGAACCCATGTACGCTTTCCAGAGACTTCCATGGACAGCATATTTGGTGGAATGGGGCTTTCGGGCTGGAGTGAGGAAGGAAATTCATAGGTGTTAAAAATGTTTAAGGAATATATTTTTGTCTAAATATTAACAACACAGGTACTATATCACCACACAATTCGCCCTATTGTCTGTCTGTGTGATACTGTGGCTGTTTGTGTGTTTTCACAGGTACATGTGGAAGGCAGAGTATAGCTTTCATTGTCTTCCACAGTTCCTCCCCACTTTGTTTTCTGAGATAGGTTCATTTCTCATTTTTAGATGGCGTTTGCTGGTTTTGCTAGCCTGACGGTCCAGCCGCCCCAGCCCCAGGGACCTGCCTATCTGTGCATCCTCAGCACTGGGGTTACAGGACGGCACCATCACGCCCTGCTTTTTAAAGCAGGTTCTGGGAATCAAACTCAGGTCCTCATGCTTGCACACCAAGCACCTCACTGAGCCATCTCTCCGGCTTCTGATGTCCAATAGTCTTAAAATATGCTCTTGCCTGGTAAGCTTGATTGCTAAGTGACATCAGAAGCAGATGCAAAATCATTCAGCATCCATGCTTCCATGAAAAAGAAAAACAGATGCCTACTGCTGACTCCAGAGGCTCTGTCAGCCGTCCTGGGACCACCTCCGCCTGAGGCTGGGGTCCATACTGCGCTGTTTCCACAAGGCGGTGTGCTCTGGAGTCCTGGTGTCATTCACGACTGAAAGAAAGAGTGGTGAAATCATCTTTTATAACGTGGCTCAGGTCTATTAAAAGCAACAAACTAGAGTCTCCATTTCATCTTAATGGTCTTGTCGCTGTAACCTAATCACGGTGTCTGGTTATCAGAAGCAACGTGGCCTTCTTAGACAATTTTAACAGTCAATTATTTAAGCTTCCTATTTCCACTTAACAGTCTCTATATGTGATCATCACTCTTCTCCCTGTCTGGTTTGCAAATTTGTCTAATTATTGTTCTTGGTGCTTCCACACAGAGTGTTCTCGAATGTACTCATTCTGATCTTGGGGAAGGATTGCTGAGCTAGGACATCTGTAGGTAAAGAGAAACTTCTAGGGCCAATTTACTAATAAAACCTGGCATGGTGTTAGCTGAGAAGATGCAGCCTGTCAAAGGCTTAATCAGGGAGAATAATCTTGCCCACTGTTGCATCCGGGGATGTCAGTGTTTATGACTTCAGAGAGGCCTGTCTTGTTAACTTAAGAAATAAACCAAAAGAGACCCCTGGAGGAAACAGGCATAAAGGGCTGGCGGTGGGGAGGCTCGTGAGGGTGTCCTTCACTTAAGTACACCCAGGAAGCCTGAAAGAATTCCTGGAAGTCTTCTGGATGGAAGGTCTCGGGGAGGCTGGTGCGTCGTCTTTAACCTCTGCCCACAGCCTACACCTACCTAGCTCTGAGCAGCTCAAACCACCACAATTTGCTTTGGGAAACAGGTCAGTAAGAGAGGAGAGGCAGCAGGGACCCCTACTACCTGCAGTGCAGGCCCCAGGACAGTCATGTCCCTGTCACCAGGGAGCTTATTAGGAAAGCAGAAATTCAGACATCGCCCCAGACCTAGTTAATCAAACTACATTTTAGAAAGACTTCTCGGATACTCGTACGGATGTTAGAAGCAGAGAAGCACAAAGCCAGGTGCACTGACCTCCAAGGGTACCCGAGGAGATCCAGTGGGGCACGTAAACCATCCTGAGATCTTATTCAGCCCCATGTACTTGCTGTTTCAATCTCACCTGGTTGGTTTAGAGACCAGTATTAGCTGGCATTCACTCACTTTCCATACGGAATTTATTGTTCAGTGTTTGTTGTTCTGGCCTCACATGCATCAACAACTTCATTCTAGCACTTGGTGACATCTATACCATGATGCCATTTCATTGTGTCTTGGGATAGTCTGAGGCTGTGTAGTTACACACCACAGAAAGCATGAGCATGCCTATGCCCTTTTCTTTCCAGAGTTCCTTGATGTCTCCCTTGTGATCATCTCTGGGACATAATAAAAGACCCCACGTAGAACTTGGAACCTACAGCTGTGTGAGGCTATTCATGTATGTGATTATTGAGTGTCTGCATGGCTGCATGTGCCAGCATGTGTATGTGTGAGTGTGTGTATACATGTTCATATATGTGTGCATGCATCTACAGAAGCCATTGTCATATGTCTTGCTCAGTTCTTATCACCTTATTTTCTGAGATAGGATCTCTCACTGAACTTAGAATTCACAGATTTGGCAAAATCACCTGGCCAGTGAGCCCCAGGGATTCTCATGTCTCTACATCCCTGGCTCTGGGATAACACACACACACACACACACACACACACACACACACAGTATTGCACCTGGTTTATTACATGCATCCTAGCTTGCCCTGCTTGTCCCATCCTGTGCACACAGAGGGGACTCCCACATCAGTGGCCTTTAGACATTTTCAAACATGAACTCCACACTCGGGAGGAGGAGCAGAAACTGTAGATATCTAGCCCAGGGTCTCACAGCTGGTAGGAGATTCAAAATGAGGTAAACAGATTCATCTCAGGGTGGTTTGTGCTTGTTGGTCATGGGTGCCACTCACAAGTCATATGTCCGGGAATAGAACCAAGTGTCACAACTGTGACTCCAGACCCCAAATTAACTCTGCAGGTGATGGTAAGTTCCTAAGCTGTCACCCTGGTGGCTAAGGTTAAACTGTTCCTCGGAAAGCCATCCTGTATCATATTATTTTCATTCCTGGTGGGAAAATGTGATTTTCTGAAATTGTGTCAATTGCCTAGCAATCTCTAGCCAGTTTTAAAAATAAAAGCCACTGCTGTTTGGAGAAAAATAAGGGGGAGCCCTTGATGGCAGGAGGATTCGAATTCTGGCACTAAAGGCCCCAGTGCTGACCTCTCTCTCCTGCTTCTCTGGCCTCCCTCCAACTTCCTGTTCAGTTTATGAATCCGAGTCTCCAATACTGAATATGGTCCTCTTCCTCAGCCCTAAATTTTCCCTAAAATTTATTTTTCCAAACATTATTTTTAATGTTAAACAACCCCAAAATGCATCTTTCATGTTTATTGCCAGTGCATAAAATTACAATGTGGTGAACATTTTTTTAGCCACATACGGATATTGTGATCCATGATTTAAAAGGTGACTTTAGTAGTGCAGTAAATCCCAGGAGACACTGGAACCTCTGCAGAAAGGATGCAAATTAGGGGCTGGCCACCAAGCTGGCATTTGGAGGGAGCGGTTAATTACTCTTCCCGCCATTAGAGAAATCTGTGGGGACAGTGGGCGTCTGCTCACCGCTGGAAATTCAGTGTGAGAAAGCCGGGGAGAGCAGATTCACACACAGTCCCGGAGACAGATGCTGGGGACGGTTAGTGCGTGTCGTGAGGGTGATGGAATCAGGGTGACGTCTGCCTTTATGTAGTCCCCCCACACCTGGATAAAAGAAGAGAAAAATCAGTTCCTCCTGCGTGAACACACGTGTGCACATGCACACACACAGACACATGCACACACACAAGCTATTCAGTCTACCCAAAGGTAAGCGCCATGTCTGGGTGGCCTATCGCCTCTCATTGACTGAGTTTCACAGTTTGAAATTACTTTTGTTCTGTATTTCTACCCTCCTGAGGTCATGACCGATTGCCACTTTGTTGGTGAGCTTTTTTTTTTTTTTTTTTTTTATTTTCAAGGAAGGTAGGTGGTGTGCTGAGACAATCAATTGCCCCTTCAGAAATCCGCTTCTGTCTGACTTCCCGCATCAGTGTGTGCTGAGCTGGAGGCAACTCCAGTTTTTCTTTCCGTTTCTTCCCAAGGACACAGGGTCCAGAGGCAGGAAAAGCTGCACAGGATAGGTGTTCTTAGGGAAGTACAATGGCTAAAGGAAGCGAGGGTGACGTTCTGGATGGTCCCCACACACCTTGAAAATGATCGACGAGAAGCTTGGTGGTCCCCTCTGCGGGTTTGCCAAAAAAAAGACCTGGTGACAGCAGGAAGATAATCTCCGAAAAGCTGTAATGAAGCCGTGGCAATTAGCACACCCTAGAAGGTGCAGGCCAGAAACCACTAGCGTGCACGCCCGCCTGTACCTCGTGTGCCTGCCCCTTGTGGTACATTTAAGATGGCTCCTGCATTGGCATCACTGTCCTATGTAGGGTAATGATGCCTGGAACAGTCAGCGCTCTCTCAGCTCTGAAAATGATAAGTACTGTATAGGAGGGCCCCCCGGGGAAATTTGGCCTGTTAAGGCTTTCCAGGTCTGATGGATTTTTTTAATCTATCTGCCAGACTGCTTTGAAAGCTAATAGATGCCCGTCAACAGGCTGCCTGTCAGTGATCAACAACTTTACATATTTTGCTTGTGTTGACTTATTTTTTTTTGTTTCAATCTAGTGGTTGTTTGCCAGATGGCTGCTGTCCTCATTAGGGACTCTTAGCACATTGAGCAAGTGTTCTCCATGTGTAAATGGGGCGACCCTTTGTTTTGTTCTTTGGAAAAGTCTGAATGCCCCGACGGATGTGTCTAAGGCTACCGTGAAGGCCATGTAGGGCTTGCAGAATGGACTATGGCCATGTGGTTCTTCTTTGCTTACATCCTGCAGACTGCAGTGGACTCTATCACAACAAACACTTGGATTTAGCAAAGCTGAATAAGCCACAAGATCAATAGTCAACAACTTCCAAGTTTTAACCCAATTTGATCTTTTCTTCTTATTAAACTTCATTGACTTGATACCTCTGTGTGTCTGTTTTCCTTCATTTCCAGCTTAACAGGCTCAGCCACCAAATTCTACATTTTCTACCCCTCCCCCCAAATGTGCCTCATAGTCTCCCACTATGGGCTCTATCCTTAACTGTCAACTTGATTGGATGGAGTATCAACTAACAGACAGGCCTCCAGGTCTGTCTGTGAAGGCGTTTCCAGGAAGTATTAATTGAGGCAGGCAGAGAGACTCCCCCCCCCCCCCAGAGTGGGTGATGCTTTTCAGATAGAAATCCCAGGAGAAATAAGTACTATTATTTGCCTGCCTGCCTTTGAGTCTTGCTGGTTGGTATTTATGTCTCTGATGTCACGGTCATCCTTCAGTGACGTTAGAACTGAGCTTCTGCAGACTTCTGCTGTGAACCAAAGACCTCAGTTCTCTGGAATCTTCCAGACCAGCAGCACTGTGTTTTGATTGCTGAGGCTTCCAGACTTGTGTACTGAGCAGCTATTGGGTTCTCAGTCTCTGCATGGGACAGATGGCCATTATTGGACAACCCAGCTATTATCATGGAAGCAAACCCAGTGCTCCTCCTCTGTAATGAATGGCCATTCTGCTGGTTCTGTTCCCAATCACATTGTAGCACGTGGCAGTACCTCCTATTCAGTTCCTCAGCTGAGTGTACTGGGAGCCATCTCTTGAGTTCCCTCTTGATCTCCTTCCTACATCCTGTTCATCAGCATGTTACTTTCAAACTGTCTCTCATCTGCTGACTTTCATACTTGTTGGTTTTTATTATTGACTTGACACAGCCAAGAGTCACTGGAAAAGAGGGAATCTCAATTGAGAGATTGCCTCTATCATATTGCCCTGTGGGTATGTCATCAGGATATGTTCTTGATGGCCGTAATGAAGAAGGAGGACCCTACCCACTATGGGCAGTACACTCCCTAGGCAACTGGGTCTGGGAAGAATAAGAAAGGTAACTGAATGTTGAGAGGGTCAGACCCCTAATAACTCAGTTAAGAGCTAGGCCTCAGTACTAGGCCTGGGTCAACCCCCTCCCCACCCCAACAGGTGATGACCAAATAAGGGCAAATCCTGGGACTTGTCCAAACTTGCCCAAGAATGGAAAACCTATAGTCTTAGCCCACCCCTGCTAGCCCTAACCAATTAGAAGTGTACTAATATGAGTGTCACTTATGGAAGCCAATCCTAAGTAGAATGGTCACACTGCTTTTAAAATTCCTGTCGCTGTGTCTGAAAGGAGCTTACATGTCCCTCTAGGGGTTGCCACCATTTTGCAGATTGTACAACCCTGCATGTGTGTGGTATAATAAACGCTCTTGTTGATTGCATCGTGACTGGTGGTCTTTTGGGGACTTCTTGGCTACCCTAGCAAATGTGACCCTATAAACAAGACAGTAAGCAAGGATACTCCATGGTTTCTGCTTTAACTCTGCCCTGGCTTCCTTCAATAATGGACTGAAACCATTAAAATATAATCAAGCCTTTCCTCCCCAAATTTGATTGGTGTTTATCACAGCAACAGAAAGCAAACTAAGATGACCTCTTCCTCTTCCTCACTGTCACCAGGCACAGCTCCTTACTTGGATAATGGCCACTGTCTTCTTAATTTGTCTTTTGACTTCTACTCTTACTCCTTGATGAACGATTTTTCACGGCAGAAAAGATTTCCTCAAAAGATCCCAGCAGCACCTGTTAATTTTCCAGCACCTTTCCATCAACGGTTTCGTGATGTGTGTAGACTGACTCTTGACTCCTCACCATGTTAATGCCGAGCATGACAGGGTCTTGACAACCTCTTGATTTCCAGCTCTTTCTATTCCAAACTGCAATGCCCAGGAGCATTCTAGAACATTCTCTACTCATTTTCCTCAGAGTGTTTACATTTCTCTTTTCTGTTGCTTTGTCAACTCACCCTCGGACTTCATGCCTTGTTCTTTTGTTTCTCAGGTTGCACCTCAGAGATTCCTGAATGCCCTTTCTAGAGGATTCTACCTAGGGTGCCCATCATGCCACTGTGTTTCAATTTGTCCCCTTCACGTATCGCTGTCAGTAATCGCCTTTTTGGCTCATGGTCTTATCTCTCTGGATGAACTTGTAAGTTCTATCAGCTCCCAACCACTAAGAGGTAATTGCCAAATAAATACTTATTTGTTGAACAAATTTTCACAGATATTAGTGCTTCCTTGTCCACAAAAATTAGATCCTAATTCCCATCAGGCTGCCAGGAAGAAAAACCTTTGGAAAAGAATACATCTCAAGGGTAGAGTACTTGTGAATGCCCTGAAAAGAGACCCAAGGGTTGGAACTCAGCCTCCGTTCAACATGACAATACAATGGAGAAACTGCACTGACATTTGCCAAATGGGATGGACACCTTCCCTGAGCATCTGATCTGCTGGCGTGTTGACCCTGGACCTGCTCACACTTAGAAACATGATAGACAAGTGAGTCATTTAATCCACACAATCTATAAAATTTAAATAAATTGATATCTCATTATAACCCAATTTATCATAGAGTAATACATATTGTTTTCTATTTAATGGAGCATGAGTCTTAATTTCCCAGCTAAATTGAAACAATTGAAACTTTGAAAGTACTCAGACGACCACTCATTAGTTCATCTCAAGTGATAGTACAGGCTCATTAACATATTAACATAGAAACTGAATCTGGTAGTACAGATCTGTGACCCGGAGACTCCTGGGAGGCTGAGGCAGGAGGACCCATACTTCAAGCCTTGCCTGAGCTAAACAGTGAACTCAAGGCCAGTTATGGCAATTCAGTGAGATTCTGCCCTAAAACAAAAAGTGGGAAGAGGTTTGGGGATGTAGTTCAACGACAGAACGCTTGCCCAGCATCTCCAAGACCGTGGCTCCATCCCAACTGATGTCCATATGTAATTACTTGATGCTGTAATTTGAATGTGAAATGTCCCCCTCACCACCACCCTGTGGGTTCTCACCTTGAATAATTGTTTTCTAAATGGTGGAGCCTCCAGGAGGTGGAGGCTCACAGAAGGAAGTGGGTCACTGGGCACAGATGGGAGACTTAAAGCCTGGCTCTACTTCCTATTCACTCTGCTTCCTGAGTATGAATACTTCCTGCTGAGCCAGCTTCTTGCTCCTGCCCTCATGCTTTCCCTGTCTATGGCTGTGTCTTCCCTGGCATGGTGGACTGCAAACCTCTGGAACTGTGTGCCAAAATACATTCTTTCATCCTTCAGTTGATTTTCTCAGGGTGGTTTGTCACAAGACAACTAACAATACATTAATTGATTAATTCATTAACAGAGACTTCTTTTAGAATCATTTTCCCCCTGAATAGTTGTACGTGGAGACTGCTCATTCATTTCCTGGCTGCCCAGACCCGAATATTAACACAGAAAGTATATTAATTACAACACCACTTGTCCTATTAGCTCAGGCTTCTTATTAACTAACTCTTAACATCTTAAATTAACGACTTCTATTCATCTGTGTATTGGCACAGCACAAGGCTGTGACTTACTGGTAAGAGCACGGTGGGTGTCTTTCTCCTTTGGCTACATGCCATCTCTCTGACTTTGCCTACTCTCTGTATATCTCTTCCAGCCTGACTATATTCTGCCCTGCTATAGGGCAAAGTAGCTTCTGCACTAACCAATGGCAATAAAACATATTCATAGCATACAGAGGGGAATGGGATCCCACATCAAATAGCCATATTCTTCAGGTCTCTTGAACTATGTTCAAATCAGGAATGAAAATAAAAGTGAATTTTTTGAAGACAGTAGATAGAGGTCTACCGTAATGTACTGAAATAAAAGAAGGTGACTAATAGCAAAAGACAACAAGGGAATGCAGAAAAAAAAATCAGGTACTGGACATGGATAGATGCGGCTATGACGATCATTTTAAATTCCAGGAATCTAAGGGTTCTATGAATTAATGTATTCACTCATTTGGCCAATATCCATAAAGACTAACTATGATGAACTGTAGTGTGGAGAAGTGAACTGAGTCGCTGTCCGTGACCTTCCAGAATGATTGACTAGTGGGGAAGACAGATGAGCATTCAGGTAATGAATAAAGAGGGGAAAGCGGTAAGATTGATGACGCCAAGAGTTGGAAAGACTCCAGGCAAGTTCACATGTTAACAGAAGTGGCGGCTGGTATTGTCTCAGTGCTGTTCCTCACCTCCCATCCAGGTAAAAAGTCATAGGACGCTTGCTGCAAAGTACATTTGATGGTTCCCTAGACCAGATCCAGATGCGTGTGGTCTAGAAGTCATATTTTAAGAGAACATGGCAAGCAATGAAAGTGAGAATCTGCTGTTGCTCTATGTTTCCCAGGGGACCACGTGGTCCAGGCTCATCTGTTGTTGAGTAGGAAGACTAGTAAGAGTTACGGAGAATTTGGAGCGCTTCAGGTGATTAGAGGCATCCCAGGCCTCCTTTTTCTCGCTTTCATCTCTGGTCATGAGGTGGGTGCTTGATCTCAGGTGTGTATCCTCCCCATGATGTGTTTGTTGTCTCATTCCAGACCCCAAATCCAAGGGCCAACTATGGAACAAAATCAGTCATTTCTTTGTAGGTTGATTTGCTGAGGGATATGTTATAGTTGCAGGAAACTGGCTAGCCCCAGGTAAAAGGAATCATGCTTTTGTCTCTGCTAAGGGGATGATAATAGCTACCTACCAGGCCTGTGATGAGGACAAAAAAAAAAATGGAGATTAGGTGGGAATGGTGTCTAGACCTGGACATGTCGGTGACATTCTGCAAGTATTGTCAGTGTAGTCATCAACCTAACTCAGAGATGTGTCAAGCTGAGGAAATGGAACAGCAGCAGGCCAGAAAGCAAGCAAGGAAGTTGACTATTCTGATGCATAGAATTGGGCCAGGAAGATGTCTCAATGGGTAAAATATTTGCTACATTAGAGGAGGACTCTAGTCCAGAACCCACAAAAAAGCTGGGTATTTTGGTGTGAAACTGTTAAGTCCTTTGTTTCAAGAAGACAGGAGGTCTTGAGTGCTCAGTGGTCAGCCAGCCCAGCCTATCAGTAAGCTCCAAGCTCAGTGAGAGACGCTACACTACAGATAAGATGGAGAATGATACAGGAAAACCTGGTGGTCACTTCTGACTGCTGCCTGTGAATGCACACAGGAATGAACACACACACACACACACACACACACACACACACACACAATTTTGTCTATGATTACTTATAAAAAAACAAGAGGATCAAACAGCATATGCTTTATAAACTAGACCAATTATTTTTTTAAATATTTATTTATTTATTATGTATACAATATTCTTTCTGCGTGTATGCCTGCAGGCCAGAAGAGGGCACCAGACCTCATTACAGATGGTTGTGAGCCACCATGTGGTTGCCGGGAATCAAACTCAGGACCATTGGAAGAGCAGACAATGCTCTTAACCACTGAGCCATCTCTCCAGCCCCCTAGACCAATTATTATAAGTCTAGCCTGCTGTCTGTTTTTATAAATAACGTTTTATTGGTATATCTCACTCATCCATTTCTTTGTAGTCTAGGTAGTTGTAGCTGTACAATGGGAATTAATAGTTGTAACTCACTCATTGTGTTCTGCAAAGCCTGGGTATTTACTATTTGGCCCTTTATAGTAATAGACTGGCAAGCTATGATCTAGTGGTATAGCCTAATGGTTAGGGGCATGGGCTCTGAGGCCAGATAACCGGGGTCTGATACTTAACTAAGTGAGCTATATTTCTTTGTGCCTCAGTTTCTTTTTTTAAAAAAACAAAACAAAACAAAACAAAAAAAAACAGAGGCAACGAGAAGAGTGCTTTCTTCACAGAGACACTCTCACGAGTTTGATTAGCTGAGGTATCTAGATTATAATAAGCATTCCTTAAACATTAGCTGTTGTCACGAGTGCAGACCGAGGTCTTTATGCACTGGTTGAACCAGAAAGGTTTATGCAAACCACTTTTGCAGATGTTAGGGTCTAATGTGTGACATCCCTTACAGGTTTGTGAGCTTGAACACCGGATGCCAATTGCTGGAGCTGCTTGAAGGGGCTCGTGAAGCCTTTGTGGCAAGAAGCATGACTGGCAGAGGAGTCGTCACTGGAGCTAGGTCTCTGCTTCCTGTCTAAGCTGTCTGCTTCCGGGTTAGCCTCCTGTGAGTAGCTAACTTTGCAAGCTACTTGCTCTTCGATGCCTTCCCTCCCCTGAAGGTGTAAACTTCTGTGACCAAACTAAACCCCCTGCCTTATGTTGTTCCTGTCAGGTATGTTTGTTGTCTCAATGACAAGAAACATATCTAACATAGCAGGGCATCATAGATGCGAAAGCCAAGAAGATGAAGGCGGAAATGGCCAATGCCCTATTGTTTCATATGTATGCATGGAGAGCAGCCAGCCTCCTTCCCAGAGACCCGGCAACACATGGGCACAAATACGACCAAATTCTATTTATGTGAGGACTCCCTTTGTGTATATATTTTCTTTTTCTTTTTCACACATATAATTTTATTCTCTTGGCTTGGCCACCTCACTGTCTGTTGCCTCAGCTGTGGCAGTATTCTCTTAATAAATACTGTATAAATTTATTTCTCTATTGAGGTTCTTTCTTTTTCAATTCCTCTCTCTATACAAATCTATGGTCTACCTAAGATGATCTGTTAGACCTGGTATTAAGGTGATTAATATCAAAACAGACTTCAAGGTCAGCATACAAATTACACTTGAATGCCTTCTCTATTTATTACTTTTGAGCTGGCCAACTTTTGTTAGCCTCTGTTTACCTACCTGAAAAGTAGAGACTCCCCCTTGACATGAGGAATTATCAAATGTTATATCTAAAAGACCTGCCACACATTAGTGTGGAACATAAAAATGTTCCACTATAGTTATTTTGTTATTGATTTTGATACTCGGGATAGTTTTGTTAGCATTTTTTGAGTAGCACTGCTCTGAAACGCCTCTTTCCAATTATTCAGCAAGAGAAAAGAATCTGCCACCCCAAGGAATACCATACTTTTTCCTCAAGCACACTTAGGCACTTTCTGACTATTATTAAATTAAAATGTTTATCCCTCAGGAGAGAAAACAATCAACTCCCACACCATTCCATTTATGAAACAAAATGCATTAGATTTTTCCTTGATGCAAATCTTCCTTTAGATGCAATCTTCTTGAAATAGAAGGGGTTTAGAATGGTTGTTTTTACCGCATGTGCGTTGTGTGCATGTCTTTCTCCCTGTGTTGATATGTTTGTTTAGGGGATACACTGATACTTGGGGCTTGTCTTAAGAGTCATCTTTCATCTACTTTTGGTGAAAGGCCACTGTCACAGGAAGTTCTTTGCAATGGTGGACCACAGTGGACTTTATGCCATGAGTGGCCTAGCACTGTACTCAATGGGGATAGTGAGAGTCTTACTGTCAGAGACCAAGAGAAACAGACTTTTAGAGATGTTTGTCCTCTTCTCCAGGGAGACCAAATATTGGTAGACAGACACCAGCCAGTCATCTGAGACCCAGATGTTCCCACCCCTGCTGGAGGTGTCCATGCTTCTGCAAATCTCCCTTCTACTCTACAGTGTGACACAAACTGCGGGGCAGGAAGAGTCCCTCCTGGGGAGAAGCAGGTGTCTTTCTGAATTTTTCTAAGCATGACTCATGCTTTTCCATCCAGCTGGAAGGAAAATTTATTTACTTGGAATCAGGAATAGTGAGCCTTTCTCCAGTTTCTGTTCCAATACTGACTTCAGAGGTTGCCTTCTCTGGGGATAGTTGATAACTAGTCTCACACACAAGCCTCCCCCTACCCCCCCAAGAGTAAGTCTTCTCCCAATGTTCTTTTTTGTTTGTTTTGTTTTTGTTTTTCAAGACAGAGTTTCTCAGTAGCTATGTATGAAGTCAGTCCTGGAACTTGCTCTGTAGACCAGGCTGGCCTCAAGCTCAGAGATCCACCTGCCTCTGTCTCCCAAGTGCTAAGGTTAAAAGCGAGCACCACCACTGCCCTGTATCCCTCAATGTTCTTGCATCACACAATGATGTTCAGCTCTCAGACTGCCCTATGCCTGTCTAATTGTTTGTCTTTGGCCATCAAGACTCAGCATTTTGTCCGTGAATGCCCAGTGACTATCTTAGCTGAGATGTGCTCAGTGAAATATGGTGGACCATTGAGATTAATGGGACATAGAAAGAAGGAAGACAACACCACCCATGAGGCATGGTTCCATCAACCCCTTCTTAATAGGGTGTCTGACTCATTCCACTGTATCTGGAATGTTCCCAGCTTTACCAATAAAAATGAAAGGCTAGTCACACTGTTCCCAGGTAAAAAAACTCGCACGAGTGATGAGATCTTTGCACGATACTCTCTGTTCTTTCTCTCTTTAAAAAAATCATAAATGTGTGTGTGTATGTGTGTGTGTGTACGGGTGTGTGTGTGCAGGTGTGTGTGTGTGTGCAGGTGTGTGTGTGTACAGGTGTGTGTGTGTGCAGGTGTGTGTGTGTGTGTACGGGTGTGTGTGTGTGTACGGGTGTGTGTGTGCAGGTGTGTGTGTATGTGTGTGTGTGTGTGCAGGTGTGTGTGTGTGTGTACATGTGTGTGTGTGCAGGTGTGTGTGTGTGTACAGGTGTGTGTGTGTGTGTACGGGTGTGTGTGTGTACGGGTGTGTGTGTGTAGGTGTTTGGGGCACGGGCACATGTGCACATGTTTACAAGTGTATCTGGAGGTCAGAGGTTGCTGTCCAGTGTCTTCAATGCTTAGAAGACCAGTGTCTATCATTGAACCTGCTACTTACTGATTTAACGAGACCGGCCAAGTATGAGACTCTAGACAGTCTCCTGACTTTGCCTCCCCAGTGCCGGGAATGCAGACACATGCTTTCACTCCTGT
This sequence comes from Microtus oregoni, assembly GCF_018167655.1. Classification (NCBI taxonomy): domain Eukaryota; kingdom Metazoa; phylum Chordata; class Mammalia; order Rodentia; family Cricetidae; genus Microtus; species Microtus oregoni. The sequence goes on from NW_024543079.1 coordinate 636,522, forward strand.
CTTACATAGATGCTTGTGGATCAAGAACTTTGTCAACTGAGCCATCTCTCCACCCCCGTCTCTTTAACCATCAGAATCACTGCCAGAGTCCCACTGTGCGCCTGAAGCTGGGGAGTAGTTTTTTACCCTCCTCATTTCCCTCTTGGTGATAACAGCCCTTGATTCTGGCAGGAGTCAGACCTCCAATCTCAGGCTAAATGGTGGAATCTACTCTTAACTTACATCCCCAACACAGCCTCTAGTCCTGGCCCAGCAAAACCACTTATTTCTGTGGCTGCTTTGATTACCAAGGATCACGTGTCAATGCCAGGGCAGCCAGACACAGACTAGAAGCTCTTACTGAAGACAAGGAAGGACCTGTCCTCTCAGGTCATGGACGCTCTTACATGAAAGGCAGAGAGTCTGATGTCAGAGAGGAAGTGTGTGAAGAGAAATGACCAGCTTCAGTGTGACGTTGACTCAGGGAAGCAGAGCTGGGAGCTGGAGAGAGACACAGGCTGCCAACGTTTCAGAGCTGACGGATTGGCCCTGCCAGACTGTCCTGGCTGTTTTAGTGAATTGAGTATATTTTTGTACGTTAGTTTGTTTGATATGGAATCCAACTTAGAGCCAAAGAATCCTAACATTGTAAATTTACATCAATACAGGATGTTGAAGATCTAATTTTATATATTCTTCCCAGTTTCCAAATCTATTAAATGTCTAGTATTTTTTTAAATTCTCCTTTGCAATCCATGACTACACAGCTTTGTATTTTTGCGCATACAAGTGGAGTGAAGGGGAGGCTGCTCAAACCGTTGATGGATAAAGACAGAAGTGGGGATTCCCTTCTGTCCACCCCTCCAGCAGAACCCTGACTCCAATTAGAGACCCTTTAAGCGCTCCATGTGTACTGCCCCATGGAAGGCTAAAAGGGGACCGTGAAAAAAGGGATGCATCTGTTCCTAGTTTCCAGATGAAATGACGGAACTGTCCTCAGAGAAGTCACCTAGCGACTGTCACACAGGCGCCGACCAAGAGCTGTGTGTCACACGAGTTATAAGCTGGTAAAAATGCATTCTTCTATTTATGTGTTAAGCAAATGTGAGCGTCTGCGCTGTGTCAGAAACAGTTACATGTGCGGGAAACGCTGAGGTGAACAAGAGGGTCATGGGGATTTGCATTCTAACAGGATGACATAATGCACAAGAAACCGCAGGAATATAATTTCTGGCACTTAGGAGAGCCTGGAGGAAAATTAAGGGATAATCGGTGGCTGGAGTTGGGGAACACATCGATGAGCTTGTCAGAACCCCCTTTCTGAGCAGTCTCATTCCAGCAGAGGCAGGAGCGGTGCTGGGCGAAGAGACGACAGGAAGACCCAGAAAGGCGTGCCCCTGGCAGATGTTGTAAAGCATACCTGTTGATGGGCTCAGGGGCTAAAGAACGCTTCCATAGCAGGATGCTTGGCAGATGATAAGTCTCCCATGGCTGATCCTTTGATCAGGCTTTGTTTTGAGTCAGTGACATTTGTGACCTAAACCTCTCCTGAGGATGAGCCACTGCGACCCGGCTCTGTTTGTTTGGAGTTCTGTGGACACCGTCCATCTCTACTTTCTTGTCTGCTTGTCCCCTCCACCTGTCTCTCATCGGTAAAGAATGCACACGTGGGACTTCTCACAGCGACTGCATACCGAAAGCACCCCGAAGTCAGCTTTCGCCATTATTTTTAATTTGGGGAGCACGAAGGAAGAGCCGGCCTCTCAAGCAGAAGGGACCTTTGTTCTTGAGCACAGGCCCACCTTAGCAGGTGAGCCTGTGAAACATCTTCAGACGCCAACAACAGAAACCCTCCATGCCCCAGGAAAGCAAGAAGGTGGGAGAGGGGAGAGGCGATTCACAGGAGAAATGCTTGACAGAGAACACAATAAAGGGGAAACTATGGGACTGGTCAGCAAACAGCGCAGGAACACAACACATCTCACGGCCTACTCCTGCCGTGAGATGGAATCCTTTGATCTCAGACCTGCATGCAGCATCCACTATGGCTGTGGTGGGGCTCACCAGCACTCCTACGGAAAGATGGAGCCTGAGGCAAGCACCTCCAGAAGTTTCCAGGCCAGCTTGTCTGGCCTGTGCATAATGAACAATAAAGAGACTCTGAATGAAACGAGATGGAAGATAAGAACTGGCAGCTGAGCTTGTCCTCTGAGTCCCGTGTGCACACTACAGTGCAGGGTGCACACACGCTCACACGGGAGTGGACGCACAAAGTGAAGAGTTGAAATAGTGATGAACCCTTGGCACAAAGTGAGTGCAAACTGGAGAAACATCTCACTTCTCAACCCGGCATAAGGGCGAAGAATGGGAATGTCTGCTGTAAAATGGACTCAGGACTAGGTAAGCACTAGGAACATCAAGTCGTTAGGGTATGAACCCCAAACCTCCCCGCCGATGAACAGTGAGAGTCTGATCATGAGGCGCGATCCTCCCAGCCCTCTCTATCAACTCAGACCCTCATCTGAGAGAGGAATCTGCCCCGGCTCCTGTCCCGTTTCAGAATACTTTCTGAGGGGTGTGCCCAGCACGTGCTGTTTGTCATACATCATACATATCCTTTCCATTGGAACTGCTCCTGACTTCTGCACTCTAGAACAGATCGGCTTCTGGCGTTGGCAGATTCTACACGCTATGGATGTGTGTTGATATGTAGAATTCTGTACACTGGCTGAGCTGACACTTGGTAACTTTGCCTCACCGCGGCCCTGTTTTACCCCATCCTTGCAAAATAATTAAACCTCATGCTAAGGACTGTAAGAAGAATGAAATCCTCAGAGAAGAGACCCTGACGTGGCATGAATACATGTCCATGAAACATGTGACCCTTCAAGCCACCACAGGAGAAATGGAGGAGCCTGGACAAACGCTTCCAGTGGGGAGAACCACCATCAATATTCGATTGCCGACTATTGAAGATTTAAATTGTTCAATTTTTCCTGTTGTGAATAATGCATCCTGAACAACCCATTTACATATCTTATTGTCAATTTTGACCATTTCCTTCACAAAGTGTGGCTCTTGTAGAAACCACCTATTGTCAAGAATCAGTCCTCGGGTGTAAGGATAAGTGTTCAGAACGCAGCTGGAAATTACACTGATTTAAGAAGGCTCTCAGTCCTCAGAAAAAGACACTTCCTTTCTGCCCCAGACAGAGACCATTACAGAAATCCACAACTGGCCAAAATGCAGAGAACAGCTGGCTGTAGGAGGCCAGCTCCAGCTGTCACGCCTATGACATGGTCGGAACTCCTACGACTGGGAGAACATTGCAGAAGAGGTGGGGGAAAGGCTAGAAGAAGACGGTACAGTCTGCTGCAAGATGTGTCCTCCAAATAGGACAGGGAGGTAGCTCCCAAGAAATTTCAGCAATATGCTCACCTAAACAAGACCTGAACAATAACAACACCAGTTAACATGCCAACATGCATGGGGGAAAGCTCAGAAGGACCCATCCCTAGGTGAAGATCTAAACAACTAATACCTGCTGAGAGAGAGAGAGAGAGAGAGAGAGAGAGAGAGAGAGAGAGAGACAGTCTCCCTTAGGGATGAACCCCCTAACTGACCAATACCAAGTGGTCAACTCTAAAAACAAACACATAAGCACCTTTAAATGGAGTCAGAATGTTGATTTTATACATTTATATAGTATACATATAGTGATAATAATTAAAGATAGAGTGGTCGTGAACTTGAGAGAGTGGGGTGGGTGGGGTGGAGAATAAAAGGAGTTAGAAAGAGAAGGAGAGGTAGAAATGATGTGAAATTTTTAAAAAATACATTTAGAAAGAATTAATCTTTATGTTCAGAGAAATCACCAAAATTAGGAGCTGCTGTTACAATGGGAAAATAGTCAACTGCATGTAATTTGGCAATGATGTGTATTTTACTTAGGAACAGAAATCCATCAACAAAAACAGAAAATAGATGAAGAAAAACCCAAGGATGAGAAACGTTCTCCCCACAACCCATCTTGACCACCAACTCTTACCCAAATGGAAACTTTCTTGAAATTTTTGTCAGTGATTTTTTTTTCCAAACCCAAGCAAGCCTCGCGCTAACTTCACTTTCATGCGGACAGGCCAAGAGCCGAGCCGCGTGGTGGATCTCTCAGATGCTACAGTTTCTGTGTTTCTGGGTTTGAATCTGATGCCGGCCTTCTCCTGAACAGGTCAGGAAACAAATAAGCTCTGGGAAGCCAGCGCACTCTTGGGATGCAGAACTCAACTCCGTTGTGGGTCGGTCCTTGGCCTCCCTCATCTCTCTCTGTCCGCATTTCCTTTAACATGCCCATGGTCATGGTCGAAGTGAATAATGATATATTTTTGTTGTTGTTTGAGAGAAGCCCTTGAAAGCCATTCTGAGACCAGGGTCCAGAAATCTAATCTTTGTTTGATTCTTGTTTAGTGGGGATTCAAATCCCAACTTAATTTAATCTTTTGACTTATCCTGCAGGTTCTGCCTGATTATATTCCACTGCCACCAGTAATAGGGTTGTGGGGACCGAATCTCGCTATTAGCACTTGGAGAAACAGGAGTGGAGTTGCAGCCAGCGCTGGCACTGACATCAGTCAACGAAACCCACCATGAATGAACGAGCCCTTCCCCAGTGTTTCCTCCTGACTCATTTTAATAAGTTATAGCAGGAATCTCCCCAAAACCTTGAACTTGACTGAAATATAGAATGTGACATGCTCGGCTCGTAGACTCCTACAGTGCTTCTCAACCTATAGGTCATAACCCCTTTGGGAGGTGGCTGCATACCAGATAGTTAAATGACAATTCTTAACAGCAGCACAATTACGGTTATGAAATAGCAATGGAATAACTATATGGTTGTGTGTAGGGATAAGTCCCGCCCCTTGGGGGGCGTGTTCGCCTCGGGCTAATGTCTGTCTATAAATTTGGCAAGCGTGCTCCCAGCCGTAGCTTCTGCTTTCCTGGTATCCGCGGGAACGGTGGTTCTGTAAGTCTATTTCTACATTAAAGCTATAGATATATATTTTTTTACAATCTGTCTGCATTCGTTTACGCTGTTACATTTTGGCGCCCAACGTGGGGCTCGAACCCACGACCCTGAGATTAAGAGTCTCATGCTCTACCGACTGAGCTAGCCGGGCAGGCGGCCGGGGTTCTGGGAACGCAGCCCCTCCGCCCTTATTACTACAGTTATGGGACACAACAACATGAGGTATTAAAAGGTTGCAGCATTAGAAAGGTTGGGGACCACTGCCCCCAAACAACCATGCTCTGTAACAGACAGGGGAGTTGGTAGGGGTTCATTAACAATTTGGCACATCTGTTTACATAATCATTGTAATTACGGTTTTGTAGTATTTAGAAATGTTGACTCAATACAGAAATAACTTATAAGCTACATCTCTGGAATTAGCCAGCCTGGGTCACCGTTCCAATTCCCCTTCTTTCTAGGGAGGTGGCCTTTGGTGAATTGGTGGTCTTGCTATAAATTGCTTTCCTCATTTGTTGCCGGGCTGACTCTTGGATTTTTGTAGTTTAAGGCCCACCATGCATGGGAAGTCTTTAGGAAATTGTGTAGCATATGCAACTTACACATAAAATGTCACCTATGATCCAGGTGAAAAGGACAGGAGAGTAGACAAAAAGAAGGGAAATGACACTTCATCCCAAGAGCCATGACCTCCCTCATGTCAACTTGCTTGCTCTTGCTGAGAGCCTCTGACTTCATCTTCTGTAGAGAAACAAGAGCATCTTCTCTGGAGAGGGAAGTACATAGAAGATCTAGTCAATCCGGACATGTGTGAAAACATTCTGATATTCAGTAGCAACCACAGAAACAAAGAAGTGTCAGATTTCCACCCAGCAGATGGACAGAGAGGGTGGGAGAGAGCGTGTGTAAACACTAGGAGTCTCTCTGCAGACCATGCTGACATATTTGGGTTGATTATAGCAAGAAGGTAATTTATTATTGTGTTATTGGGTCATGCGCAGCCTTTGTGGGAAAGAAGCAGGCAAGTCTAGGGCAAGCAGCTGCATACACTACTCCAGGTGACATGCAGAAGTGGCCCAGGGCCGAGTCAGTGTACGTGGTTCATGGCGCTCCCTATGCTGTAAGTATTAGTCCCATGCTGACACAGCTTCAGGATCTGGATCTCCATTTCTGAGCCCCACAGCTGCCAGGGAGGCATCCCCGAAGCCTGCTCTTCACTCAGGGTCTAGACATACCTGGGCAGTCCACTAGGACAGCATGGCAATATGCCGGCTTCAAGGCAACACAGAGCTGGGTGCCTGCGGGAGTTCTAACTGCTTCTTGGGAAGAAAACCCTCTGCCCCCAAATAGGAAATTCCTTCAATGTAGAACGGTTTGGTGTAGAAGAAAAATTAAAATGACTAAGGCATAGTACACACTACTAAAAGCTGATATCTTCTATGACGATTGAAAGTATAAAACAATTTATTCTTTATTTGAAACCAAGTTTGAGATAAGTGAGAGGCTTACAATCATTCACATCCTCTGAATATACAACAAAAAATAATAAATCACTCCCTTCTGGTAATTTATCCGAAAGAAGTTATCAGAGCAGCACACACGTACGTACAAGGATATTAACTAAAGCTTTATATATTGATCAAAAATGACAATACTCTAAATTCTATAACAATTAAAGGATGATTTAACAATGGCAAATTTATTATTTTAAGCATCACTTGAACTGTGTTGTTAAGAAAAAAATGAGAACTCTGAAAATTAGCATTTCTAATGTAATCGTGAGCTTGACGCTGTTTAAAGAGGTTTACGTTACCCATCTTACCAGATCGTCAAAACAACTCCACGAACCACAAAAGAGAAGGACCATTTCCACAGGGAACTTAAGTCAATTGCTTCTGGAGAAGAGGAACAGGAGATGGGAAAGGGAGCAGCAGAAATGTCTGGTTGACAGCTGAGAGCAATTTCAAGGTGGTAGGGACCTCACTCCTGAGTGTGCCTCTCCCCAAAGCAAAGCTTCCTCTAAGTGATAGAAAGGAATATTGCCTGCAGATGAAGTCACATGCTGACACCCTGGTCTCTGTTTTGAAGAGGAACTCTTCTTCCCACAGGCTAAACAGACAACAGAGGAGCTGAGGGCATCCCTCCGTGGTAGAGCACAAATCTCTTTTACAGTAAACCTTGGGTTTGATTCCTAGTACTGTAAAATAAAAGTTAACAGACGGTGATTATTTTAATGAAGAGTCTCACCACTTACTCATCACGTTCTACAAGAGTTTATGAGTGTGGACCTTCAAAACTTGCCTTCATAGGGTTGGCGAGACGGTTCAGTTGATGAGGCACTTATTGTGCAAGCACAAAGACTCCATTGTGTAAATGGACCACATTTTCCTTATCCATTCTTTGGTCAAAGGAGCATGTAGGTTGTTTCCAGGTTCTGGCTATGACAAACAATGCTGCTATGAACATAGTTGTGGTACGATTGAGCATCCTTTGGATATACACCCAAAAGTGGTATTGCTGGGTCTTGAGGAAGGTTGTTTCCTAGTTTTCTGAGAAATCACCACATCCAAAGGGGCTGTACCAGCTTGTCCTTCCACCAGACAATGGCCATGGCACTTTTGAGGAATATCAGTCAGGGGCTTTGTCAAATGTTCCTCAATGGGACTTGATTGATGGCTTTTATCCTGATGAGTCATGGTGTTGATGGGTTTGGAAGAAATGGCCCACGAGGGAAAATGGTATTTCACACAGGCATCCGTTTGTTTCCATTATCACCAAGACATATACGCCCACTATTTATCTAGGTCACCTGGCTGAGGTAGCATCTGCCAGGCTTTCCCACTGCACAGATGTTCTTTACTTCTTAATGTACCATTCAGAAAGAAGTGTCAGGGCACCGTCTTCCCCCAAGGAGGGGGTTGTTGTGGTCCACCGCCTTGAGGATTCTGTATCTACACATCTTATGGAGAACTTCTCCATAAGATGAATAAGACAGTGAGGAATATGAAGAATATTTCTCCATAGGATGAATAGGACAGTGACCTGTTCTTCCGCATCTATTTGCTCTTTTAGTTACTTTGCTACTGCTGTGACAAAACACCATGAAGAAAGCAACTAGAGAAGAAAGCATTTCCTTGGCTCAGGTCTCCCAGGGCCAGATTCCATGATGGTGGAGCAAAGACATGGCAGTGGGAAGGCTGAGAGCCCACATCTCAATCTGCAAGCTAGAAACAGAGAAAGAGAGATCCATACTGGAAATGGTTTGAGTCTTTAGAAACATCAAGGCTTTCCCCCAATGACACACCTCCTCAACAAGACCACACCTCCTAAACCTTTCCAAATGGCTCCATCCACCAAGTATTCAAATACACAAGCCTGTGGAGGCCATTCTCATTCAGAACACCATGTTCGCTTATTCAATCATTTATCTGAAACTAAGAACCTGGTACATTTATTCTATACTTCAGGCCAATTATCACACTATGGATTTTGTGGTTCTTATTGTTTGGTTTTGGACTTAGATAAAGATTTTCCAGAGAACCATGTACAAACCCACACAAAGTCACTGGAAGACATGCCCCAGTTAAACCAACCGACAACCACCGAGTACTGGCTATATAGCATCAGGAGATGGCTCTCTTTAGCAGGTAGTTATATGATTGACCATCAACCTTTTTGTTTCTTTAGCCTTTGTTTATTCTCCTCTAGGCAAAACCAAGCCTTTGATATTATGACAGAATCTGTTTGCCAGAAAACCCTACTGACCCACTGATCTCCAGTGTCTACCCGTTCAGTGATGCCAGAGGTCCTCCCTGGCCTGCCGCTCGGAACTCCTATCAGCTGCCTTTGTCATCCCAATGTGTCCATTTCTCCCTCTTCACAGGCTCAAGGGTGCTCTCTTCCATCACTGACCATATCTGTTCACCTGAGTAATGTGGGACTGAGAAAAGGAGTCTGAGGCACAAATCCCATCCTCCTCCAGCTCCACCATGGTTCACATACAGAGACATGCTTCCTCCCCCGCTCTCGTCTGCCTCCCATGACTTCAGAGCCAATCTCCTGCTAACTCCCTCATCGCTCTTTCTGTCTTTTCTTCTTTCGTTCTCAACATGTAACAACCCACACCATCACACCCCTTCACCACCCTCATCAACATATTCTAGCATTTTTTCATACTTAAATACACGCCACACATGCTATGAGCAATACATTATAGAGTTGCCCTTTGTCCTGACATGGATCCTAAGAAGCTGATAGTAAGCGGAGCGGTGGTGATGCACGCCTTTAATCTCAGCACTTGGGAGGCAGAGGCAGGCGGATCTCTGTGAATTCGAGGCCAGCTTGGTCTACAAGAGCTAGTTCCAGGACAAGCTCCAAAGCTATAGAGAAACCCTGATCAAAAAACAAAAATAAATAAATAAATAAATAAATAAATAAATAAGAAGCAGATAGTAACTGAAGACTTTCTTTTCAAACCAGAAGTCAGATTCAAAGAGATAAAGGAAGTTGTTCAAAGCCACACTGCTGGAAAAGGGGCAAAGCCAGGTAGATCGGATAGCAAGGAACTGCAGAAAATTCAAGATCTTCCCACCACTTGAAAGAGCATTCTGTGCCCTTTGTTCATTTTCTTCTGAGAAAAATATGAAACACATCTGTATCACTTACTTCTCCTCTTTCCACGCCACTAACGCACTAATGTACGCTTCTCCTTCAAAAAAGTCAACGCTAAAGTAAAATTAAAAACAATTGCATGAAATCGTCAACCCCCTATCCAGGGATGGCCGGGGAGCCTGCAAGAGGACCATTAAAGCTCATAAACAAAACGTGGATTATCCAGGGTCCCCAGGCAGTGAGTTTTAAGCCGAGCTGGCCCAGAAAACAGCAAGCTTAATACACACAGTGGCAAATATTTCCACAGACATTATCCCCCGTGTAGCAGTGTAGAAGGTCAAAGGAGGAGAGAGATACATCTCGGGCCCCAAGTGACTGTAATATTACAAAAGCCAGGGATTTGGTGCTGGCCTCTAAGGCTTTGGCTTTTTCCTTCCTTCTTTCTTCTTCTTATTTTTAATTTCCACAGACAAAAGAAACCATCTAGCTAGCAAGGTAAATAGTTCATGGGTTGTTTATTTTCTCTCTAGTCCTGGTCAAATTGAGTTCAGGATAATTAGATAAGCCAGGAGCATCTCTGGTTGGCCCTGCTAATTCTGACTCATGCTCTTCCAGGGTAGCTGTGCAGAGGAAAGGGTTATCAGTTAAAGCAAGCTTCAGACTATTAACAGAGGGAAGCTATTACAGTTTCAGCAGCTAACCCCAGGTAGAGCGGGTCTAGTGTGGTCCTGAGGCTCAAGGTTGGGGGCAGCCATTCACCTCCCCCCCACAGCTTCTCCTTCTCCCCAGCAGTTGACTGCTCCCTGCCAGACGATACTGCTAACTTGCTCCCTGCACCTTACTCTATTTGTGGCCTTAATTGAGGGACCCAAACAAACAAATTAATCATTCTGGCCCATAAAAGTGACAGAATTCATATGGCAGCATTCTTCATCCCCTCCAATTTGTTTTCCTGAAATCCCCACAGCCATTTATTTGCTGAATATGCGAGTTTTCCCCCTTATGAAAATTACAAATTGTTGCCAAGGTTAAGGAGTTAATATTCTCATTCAATATTTATTTTATGGGGAGACGGAGGAAGCGCAACTGTCTCTACTCTCCTCTCCACTGCAAAGTCGGGTTTCTTAATCAAAGTGACAAGGACACTGTCCTTCGGATGATCCCCTGAATCATCGAGACTAAAATATGAGCTTTATTAATCAACAGACCCTGATTAATTATTATAAAGCACAGCTTCTACAGTTCTGTACATTTTAATAATTCCTGCAGAAGGCTAACAATGTCCCAAGAGGACCAGAGTCTTTGGGGTTTGAATCTTTCTCAGCAATGTCACGATAAATAGTCAAGAGCGGCAGCGAGCTTCCTCTCATCCACTTTGCTGCAAGCCAGCAAGCTAGAGACAACCTTCTCCCGCTTCCATCTATAATTCATCATTTGCATACAAAGTAAGGAGCCAAGAACCGGCCGTTTCATCAGTTTTCAAAATACCAAGGGATGATGAGGGTGATTCATCGCCAGTCATGTGATCTGGTTCACACAACCAGGCTATTTCTGTAGAAAACAGCCTGACAAGATCAACTGATAAGAGTTGCCAGGCTCAAGATGGATGAGGGACCGGCTGTGGTCCGGCCTGGGAACTCCTGTGACTATGGACACTCTGACCTCATTCATGTGCCAAGCCCATCTCCAGTCCTTCTTGGCACCAGGACAGGATTCTGTCCCAGCGAGCTGGCCAGCTTGTACGTGATGTGCTCATAGTACACCACTCCACAGCTGATGTTCTGCCCTGACCAAACTTGGGTCACACCAGGTGTGCTTAGGAAGCAGAGCTTGCGACATCATGCCTTTAAAGAAAAACAAAAGTATGTCCTGTTCATTGCCCAACAAGTTGACCTCAATTTTAGCATGTCATTTTTTAAAGATTATGGGAGATATGACTTAAAAATTCGAAGTGTGTGTGTGTATCATGCATTGATAACATAAAATGATAAGCTGTATTGCACAACTATATATACATCTAAATAATACATTAGTAGATAAACTTGTATGCACATAAAGTGAGGAAGAGATAGAGATGCAGGCATTCTGCAGAGATCCAGGTGCTCCATTGCAGAGCACTGCGCTAAGCAGAAGACTACAACACAAACCCCACATCTGGTTCCTGGGTAACCTCTTGGAACTAAAAAAGACATCAAGAAAGAGAAGATAATCTTACATTGAAATAACTTACTTTTACCATTTGACTTAAGGACTCAAATCATTTATAAATAAAATATAGGTATATGTAATTAAAAACACAAATAATGATGTAGAAATGGATTTCTCCAGAGCCCGCCAGAAGACATTTGGGGACTGATGGTTGAGATGGTTCCACCTCTCTCCAGGACCTCCAGCTCACTTATTTCTGCTATCACATCCTTAGACCAAGGCTTCCAGCTTCAAGTTCTTTCTGGAGGTCTTCTGTGGCTGCTAGAATGCCGACCTCTGGATCAGCATTCCAGGAAAACAAAAACAAGGCCTGGAAGCGGGAGAAAGGGAAAACAAAGCAAAAACTCATCAGTGGCTGCGCTGTTCTCTTGACCCTCTGACAGCCACGAGCATCATCAGTGGCTGCACTGTTCTCCGACAGCCACGAGCATCATCAGTGGCTGCACTCTCTTGACCCTCCGACAGCCAAGAGCATCTTATCAACCAGAAGACCCCACATGGCCACCGCTAGCTACACACATGACTGTGAAGTGTGACCTTTAACTGCGCTCATGGTTGCCCTGGAAAAAGAAGAAAGGGGCAAAGAAATATTAGGAAGAAGACAGTGGGCAGTCTTCACCCCAAATCTCACAAGAGAAATTTACTTAGAGAGTGTCTGAGGTTGTAAGCTTTGTCTTACACCTGTGAGGCTGTAGCCATTCCAGCCGTTGCAGCCTCCTCTTCTGTCAAACTCCTCCTTCAGCAGGAGACAAACTGTGCAGGCAGGGACACTGGATGTGGACTTAGGAGTCACCCACAGTCTTTCTCCTCCACAGCAGAGCTCACTGAGAAAATATGATGCTCTGCCATTCTTAGGGATGGCAGCGTGGATCATGTTGAAGCCTCCGCTCTTAATAAAGTCCTTTTGGGAATTCACTGAAGTGTCTGATTCCTCTGGAAATCCTCCCTGTGACTCTGCAGAAAACTCTGATGGAGAACCCTTGGCTGGGAGCTAGAGGAATGGCCAAGCTGTTAAGAGCATTGGCTGCTCTTCCAGAGGACTGAAAATTCACTCCCAGCACTCATATCAGGTGGCTTACAACCACCCGTAACCCTCTGGCCTCCATGGGCGTCTGTGCTTATGTGCAAATATACACAGAGACACACATAACTACACATAAGTAAAAACAACAAAATAAATCGTAAAACATACCCCTTGGCCTGTCTGTTCCTAAAACAAACATCAGGAGGACAGACTGAACCCTGGATGCGACACTGCCAGAGATCATCCCTGTTTGGGTCCATATAACACACAACTCAGGCTTCCTAGAAACCCCGAGGGCGCCTTTGAGGGCAACCATTGTTAGCCTTGACACTTCCTCTCTTGGAGCTCAGCGGTAACATCTTCAGGCTCTGGAATCCAAGGCTCACTCAGCCCCTTGCATGCTTGCCCTATGGAAGGTTCAAGTTCTCATCACAGATAACGAGGAAATGAGATTATGATGTTAGCTTTCTCTAGAGATAACAGCAGTCCAGGTCATAAAACTACCATATGGCAGATTTGGCAGTCTCTGCCGAGCACCATGGACTAATTATCACATAGACAGACTCTGGTCCCCATTTGCCAGCGCCTCAGGCCCCCTGTGGCAGGGCCTGGCAACCTGGCGGAGGCGAGGAGCTGTATTGTGTTTGGCAGGGACATGATGTGACCTTACTGTGGCCAGTTCCATCATCTCTCTTAACATTTCGTTCATGATTAAGCTTATCATTTCAAATAAACACAAAATGTCAGGTCTCTGGGTCTGCTTAACATAGAGAGCCAAAATAGACCTCTGTTTGATTTAAAGGGGGTCTGGGCCAAGAGAGCAATCTGATCAGTTCCCCCATCTGACTTTTATTAGAGCCATGGAGGAACAGGGGGAGGGCAGCATCCTTGCTGTTCCAATTGGATACCTGCCATCAAACCCGCTGTGTACTGCCCGCAACTCTCCTCGAATCTCTGGCATACTGACTCAGAGCAGTGGTCCTGAAGCTGACCCTCCTGCTTGGCATCTGTAAGCCTTGGATTAAGTCATTCACAGCTTTCTTGATTCAGTATGGGAAAGGGGGACCACGCCCTGGAACAGTCCCTCCAAAGAAACTCTTCCCCAATAAGATGGGCCTAAGGGTTTGTCGAAGTCTTCCTGACCAGGCCTCAAGTCGGCCCCGTCCTTCAGCTGATCTCTTGCTGTCCTTTGATGCCGGACATGGGATATAGGAATATCCTCTCACTCCCAGCATGCCTTGGCTCTCTGGAAGGTGCCGAAGAATGAAGGGGGGAAGCGCGGTGATGATGTCGCTGTAGAGAAGACACAAGCGAGGTTTTGCACCCGAGAGGCTCAGGAGCTTCACTAACTCTTCCTTCACCCTGTCACTGGTTAGCAATTACAGCGCACATAATTCAAAGAGTCAGTATGCCACAGCCACACATTCTAGGCAACTGGGAGGCTTAACTCGGAGCAGAAGAGAAGGCTCCGCTTTCTCGGAGCCCATTTGTTCATGGATTTATTTAATAAACATTAGGATGCCTAGTCTGCTTCCTGTCCACTCACCAGCTCATCATTCAGACATTTCTCTCCCCACCTCCCCCTTTCTGTCTCCAAGCCAAACGGACCTTCAGTTTGTGTTTGAACAAGCTGTGCTCCGGGCCCTACCTCCTTCTGAGTTTTCTGCTGCTCCCTAACGGAGTAATCCTCTTACTCAGATATCACTGCACACTTCATGTTTACTTATTTATGTCCAGGAGGTCCTTCCCCAGAAGAAAATCAGGGAACCTGTGTCACATGCCTCCAAAAATAGAAGATACGAATGGCAAACAACAGAGACAGTGACCGCTAAATTCTCTGTGCTGGGATTTGATATCCACCCTCTTTCTAGCTAGACACAAGCTTCATCAACGTCTTGACTCTAGATTGATCAATGCAATCCTCACTAACCAGCCCAGTGTCTTACACAAAGTGGCACTCAATAAGTATTTGTTTATTGATAAATTGAGCACTTAAGAGTGTCGCCAGAAGGGTCTCTCCTGAGACGATGACAGAAAGGCTCCCGGCTCACAGGTAAGGTGACAATGAAGACTCGGAATGATAGATGCTATTGTGCATCGGAGACCCTGCCATAGTGCAGCATCGGCTCGTTTCCCGCCATGCACCGCGTGTCTGTCACTTCCATGCACACTCCCCAGGGGAAGGCAGATGCATGCAAAGAGCAAAACAAAACAAGAACCAGTTTGCAACTGATGGCAGACATAAAACAGCTAATCCAGTGAAAAACCAAAAGGCTTGATTTTCAGAAATCTGGCAGAGATATTTGGATGCTAACAATCAATGCTAAAACTTGGAGGACTGCTGTGATTTATACCTTAGCCAGAAAATAAAGGAAGGGAGATAATTGTGCAGCATTGGTCTCATCCAGGAAGGAGATTTTTAAACTGTGACAGTAATGGGAAAAAGTTTTGAACAAAACCAAAGCCTTGGGCAGTTGTCCAAGAAACCGCTTTACCCTTTATCCCTCGAGTGTAGCAACCTTGGAAGAAGGAAGCTGGGTGGGAGAGCTGTCACCAGCTAAGTTCAGGAAAACCCCTGTCAAGAGGACATTTAACGCACTTCCTCCCACCTCCCACACCCTGTGCGACACTGCTGCAAGATGATACTCAAGGAACACAGCTTCTGGTAAGTGCTGAGGGCCGTCCCTATATAAGGATTAGAGAGCCCTAAGGACAGGCAGAGACACAGAGGTCTTATCATACCAGTGCGGCCAAGTGTTCTCAAGCTCCCAGGGAGCCTGGATATATGCAAAGACACAGGAAAGAGATAAAGAATAGAGTGAGGCCAGGCATGAGAGGGAGACGGGAAACCATGACCTTCAAGCACTAGAGGGAAACTCCTCTCTGCAGTGAAGGTCAGTGGAGCCCAAGGATAGCTTGAGTTTCTCTCTTGCTCTTAAATAGCTTCCTCATCATATTCTAGTTCTCTGAAGATCATAGAGCCAAGGAAAGATGGACCCTGTAACCTCAATACTATTGAGACTTAACCTGGAAGTAATCAAAATGATAAAACCAAGAATTTTCAGCCATCAGTGGAATAAAAAATGTTGGGTTAAAATGTATACGTATTTGTAAAAAGCAGGTCTATCTAGACTTAGGCAACAAGAGACTCTCTACATTGGTATCTGTGGTAACACAGTCACCACGAAGACTAGAGAAAGAGCACTAGGTCTCTGTGAGCACCGAGAAAGGGGATGTGAGCTGGGCCATGAAATGCAAGTCTAAGATGATTAAAGATGGAAGGAAAAGGATTGCAGAGCACAGGAAAGGGGCAGTGGATGAGCTTGGGCCAAAGCAAGGACGTCTGAGCAGCTGAGACTGAGGGCGTTCCTAACTGATGAAGCAGGTTAGGAAAATCCATGCAAAGGAGAACATATACAACTCTAAATTTAAAAATGCACCATTTCCTCCAGGTCCCTGGTGTTCACCAAAGGCTGTAGGCCTGGAAAATGGACATTTTTAAAGTGGAGACAAAATGGTTAGACTTGACGGTTTAGAAATCTAAATCATGGCTTACCAGAAAGCTTAGGAAAAACCCACCATGGCCACCTCCATGATTCTCATTCCATTGGTCTGAGGTGTGACATGAGTGACTGGCATTGCAGCCATGCCTGAGAACCAACAGAAGCAGAAAAAGCCAGCAAGGAAAGGGTAGAGACAGAAGACACTAGAGGCTTGGAGAAAGGACAGGATGTGCATGCATGGTGATTGGCATGTGTCAAAGAGATGCGAGGAAACACTGCAAAGAAAGTCTTGCTCATCTTCTGCTGTCTTTGATGGTCCTTCACTTTTCAGATAAAAACGAAAAACATGCTTTTGTCTGTGGCTTAGCTACATGTGTGTGTGTGGAGAGAGAGACAGACAGAGACAGAGAGACAGAGAGAGAGACCAAATGATAATCTTGGGTATCAGTCATCAGGAGCCCTCCACCTTGTATTTTGAAGCAAGATCTCTCACTGGCAGGGATCACCATTAAGGCTAGTTTATCTGAGGAGTGAGCTCCAGGGATCCACTTGCTGGTGTGACTCCTCCCCCCACTCCACCCTTGAGCAGACATTGAAAGCATTCCATAACACAAATGGCTTTTAAAGGTGAGTTCTGGGGCTTCAACCAGGGTCTCTGTGCTTCCATGGAATCCCACTACCAACTGAATTATCTCCCTAGCTTCTTGTCCAGTGTCTGCTGAACTGCTTACCAGTTTGAATTCTTACAGCATCCATTTTTTTATCTTATTGTCTAGATATTTTATTGTTTAAGATTTATGTATTTTATTTCACGTATATGAGGATTTTGCCTGCAGGCATGAGCATTGCCCTGTGTGACTGCTTCCCACTGAGGTCAGAAGAGGGCATGGAATTCCCTGGAACTGGAGTTTTAGATGATTGTGACCCACCATGCCCCATCCTCTGCAAGAACTGTAGCAACCTCCAGGCAGTAGACTGTTTCTTAACGGAGATAACTGTGAACCCAAGCAATTACAGCATAATTCAGCAAAAAAAGAACATTCATGAAAACCTCAGGGAAGCCAGGGGTAGGAGTGTCTGTGCTTGGCCATAGGCAGACTGCTAACAGTATCAAAGAGAGCGTGATAATTGAGATGGAGCCTTTCTCAGCCCCGAACCTACAGGCATCTTGCCCTGGGTAGTCTTTCATTGAAAAGGCCTAGATGCTGCGTGCACCGTGAGAAAGTCTACCCTCTTGCTCGAATAGCCCTAGGCCTGCCATTCACTTGCCACAACCCAAAATGTCACAAGACATGACTAAGGCTTACAGATAAATTAAATCTTCCTTGGTGTGTGTCAGAGGCAGGAGGGAATCATCAATTAACTACCGAGAAGGGTTAAAACCCTACACATGCTGAAGGAAGGACATGCATCTGAGCACTATGAAGGGCATAGAATGTCCCGTGGTCTTAGTTTCTCTGTTCTCAGACCCAGGAGCCACCAGAGCAAGAATTCATCAGTATGCTGTAACTGATCTCCATATGGGAGAGGGTCCTGTGCTGGAAGACCCGGGTTCCACTTTAGGACTTAAAGGAGAGCTTCTGAAATGAAAGGAAAACTCAAGCAACTACTACCAGCGTGACTTTTGATGGATTGGTTAGTTTTTGTCTTGTTTTGTTTTTTGGCTCAGAAGGTTTAAATGCACTAAGTTGTTCTGTTTTGAAGTGTTGGAAGCAGAGTGTGAAGCCAAGCAGGGCCACTGTTGAGTGATTAAAGTAGGGGGAGGGAAGAGAAATGGTCCAAATGTTCAGACTAATTTAGGAAGAGGTGAACTATTCCGCACACGCTAGAAGTGGCAAGCTTCACCACTGTTTCTTCTATTGCAAGATGCCCAAGGTGTAAGTTCCAGGCTCAGTCATCTCTCCAGCAGTTTGACTCTTGTGTTTCCTGTCTCTTTGTGAGAGAACAGTGTGTATATGCCGCCTCACAGGGTAGCCAGCAATATCCAATGAATTAATACATCAAAAGGGCTTAAAACAGTGTGACAGGTGGAGTGTGTTACCCAAGACACTTGCTCATTAATGTTCTTATCTGCTTTGAAAAAAATCAGCACAAAAATGTATGGGGCCATTTCTGTTACACAAAATTATTTAAAACTTATATTACTTAAAAAGTTATAGTATCTCTCTCAAAATAATACAAAAATTCGTTCTGGAAAACTTGTCAGATTTGGGCTATAGGTGCTCACTCTATTCTTTTGTTCCTATATTGTTTTAAAATGAAAATACAATATACTTATATGCTTATGCCATTTAAGAAGTGGCAAACACATAGATAGTAATATTGTGCAAAATATATTTATTTCTGAATAATTCTGAGGCAGATTTGCGCGGTGTTTTTAGCAAAGCAAGCGCGTGATGAAAGCTTTTGTTTGCTGCAGGTGTGAGGAGCAGTGGGGTACTGAGAAAGTCAGCGAAGTGTCCAGGCCACGCCCAGCAGCTGGAGCCTCACCACGGGATCAGACCACAGCCTCCAGAGGACACAGGGTTTCCCGTGTCTCAGTTTAAAAGCGTGCACCGAAACGGAGCCAGCACCACTGAAGCAGAAGCAGCAACAGTGAAATGGTTCAGATTATCGAATACTTACAGTAGTTTAGTTTTAAAATAAACTTTTATTTTGTTAACATGCTGAACATCTTATTTAATAAACACAATCCATTGAATAATTTTTTGACTTGTATAATTATGATCATGATTATATTCACATATTAAATATAGGTTGAATTAACAACATTAGTTTTTTAATTAAATATATGTTATTTTAAGGTATTAAATAGGCTAAATTTGATCTATAAAGTATTCATTATGATTAGACTACTATATGTCTGTGACACTGGCCTGGTGACATGGTGACTTCTGGGCTTTTTTCTTTTCTTTCTTTCTTTCTTTCTTTCTTTGTTTTTATTTTTTATTTTTGGAGACACGGTTTCTCTATGTAGTCCTGGCTTTCCTGGAACTCACTCCGTAGACTGAGCTGACCTTGAACTCACAGAGATCCACCCGTCTCTGCCTCCTAAGTGCTGGGATTAAAGGCGTGTGCCATTGCCCAGCTTTTGTTCCTTTATTTCTAAGTTGGGTAACATAGCAGCTGGCACTGAGAACAGAATGAACAGCTGCGATGTGCCACATCAATTCTGCGATCAGCATCATTTTGCATCACTCTTCCAAGGGCCGTTTTTTCCCAACAAAGATCCCTCCAGTCCCCTATCCAGTGGAGGAAGTGGTTCAGAGCCACGTCGGAAATCTGAGCATCTTCCTCTTGATGACACTCCCTGAACTCCTAGAACAACCCTTACCCTCAGAGAGTCACCTGCTTTCTAAAAATCAGTCCACTGAAAACAAGAGACCTACCATGGAACCAGTCAGTAACCCCGACAATGCCTTTTCCTACACAAAAATGCCCCTCTGATTCCCCGAGAAACCTCATCACCCCACCGCTTCCTTTATTCCTCAAGCATTCCCGACAACTGCCCAATGTTCTGTGATGATCAGAGATGAGCGGGAGGCCATAATTCCCTGTCAGTTTGCGAGAATCGGCCATGCTAAGTTGATCAAGTCGTGGTGGAGATGTCCAGCCAGAACATAATTAACAGTGACATGTGCTGGGATTTTAAAAACCAAATCAGGAAAACCACATAAAACTACGGTGTAATGTAAAACATCCTCAAGAGCTGGCAGGGAAGTGGACTGCGCGACCCATGGGGTCCCTGTTCCAGCTCTAATTGCTATTATTCTCTGGGATGTGATATCTTAATCAGAAACAATAGCTTGTTTAATTGACTAAGATTTGGGGGAGGACTGCCACCTCTCAAAGATATCAGAATGGCACTAACAGTAGATGAGCCCTGGGGTGAAATTAAGAGGACTCTTTAGACAGTGTGGCCCAGTGCATTGTGGGATTGCTGTGAAGTGGAGGGACCTTCCTCATTTGAAGGATTTAAGATCCTTCAGATGATGGTCCTTCCCCAGAGATGGTAGAATGGTAGCTTCCTCTCTCTCTCTTTTTCTTTCAGTGAGTGTGCATGTGAGTGTGTGTGTGTGTGTGCACAGATGCACATGTGTGGTATATGCTCACCCTTGTGTAGATGTGCACACCCTTGCATGCATATTTGAAGGACAGAGAAAGATAGAGAGTATTTTCCTGTCTCCGTGTCTTACTCCTTTGAGACAGGATCTCTCCCGGCACCTGGAACAAGGCTGACAGCCAGCACGTCCAGTCACCTGTCTCTGCCCCTGACAGCGCTGGTGTTACAGGTGCCTGCCACGGTTTCCTTTTCACATGGGTGCTGGGGATTTGAACTCAGGTCTTCGTGCTTGTGCGGCAGGCCTCCAATGCACTGGGCCATCTCCCCAGATCCCAGATCATCTTTTATTTGTGAGACTGGATGATCTATTTTGCAAAACTAACAATGTTTATTATTATAATTCAAGTATATGTTGCCTCAGATCGCCTTTCAAAAACCATTCACTTATATTATCTTTATGTCTGGAGCGATAACCACCACAAAATAAAGTTCACTGTCATCTGAAATGTTCAGACCGGGTCGCTAAGGCAGAGGTGATCTATTTTCCCCAATTCACCAGCACACAACAAAAAAACCCAGTACACGGCACAAGAAAGACTGCCTCTCAAAAACAATATTCCTAGAAGACCCTAATGTCCCTGCACATCTGTTAGAATATTCTAAGTAAACAAAACAGCATATCTGTTTTTATTCAGGCCCGAGGTTGGCTTGAACCTGTGTAAGTGAGAAAAAAAATCTCTTCCCTTGAAACTGTTTGGTAAGGAATTTGTGCATGTGGTTGAATGGACGTTTCCTTCAGGTGAAGCTGGCTGGTCAGCAAGTCTGGAGATGCACCTTCCCCTACCTCCCCGGCTCTGAGGTCACAGGTCCTTTGCCTCGTGTGGGTTTTTATGTGCATGCTTGAAACTGAACTTGGGAACTCGGATTCACATGGCAACCATTTTACCAGCAGGCTCCTCTCCCTAGCCCACTTCTCCCTCCGTCTCCTGGAGTGGGAGAGTTTTTCCAAAGCCATTGCAAGTGCTTCAGGCCCTGCTGTCCCTGGTGGGTTCCCTGTGCCTTCCCTGCAGTTTTGCAGACAACTTCCTCACACTCTTCAAAGTGATGCAGTTTGCACAACTCAGGCAACCAACCGCAAACTCGAACCTAGGTCCAGATGACTTAAAATCAAAAGTACTTGTTTTGTTTTGTTTGAGACAGAGTTTCTAGTACTGGCTATGAAGTCTAAGGTGGCCCCCTCCCTTAGCCTCCTGAGAACTACACTTATAGGCATGTGTCTCTGATGCCTGGTTCTCAAACCACTTTCCATCCAACTACAGGGTTCCCA
The DNA here is from genome assembly GCF_018167655.1 of Microtus oregoni. Lineage (NCBI taxonomy): Eukaryota > Metazoa > Chordata > Mammalia > Rodentia > Cricetidae > Microtus > Microtus oregoni. Next base: position 658,263 of record NW_024543079.1, read on the forward strand.
GGTCACAGATTTGAGCAAGCAGTATCGCGCTGCAGATTCCACTGAAATGGGAAAAACATTTAAAATAAATAAATAATAAATAAATGGCAGTACCCTTGAGCTGTTGTGAGGGAGATGGGTGTGTAAATCTGGGGTATTAGTGTTACATCGTTGTTGTCTGAAAGTGAAATCCCTGCTGATGTAAGATGGCTCCTGGTTACAACCATTTCCGTTGGAGAAAATCTTCAGGAAGCAGAGTCTATCCCCAAAGTTCACTCTGCATGAAAAGTACAGGTTTGCTGACTGCTGGAAGGTATCAGAGGATTAACTGGTGCAGAGAGGAACCTGGGAGGGTGATTAACACATCAAGAATGGAACACTCAGTAGGTGGCAGGGAGGAGGCAGAAATCTTTAATAAATAAATAAATAAAATAGCAAAAAAAAAAAAAAGAATGGAACACTCCCTTCTGCGGCAGGGGGTCAAGGGCATCCTTAATTGTGGAACTGTTGGAACCGCTTTGGGGGTGTGCTTGGTATTGTTTTCAAAAGATATTGTAGCCTATGTGCGTGCCTCTGTGTGTGTGCACGCGTGCATGCGTGCACGTGCGTGCGTGCATGCGTGCGTGTGTGTGTGTGTTGTAAATGCATGAGCGAGTGGGATGTGCATGCAGAGGCCAGAGCAGGATATCAGGCATCTCCCTTTGCCACGCTCCTCTTTATTACTTTGAGGCAAGGTCTCTCACGGAATTGGAAGCTCACTCTTGGCCCTGCTGCCTGGTCAGATAGCTCTTGGGCTCAACAACCTATCCCAACAGATCGATATACACAGTTTCCTCCCACACAGTCATATTGGGGTTATAGCTCACCCTTCTTTTCCCATGGGCTCTGGGGATTGAAATTCAGGTCTCCTTGCTTGAAGAGAAAGTAGTATTTCCCACGGAATCATTCCTCTACTCTCCATGACATGGTTTTAATTCTAACAGTATGTCTCCCACTGTTTTCATTTGTGTGGTTTCTACTTAGGTGTTAAGGCATTCATTAGGCCTTTCTAAGTTTTATTTTATTTTACTACAAAGCTAATGATCTGCTAACCAGGTAAAAGGCCATTTTAATAAACAATTTGTGTATACCACGCCTACTAATTTATTTAGATACGTTCTCTCAATGCACATTTTTTCCTCAGTTCTGTTTATTACATCATTATGGGCAGATCATTTTGTCTCCTAGCTGTGTGAGCCACCTTTCCGCCGCTGCAACAGAACACCTGAGACAAATCTATGGGTGAGGTGGAAGATTTATTTCTGCTCAATCTCAGAAATTTCAGCTCATTGCCATCTGGCCCTGTGCTGTCACCATGTGTGGGAGTCCACGACAGAACAAAGCCACTGACCTCAGGGTTACCCAGAAAGGGATAGGAAGAGGCCAGAGACCCACACTCCCTCCAGTGACCTACATCATCCACTCTACCCAATCCTTTAAGAGTTTGGACACCTTTCAGTAGTGGCCCAGGCTGTCAATGAAGCTCTTTTTGCACATGATCCTTTGTAAGTATTTAAAATCTACAGCGTAGCATGGTAAGAGAGTAGGGACCCAGTATGTTTGCTTTTACTGCACGAAGGCAGACAGCGAAGATATGATGGGGCAGAGACACGGTGGCTACACCACGGGCCGGCGCTCTTAACATAAACCCAGAAGCACAAAGCAGAAGCAGACGCAAACTGAGACCAAAGAGGTCCCCAGAATGGATGGATCCAGCCAGAGAAAATAGAGAGACAGAGCAGATGTCGCAGCTACAGGGCCAGGTGTTGTGTGGCTCCCGCTGCCCCCGTCATTCCCACAAAGAACAGAGATCCGCTGCAACCTTGTCTTCTGTGTTTTAGAAGCGGGAAGCTTGGATTTTATACGGAAGCTCTGGATGTTACTTGCAGCCAGTAAGTCTGTGGCACTCACGCTAGGCTTGTTGGCTCTGACGCTGTGGTCTCTCCCCGAAGTCTTTATGGTAAAGACAAAGAGGGGTGACTTGGCTCATTCCACAGTCCCAAGGCTGGCTGTTGGGAGCATTTCACAGGGCCTAGTGAGGTGACGGCGTCCTCTTAGAACCATCCTGACTGTAAGTCTCTCACCCTGGGAAACCAGGCAGGGACAGTTGGTCACTGGTCTCTGGAGAAAACCAACTTCTGGCATGTGTAAAAGCTGCAGGTCGTACCACCTGACCTTCAGCACGGGTCCTTTCAGGGGGAATTCTGTCTCCTTTCAGGTGATGATGTGCTAAAGCTTGGGTGTCTCCAAGAACCAGACTGCCTCAGGTGCCAGGATGTGAGACTCCCTTTGGCAGCTCTCTCCCCACCCCCACCGCAAGCCAATTTTCTAGAACTCTCTGAAAGAAGGTGTAGGCACCAAGAAGCGATGCATCCCCAGGATAGATTCTGGCCGTTATTTGTCAGCAAATCCTAATTCAAATCCAGATGGGAGCTGGCCATTATCTGGGACTCACACAGTCCCAGGTACACAGTTAATGAGCAGGTTGCCAGCTCCATCTTTCTCAAGAGCCCTCGGAGACTTAACTGCGCCATTTCATAAAATATGCAGATGATGGTGCTGGGAGAAGAGCAAAGGCTTTGAAAATGATTCACACAACCTAAAAATGATGTTGAAAAGGGAGGAATTAAATATTCACAAAGTGAGAGAAATTAAGGCATATTAACTGTTAGAATGTGGAAATGAGATGACTAACGGGCATGGCGTTGATGAGTACGGCATGATTACAGATCTGTCAAAAGTTGCCAATTCTGACTCTGTGGGATGCGGAGGTGCTAGTCGGCTGGTAAGGGCAAAAAATTAGGTATGGGACAAGCCGCACGGTAGTGACAGATCAGTGTCAAAGGGAGAGAGACAGTAGTGATTAACACAGGGTTCTGTTCAGTGAGGAGCTTGAACTCTGAAATCACAAAATGAATGCTAATTACCGGCGCGGAGCACACTAGGAGTTGACTGGACCCTCGAAGCAGAATGTGGCTATTAAGTTCCTAATGAGGAAGGCCAAAGAAAGCCTAAAGGCTGGAGAGGCTAAATCCGGTGAGGTCATTGCAATTCTCTGTATGCAGAAGCAGGGGATGGAAAGCCAAATTGTGGCCCATCCAAACTGGAATTAGCAGTAATTATTATATAATATGTAGTGATGGGATTTAAATGGCTTACACATTTTCTCTGCTGAGATCATTTAGACGTGATTCATACAAATGATTAAATTAATAGATCTTCCTTTTTTTCAGACTGCCAGGCAGCTTAAACTAGATTTTTCAACAGAGATGGATCCTAACAAAACCAGATGAGTAGAGAGACTTAGGGAGATTCCAGCAGAATCTGGAGCCTTCAGAATAAGAGATTCACCAATAGATGAGGATTTGGATCCTCCCCTTTGTCTTAGATCGATTGTTTTATTTTTTTACTTTTAAATGTGGGGTATTCTAAAAGGGAGTTTTAGATGATTAATCAACAAACATCCTCAAAATAGACATGAAATCCAACCCCCCCAAAAATGCATAGTAAGTTGTCAGAAGAAGAAGAGGAGGAGGAGGAAGAAGAAGCGGAAGAGGAAGAAGAAGAAGAGGAGGAGGAGGAGGAGGAGGAGGAGGGCAAACAATCCATAAGCATAGAAATATCTACAACATAATAGAGAGGAGATATTAGAAAGTTTAAATTTTAGTGGCACGCACTGGCTTTGTGGGAGCCTAGGCAGTTTGGATGCTCAACTTACTAGACCTGGATGGAGGTGGGGGTTCCTTGGACTTTCCACAGGACAGGGAACCCTGATTGCTTTTCGGGCTGAGGGGGGGGACTTAATTGGGGGAGGGGGAGGGAATTGGGAGGCGGTGGCGGGGAAGAGACAGAAATCTTAAATAAACAAATAAATTAAAAAAGAAAAGAAAAACCTTTTAAAAGCTGATAGTTTGCAGGCAAGCAAGGTGGGATGCTTCCAACCAGAAATAAAGAAAGAAGGAAGGTAGTCTCTGAGCTGGCTTAGGCCTGGTGCCATCCTTGTAAACATCCCCTCCTGCTTCTGCAGAAGCATCACTGTGATCGTGTGTGAGACTGTTGTTTATTTTCTTCCTCCAGCAGAAGTTCTTAGGGACAAGAGGAACCGCTGGAGACCCAGGCATGTTTGGAACTTCTGGCCTCCTCAGCCACACGGTGGCTAGAGGAACACAGCATGAGACTCAGGCATGCCACAGTTAGCACCACTTTGGTAGCTCCTTGGCTTCTTAGCATGAAAATATCAATCACTCACAGCTGTGATGGCCTCCAACCATGGTGAATTATACTATCTATGAAAATGGGTGCATATACGAGTGTCTTTTCCATATAACTACCTCTCTAGAAGACACCGTAAAGCTGACGGGAAATGTGTTTCCCTGGAGCATGCACAACCCGGCTTCTGGAGTCCACTTGTATCAGACAGCATTTCTATGTGCTTTTTGCTCTAGCCTTACACCCACTCAGTGATAGAATGCAAAAAAAAAAAAAAAGGGTTTAGAGAGTAAAGTCAAGCATCCAGAGCACAAGCTCTTCTAGACCATGGATTTAGAGTGTAATCTGAGTACCACAGTGACTCTGGTTCCCACGGTGCCCCATCCCCCGCCCCCCAATGCCCTCACTCTTCTCGGTCTCAGTCAGGATTGCCTTGGCAGTTGACTTGTTTCAAGAAACTACTCTGATAGAACATCCCCATTGTCTCAGTGTGTGGGTGCACCCCTCGCGGTCCTGAGTTCCTGCTCGTGCTCTCTCTCCTTCTGCTCCTGATTTGGACCTTAAGATTTCAGTCCGGTGCTCCAATGTGGGTCTCTGTCTCTGTCTCCTTTCATCGCGGGATAAAACCGGACTTGCTGAGCATAGCGGACAATGAGGACTACTGAGAACTCAAGAACAGTGGCAATGGGTTTTTGATCCTGCTGCACGTACTGGCTTTGGGGGAGCCTAGGCAGTTTGGATGCTCACCTTACTAGACCTGGATGGAGGTGGGTGGTCCTTGGACTCCCCACAGGTCAGGGAACCCTGATTGCTCTTCGAGCTGATGAGGGAGGGGGATTTGATCGGGGGAGGAGAGGGAAATGGGAGGCGGTAGCGGGGAGGAGGCAGAAATCTTTAATAAATAAATAAATTAAAAAAAAGAAACTACTCTGACCTTGTGTCCTCTGCTTCCACAGCTCTCCCTTCACTCCCTTACGACACTTGATCTGAGCATTGCACTCAAATTCATGTCCTTGCAATCTCCTCTCCATGCTCATGTGGGAGTGAGCGTCTCTGGAGGTAAAGTTAGCTGGGAAATTCCTCGGCTTATGGTCAACACATTTTCTCCATTGTACTTAGAATACAGATGGAGGCTGCTTTGTCCCCACACCCAAAATCATCCCAGACATCTAATGTCCCTGATCCTATATCTTGTCTCCCTACCTAGACATTTCATGTTACCTTTCTCCATCACTGTGGCAAACGCCTGAGAACAACCAGTTTGAGAACAAAGAGGGTTGTTTTGGCTCACAGTTTCAGAGGAATCAGTCTACTGCAATGGGAAGAGCAGGCAGAATAGTTCATATCATGCAGGCCAGAAAGCAGAAAGAGTATATGTGCCTGTGCTGACACTGACTGTGCTCCTTCTATTTTACCTGGCTCTGGAACCTAGGGGATGATGCCACCCATACCCAAGGGTGATGCTTCCCTTAATTAATCAGATCATAATGAAATACCCCTGTAGTATACTTCAAAAATCTCCTAGCTGTTTCCCAATCCAGTCAAATTGGCAGTCAAGGTTAACCAACACCATCCTTTACTGATCCATCAGAAAAGGGGTCTGTGTCCCCAAAAGTTATTCATCTAGGCCTTCTTAAGTCTTTCACCATGCTAATATGTCTACACTGGCAATACACTTTACCCACAATGCTACCCCCATCCCACACCACAGAAGTTTCTTTCTGTTCTTTGGCTCCTCTCTGAATAGTCATTTTTTTTTTTGGATTGTAAGAGACAGAGGTCAGGGAAGGTCAGGGGAAAACAGGATCTTGCTGTGGGATAATCTTTTTGTACACTGTGGAAATGTGTCTCTTCCAAGGCACCTCTGATTAGTTTATTAACAAGCCGAACATCCAAACGCTGGAAAAGAAGATAGGCAGGACTTCCAGAAAAAGACAGAAACTCTGAAAAGAAGAGAGGTGGGATTCACCAGCGAGACTCAGAAGGAATCAGACATACAATATGGAGGAGAAATAACAAGACACATGACTGAAAATACATTAATATAAGTAGGTTAATTTAAGTTATAAAAGCTAGTTGGGAACAAGCCTAAGCTAAGACCAAGCTTTCATAATTAATAAGAAAATGCTGTATCATTATTTGGGAGTTGGCATTCCAAAGAAAGAACTGTTTCAGCATCTTCTGGATATAATAGGACTGTTGCATTCATGGGTTCATAGTAGTTGAATTTGCCTGCACAAAACTAGCTGGCCAACACTCTAACGAGGAAGGGGGAAGAATTTGTTAAATGACACCCATAGCTAAGGAGAAACAGACAGTTGATGGTTTCTGGGGGAGACAGAATCAGTTTTATTTAAGGCTATAGCTTCTGGTAGATCAACCACCCATGATCTGGTAGATGGCCCCGCACTTAGGAGTATTTGGCCATACTTAGGAGGAAATGGAGCCAATGGGTTATTTTTGAAAGAAAAGAGAAAGGAAGGGAGAAGACACAAGTTATAGGGGAGGGATATGGGAGGAGCTGGGAAGAGATGGAATGAATATGGTCAAAATGCATTGTATGAATTTCTCAAAAAATTAATGGTTTTTAAAGTTGAACATGCCAGTCTCTAGTCTACTTTGAATTTTGTATTTCTATGACATTATACACCTTCAAGGCAATAGCCACGGTTCTTAGTCAATTACTGTTTGCAGGGTTGTGCCTGGCACAGCATTTGACCTTCACAATGCATTTTAATCTTCAGGGTGGCAGACCCCAAATTCTCAAGGCCAATCACACAGCACATACTCAACAAGTATTTATTGAAAGAATAGAGGGGTTAAGGAGGCTGCACGAAGTGCCCGCCTTGGCCAGAATTCTTCCTAGTGAACTTTCTCTAACAGTCACTCAACAAAGAACTTCTTCCTGCTGACACTCACACTCATTGGCAATAACCAAACATGGTTACATCATGAGCGCCCAGGGGGATGGAGAGTTGTGTGCAGGTCCTCTGAGAGTTACCTGACAGTGGGATCAATGACTCCCCCAGGCACAGGGAGCCTTCCCTCTACCTGTGGCTAATTGAACCCTATTTTATGGTCTCTTAGGTCCTTCTAAGCTTCCATTAATTGCCTGTGTACAGAGCTGGCTCCCTCATTGGGCTCCCCAGGGCAAGGAATTAGCTAGTTGGTATCACATCCCTTCGTCATCCAGCACAGAGCCTGAGTACCCAAGATACTTAGTAAATGGCTGTTGATAAACAATTTCATTCAGTGGTGACTTAGTAATTGAATATCTACAGGGATCAGCAAGTTAGTGAGTTAGTAATAAAATCAGGGGAAGCAAATACCAAAACAGCTATTCCCATACTGTACCCTAAACCATGATGCCCATGCCATTGGTGTTATCCAAGGTGACTTTTAAGAATACAGAAACTAATATCCTGTTATTTATTCGTTTGTTGTTTGTTTACATGCTTGCTTGCTTTGAGACAGGTTCACTTAATTAGCTCAGGCTTTCCTTACACTTGTTATTTAGCCAAAACTGGACTTGAACTCTTGATCCTCCTGCCTCAGCTCCACACCTGGCACCAACTAATTTTTAAATGTTATTCACAGAGCAATAAAGGAGTAGACATTAGGAAACATTTATTTGTATAATCAATCCTTTATACCATTGATAGGACAAATTAGGGGGCTTCAGGTTCAATAAAACAATAAGTAAGTATTAGATGGAGAATTAGAGATGATGTTTGGGTGATGTAGGAGTGTTGTATCAATCTGTTGATTTCATTGGTTAATTAATAAAGAAACTGCTTGGCCTGATAGGTTAGAACATAGGTGGGTGGAGTAAACAGAACAGAATGCTGGGAGGAAGAGGAAGTGAGCTCAGATGCCATAGCTCTCCTCTCAGAGGCAGATGCGATGAAGCTCCAACCCAAGACAGACGTAGGCTAGAATCTCCCTGGTAAGTCACCACCTTGTGGTGCTATACACATTAATAGAAATGGGCCAAGCAGTGTTTATATGAATACAGTTTGTGTGTTGTTATTTTGGGGCATAAGCTAGCCAGGCGGCCGGGAGCTGGGTGGCAGGAACACAGCCCACAGCTCCTTCAACATTTGGGTATAGCAAAAAAACAGGAAACTGCTATATAAATGAGTGAATTTGGAGGTTATAGGTATAAAATGAACAAGGAATGTCCCCTCCTCAAGATTTCATGAACATTTGCCATGCTCTAACTAAATATTGTCCAGTGATAACTCAAGAACCCAAAAAGAAAAAAGTTATCTAATTTTAGATATTAGGGAACTGAAAACTGCCCAAGGGAAGTCTTTGCCCAGTGATGGTAAGAACACAGAAGTCAATGTGGTTGAAGCACTCTTTGTCTCCAAAATCCAAGCTAGCATGCAAGTTTCCTTGACCTTATACTCATTCAGTGTGGAGTCACCCGTTAGAGGACCCGGAGTACAGAAATACCGTTTTTGTAGGGAGTGGATATTGATTTAGAACGAGAAACTGTCACAAATCATTGATTTTGAAAAACTAACAAATCACAAACATCACAAGATTCAGAAAAATAACGTCATATTTTATTAAGCATGTGACACTGCTAAAATATTGTTCTTTCTTACTCTTTGATCACCTCTTTATTACAGGAATTTATTTTAAAAATTACTTCTTTAGAAAAATAGAAAATAATTTAGTCTTTCTCCTACTGTGATCAATCAAGACTTTTAAAAATTATTGTCAATTTACAAATATTCATATGGTGTTTAAAACACATTCTTGGTCACAGCATTTGCTTTTTAGAATATTTGTGAGATTTGGGGAAGACTCTATCAACTTTCATGCAAGAGTTCTAGGGTCTGTGGTCAATTTCAAGCTTTCTCATGTAGAGATTGACCTTAACTGTTCTTTGAATTAAGGCTCCCAGCTGCCCACTTGCCACTAGCACACTCAGTAATATCTTACGGTTTATGTTATCTTCATGCATTTTATTACAAAATTCAGTGTCAAATCAGCAAGATATTCAGAGTAGAACTGTGACCTTTTAAAAAATTTCCCCTAAAGAAATAATACAAGGCATATTTATAATTGTGTATGCAGCATTAATGAGGACATTCTTGAGCGTTGAATACCCAGTTTCCCCAGGTGCTGAAGAGAATCAAGTATTCCTCCTCTTCCTCAGGGTCAGGCAAACTTTCAGATTCTTTTTGCCCCAGCCACAGTTTTCCTCTGATGGGCGCTGGGCAGCTCAGGTTTTCATAATTTTGTGGTGCTGACGTCACCCTGCTCTTGCCTACCAGAGCCACGGTTCATCTGCACAGTGGGTGCAGCATCTTCCCAGACATCAATCCTGTACCATGATGTTAACAGGACCTTAACCGTAAGTGCCGGTGGCAGAGGACCACATCAATTCATCATATTAACCCCCATCTAAACTCACCCTCTACCCACCTTTCCCATAACTTATTTTGAAATGCCAATAGTCATTCAAATAGCACCTGATTCCAAAGGAAGGGTGAAGGGTGATGGAGGGGGAGCGGAAGCCCTTGGAGACAACATCGTAACCAATTGTGCTTAAAACATTTCACTTTGCAGATGTTCTCTAGGCAGATAACCATGACAACACACTGGCAGAATCCCTCCCAGGGCCTTTGTGATGGTTTAACTCTGCAGTATCCACACTGGCTCACATATTTGAGCATTTGATTCCCAGCTGGGGATGCTGTTGGAGGAGGTTGGGGCCCAGCTGGAGACCTTTCTCTGCTTTCTGACTTGAGGTGCACAAAGCAGCGACATCATACTCCTGCTGCCGCACACGCGCATAGCCTTCTCTGTCATAATGGTCGAGGCCCTCTCAAATCATGAGCATAAATCTTCCTACTCCTAAGCTACTTCTGCTCAGGTGTTTGATAACTTTACCTTCGGAAGCATTGGTACGCTTGGCTGCAGGGTCCGGCGGTGCAACCAGAAACCAAATCGGGAAATTCTCTTTTTCTTCCCTCAGCCTGCAGACTCTATGTTCCAAGAAGCATCCGCAGAGCCTGGGGACACCTTCTTGCTCTATATTAGCCACAATTAATAATCAGAAGCAGAGTCACGGCCACTTAACGTATATCAACCACCCTTCTGGGAAAGGACTGCCATCCTCTGGCTCGCTTTTCCCGAGATAGGAAAATTGATAGGTCACCAGTGTCTGTGAATAGCGCTCCGAAGGTACCATATTTATTTTAGCTGCAGCTTCAAGTCAGTGGCTATCTGCACTAGGAGGAGCTTCACTCTATAAAATACGTTTGGTCTTCATTTTTCAAATGCTCCTGAAGGAAGCATATGGTAATCTATTTAGCTTTGCATTCCACGGAGATACTTACTCCCTCCAAAGGCCCTCGTGCTATTTTATTATAAAATTCATGTTCTTTTTATACCCCTGCATATTTGCCCTTCTTTTCAGTTAAAAATACCAGAGGCTGTGAGACGACCCTGTTTACCATCAAATTCATGAGTCACACCCGAAAGTCATTAAATAAAGCAGAAATACTGTTGACTGGGGCCCGGATGAGGATGTGTCTGCAGAGCCCATATCCTTGTAGGTTTCAGACATGAACACTTCTGAATATGTTTTTATTTTATATTAGGGCTCATTCTCGCACAAGCTCTTGATTTGATCTTCTCGTTTGTCTCCTACTGGAAGAGAATCCTTGAATTTTTTTTTCTTGACTGTCCAGTTTTAAAGGCTATATTTCAAAATCTGATTATTTTTCCAGAACCCAATCTGTCTTCTCTTCTCCCACACTCCCTGAAGTAGTGTTATTCAAAATACTGATTTGACATCTTAAATATTCCTAAACCCACTGTCCTTCCCTTCTCCCAAGGTGACCTCAGGATGGAAAACGAAATAGGAGCACGGTCCTCTGAAGTTGCAGTGGGTAGTGATGTCTGCGTTGTAACCAGGGGGGCTGTTTAAGTTGTTTGCTAATATAAACGGAGATAATACAGTTCCCGAAACCTGGTTTGTGGGGAAGCTGGGGTTTCTCTTTTTAAAAAGAACAATCCTTTATTTTCCCAACAAGACACAAACACGAAATATTAGCCCATCCCTTCAAACAGACCGCAGCACCACCACAGAAGGTGTTGGATCTGGTGAGCCGTTCCAGTCAGATACATTTAGAAAACACATCATTTAAATGGCCTCTGCTTGGTTTGTACAATATTTTTAACGGTTTTTTTTTTCCGTTGGTTTCCTAGTTGCACGTTGTCATAAACTTTTGGGTAACGGTGTGGTGGTTCTAAATTTTAAGTATCAGCTGACACACTCTAAAAGGACCTGGAGAGGGAGTCTCAAGGAGAGATTGTCTAGATCAGGCTGGCCTGTGGGCATGTCTGTGGGGGGTTATCTTGCTCACATTAAGTGAGGTGAGAGGACCCAGCCCACTGCGGGTGGTACCACTCCCCAGGAGGGGGATTCTGAACTGCAGAAGAGCAGAGTACACTGCTGAGCACTGCTGAGCATTTATTCATCCCTCTGCCCTTGAGTGTGGATGTCACATGACCAGGCACTTCAAGTCCTCCTATCTCGACTGCCCCTCTGTGCTGCAACCTGGACTTGTGAGTCAGACAAACCTTTTCTTCCTTAAGCTGTTTTGCCAGGGTGTTTCTATCACAGCAACAGGAAAAGAAAACTAAAGCAGGTACCAGCATCAATTTACTTCAATTCTAGCAACAGATTGTGTCATAAGCAGGTAAGGTCTATGGAGTAATGCCACCTCTTCATATACTTAAGACCAGGCTGTTTTCAGGCTGGTGCAGAAAGGATGGACTGGGGCAAATGCGTGGGGCAGAAAGAAAGAATCTCCAGGAGCAGAAATAGAATCTAAAGGAGGGCTAGGGATTCTATTGGCTCAATGAAAGCGAAGATCCAGGAACTACAAGAGGAGAGTACAAAAGGGAGGAATGAGTTGAAGCTGGGAGGTGAATCAGGGCTGCACTCTCTGGAGGCCTAGAAGCCGGAAGATGGGCATGCATTTGAATTCTAGTCAGTGAGAAGCAGGTCTCAGCAAATGCTCTCTTTTCATGGCGAGATGAAAGATCCTGGTTTGCAGGACAGAAAATAAGTTGTTTCCTAGTTGTTTAATAATAGAAGAGGACTGGGGCTGAAGAGATGGCTCAGTGGTTAAGAATACTGGCTGCTCTTGCAGAGAACTGGGTTCATTTCCCAGCACCCACACGGCAGTTCACACCTGTCTGTAAAACCAGTTCCAGAGCTTCTGACACCCTCACATGGGCATACATGTACCAATAAGCATAAAGTAAAAAGAAATAAAGAAATATTGATATTTAAAAAAAAACAATCAGCTGGGCAGTAGTGGTACCACACGCCTTTTATCCCAGCACTCAGGAGGCAGACAGGTGGATCTCCATGAGTTCAAGGTAAGCCTTGTCTACCAAGTGAGTTCTAGGACAGGCTCCAAAGCTACAGTGAAACCCTGTCTTGAAAAAAAAAGTAATAATAATAATAAAAGAAGATGACATGCAAATAAATGGCAAAAACTGAGAAAAGATCTTGCAGTCAGAAGGTGTGGAGCGTCCTTCTGTATATGTGTTACTCTTATTGACTAATGATAAATAAGCCAGTGACTTAGCAGAATAGAGCTAGGCAGGAAAACTAAACTGAATGCTGGGAGAAAGAAGGCAGAGTCAGTGGGATGCCATGTAGCCACCAGAGCAGACAGATGCTGGAACTTTGCCTGGTAAGCCACAGCCCCATGGCAATACACAGATTGATAGAAATGGGTTAATTTAAGATATAAAAGTTAGCCAGAAATATGCTTAAGCTGTTGGCCAAAAGGTATTGCAGTTAATATAGTTTCTGTGTGGTTATTTCAGGTCAGGGCAGCTGGGAATGAATGAGCAGCCTCCATCAACAGATTGGCATGCCAAAATGTGCCCAGCTAAATCCACATAAAACCTGAGAGGGCTTATAAAAATTCTAGATACACACACACAAAATAAACCAGTTTAGCCACATTTTTTCCCAGATAGGCTCTGTATAATGATGGCAAGCAGAAACATGGCTCCTTTAAAAAAATGCAGCTTCCTGGTTCACCAGCACAAAGGGTTCTGAATCTTTTCTGGAGGTCTGGCTAAGGAGCATTTAAATAGGTTTAAATAGGTTTTGTGAGCAGAGTGCTACAACTTGCCTAATGGCAGCATAGACCTGCTATGTGCATGGCTCTCAGAGGCAGCGAAAATGCCTCCACCATGTTGGACTGGGCAGAGCAAGCAGGCAGGACTGCAGACTTGGTTCTACTCATGCCCACTTAGCATTAAAAAACACTCCTGATCAAAAAATAATTAAAGATATACACACAATAAAAACAAATTCAGATGAAAAAGACTTCTAAATGGGTCACAGTGTTGGATAAATATACATAGGCTTGGGAGAGAGAAGAAAAAGAACATAGACAATTTATAAAGAAGCAAATGGTTTTAAAAAATTTTTAAAAATGTCTCTAAAGAGACAGAGTACAGATAGTCATAGATTAAAGGAGTAAAGAAAAATAAGCCATGTAAAGGTGAAATATACAGTCAAGATTATGAATATTATTGTGTTTGTTTTTAATTTTTTGACTGTGAATGAGTTAAGTACAGAGAGAAATGACATTGTACGGGCTGCTAAGATAAACCAACACACATATTTTAAAGGCATCTTGACTTCAAAATTTGGGTCTAAGAATATGTTGCTTTGGAAAAGAGGTTCTACTTTTGTTTTTACAGAGAATGAGAACCTGTATATTCCTTCCAGACTAATGTGGATTGATCAAACAAGACCCACGGAAACAATGGCGCAGGTGGTCCAAGATCCATGACGGCTTCAGGACTGCTGACCGAGATGGACCTACCACACAGGAGACCCCATGACAGACCTGATTAACAGCATCCCCAGTCAGCAGGAAGAAGTTTGGAGATAACAATGCCCAAACCCTAAATGATTGTTTATAAAGATTAGTTTACATTTAAACAAATTGCTATAGCAATGAACACTTTGCAATGGTATGGATCTTTGTTTATTGATACAAACTTAAGGTCAATTTTGTTATTTGTATATTTCTGCTCTTGATTAAGGTATTGTATTTGTGCAGCTCATTTAAAAATGTAATGTATAATTAAGAAATACAGGTTAATAGATAGTCATCTATAATAGTCAAACTTGTAGTTATGTAAGTTAGGTTTTCTAGATATATAGAGATATATTTCATTTAGATAGGAATTCTTCAAATCTTTCAAAGGCTAACACATTATGGCATTTAAATGTTTCAAGAACTTAGGACTTTTCATGACAATTAGATACATCTGCTCCAGGCAGTACCAATTACTTCAAGAGGAAGATGGGCATTGAAGAGGCTCCTATGGAGTTTGGACAAGAAACTGCTCTTGCCTAAACTGCCTGATATTTTGCTATATGAACTAGACATTCAAGACCCACAGAAAAATGACTACTGAACTTTCTTAAAGGTGAGACCATCCTTTGGGGTTCCTACTTCATGAAAGAGTATGCAAGACATTCTGCAGGACACAGAAGAAAGCAACTGATGAACTTTGCCAATACAAGGCATAAGGGATCTTCAAATTTACTGCTTCATGGAAAAGTCTGCTGGACACTATGGACCTGTAGGCTGAAGACTAGATGCCCCAACATTACAGAAAAACTTTGGGTGGCTGTCCAGGCAGCAAGATGTCTCTGTCAATTTTAGAGTTTAGAAGTTGCTTACAATGCACTTCCTGTTTACTTAGGTAATATTATATCCTTCTGATAGAGTTGAACAATAGATAGTTATAGTTTTCCTTAGTTATGATAAAAGACAAAGTAGATATAAATATTGTAACTATAATTCTTGCTTGATAACTATTTTGTTATATGTAATTTTACTATGTTAAAGTTAAAGCCTTCTTTTCATTTAGACAGAAAATGGAAAATGGTGTAGGAAGTCCTTCTTCCCACATATGTGTTACTTTTATTGGTTAATGAATAAAGTTGTTTTAGCCAGTGACTTAGCAGAATAGAGCTAGGCAGGAAAACTAAACTGAATGCTGGGAGAAAGAAGGCAGAGTCAGGGGGACGCCATGTAGCCACCAGAGCAGACAGATGCTGGAACTTTGCCTAGTAAGCCACAGCCACAGATTAATAGAAATGGGTTAATTTAAGATATAAGAGTTAGCCAGAAATATGCTTAAGCTATTGGCCAAATGGTATTGCAATTAATACAGTTTCTGTGTGGTTATTTTGGGTCAGGGAAGCTGGGAAAAAATGAGCAGCCTCTGTCAACAACTAGCCACACCCATCTAGAGTCCAAGTTCAACAGTCCAGAGACACGAGACTGCACAGCATAAGCAAATGAGGCTTCCCACCTAGATGCAATGAAAGGACCCTCAGGGAAGCAATGTGGCCTCAGATCCACTTTCCTTATTTCCCCTCTCTGATACACCCACAAGAAATGGCTTCTTGTCATAGTGAATGAGCAAAAAGAATGTGGGATTCCCTTCTCAGCACAAGCATTTTCTCAGAATTATATAAACAATTCCACCTTACTCCAGTCAGACTGCCGGGTATTTGCTGCTTACCTGACAGTCTGGAGACAGTTTTGCACTTCTCTGGAAGATGGCTTTTAAAACCCCGAGTTTAAGCCTTCAGAACTAGGGTCAAGATTTTTGACCAAGTATCATGCCCCTAGAGCACCAGCTCCCATGGTGTAATGTTAACGCTTTTGACTCTGAACCCAGCAATCTGAGTCTGTATCTCGGTGGAACCTGTTCTTTGAGGAAGAGACCTAACCAGTCATCCTCTTCAGCTCGGATCATGAAATCCAATAGTCAATCATGCCCGTGGACTGGGAATGCTATTATGATGTGTACCCGAGGGAGGGAGAGCTTCACTAGCTAATTCTTTGGAGGAGAAATGTCTGCTTGGAGGTGTCTTTGAGAAACAGCAATGGTTTGAAAGTTGTTTTATTTTCTCAGACTTTTTCCTCTGATCTCCCTTAGACCCGATAGGGGACATTTCCAGATTGGAGACAGGTACCCACAAAACTGCCCCTTCTCTTTAACTTTCTGGCCAGTCCAGGCAGCCTTGTTCTCAATCAAGTTTTCTGTTGTCTCTGTCCATCTCTATCTGTCTCTGTCCATCTCTGTCATCTGTTTCTGTCATCTCTGTCTCTGTTCATCTCTGTCTTATATCTCTGTTATCTCTGTCTCTGTCATCTCTGTCTCTATCTTCATCTCTGTCCATCTCTATCTGTCTCTGTCCATCACTGTCATCTGTTTCTGTCATCTCTGTCTCTGTCTGTCTCTGTTCATCTCTGTCTATCTTCATCTCTGTCCATCTCTTCTCTGCTGCCTGCCCCTTCTCATCCAGCCTTCAAATCAATCTCCCCTTTATTCCCCTTTCAAGAGGAGTAATCATTGTATATACTCCACAGGTACATGTTGAGTAAGGTGGGTTTTGAACCATCATCATAGCTGGCTCTCTCTGCCTCCCTAAATCAGGGTGTAGTGGTTTAAATGAGAACTGTCCCCCATATTTGAACATTGGTTCCCCAGCTGGTGGCGCTGTTTGGGAAGGTTAAGCAGTATGACCTTGCAGGAGGAACTATGCCACTAGGGGTGAGCTTTGAGAGTTTAAGGCTTCATCCCACTTCCATGACACTCTCTGCGCTTTGTGTTTATGGTTAGAGATGTGATTTCTCCATCTCTTGATCTAGCTGCCTGCTGCAAGATCTCCCCCACAATATGGACTCTCCCTCTAGAACCAGAAGCCAAAATAAACTTTCTTTCCTAAGTCACTTCTGGCTATGACATTTCATCACAGCAGGAAAAAGTAACAAACACACAGGGTGACCAATAAAATAAGCCTTCCTAAGATGGGGAATTCAAGATTGTGTGTGTGTGTGTGTGTGTGTGTGTGTGTGTGTGTGTGTGTGTTGTAGGTATGGATTTGATGTAGATGTGATGGTGTGTTTGGTGTAGATGTGAGAGTGTATGCACACATGTGCATGAGGATGTGCACACCCAGAAGCCATAGCAGGATGTTCTCTGTCCCGCTCTGTCTCTGAACCCAGAGCTTAGCTAGCAATCAGTAAGCCTTGGTGATGCCCTCATCTCCCCCCACTCTCCAGCTTGGGTTCCAGGCACATAGGGCCGCACGGGGCCACACACGGCTGTGAAATGTGTATTATATAGCTACTGAGAATTTGAAATAAGCTTCTTATATTTATGCAGCAAGCAGGCAGGCCCACTGAGCCATCCCCCCCAAACAGTATTTTAAATGTTCTTGTTTTTATTTATTTTGATAAGTGGGAGAGCATGTGGAAGCAGCGTAGATTCTCTTGCTTGGAGCGGCCTCTCTAGTTTCCTGTCTCAGACTTACTAGTTATTAGAAGCAAGTTTCTAATCTCCGGGTTCTTTTCTCACTTACACAATGAATGATAATATCAATTCTTACCTCATAAAAATGCTAATATGTGTAAATGCCTCGACCATTGCCTGGCACACGAGAGTCATCAGTTAATGCTGGCTGCTAGAATTAGCAGCTCTTTCAATGACCATTTAAGGGAAACAAGTACAAAATTTGATCTTCTCCCCCAGGACAAATCTAAGTCCCATTTTTAACCCCTCTTTCCATGACAACTACTAAATATATGTTTATAAGTTTATTTTGTGCACTTGTGTGTGTATGTGTGTATCCTGCTGTGTGTGTGTGTGTCCTCTTGTGTGTGTTTGTGTCTTTGTGTGTCCGGGTGTGTGAGGGTATGTGCCCATGTGTGTGTGTGTGTGTGTGTGTGTGTGTGTGTGTACTGTCCTTCTCTATGCCAGGCACTGTTGTAAGGCATGGGTGTGAAAACAGACAAGGTTCTTGTTTTTGTACAGAAAAATGAAAAAGACTTAACAAGTTTAGGAAAAACGTACTTTGGTTGTGATGCACATGAAGGCCTTAATGCAGGGGCCTTATGAAAGAAAAATAATATGTTATAGTGAAGCCATGGTTAGTACAGGGGTTCTCTGGGAAGGTGACATTTTGACTGAAGTCTACTATAACAAAGGAATGATCACAGCCAGAGTCAAGAGAATGGGGCACTAGACAGAGGGGACAAATACAGTCCATCAGGTAACTACCTGAATCCTGTCTGCCTCAGCCATCTATTTAGTCCACGGATCAGGGGACTGTATCAATGGAGAACATCTTGCCAGCACCCTGCTTTTGTAAATAAAGCTTTATTAGACCACAACACGCCCATTCATTTGCATATTGCCTAAAATGTTGTTACCTGCTTCAGCAAAGTTGAACAGTTGAGCCAAAGACAGCGGACCCCACTAGGCTGAAGTATCCACTACCAGGGGAGGCCCTTCTAGAAAAGCCTTGGCCATGTCAGCTTTGTGCCACGAGGCCCTGGAGGGGAGACTTTGGGTGTCTTCCCTGCTCCTCGTGTTGTTCATGACCTGACAGGCTGCTAAAGTTAGCAGGTGAGGGAATCAGATGTCATGAGCCTGTGCCAGTGCAATTTTGCTTGATTTCATTTTTAAACAGTGAAATCTCTTCAGATGAAGCTTCCAGAACACACAGATGCATCGCCGATTCCCACGTACATAGAGCAGGTTGAATCCCATCATAGCCGTCCAGATAAGAGTGACTTTCTGTCCCACCATATGAATTATGATGTTAAAGTGTTAAGATGATGAGGACCAGGCTGGTTCTACACTATGAACTGTGCAGTAGTTCTGGGTAATGTTACCCAATGTGGCAAAGGCAGAACTAGGGGAATTAAAGCTGTTAGTATTCAGGCATCGGTACGGGCCTGACAGGATATGTCCTCAGCTGCAGCCACTAAGAGCACCTCCTGTGCATATTCACTATGTTCCATTTTAAAAGGCAGGCCTTGCCTACCCCCCTCTCCCTCTCTCTTCTGTTACTCTTGTTCCCAGGGATTGGTTTCTGCCCTCTTCTTTGCCCCCTTCTCTGTCCCTTCTTTCTCCTCTTCCAATAAACCTCCCATGTGAGCCCTTTTGAATGGTGTGACCTCTCTTCATGCCATTTTTAAAATTATGACATTGGTTCCCTGACTGGGAATGGCTCTTTTGGTACCTCCTCCTGCCTTCAGGCAGTTTAAGGCACGCTGGGACTCTGGAACCCAGTCCACATATGGTGGTCTTGCCTCTCTGGATGGCTGGGTCCCTTCATCCAGCACCAATATGATTGGTAAGCCCCTCCCCTTCCCCAGCTCTGGCTATTTCCCACAAGTAAGAACCCATCTCTTGAGCACAGGTCTCACCTGTCAGCCTCTTTAAGCCCTGGCACCAGGCAACCATGGCTCTCTTGGGCTGAGTCCTTGACACCCACCCTTTGTGTGATGACTCACTGTGTGGCCTGTTCCTTTCTCTTTTCTTGGACCCTTGGGTCCTTTGGGCTTTGTCCTTCAGCCCCCACTCCTTGAGTGATGACTCTTACAGTGTCTTTCCCACTTGATTCTCCCTTGATAAAAGTCACTGGATCTTGTTCTGCCTCACTCATGGGGAATAAACCTACCAAAAATCTGCTTCTGGTCACTTTATATTCTGATATTTTACAGAACCTTTGTGATACTCACTGTGGGTGGCACCATTCCTTAGGCAGGGTGTCCTATGTTGCTGAATTGTGTGAGAGTGGAGACATTGGTCTGAGTATAAGAAAGAAGGGAGGAAGGGAGAGAGGGAAGGAGGAAGGGAGGGAGGGAGGAAAAAAGAAGGAAGGAGGGAAGGAAGGAAGGAAGGAAGGAAGGGATCATGCATTCGTTTCTTTCTGCTCTTTCCTGTGGTTGTGATGGGGCCAGTTGTTTGAAGTTCTTGCCTTGACATGATGCTAGACTATAACCTGTAATTATTGGTTTAAACAAACTCTTTTCTTTCCTAAGTTTCTTTTGGCCAGGAAACTTGATCGCAGCAGCAGAAATAAAATAACTCCACTCTGCATCCCTATTCTGGATGTGATTGTTAAAACTACCTCTAGATTGTCCCAGTGTTCCTGAGGGTGCTGTGGAGATGGGAGAGCAGACATGACTCCATTCCACTGAGGAGGGTCATGTATTCTACAAACCTCTTCCTCTTCCTAGGAGAACCTGAGTTATCCTCAAATTCATACTCAGAGGTCAGGGATCGGAACGAGCCAGCCCTTCAGTTCAAGTCATCCTACATCAGTGGTTCTCAACCTGTAGATCGTGGCCCCTCGTGGGTTGAATGACCCTTCACATGGGTCGCATATCCTGCATATCAGATATTCACGTTACAATTCATAACAGTGGAAGAATTACAGTTATGAAGTAGCAACAAAATAATTTTGTGCTTGGGGTCTCTACAGCATGAGGACAGACTGTACTGAAGGGTCATGGCATTAGAAAGGTTGAAAATCACTGTCCTGTATGCATTTAATCTCCAGTGGGATGAGATTTGCAGTCAGAGATAGTGTGTTAGTTATCCCTGATAACAATCTGGAAAATGAGCTCTCCCATACAAGGAAAACTTTTGTAATATTGCAGGTCCAGGGCAATGTTCTGTCTTTAGACTTTGGTTGCTACAGTGGCTGTTGCCTGAATAAATACCCCTCTGGGCATGCGTGCCATCAGAGGATGGCCATTCCCACATTGCTCATCCATCAAAGATGGCAAGAAGCCTGTGAATTCTCTCTCTACTGTTGACAAAAGTTGAACTATGCCTGTCTACACATCATCCCTGCTCAGGTACAGTCAGCACCCAGAGCGTGAACACAGGCAGGTAGCCTTCTTGGCTAAGAAGACAGAAGAACTCAGAGTAAGGAGGGACAAGGAAAGTCAGAGGGGCCATCACCCACATGGGTCAGTCCTTTCAATAATAAAAGGAAAATAGCATTGATGCGAACTCTTGGGATGGAAAACTTACAACATTGTTACTTGGGCTTAATTAGGTATTAGATCTAAATATTCAGTGGTGGGTTGTGTATTTTATATCCCCCAAATCACTTGACTTTTAAGAGGGGGTTTCGAGAGGACTGGCCTAGGTTTGCCTGGAACTGTGTGGTTTAGGCCAGCCTTGAACCCTTGCTCCTTCTGCTCCAGCCTCCATAGTACTGGAACTAAGGTGTGAGCGACCATGTCTAGCTCAGCACAGTTTTTCATTGTAGCATATTATTTCATTGTATAATCAGGCAACTTCAGCAATAATTACAAGCAAGGACTCCTGGGTTGTGAGACAGAAACCTATCAACATACGTGTACACTTATGCATACATATATGAACATATACATATGGCACAATATAAATACCCTTGGTTCACATTTCAGCTTTCTATCAAAGTGATCAATATCTAAAGACAAAGAAAATGTTTTTCATGGAAAAGTTTCATAGCTTCCTTTCAAAACCCGAAGCATTTGACATTATCACTAGACCCATTTTCTTAAGAGACAACAATGCCTTGGAGCATGGTGAAAGGCGTCTTCTCATCCCCCTCCCCCATCCATGATACGCTGCTCTTTCCCCACCCACATCTGGTTAACTGCCTGAGATGTGCAGGCAGCTGTGAGATTGCAACCTCTCCTATAATTTTATCCACGTGTTCATCTCTTCTTCAGCCCAGCCAAGTCTCTTTGCACTTCCAAATAATCTTGCCCAAAATGCATTATTTCCGCAACAATTTGCCTGACTAATCTTATGTAAAGTTCTCCTTTCTGCTGTTTTTCTCACTCACATATATAACACCTCCGACTTGGTAACATTTCCTCCAATTGCATGAAGTGGAACAAATATATGTGACCTAGAAAATGCAGGGAACCAGGCTAGAGATGGCTCAGCAGTTAAGAGTCAGTAGTGGCTTCCCGGAACCTACACAGTGGCTCTCAACTGTCTGTCATCCCAGTTCCAGAAAGCCTGACACACCTTCCTGACCTCCCCAGTATTACACACAGAGAGGCACACACACGCATAGTATCTCCAATCTCTCTGGTTATGTTTTCAGCCACAGCTATGCTGAGAGGTGGTTATGGAGGAGAGGTTACATCATCATAGAAAAGTCAACTCTTTTCTTTATTTCCTGAGAGATGGTCTTATGTAGCCCAGGCTGGCCTCTAACTCACTGTATAACCCAGAATGTCCTTGAACTACTGATTTTACTGCCTCTACCTCCACAGTGTTGGAATAACAGGACTGTTAATTTGCAAAAGAAAGTCATCTATAAAACAAAATAGAGAACCTGGCATGGTAGCACTCACCTATAGTCCCAAGACTCTAGAGGCAGAGACAAATCACTGAGTTACTAAGACAGCCTAGACTACATGAAACCTTGTCTTAAAACATTTTATGTGTGTGTGTATATGTATGTGTGTTTGTGTATCTATACATAAAATAAAAAAAAATCAAAATTTAACCACCAATGGCAATGAACATGTTTTCATAGAGAAGAAGTCATTTTAAATATCCTATTTAGGTAAAGACCACCCTTCAAATAGCGCCTGTTTGGCTTATAAGTCATGTGTGGAGTTGGCTTCTGCTATTTCATTGAAGATTTGATTTTTGTTCTTGTTGTTTTGTTTCTTAAGAAGTAACTTTGTCATACTGTCACCAATGTGCAAAAGTGAATTTAAGGAGCATCAGCCGGCGCTGGATTCATTCTGGCAGCAGCACAATTCCAAAATTATTGGAAAATTCACTCTTTCGCCAAAGAAGAGTCAGTGGGACTTTGTAGAAATGCTTCCTTGGAGCTGGAGAAAAAAACGACAGTGGAGTGAGAGAAGGAAGAGATGAAAGTTGGATGGGTTCAGAGAGGCATCTGGTGGCTCTTCCATCAGATCTGCTCTCTCGTGCACCAGAATCACCCTGTGGAGTTGTTGCATGAGCTGCTCTCCAGTCTGGATGGACCAATACTGATGGGGCAGAGAGAACAACCAGGAAGCAAGGGATAGCCTTGAACTGAATGTGAGAGTACACGCGATACAGCGAGGTGATGCTTGGATAGCTGCAGGATTGTCTTCTAAGAGCTTGTGTAACTTTAAGGCAGTTGAAGCACAAGGCTCACGTGAACCACCACTATTTGTCATTGTGTGGACAGATCTTGCCCTCTTAGTGGAGAGTTTTCACCTGACCATAGAGAAGATTCCTTCAGTTGTATGGGGCAGGGGCTCCACGGATGTCCTATTGTAGTTTATAAAGGACATCAGTGGACTGTGGTGATGAAGTGTGGAGCTTCCAAAGAGTCTCTCTCTAGCTGAGAGGATGACTGTTTGTCTGTTTATTGTCTTATAGTTGAGAGTAACCAATTGTGAAGGTAAGAAAAGAAGATGTTTATTTTAGAAGCCTCCATACCCAGGTACAGTAAGACTTTGCCTGAATGCCTCTGTGAGGAAAGAAAATGGGCAATGAACAAAGACCCAGAACAGGCTCTCTCGGGCTCTCATTTACACTTACCAATTAAACCCTTTGTTTTGACTCCCAGGCAATTGTTACTGATACAGGGAGATCCTACACGCCCTTGACCCAGTTTCTCTGGGAGGAAACATCTTGCAAAGCCATGGTGCGACATCACAGGCAGGACACTGACAGTGATAAATACCCCTTGCTTCCTCCACTGCAAGCACCCTTCACACTGCCCTTCAGTAGCCTCTCTCTCCTGCCCTTGGTAGAAGTCCAGCTTCCCTACTGTTGTGTCAACTTTTCCTGGGAGGTGAGCAAATGTCTGTTCACCCCAGATAGAATCCACCCACAAAAAAATAACCCAAAGAATCTTCCATCCAAATATAGCCTGGTGAAAGCAGAGAGTTCGCTTGGGGTTAGTCATAGGAACATGCGAGGGAGCACCTACAGGATCATGGGATTCTTGGGAAAGACAGCACGACTGAAGACAATGCCCCCATTTCCCAGCAACCATTAACTCATTTATATATCCTCAATGGGGACGTCAATCCTCATGTTCCATGACAGGTCATCAGTGGCCCAGCCTTTTCCTGGTCACGTGTAGGTAATTACAATCCTAAGATTACAGAGGAGCAAAGACTTTGTCACACCAAGAGCATAGTTTTCCAACACCCCCATCGCTTTATACAGAGCTGGCTAGGAGGTCTGGTTCCCAGAGACCTCCACTGCTGCCTTTCCGGCTGAGGGTAGGGTATGCCATCCTGCTGTTACCACACACCCACAGATGCCCTGAGGGGAGGGGTAATCATGAAAATCCAGATGTTTGTTTCCCACCTTTCTGGCTCCTGAGTCTTCCAGAAGCCTCAGCACATCTTCCTGGGGCAAAGAGGTGGTTTCCCGCCAGGCGGAGGGTGGAGCAAGGTTTTGTTTCTATGGAGTTTGGCTGACATGGAATGATTATCACTGAAGCTGCCCCTGGCACTAAGCTGCCCCTGGTCATGTAATCTGAGAAAGCCAGGTGTGTTGTGTGCGTGTGTGTGGGCCTGTGAGTGTTAGGCTCCTTCAGACCCAAATCTACTTTGTACTTGAAGGTTCACAGCACAAGGAATACCCCCAGGATATCACTAGCACATCAACCCTGGAGCCTCACTTGCCTTCTCTGGGTGAGCCTCATTCCCTTGACTCTTTACAACATTTTCACGACAGACCCTCCTCATACTTATGTACACCTATGCACATATATGCTGTGTTAGTTGCATTTTTATGCTATGACAAAGACACAAACATCTGACACAAGCTATTTAAGAGGGGCATCTATTTCAACTCATGATCTCCAAGATTTTCATTGGCTCCACTGACTATAGGTCAGTGGCAGGACAGTATGGTCAGAGGAAAATGTGGCCAAGGCTACTCACATTGTAGTTGACAAGCAGCAGAGAAGTGGGAATGCAGGATACATTCTACATGGTGTACATGTTGTAACTGGAATATATAAGGAATTTATTCGTAGATTAGGTGAGATCCAATATGGTCCAGCCACTTCCTAAATGTATGGTGATATTTGTTTGTGCTCTAGCAAATAAAGCTTGCCTAAAGATTAGAGGGTGTATTTCAGCACATGGGAGGCATTACCTTTAGTCCTAGCACCAGGGAAGTGGAAACAGGAAGTGATACGGCTAGGCAGAGAGAGGAATATAAGGTGGGAGGAAACAAGAGCTCAACCCCTTTCAGCCAGAGATTTTATAGAGGTAAGAACTCTAGTGACTGGCTACTCTGCTTCTTTGATATTACATCTTTCACCCTCACTATCTAACTCTGAGTTTTTATTATTAAGACTAATTAGAATTCATGCTACATCTGGAGCCCAACATGGAGCCCAAACCCACAACACTGAGATTAAGAGTCTCATGCTCTACCAAAAGACCCATATGAAAGCCTGTGAAGGGCATTTCATAGCCAAATCATTTCATACACATGTATATGTAGGTATGTATGTTTGTAAACATAATATACACATTCTTTGTATGCAAAATATTCAAAATCTTCATTGTGGAAAATTATATATATTCTCTTCCCTTGGTACATTAAAAATATTTTCAGTTCCCCATGCACAACAGATTTCAATAACCTTGAAAACTATTTTTTTAATGTAGACACTCACTAAACTATCTGTTAGCTTTCATCCAACTGCAAGCAGCACCCATCAAAATCCAAGTGGTAGCTATTAGGAATACATAGTGAATTTAACAAATAATAGACCTAATTATTTCAGAAACAAACCCCAGTTTACCTTGACTGCCATTTTCAGTCCATGCATAAGCGCACACAGGTCCCTGGTGACAAGAGATTTTGATCACATCTACTGTTTTCTTCTTTAGGGCAAGAAGTTTTCTTTGCCTGATTTTTTCAGAGCCTAAAAGTAAAGTCAAGATTTTGTGATGATAGACACTAGTGTGGGGTAGCGTCTATCCTGCTTTGTTAGGGCAAAAAAGATGAAAATACAGAAAAGGGGATGGATTTTCAATAGCTTTCCCCATAGAGTGTATTTTCTGATTTTTAAGGAAAGTTTATTTACTGGAGAGGTGGTTCAGTAGGTTTGGGCCTCACAAGTCTGTTGTTCTGGGCTCAGATCTCTAGAATGGGTATCCTGTCACAGGAGTTTGTAATCCCCATGCTCCCATAGTGAAAGTGAAGGCAGGAGCAGAGATCCCCAGAAGCCTGCAGTCCAACTAGCCTTGTGGACAAAGTAAGGGACAACAAGAGACCTTGTCTTAAGGTGGGATACACCTTAGGTTGTCTTGTCTCTACATAGTACTGTACCCACATTTAATACACATACATGCATTAATACATTCACACCCATGTATGCACACATACATGCACATATACTTAAACACATACATATACACATGCATGCATACACATGAGCATAAATAAGCATGCATGCACACACACACTTGAATACACACATATATACACACACATTCATACACACTTGCATGCAGAAACATGTTGTTTTTAAACTAAATCTCAGTCTTACCATTTTACCAATAAAGACTCAGAAGTCATACACTGGGGTGAGAACCTGTAGCTCAGAAAGGCAACCAGCCATCCTTCTTCTTTGTCTGATGTACTATAAAGAGCTCCTCTTCCACTGCCCCAAACTGCCCTCCTAATTACTTCCTTGCCATTCTCTATGAGTTTTCCAGACTTCCTCCTACTCTCCATGACTACTTCCTATCAACTAGTTTCTTGCTCAGCCTCTTGACCCAAGGTTGATTTTATTTAATTAACACAATCTCGGGGTTCACAGTGTGACCAAATATCCTGCAACATACACACATGCACACACTTGCACACACACACACACACACACACACACACACACACTTGTACACACATATATGTATACACACAAAAAAAAATTTTGAAAAAGAAAGTTCACAAATATAAGTCACTGACCTTGTGTGAAGACAGAGGGGAATGGTCCATTTTTTCTTTTTAAAAACTTTATTTTTAAAGTTTATACAAGTATACCTTATATGTTGAGCATGTTCCTCCTCACTGCCTTCTCTGTCCTCACCTCTCTGCCTCTCCATCAGCCCTTTTGTCCTCCTAGAAGGCTTCACTCTATGATGTGGGAAGGTCATATGTCTATCTGTTGCTTTCATTGGTTAGTTAATAAAGAAACTGCTTGGCCTGATAGGTCAGAACATAGGTGGGTGGAGTAAACAGAATAGAATACTGGGAAGAAGGGAAGTGAGGTCAGACGTCATGGCGCCAGCCACCAGGTCAGACATGCTGAATCTTTCCTGGTAAGCCATCACCTCGTGGCGCTACACAGATTATTAGAAATGGGTTAATCAAGATATGAGAGTTAGCCAAGAAGAGGCTAGATATAATGGGTCAAGCAGTGTTTAAATGTTGTTATTTCGGGTGGAAAGCTAGCCGTGCACGAGCTGGGCAGGAATGCAGCCCACTGTTCTCACTACAACTCTACTTTCATGTCACAAACATACATGAATGTATATATTTATATGAAATCTAGGGTGTACAACTGGGTGAAAACATGACTTTGTCTTTCTGCACCTGTCTTAATTCACTTGATTCGATGATCTCTGGTTGCCTCCATTTTCCTGGGGATGACGTGGTTTTGTTGTCCTTTGTGGCTGGAATGTTTCTTTTGTGCACACACACATACCCTCTTTTCTTTACACATTCCTCTGCTTGGGTGTTGATTTCCAGGCTCTCTCTTTCCACCCTGTTGAATTTCTTGTTGTTTCTATTGCTGTACTGTATATTCCAAGCTAGCCGGCCTTGAGCTTCTGAATAATTCTTCCCTCTCCACCTCCAACCTCTTGGCTTACAGACACATGCTGCAACAATGATGATGATAATATCATTTTTGTTCTCATGGGTTCTGGAAACATCAGGCTTAAATAACGAATACCCAGTTATTCACCTCCACTCCTACTCTTAACTTGGTCATCCTTCAGCCTTCTGTGAGAATCCAAACCAGGCATGATGCCCACAAGAGAGACAGTCACAGCCTAAAATCTTGTCATCTTCCACACACTGTCTTTGCAAGAGTTGGAAGCAAGTCTTAGATTTTCAGAAGGGTGATTCTTTAAGCTCAGTAAAGTTGACACCCGTCCTCCTAGTCCCCTCCTCTAACTATGCACCCAGTTCTTCTGGGATTATGAGAACCTATGCACAGGTCAGTCATGGAATTTGTTTCTTGAGTTGTTTGAGGGCAGGAATGAATGTCTTATTGGATTTGATTTAGCATGCCTAGTACCCAGCAGGTGACAGACACTGGGCATCACATGTCATCCATGATGAATCTTCTAGCAACGGACTTATTCGGAAAACAAAAGAGCATTTGAGTGCTCTTTAGGAAAGGAGACCCAGAAGGGCCGAGAAGAGAGCAGCAGAGAAGCTCGGCTGCTGTGGATTTTAAACCCACACAGATGCTCATGGTAGCATCATTTGTTTGTTTTTCGGCATCAACAAGTCAGAAACAGCCTAACCAAACAGCACAAAATGAACAGGACCCGCAGCGGTTTTAAAGGAATACATATTGACACTAGGGAACCTCAGAAACATGGCTGAAGGAGAAAAGCAAATTACATATTATGTTCTACTCAAGGACACTTCTAGATAAAAGCAAACAGAGCACTAAGCAATTCTATACCGTTCATGTAAGAATAACAAAACAATTACATGCATTTTCTCAGGGAGTATAGCATAGAGGTTATTTATGCCATTACAAAAAGTGTTCAGTCACTTTAGGGCTGCAGGGGGTGGGTGGTTACTGTAAATCTGAGGCCTTGGTTCAAACTCCAGTACCACAAGAATATAGACAGACAGATGGACAGACGGATGGACAGACAGACAGACAGATAGACAAAATGTTCAGAAAACCACATTTAAAGGTTTTAAATATTTTCCTTGGGGGAAGAATGGTGGGAAAAAATAGGCTGAGACCAAAGGGGACTTGACCAATATTTTTAAAAAAATGTTTTTTTGACCTTTGTATCTGCGTGTGAGCATATGTGTGTGCATGTGGGTATATCTGTGTGCAAGTGTGTGTGCCCAGTGTGTGTGCACACATGCGCATGTGCACATGCCTGTGTGTTCATGTGTATGCCACAGCACATGTGTGGAAGTCAGAGAAGAACCCTTACCTCCCACTTTGTTTGATACAGGATCTATGTTTTTACGACCATGGATACCAAGCTAGCTGGCCCAAGTTTCTGGGAAGTTCTCCTTTCTCATCCCACGATAGACAAACTGGAGCAGGCTGTATGTACTACCATGGTCAGTTTCCTATGGGTCATAGGAACCCGAATTCAGATCCTCACTGTCATGTGCAAGCTCTTTGTCCAAGGGGCCACCTCCCCAGCTCTTGATTCATATTCTGATTGTTCATTTCTATTCTTTTTAGAGTATCTAGGTGCAAATATCACACTTATTACTTTCATGGTTAAACACTTTTTTCTTTTATATGCTGAAAACTGATAGATTCCTAGACTGGGTGCTTCCATGTTGTGATGCCCCCTCCCAGAGTTCCAGAATATCATGTGAAGATTTGTGAGCTATTTCCACCCCCTTCTTAATCCAGAGCATTGAAAAACACTCGCAAAGGATAGTTACTGTTCAGGCCAACCCTCCCCGTTCTGGAACCTTCTCTCTGTTTGTCAACTGCCAGCACTGACATTCTCTCTCACTTCCCACGGTCTGGCAGCAGAGAAGAGAACCGGAGCCAGCTTGATTCCCCCTCTGAAGAAACAGCTTTGCAGTCTGCACTGTGTTTTCAGGGAACTAATAAAAGTGCAAACCCCACCCCCAAATGCCCGAGTGTGTGTTACGATGGGGGGAGTCTGCCTCGTGGTGGAAGTGAGCCATCCACATCCACCATCAGAGTGGTTATCTCATACCAGTACCTCAGCGCTTGATGGAAGGATACGACAGTGCACCCCAAACACTTCCAGACTCACCTCCTATTTCTAGAAGTTTACAATTAAAAGCAGGCAATAGGAATATATATGCTTTGTAATTAAAAAAAAAAAACTAATGCTGGCAAGTGCTAAGCACCCCATTGTCTCCAGGAGCCAAGGCCTGCTGTAACAACGCCCACTTCACAGGTGAGTTGACTGAGGTGAGGTGCAGCGCCATGATGGCTGTCTGGCTCTAACCACTTTCTTTCCAGCTCCCTGACAGCATTTCCTGCCTGGCTCTCAGCACATGCAAACCCTCAACAAACATTTCTCAAATTCATGAAAGCTTTATGTATGATAGGCTAAAGGGTGCTGTGTAAGAGCAACAGTCAAGTTAACTACTCAAGGTAGTGACACTGAATGTCATGACCTTAGCTAGAAAGGCGGCATAGGGACAGTCTTGAAGATGGCGAGCTTCTGATGGGGAGACATTTCTCTGCCTTTCTACATCTTCCCCTTTGGATGGAAGATTCTCACTCAGCCTCTAGGTTGGCTGCCCCACCCTCTGCATGTGATAGAAAACTGCTCCTTCAATTAGCGAGTAACCAGCTGACTCTGTTGACTAGCTGGGTGGGCCTGACCTCATCAGATGAGTCTGAGAAGGTGAAGCATCAGAGGGCACAGTCCTTGTTGCCCCAGTAACCCGACATACCATGTGCTGTCTCTAGGGCTCAAGACAAAGCTGTGAGTGACCTCTGGGTTCTGTGAGAGGTTTCTGATAGACATGTAGCAAAAAGGGGGTGGGGAGTGTTGGTCATACACCCACAGGAAATGATCTATGCTGACCACCAGGGGACCAGAGATCAGATGGGGGTCCTAGCTTCCACCAACACCCGGGTGACACTCGGGAGATACCCTGAGCAGAGAGCCCAGTTTAAACCATGTCCTGGTTCCTAGCCAATGGGAGCTGCAAGTTCCAACATTTTTACTGTTTTAAGCTACTAATTTAGTCCTCATTTTTCATATATGAATATAAGACTAATTGGACAGTGATGCATCCTATAAGATTATAAAACTTAATAAAGATGAATTGTTTAGCACTTATAAGATTCTAATATACATTTCTGGCTTCCTTGTGAGCTATGAAGCTGCACACTTGCTTG
This sequence comes from Microtus oregoni, assembly GCF_018167655.1. Lineage (NCBI taxonomy): Eukaryota > Metazoa > Chordata > Mammalia > Rodentia > Cricetidae > Microtus > Microtus oregoni. The sequence continues at coordinate 689,479 of NW_024543079.1, forward strand.
TCTGAGATATTAGTGTGAGGGTTGGGATTTCAATGCCCATCTAATGCAACAGGCTTCGGTCGACCAGGGCATAATCCAATCGACTGTATCATCATCAGAGCCTCAGAAAAACCAACCGAGATTTTGCTGTCCTAGTTAAGGGCAGGCTATTCCAGGGAAGAATTTAAGTAACATAGACTTTGTATTTATTTAGTTTGGGTTTTGTCCCAGACAGTGTTTCCTGTAGCCTAGGCTAGCCTTGAAGCCCTGTTCCTCCTGCTCCTACCTCCCCAGTTCTGGGATGATGTTAGGCTTCATCATTGCATCCTGCTAAATCAAGGCTGCTCTTGAGCTGATCCTCCTGTCTCCACCTCCCAAGCGCTGGGATTACAGGTTTGCACCATCCCTCCATGCTAAGAAATGTATCCTTTTCAAAAGAATGGAAGGATACTCCCCTGATAGCTAAGAATGTTGGAGGCGAGGTGAGAGTCTCGTGTTTGATTAGATTCAATAAAAGTAAATAATGAATGAGAAAGAGGTCGCACAAGCCTGCACTGGAGCAGCCGATTCTGTGGGGCCCCACCCTGCTTAAGAAGCATCCATCCCCAGCACCGCCACTATCTCTCAGGTCAGAGGAGGAAGAACATCCGCATTGATGGAGAACCAGCCGCTCCCCCAACCCCATCTCACTTCAGGGCTTCCTCTGCAGCCTCCCTTTTTCCAAAGAGAATTCCTATTTTATCATTAAAACTGCTGAGCGCAACCCTGCTAATAGACGAATATTGCTCGCACACACAGAAAAGGAGCTAATGCGATCAAACACAACACTAATATTAAATTACTGTAACTCATTTACCTCGCCTGGGCGTGCTGGGCCCCCTCCCCTCTGTGAGCGCTCCTGCATGCACACAAAATCTATAAACTCTTCCCCATAACACAAAAGCTTCCTCTCTGATGTGGATAAGGAAGAGGACAGTCACTCTCTCCTGACATATTTGTTCTTTAAAAACAAATCAATGGCGCGGGGATTTGGCACCTGAATGCGGCGCCTGGGCTTGATGAGGCAAAGATTGTCTTCATTAAGGACATTAATATTCATAGGGAGTAGAAAATCTGACACAAGAGAGGACTCGCTAACCTTTTCTCATATTAGATTTTTACTTCTTAACACAATTACAGTCCGGCAATGACTTAATTAATGCCGCTTGTCGTCAGCCGCCTTTAAAGGGCTGTCAATTTGGTCCTGCTGAGGCTGTCAAGGAAACAGAAAGACAGTCATCTTGGTGAAAAAGACATAGGAAGAAATTCGAACACTTAATAATATTCAAAATGCTAAGCAAAGTCACATATCAACTGGGACGGAGGAAAGCTTTGTCTTCTTCCTGCCTTCTTGTTGCATGTGGCTCAGTAATGGTGGGATTGGGAGTGACCACTGCAGGAAAGGATGGGACAAAGAACTCCAGGAAGAGGGAGAAAAATTCCCTACTCAACAACAGCGACATGTCCGCAGCCTGCAAGGCTCCTGTGAAGTCGCAGACTGTGGCAGTGAAAACTGTGAGAACTGTAGGAACAGACTATTGAGAAACTTCTCTGTCCACGGGAGGATAACAGTCTGTAGGAGTCTGTCTTCAGCTCAGTGGGTGCACACCTGAGTTCTGCAAACCAATATATCTCCTGAGATACTTTGCTTTCCTTCACCCAGAGCGTGTTGAAATTTTGGCTCAAGAAGTGACTGAGAGATCATGTTTCAGGTTGCATCCTTTCCTGGAAGATTCAGAATGTTCTGGAATGCTATATCTTTGTGCCTTTGCAGTCATACTGCAGAGTCAGAGCCCTGGAATGTCCCTCATGCTTTACTGTGACTCCCATCTGCTTGACTTCCTTCCCTTTCTTGTCCTTCCCGCTAGTCCTTCCAAATGAATATGACCAACGTCATCTTGACTTCACCTGTCTCCAACCTCCTCAGGCCTTTCCAGGGGGGTCAAGCTTTGTATGCAGTTGAAGAATTGGCAACCTGAACAAGCTGTGGTGTTCCCTAAGACAAGATACTGGTTATTCCATGGTTATGGTTCTTGCCGTGTGTAGAAATCTCCCCCCTGCCCCAGCTTTTAGTCTGCCTCAATGCTTCTTGGCCATGATGTTACTGGCAGATGGACCTGAATAGTTCTCAGTGGTAGGAGCCATTCTGCACACCTTAGTGCCTTCAGTAATATTGTAGTGAAATCCTGCAAAAGTCTATTTAATAATTAAGAGATGCAATGGAAAAACAGACATGAATACAGAACAAGGCAGATGCCTCTGCTCATCCAGCTGCCACTGACCCATGGTTCTGCCCGAGGGGAAAGAGGACTGGCCACAAAAGCCTCTCTGCCACCTGCTCTGTCTCTGACCCTTCTTCTTATTTTATCTGGTCACTTCTCCAAAGAAAATCACACCCAAGGCAAATCACCCCAAAAATTGTTGGCTAAATGAATCGAGCTCCCACAACACAGCATCCTTGAACTTCCACTCTTAGATGCCAGTAGCACCCCAATGCCCCCTCAATGATATAATCTCTAAAAATTAGGGACATGGCTTTGTAGGTAAAGTACTTACTACAGAAGTTTTGGGAACTGAGCTCAGATGTTCAATTGTCACATAAAAAGTCAGACACTGACACACACCACAGCTTCAGCACTATAAGGAGCCATGTGACAATGTGAGTGTGAACTACCCTTCACAGGCTCATGGCTGCTGTGCTGTTTGAGGTTATGGAACCTTTAGGAGTGTGCCCATGCTGGAGGAAGTATGACCCTGGGGCCAGGATTTGAGAGTTTGAAGCCTCACCCTTTTTCCTTCCTTCCTTCCTTCCTTCCTTCCTTCCTTCCTTCCTCTCTCCCCCCTTCCTGTCTCTCTGATTCCTGTGTGAAAGAAATTGTAATCAGCTAACTTCCTGCTTCTTCCACTTCAACCATGTCTTTCCTGCCATGGTAGACTCTAGCGCCTTTGGGATATTAGGTCATAATAAACCCTTTCTTAATTAAACTGATATTATCATGATATTTTATCACGAAAAGTTACCGATACAGGTGGAGACAAGAGGATCTCAAGAGCTTGCCCATCAGCCAGTCTAGCTAAATCAGTGGGCTCCATGTTCAGCAAGAGACCCTCCTCAAAACATGAGGTGGAGAGAAACAGAGGAAGATACCCAGCCTTGACCCTGACCTCTGCACCTGAATATACATACACACATGCATACACCATGCAAGCAGGGTGTCTCCAGACATTACCAAGGGTGTCTCGGGGCAAAAGTCACTTTGTGCTGAGGACCTCTCAGAACAAACCCCTTCATCCTCCTCCACCTTCAGCACCCCACAGTGAAGGGTCTGTCCTGACCATTGTCCACTGTCCCCTACTCCTACTGTGGCTTCCTATGTGTTTCATATCCCATGTGCCACGACAGAGTATGTATTTATGTCTTTTCTCAATAGCATGAGAGTAGAGCTACTGTAAACACAATTTAAATAATACAGGATTTCACAGCCCACTGTAAGGCAAGCTTCTTTTTTCCCTTTATCAGTAGTGACTTTCTTAAATGTGGTCTCCCAAGATAGAAAGGGAAGCTACTTTGTCATGCTGTCAGTGAGGGGTCACTCAGCGTGACAGGTGCCTTCTGGGTGGCCATGTGGTTCTGATTTCTGTACTTATAGGTTTCAAAGATTTGTCTCAATTGTCGCACTCTGGATCTTGACTTTTTATAGAGAAAATATGAACAAGTTTGTAAGAGAATGACCTTAGATTGGTACCTTTGTGTTTGTAGGAGTTGCTACCAGCGTTGTCTCTCCCATAAAGCCACAGAGGGAGACTGGATGTTTTGTTTCCTCTGGATGCTTCCAGCATCTTATGATGTACAGGACAGCCCCTACCACAACGAACAGTCCATGCTCAAATGCTCACAGAACCACGGTAGAGAATCCCCGAAGCATTCTGGGAGCTGTAAAGAGGATTTCAGACTGTATCAAGAGCCTTAGCCAAGAAGTGACTAGAGGAAAATGTCCTTGGACAAAACATCACTTGCTCAAGCTGGGAATCCCAGGGTGGAGTGTTGTGCTTGTGTTGGACAGAGGTGAAGTCAAACTGAGCAAAGAAAGTCACTCATTTGTACCAAGAGGGGCAGAAGGAGCGAAGGAAATTCCTGGAGGGCACTGCTTGGCCCAACAGAAAATCTTTCTGGTACTTGCTTACTCAAATTAGGGAGCATGTAGGAGCTTAGGGAATCAACTCCAAAACAATTTGTCATTGGTGTTCACTCCTGGACAAGAAAAGGCAAGAAGCTTAAAGAAGGCAGGTTTCCCAGCCCCCTTCTTTCGAGGTACACTCTCTACATTCTCTGCTTGACTGGGGTCTTCCTGTCTGAGGTCTCCCTGCATGGCCCAGACAGGAGCGCTCCAAAGGGAAGAGCATCCTGACCGATGATTTTGAGTTGGCACACTCTCCTGACAACTTATTGAAGGTTCCTGTACAGGACACAGCATGCAAGTGTAGCCAGCCAAAGAGACCTAGGGTTTGGCCATTCCAACCTGACTGGTAGACTATAGAAATCACTGCGTCTGCAGAGAAGATCAAGGAGAGCTCAGTGAGTAGAACCCAAAGGTCAAGACATATCTGCTGGAAGCTGGGATCTTAAGCAGCCTAACGCATCCCTGCAATAGTGGACCAAGGCCATAAAGGTTGTGAGATCAGTTCCTGACAACACCATTTAGAAAAAGTAGAAACAAAGGTAGGGATCTGAGGCCAGCCCCTAGATTCCCCAATCTGTCCTTTCTCTCTACAAGTGGCTTTCGAAGCAAGAGCAGCTCTAGGAAACGAGGGCAGCCTCAGGAGAAGTTTCTGTGTGCCTGGGATCACGTGGGGATGGGGTCAGGGGTGTTTACAAAGACAAAAGCTAGGTTTTTTTATTCCTGCATGTTTATGGATCTTCAAATGATTAATTGGAACTAATGGGAAGCATGTAGGTTTTTTTTTTTTTACTAAATTGTACAATAGCATTATGCCTGCAGTGCCTTTGAGAGTATGCAAATTGACCTGTCTCTGCTGTTTGAAAACAAAGGACTCTGTTGGAAGACCACTAGCAAGGACAATGGGGAGCTCAGAGCTTCAGACTAACCTGTAAGGGTGCATTCTCTTTGCTGTTGTCTTTTTCTCTAGCCATGAACTCACTAGTTGATGTACGTTACACTCATAATGGCTGGTTAATCCCACATTACCAAAGCAAAAATTTCATAGTATCCCCTGCTATGGTTCTATGGGTCATCCCAAGGATTCATGTGTTAGAAGCTCATAGCCAGAATGGCCTCTACATGAAAAGGTAGCAGAACCTTTAGGAGGCAGAGCTCTGAAAGAGAGAGAGAGAGAGAGAGAGAGAGAGAGAGATAAAGAGAGAGAGAGATAAAGAGAGAGAGAGATAAAGAGAGAGAGAGAGATAAAGAGAGAGAGAGAGATAAAGAGAGAGAGAAAGAGAGAAGGAATTGTACTCACAGGAATGAGTTATAAAAGAGCAAGTCTAGGCTCCTCCCCTTCCTGTTTTCACAAGGGACCACTTCCTTCCACACATACTACTGCTATGATACCATCTGCCGTGTTAAGATATAGCCAAGAGGCCCTTGACAGAGCCAATAACATTCTGTTTAGACTGTCAGCCTGAAAAACTAAATAAATCTCTTTATACATTGTCCAGCCTCCTGTATCTTATTATAGCCACAGACAATAGACTAATACCCTTTCCCTCTGGGCTATGGGCTCCTGGTTGTACAGGGTTAAACAGAGAGGTGCCGACACGATACAGACAGGGATCCAATCCTGCTGCTGCCACTGATCCATGCAAGTTCCTACATCACCCTCAGGTCAGTTTCCTTCATCTGTGATATTTTTATCTCACGGTTTATTGAATTTATCCTAAACCAGCATCAGTACTTTACATGAAGACTTCATGCACCGTCCTCAGAACCACTCAGTGGTGTGCAGACAGCCTTTCAAGAGTAAACTGAGCCTGAAGAAGTCACGTTGCCTGGAATGAAGCTGTTCACGGGGTGAATGCTGGAAGAGACTCAAGTTGTTCAGAACTTGTGCTCTGGTCATTATCCGTGTGGATTCTGCCTGGGGTCTTGTGATGATGTAGCAATATGAGTATTTAAGCCCCAGCACAGTATTAGCATGCAGTTAGGAAGCAACAAATGCTCTCATGTTATTGATACACTTTGGTACCAACCCTGACTTCTTGCTTTAGATTTATGATGAAGCCCCCACGGGTGACTTTCTCCTTGCTCTCATTCTCTCTGTTTCAAGCTTAGAGAAAAATTATTTTATTTTATGCATTTTTCTTCAAACACATTTTGCCTGCGTTCTCGTCTTCTTATCTGTTCATATCCAGGTACCAGGTGATTTCCTTTCAGATACTCCTATCATGAATGTTGGGATTGCTGTCTAAATTGGAGGTCTGATGGTCACAGTGGCATCTTTCTCCAGAGCACAATGTCTTTGGGTTGAGAGCAAAGCTTTTTGGATAATTGCTTGTGTTGGATGAATTTTGAAGTCAGTGAGACCTTAGCACTAAACAGCACTGGAAGCTGGTTTGCCTTGGAAGACTCTTTAGGGATTTAAATCATATTTTACCATCATCGGTTATTCTAGATTAAACTATTTGCTCTTGAATCTAACACTGGAAGAATGACGCTCTGCCTCTCCCCTGGTGCCCCCTGGTCCTCAGGTTTGGCCCAACATGCTGATGAGAAGGGATGCTGATTGCCGCCATTTGGGGCTAAATTGCAACTCTGAGATTCCTCACCCATGGGTGGCCCAGCAGTTGCTCAGACGGTGAAGCCCATTTATCACTGAATGAAGTCACTTATCTCTTAAGACTCTGTGTCTTCTGGGAGTCCCAGCTGTCATGGGGGAAACTGAGAATACCTTTCAAAGAAAGCCTGATTTACTTAAAGAAAAGTGTGTGTGTCCCTTCCACACTCTTTGTGTACCGTTCCACAGACAGCATGATGGAATGGACAATCCCAAGCCAAGACAGTTTTCTAAGACATCTGTCTGCAGATAACGGATCATGAAATACAAGTGCCTTCCAAAGCCCAGGAAGAGGAATTACAAATGCTTCCCCTGCCATGGGCTGGGGCAGAGATGGATGCTCACACCTGTCCCAAGAAAACTCTCCAGCACTTACAGGAACAGAGAAAGATGATCAGATTTAACCAAGAGCTAGCTTCATCCCAAATTCTCCAGGCCTTCCCATCGTGAATTTGGAATAACACACAAAAGGAATGAACAAAATAACTCTCGTTATAAAATGGGTTCAAGGCAAAGTGGGGGTCGGGGGATCAATCTATACAATGATAAGCAATTGGCTTCTCTGGGAGTTGGAATACATAACTGTAATCAGTTATTAATATTGATAGACATTTATATGAAGTCAACTGTGATAATAGGTAATTGTTAATGGCTGTTAATGCATGTGAGGCAGTGTTCTAAGTTACTTACATATCCTGCCCAGTAGCAGCAGCTCAGTGGGGAGGAGATTGCTGGTTACATCCTATGGATACTGAGGCTGAGATAAGGGATGGATTGTATATGGTATGGAAGCATTGGTGAGAAGAGTGAAGGTGATGTGTGCACGCTCTGGCTCATGTGCATGTGTGTATATAGGGTGTGCGTGCGTGTTATATATATATATGTGTGTGTTGTGTGGGTATGTGTGCCAGTGTGGAGTGTGTACATGTGTGGCGACCAGAGGTTGACAGCAGGCATCTTCCTCATTCTTGCTACTCCGCCCTATTTTTTGAGACAGTCTCTCGCTGATCCTGGAGCTTATCAATTCAACAAGTTGTCTGGCCGGTGAGCTCCAGGGATCAGCTTGTCTCTGCTCCCTGGGACCTGGGGTTCCCCAGTGTTTATGTGGGTGCTGGGGGTCCAATCCTCATGCTTGCACAGAAGTCTCTTTACCCACTGAGCCATCTCTCCAGCTCTTGCTGGCATTCCCGTGCTCTTGAAACCGCATACCGACCTGTGTCCCATGCACACGTAGCCATGCACCCTTTTGTGTCTGCCTAAGAGCTTCATGAATGTTTGTGACTTGCTCTCCAAGATGCCTCAGGTCATGCAGGGCTGCAGTGGGGGTCACATGATGCCCAGGGGTCATCTTCAGGGTGGTTTTAGAGTCAAGATAACCGGGAAACAAAGCACACCACCATGGTGGAGCCTTATTTTACACAGCCTCTACCCTCTATCTTTTCTATAGCCAGCTCAGAACCCGGGTGCGGGGTGGGAAACCCGGTGTCTCGGTGTGGGCTCCTCATCTAAATGCCTAATGCAACCTCCATCTCAACCCCCATGCGATGCCCCACAATGCATTTAAACCAAGTCCACTTGGGAAACTTCTTGGAAGCTGTTACGGGAGGGAGAAAATTCAAACGAACTTTTCAGTAAAAACTTGTGCTCGCTCTCGCATTGACTTTTAATGAACAGGTCGTATGTGGTTCTAAGCCTGTCTGCAGTTTTCTTTAGAACTCGTTTCTCCCCTTCGGCTGTAATGAGAGGGGAAGAAAGAAGTGGCGAGCCTCTCCCAGCCCCGCAATAGTTCATAAATATCTCTTTAAATATGAAACCATCTAAGCCCTTGGTGGCCATGACTTATTTATTAAGCTCCCTATGCAAACTTCTCTCTATATCAGCGCCTCTCTCTGAACTCATACAATGCGTTTTCCACATGTCAGACATGGGCCCGCTTCCTAATCAGAACCTATCATCCCCTCTTGCCTCTTTGCCATCACTTTTACATTGGCCCAACTTTGATATTAAAATTCAGTACAGTTCAATTTGCCATTGATTCCTCTAGACTGCTTGCCTTGGAGTTGGAGATAAACTTGAGAAAAACACTAAAATCCTGCAGACTGAAGACCGTCTAAGGAGATAGGATTCACTTGTCATTCATCTAACAACACATTTATTTCCAAAAAAAAAAAACAATCTGCATAGAGTTGATTTAAAACATTTGTAGGGATGGCTCATTGGTTAAAATCACTCATGGTTTTACAGAGCAAGTTCACTTTGCAGCACCCATGGTGGCTAGCTCCCAGCAGCCTGTGACTCCAGCTGTGTGGGATCCACCGCCCTCTTCTGGCCTCCATAGGTGCTGTACTCATGTGCACAACCCCACGCACATGACACGCACACATAAACACAAAATAAAATAGAAAATAAAATAAAACATTTTGCACAAAAATCCTATGAAGAAGAAAATAAAGACCATCTCACCGCCCCCCCCCCCCCAGATGTCAATTTTCAACACTTGGATGTGCTCCTAGGTGACTTTTGCACTCTTTCTATCTCACAAATAGTGACAGAGAGTCCCACTCTTATAAAGAATTAAGATTCTCACGTACCAACAAAAATGCTTCCTAGAAACCATAAAGGAAGTTTAAAGTGCATATAGTTATTAAAACATAAACTATGTGAAAAATAGAAAGAAAGAAAAAAGAAGGAAGGGAGGAAAGAAGGAAGAAAAGGAAGAATAGGAGGAAAAAACTACATGCTTAGAACTTAGTTTTCTGTATTTCAGCTTGACCCACAGTTCAAATCTCCCCCTTCCTTGTACCAGTTACTCTGTAGGCAAGACTGGGCTGGGCACTCTGTACAGACCAGAGTTACCATGTCTATTCTGATTAGTATTCATCATGCTTTAAAGAATTAGTTATCTTCTAAGGAAAATGTGGTACATTTACACAATGGAGTACTACACAGTGGTAAAAAATAACGACATCTTTAAATTTACAGGCAAATGAATGGATCTATAAAAAACCATATTGAGTGGGGTAACCCAGACCCAGAAAGACAAACAAAATATGTAATCACTCTTAAGTGGCTTTTAGACATAAAGCAAAGAAAAACCAGCCTACAGTCCACAACCCAGAGAACCTAGACAACAAAGAGGACCCTAAGAGAGACATAAATGGATCTACATAGGAAGGAGAAAAAGATAAGATCTCCTGAGTAAATTGGGAGCATGGAGGTCACAGGAGAGAATAAAAGGGGGAGGCGGGGGGAGCAGAGAAAAATGTACAGTGCAATAAAAACAATAAAAAAAAGAATCCTCCTATTCTTGCCTAAGACCATCAGGTGAGGTGGCTGTCTCCCCTTTCCAAGCCAAATCCACTTCCCAGCCCAGTGCCAGTCATGTGTTAAATCTGCACAGATATGTAGAATTGATACTGTGTCCAGTCTACTTCTGGCCCATTCCTCAGGTGAATGTTATGTGTCAGGATTTCCCTGTGGTGCTTCAGGGTGGCCTGCACCATTTGTTCCTCTGTGGAGGGCAGGTGGACACCAAGTCTCCAGAGCACTCTGTTGTCAGGTTTGAGCATTGCTAAAGACCCAGAAACACACAGAATCCAGATTTCTATTGTCTGTTCTCCAAACAAGCTGTCCCCCACTGCTTTCCGTTTCTGGAAACCACATTATTTTATAGAGTCTCTGCCATTTATTGTCCTTTTTGATATCAAAATAACATGCTTACAAAAAAACATTTATTGAATTCTATTGATTCTATACTTTGTATTTAAGCCAGGTCTAAAATATCAGCAAACCTGTGTGCTTATTTACAGAGTCACTCTCCAAGTATTTTCCCGAAAATATTGTTTAATTCTGTTGGTTTCATGATCATCACCACACATGGCTGAAAACACCCCATTTTGTTAACAAGGTAATATTAAAAACTGGTGTCCAATTTTCTTTTCTATAATCCTAGTTGTCCCGGGGTACTGAGGCATTTTATGTCGTACGTGGTAACTTGTGATTCCATAGTCCCTTTGCTGCCTTCTCACTTCTTGAGACCGGCTCGGAGACTTGAGCCCAGATTGGATTCACACTCCCAGAGTAATCCTTATGCTTCCACCTCCTGGGTTGCTCTGCTTCCCAGCGTGAGCCGCCGTACCTGGCTGCTTGTGATTTAAGTTTGATTAAAGCTATATCTCGTTCAAGGGATCTGCAGCAATGCCAAGGAGCCTTTGTTTCTTCTTCTGATACACCAGATGCCTCTGACTCGTCATGGGTGGCTCTCCCGGAAGCACAGCTTTAGGGCTGGCGTGCCATGTGCAGTGGCTCTCAGCAGAGCACCCCGAGAGCGGGTGTTCCATTCTCACTGAGAACAGCTGCTCGTTTCCTGGGAAGAAGAGGGGCCTCGGGGTTAGAAGAGAACGAACTGCTCAGGCTTTAATGTTTTGTTTTTTTGTTTTTTTTTTTTTTGCAAAATTATGTTGTTGACAAGTGCAGCATTGTAAATTTGAATCCATGAGCTACGAGGATCCATAAATATTTGAATAATGGCCTTTTTAGAGTCTTGCCAGTCTATCAGGCTTGTCGCTTGTCCACTTGTTTTTTTCCCTCTTTTCCATTTTTCCTACTGCTGAAAAGGAAGGGGCCTAAGCTAGATCTTGCAGATGCTCTCCAGGCACGGGTATTTTATCTCTGCTTTCTGTGGAAGGTGTTTAACAAGGCCGTGATAGTCTCTACATGAAGCCGTGCAGGGCACTGTCCACTGAAACCTGCCCTTCCCCTGTGTGCAGTGGCACCTGGCCAGTGGAGCTGACCTTCCTAGCTGCACATTCAGGAAACGCCAGGGAATGAGACTGGTTGGTGATATCTAAGCACATTTGACAGGAGTCACATTCAGGGGAGATTCTGTGGAGGCCATGCTGTCTCTTTTCTCTCGTGTTCTGTTGAAACTGAGGCACCTGAGTGCTGACTGGTGGGGCCAGAAGGCAGCTCTAGGATGCCATGCTGCTTTCTAACTTCGTATTAAATGTGAAGCTGGCATTGGCCTGCTTCACATGTCTGAAGTTGCACCATTGCCCGGGTAAGCCATCACAGCTGATATTGATCTCAGCATGTAACAGCATCCTAATCAGAGAGCCATTCAACTTATATTATAACAAAATATCCTTCACCAGATTGATATTTTGTTTGTTTGACTGCATGACGGTTTTTTTGTTTTGTTTTTTGTTCTTCTACATCCTTTACATTCCAGGCCTGTGGCCACGCCCTGAACATCTTTCCAAAAGATGGAGGGTAGTCTGGCTCTGCTCTGATTGTTAGACCACGAATCTCTTGGAGATGGTGGGAACACTTTGGCCACTGACGAGGCATGGAGCACGTAAGTATTTTAGACATCCTTCTGTCCTCTGCTGGCCTGACAGCGGAAGAACTGGAGCAGGGCTCACCCGGCAACTGCAAGCAACAACACTCTGATCACCTCTTGAAAAACTGCCACATTGCTGCTACTAAAGGAGGATCCGTCTGTCTGTCCCTCCATCTTTCCATCTGACTATCCATCCATCCATCCATTCATCCTTCCATCTATCTAACCATCAGTCCATCTGTCTATCCATCAGTCCATCCATCCATCCATCCATCCATCCATCCTTCCATCTATCTAACCATCAGTCCATCTGTCTGTCCATCAGTCCATCCATCCATCCATCCATTCATCCATCCATCCATTCATCCTTCCATCTATCTAACCATCAGTCCATCTGTCTGTCCATCCGTCCATCCATCCTATGTCTAGATTGTCTTACATCCATCAGCAGGTTAAACATCTCACAACAGAGCTGCACCTGGCAGCCCCCTCCAAACACGAACACACCATCTCTGGAGATGACATCTAGGTACTATTCTCTCCCCTGTGGAAGGATCTTAACAGAAGTTGTACCTCGTGCCAAGAACTGTGCGGAATGTTCAACCAACACTGAGCCTGCTAGTCCTTACCACCCTGTAGGATTTACATAGTTGTCTCGAGGAAGCTGAGACCTGAGAGGTTAATGCAGTGGGTATGTGATGGCATGAGAACATGAAGGAACTCCCTTCACTGCGGAGCCTTGGATTGTGGAGTAACCTGGGCTACAACAGAACCTCCATATGAAGCACTGGTTGGATGACCCAGGGTTTCTCATTCTTTGCTGACTGACATCTGGACCAGATGTTCAGATGTTGTGAGGAACTACTTCGTGTTCAGTGGGATGTTGAGTAGCACCCCTGGCCTTTGCCCACGAGATACAGAAAGCCGCCCATTCTTCCCATCGTCACCACCAGACCAGACACATCTCCGGTATTGACAAATGTTTTCAGAGGACAATATCACCTTTGCTGAAAATCCCAACTATACTCTAAAGTTAGAAATAAACTTTATTTCTCATAGAAACTGGTGCTCTCCTTTCTGACACAAGGGGTGTGTCTCCACTTTCACTGTGGCTGCCCTAGAACTCAAAAACAAATTTAACTTTCAATTACTGCAAACATGCATGCCCAAAGTCCCGAGCAACAGCCAACTTGCCTTCCTTCCTACTTTCCTTCCTTCCTTCCTTCCTTCCTTCCTTCCTTCCTTCCTTCCTGCCTACCTTTTGTTTTTTGGTTGTTATTGTTTTAAGATAAAGTATCATTTATTGAAGCAGTCTTTAAAATAGATTTTTAAAAAATAAATGTATTTATTTATTTATTTTACAACCTGGCCACAGTTTCCCCTTCTTCCTCTCCTCCCAATCCCTCCCTCTACTCTGACTCTGTAGTCCCCTCCCTCAATCCACTGCTCCTCCATTTCTGTTTAACAGCAGGAACATGGGGCTGTCTCCAGCTCTTTTACTGGCTTTTGAGACCCTCCTTTGCATACTGGGTCACCTTGCCCAACCTTAATACATGGGGAGGTTTGTAGTCTTACTGCAACTTGATATGCCATTATTGATACTCGTGGAAGACCTGTCCTTGCCTTTTGTGTTTTAAACATGGCCTCTTGTATCCTAAGCTGGCTTTAAATTCACTATGAATCCAAGAAAGACCTTGAACTTCCAATCCTTCTGCCTCCACCTCCCAGTGCTAAGATCATAAGTATGTTCTACAGTTTATACAGCACTGAGGCTCACACCAGGGCATCCTGCATGCTAAGATGGGACTACCCACTTAGCCACACCTCCATTCACATCTATCATTTTTTTTTTGTCCGGGACGTGCAATTTTTTTCCACCTGCCCTTCTTTTTTCTCTGCCTCTATTTTTTCCCGAGCATAGTATGTCTCCTTTTATTTAAAGCCATTTGAAACATTTCACACAGGAAGCCAGGTATAAACATTTGATACTGGTTTTAAAGTTGTCTTCAAACATAATTATTTGATCAAAGCCGAACCTCTCAAGAAATGTTAAGTATTCCTGTTTCTTTTTAACTCTTTTCAATGATTCCCTCTGATGTTCAAGAAAAAAAAAACATGAAAGTTGAATTAAGAAATTGAACTTTCTTGAAATTTCCTAGTTTCCAGCATCATATGTTGAAATGAGTGCAGGTACAGCTGATAGGGAATCCGGGAGAATGAAACAAAAGACTAGGGGGTCCAAGGCCCCTCTTAGGAAGGCCTAGGTAGGCTGTGTGAGACCCTGTCTCAAAAAACAAGGAAGTAGGAAAAAAGAAGGGGAAGGGGAGAGAGAGAAAGGAAGGAAGGAAGGAAGGAGGGAGGGAGGGAGGGAGGGAGGGGAGGGATGAAAGGAGAGGAGGGGAGAGAGAGAGAGAGAAAGAAAGAAAAAGAAAGAAAGAAAGACAGGAAGAAAGACAGGAAGAAATAAAGATCTATGAAGACTTTGGGAATGGTGAATTTATTGTTTGATGTATTCCCTTGAAACCAGAAATGCTGGTTTGAAGGAAAACCTTTTTATTATTAAATGTGTAAGAAGGTCGTACAGTGTACCAGATGCACGTCTCTGAGATACCTTCTTGAGACTCTCCACCCTTGCTGTTCCTAGTGACGGCCAGACACAGTCACCAGAGAGGAGCCGCTTTAGGAAGCACACCACATGTCTTCCTGATGAATTTTCCAGTCTGTCAATTACTGGGGAGATAAAAACTAGGTCCAGAACAAAGAATGAATCCGGGGATCGTTTGGAAATGTGGGGTTTCTGGCCCTGCTTTGACAGATTTGAGAGCAGAGGCAAACATTTCCTGTAAATACCATGCCTGGGACAGATTCTCACTCTCTGATCCCCCCATCAAACAGAAAACTATATTGTGCCTTGAGTCGGGCCCCAGAGAAATTATCAATATTCACACATCTGGCACAAATCTGTTGGAAGGAGAGGGAAAAGCATTATGCCATCTGTATTTCCTTGGTCGCTCTGTAGCACAGCTCTGGTCTCCAGGAGTCACTTTGTCACAGCCTTGTGAATACAAAGTTATGTTCTTGGCTTATTTGAGGACACTCTTCGTCATGAGGGAGGGGGAGAGATGATGTCACTGCCAGGAAAAAAAAAAGCCTGCCTTTCCCAATGCCCCACCTTCCCCAGAGTACGGAGGAGCCAAATTTCATCAAGTTTGGCACAGTTGTAGGAATTAACATGACTGAAATGTATGCCAGATTTCAAAACAATCCCTAACAGTTTCTGCGCGCCCGTGTAAGCAACTGAAAATTGACATGTTGTGTTGTGCCCAAGCCAGCCAACTGCTGTCGCTGCATAATTAGATTTTCCTGCATGAGAGGAAAAGACTTTTCTTTAAAAAAAAAAATATGAAACAAGTCAGAAGCAAACATAAACCAGGAGTGGGCCTCAAAGTCACAGGGAAGTAGCCTTCCGTGGAAGCAGGACTTTGGACCTGATGTGTGTGACCACACCCTCGAGATCGGCCAGAGCCCACATCCAGGAGACTCTGTTTGCTGTGTTTGCAATGCCCATGACTGAGGGGAGTAATATAACCCAGGCAAGATGGAAAAGCACCCACTTGGCTGCCCAAAGCCAGGAGGAGCAAATGAGGGTGCACGTGCAGCAGCTTCCTTCTCCCACGGGAGCGTGTGAGAAGATACACAGCAGTGTGTCTTCCTTTCTCAACAACACTAGTGGATTTTTCCTCACCACGGGGTATTAATTAAAGACTACAACCCCCAGACTCCCTTGTGCCTTGGTGTGACCATGTGACCATGTTCCATCCAATGGGGTCCTGCAATAAGAAATGTAAGTTTCCCAATTCTCCTTCATATCTTAGTAGAAAAGGGAGAGGGTGGCTCTCTCCTCCCTTCTCTTTCCTTTCTTCTCAAGGGTGAGATATAGGCATAGTCACATCCTCCTTTGGTTGTAAGATGTATTACAGTTCTCAGTTGACTATACAAATGGCAGAGAGTGACAAGGTAAAGCCACATCCCTGTCACTCTGAGTCGCTCTGCTGACCTGGACTGGCCCTTTAGACTGTTGGAAAGGAAAGATCAGGCATTGCTTTGCCTCACTCTCTGAGCCAACAGTGAGCCTTGGAAATGACCTGCAGAGTCCATCAGAGACGACCTCGGTTGGCATGGAGAGTTCCAATCCAGGACCTGTGCAAACCTGCTGCTATTTCAAGATGACCAGGGAGCTGGCACTGAAAGACAATGAGAGCAAGCGGTCGGTGCCAGGCACCCCACACTCCTAGAGCCCCTATCATCTGCATCTTTGCTCCTCAGGCGTCAACTCCCCCGACTTTGTTAGAACCAGTGTGACATCTATACAGAATCCACTGTGTTTTACGCTCCTAGACTCTCAATCATGTAAGCACACACAACATGCATGCACACACACACATACATATGTGTGTGTGTGCGCATGTGCTGCTCCAATCTCCCTCATCTTTCCGTTGAGTGCTTTCCAGCTTAAGACTGTTCCACAAGGCTGTAATAGATTCATCAGGGTTATACAGACCAGGTATGCCAAAAACTGGCTGCGTCATCTCGGGCAGAAAATGTTACTTTTGTAGCCCTTGTTATTTTCGTCTGATGATGGGATCACCATGGCTGCTTTAGTGTTTTCTGAAATCTAGAGTTGGGGTCAATCATAAAGGGGATACATGTAATATGCTGGTGACATTGGGTGAGGAGCACCTAAGCGGAGGTCATTGCTGTGTTTGATTTGTACTTTAATTCTGAGATGGGGGTCTCACTGTGCAGCCTTGATTGGCCTGAAACTCACAAATATTCACCTGCCTCTGCTTCCCAAGTGCTGGGATTAAAGGCACGTGCCATGGTGTGTACTTTAAACCACTTCCTCGTTTTGATTTCCTACTTTACTAATTCCAAAAAGGAATCGTCCAATAAACAGAATTGATCCAGAGTCTCCCTCCTTCTGCATCTGATTGGATCAAGCCCAGAAGCATATCAATAAACTGCATAGACACATCAGAGCAGACAGAACAGATTCTTAACTTAAGAGAATTTAAGAATTAAGAATGAACCAGTCAATTTCAAAGACTTCCGGAACAGCTTGTATGGACTGAAGATGTTCTGCGTGCTAACTGTATCTCATCTGGTCTCCCATGTGCCGCCCCGAAAGCCTAGCGACAATGTGACAGCTCCACAATCCAAGAGTACACCTTCTGGTTTCTCGGCTGCTTTACTTCAAGCTCATTCATACAGCTGCATCCAGATGGGCAGGGGCATTGCAGTGCACAGCAGGTCCATTCAGACAGCTGCATCCAGATGGACAGGGGCACTGCAGTGCACAGCAGGTCCATTCATACAGCTGCATCTAGATGGGCTGAGGCACCACAGTGCACAGCAGGCTCATTCATACAGCTGCATCCAGATGGGCTGGGGCACCGCAGTGCACAGCTTGGTTTTGCTGATCCATCCTGCCGTGTCTGGTTCTCCAGGTTCAGCCACACTGGCTTCTTTGCAGCATCCCACTCCCAGGATGAAATCCCAGAGGGCAGCATCATGAGATCACACTGAACGCAGTTTGCCTGGCTCACTGCAGTGGACAGGGCTAGTCCATTAGGCAAAGGAAGTAGCATGGCAAAGCTCAGAATTAATTTGCATAAGGACTTAAACTCTGCCTTGGAAAGCAAGATGTGACCAGAATTTGTGGCTCCTTTTCATCTATGCCGGAAAGTTTAAACAAAGGATCATATAGCAACCAAATGGCAGGGACTAGAATCAAATCCAAGTGTGAGTGTTCCTGTGAGCATTTGAAGATTTTCAGATTAATCCATTTTATCATATTATGATCAATTCCTGAGGAAAACCAACAGAAAAGGGTGATTATTTACTTTTCACTCAAAGTGGTAACAACTCCAAAAATGCAACCTTGGCTCCATTGATCTAGAGGTATAAGGCCAGGGTGGCAGGGGCAGGTGGAGGAGGAGGAGGAAGTTACCCCAAGGTGGACAAGAAGAAGTGACAGAGGAGGGGGGTTTCAAGCATCCTTCCCCCATGAACTCACTTCTAATGACCAGCTTTCTCCAGCTGGAATCCACCTCCTACACATCCCAAAACCTTCTACATCAGCCCCATCTCTGAGCACAGGGCATCTCATGTACGAGTCTTCCAAGGAGACATTTTCTCCTACCCATAACTAGACCACAGTGCCTCAGAGTAGACCCAGGGAGGTAATTGCTGCATACACATTTCCTTCTTGTTAGAGCTCCTCCCATTTATCAGACTTCACCCCCTATCCCTGGGGGAAGGGAAAATTGGCAGGCCAACAGGAGACCCCGTCTTCAGATGGCAAAGACCTGGGAATATGGTCAGATGCATTGGTGTGAGAGTCCAGGAGGAGAGGGGGTTTGCATCGACAGACCAGGGTCTCTGAAGAGGCTGGAACGCCTATTTAATTGGAGTGTCTAACACATGTAAATTAATTTAACACATATAAATTCTGTGGGAAAGATGGCAGTAGTATGTGGAAGCCAGGATTGGTATGGTTTACATTTGATTTGAATGAGAGTTGGTGAGACATCCTTGCCTTTCCTGTTCCATGCCTCATGGAGATTGCCAAGGAAGGAAAGGGAAGCTGTGATCCACAGAGGGTTCGTGCTTGCTGCAGCCATGGGCGAGGAGACTAGAGCATGTTCCATGGTGTGTTTTGGAGTAAGACTTAATGATTAATGTGTTATGAGACAGACGTTAGGAAGGACAGGATACCAGGGCAAGAGGACAAGTTTAGCAAATGCCCCTCACTGGGTTACAGGTCATCAACCAAAGGTAAGTGAAACCAAACGTCTCTGTTTTCTCTTGTTTCTTAACAGCGCAGATGGGGGGGTATTTCATTTTTTTCTATTTTTCTTTATTAAAATAGATTTTTTCTCATACAATATATTCTGATTACAGTTTCCATTTCCCCAACTCCTCTGAGATCTTTCCAGCCTCCCCTCCCATCTGAATACACCCTTTCTGTCTCTTGTTAGGAAACAAACAGGCATCTAAGGAATAATACTAAAATAAGACAAGATAAAAACAAAATCAAACAAACCAGAATAGAACAAAACAAACAAAGAAATGGAAGAAAGAATGCAGGAAACTCATCTAGATGCAGATACTCCTATGTTCGTACACGTAAGAATCCCAGGAAAACACAAAATTGGAAAAATGCCCTGACCCTCCCCCCCCAAGAAGACATCTACTTTATTTTTTCAATTTTGGGTATGTGTGTGTCTTTGTGGGGGTGTATGGATGTAAGGACTGTACCTGTGGAGGTCAGGAGAGGGTATCAGTCCCTGGGTGAGAGGCAGAGGCAGTTTTGAGTCACCGGCTGTTGCTGTTGGGAACTGAACTCAGATCCTCTAGGAGAGCAGCAAGCACTCATAAATGCTTAACCAATACTCCAGGTGATGGATGGGAGTCCTTTTTATTCTTTTCAAATTCACACAGAGAAGGGTGGTGGAAAGTACGATCAAAAATGCTTTGATGCTGTACAAAGGTTGCATCTGAGAGTGAGGAATGCATCCTTCCTGCTTCCCGCAAATGTTTCCAGCCAGGATACCCAGGTGCAGCCTCTGATTAGAGTGCGGACACTCACCTATGACCTAAAAGCCAGTCAGTCTTGGTAAGGAGAAACAAAGAAATTCATATCAGCTGGGTTATCTCTCACTCTCCATACAGTCACTTAGCAGACAATTCATCCGAATAGAGCAAAATAACCACACCAATATATTTCAATGAAACGAAAGGGCGAATTAGTGTCTTCATCATTGGCCTGCTCATCCCATTGGCTCCCCACACCTTGATTCCGTCATCTCCCAATTCATACTATCTAAAATTGCCCTCGGTGCTTAAGCCAGACGAGCAAATGAGAGTACCAAACCGATCGCAACACACCCCCGTGAGATTCAACACACCTAAACCAAGCCGTCATTCAAGAGGCAGCCAACATCTTGTCAAAGCAAAAGGCCCACATCCCCTTCGCATCTAATAAATTATATCCTGAGACTCAGCTCCCTGTGGTCTGCGTCTCTTTCCCTGCATAAAGCTCCCCAAACAATAAATCATCTTCCTGTCTTGCCATTATGTAGAAACTCATCACTTCACACATCATAATTATAATCAATGAACAAAACCCAAGAAAGAGATTTTGAACAATGAAACAGTACCTTTTCCCCCTTAACATCAGTACAACCTTGTATGATCAAAGCTTATAATAATGCAGACAAGTCACTCGGAGGAGATCTTTTACATTTGGAAGCAGTTTTTAACAGGTCCGACTACCTTGGGGGGAGGGTACAAAAAGCTCTCTTGCCTTTAAGACTTCTAAGTCTGATTTCTTAAGTGCCGCAGATAACTTTAATACCTAAATTGAAAAATGAGAAGAATATCCATGGGGAAAAAGGAAGCTCACTGCAGCCTCCCCGAAGTTCATCAAATGTTGTCACATATTTCTCTAACATTTTTGACTTAGTTAAGTGCAAATTTAGGTGAACACACTCTTTTCCAGGGTTCACAGCAACGGGAATATAATATATGTATTTTCCGATTAATGAGTGCAGTTCTCCGGTCTTGAGCGATCAAAGATAAATGGCACTTCTTGGAGGCAGAGGGCTGGACACAATGACCCCTCATTTCCATTATTTCATGATTCAATTGTCACTTACTTTTTTAACAGCCACTTCAAATTCCTTCTTAGGTGTAAATCCATTCTCTAAATATAAATCCTAGACAAGAGTGCAGATTAATTTCTCCAATAACTGTGTAGGGAGGGAGGGAATCAAACAAATGAGTAAAAAAGCTCACCTTTGGTTTCACCAATTAACTTATTATGCCACTCAATAAATGAATGGATTAGATTTCATATGACTGGTGAAACACAGGCCTGTGTGCAAGTCCGGATCTTTATTCCATGTGCACTTTTGACATCAGAGTTTTGTTTGCTAATGATAGACTCAGATCTGGGTATTTCGTTTTTGCTTAGTGAACGTGACGTCATTTGTTTTCATGGGGGAAGGGTGGTTTATCTTGACTTGGGATTTCAGAAGTTTTCTGCTATCATCAGCTGACTGCATGGGTCTTGGGCCCATGGTCAAGAAGGGCATTGTAGTGGGGGGTACACGGGAGAGCAGTCTGCAGTGATGCTAACCTCCATTGTCAACTTGGCTGCATCTGGAAACAACCAAAACCCAAGATGCTGGACCACATCTTGTAATCCATTCTAATAAATCCCAGATAGATAGATAGATAGATAGATAGATAGATAGACCAACAGACAGAGAGACAGATAGATAAATAGATAGATATAGTGATAGACTAATATAGAGATAGGTTAAATTATATATAATTTCTATTAAGAAATATGTATATAAAATATATATTAATATAGAAATATATTAAATTATATATATCTATGTTCTATTGTCCTACTACTTTAAGTAACTGGATAACTCAACTGCTCACCTTATGAGTGTAAGAAAGCAGAAAGAAAAAGAGGGGGTCAGGTCCCAATGCTCCTTTCAAGGGCATTCCCCTAATGTTTTCAGTATCTTTTACTGAGCCCCATCTCATATAGGTGCCAGAGGCTGGTGACCATGGCCAAACCTTTTACACATGGTCCCTAGGAGTCATCCCAGTTTCAAATTGTAGCAGATGCCCAAATGCAGTTAAATAGGAAGACTAGATTCTAGCATTCTATTTCACAATAAGGTAACTGTGGTTAAGAGCACTTCATAAAGGCCTTAGAACACAGTGGCCAAAAGTTCCTGACACAAGTGATAAATGTTTAAGGAGTTGAAATGAATCCCTCTGACTTGAACATCCCACAAATGGTGATACTATAAGTGTGCATGATGACGGGGTCACCCTAATGAAAACCGTATTGTAACTGCTTTGAAAGACAGCTACAAACACGCACAACACAGCAATACCAACATGGCAAAAATTTAATTGTTGAATCCAGAAGGTGGGTGCTAAGGGTCCTCGTTTCATCATTTAATGGAATGTGTTTGTCCTGATGATCAGAACAGAGGAAGCTCTCCTCTGAGATGGTCTAGATTCTGACCCCACTGGGAAAGTCAGTCATCTGGTACCCTCAGTGCCCCTCCTTTTCTGTGCCCTTAAGAAACTTGGACTAATGCTGCGTCCAAGTGCTGAGAAGAAGTGACTGTTGAGTGCTCAATGCTAAATGAGACGTCTGTGTCACCTTGTCCACGTCCCAGGCAGCATCACAGCAGTGGGGCAGAAAGACAACAAGAGCCAGGTGATAGGGAGGCATGCTGAGAAAGGGTTTTCTGAATCGGACATGGCTGTTCCAATCATGAACATGTCACAGTGATGGCAGCTGAACTAGTCCTGCACCACAAAGACATGCAAGCGGAAAGCCTCTGTTTGAACACCAAGGGAGTCAGCACCAAGGGAGAACATGAGAGAGGGTAACAGAGAAGATGACCTGGTGTGCCATGCATATGGATAAAATTGACAAATGCAAAAGAGAAATACATTAGTTAAACTTGTTTTACTGTAATGATCAATTATGTCCAAACCTCCTATACAAGAGAAAGATAAGCTGGACAACATTTTTATGAAGAATCATGGAGAAGAAAGGTACAGGGCAATAGAAACATTTCTAAAACATGGCATGGCATAGCGAACTCTTGGCCAACTGAAGTGGTGGACGAGTAGAAAGTGTCTTAGTTGCCTTTCTATTATTGTGAAGGGACACCACGACCAAGGTGTCTCTTGACAAGAAAAAGCATCTAATCTGAGGTTCATGGCTCCAGAGGGTGTAGGAGTCATGACATCATGGTGGGGAATATGGCGGCAATCAGGCAGGCATCACATTGGAGCAGTAGCTGAGAGTTTCTGTTTAATTCAGAATGGAGAGAAGTGGGATGGGGGGAGAGAGCCAAATAGGAACAACATGGGCTTTTGAAACCTCAAAGCCCACCCAGTGACACACCTCCTCCAACAAAGGCACACCTCCTAATCCTTCCCAAACAGTGCACCAACTGGACCTCAGGCATTCAAACATACGAGCCTCTGGGGACATTCTCATTCCAACCCTCACAGAAAGAAAGGAGAAAACCCCATGAGAAGATGGGACAGTGGGACTGGTTGACAATGGGACCTAGAAGGAAGGTAGGACAGAATCCGGGACACAACAACCAGAATGGGGGTTCTGTGTGGGGTCTTTGCCACGGCAGACTCATTAGAAATGAAGGAAGGCAAGATGTGGCTTTGTTAATTTTTTTTTTAAAGAGAGTTTGGTATGAGAAATTACTTATGACTTAAGCAGTGTCCTGGCTGCCATCTTGGTATATCGTTAACATATAGACATGTGGAGGAAGCCAGGGTTTGTGCGGGAGTCAAGAAATGCAGATGTTATTAAAACCATTCCGTTCTCCAGTCATTCAAGATCGAAAGTCAGATGGCCCCCCAAAATGTCGCCATGACCAGGGGAAAGAAGCAAATGACCACTGGGAGAGGCTATATAGCCCTGGCTGTCCTGGTACTAGCTTTATTACCTCAGCCTTTCAAGTCCTGGGGTTGCTGGTGTATCTCTCCATACGTGGCAAACACACACCTTATACCAAAAAAAGATGCTGGGTATGTTGGATGTGACTTTTTTTTCCTCACTACACTGCTTCTACACATCTTCAGGATCACTTAGGTGGGGACCTGCTGAAGATGAGGTGCGTACATCATACAGGAGTCATCCTGTGTGACTATGACCAGTCACCTCAGCTCTGCTGGTCTTATTTAGAACATCAGAAGAGATTGGGGAGTTACAGTAGAGAAAAATTCACCCTTGCGGAGGATGTCAGTAGACCACTCCCCAGTTCCATCACAGGTCCAGCAAGCAGCTCCCTCATCTCTGTTAGCCACACCCCCCACCCACCAGATCCCAACACCTCCATGACAAAAGATCAAGAACTTGTCAGGTAGACTTGGTGATGCTGACTTCTCAACAGGGGGAGAAGGGGACCTAAATTAGACTTCTATAAAAAGAATATTGCATATTTATTTCCACAATAACACCCAGGAAAAAGCGTGAGTCAAGAAGCAAGCAATTGGGTGGATAAATAAAGCTTGTCTTTGTTCTCATCAATTAGGTTATTACATCAGTTGGAAAACCAGTGAATTATAATACAGATGTTTAATGAAACACTGCTGAGCCTATAAGTCAAACCACTATTTTGTGGTGTGATTTTGGCTGCATAGTTTTGTGTGTGTTAAACCGTATTTATTAGCTGATACCCATTATTATTTTGAGCAAGGTATAATTCAGTTGTCAAGCTCCATCGCAGGCAAGGAGATTTAATCAGTAAGGGCCGCTTTGCTACCGAGTATAAAACAATGTGGGTTTCTTGAGCAGTCACAGCAGTGTGAAAAAATGGGATTAATTAGTATTGTACAAGAACAGGCAGCATGCTCATTAAAACCTTGTGAGGTGGTTCTTGATAAACTGCCACCTGATCGGGCTGCCTTGATGTGACATGACAAAGACTTGAGCTCCAAATTCTTCCTGATGCTATCTCAGCTCTAAGTCACCTGAAATGACCCACCCCGGTGTAGGGAACACTAAGATCAAGATGAATGCCAGGGACCAGGGAGCCAGAGGGACTGGGGAAGCAGAGCAGGGGCGGGTGGGGGAGCCTCAAAGATGATGTCTTCAGAGCCCTCCCTCAAGCACAGATCGATAGCCACAAAGGAGATAGCTCCAGAGGTGGCCAATTTGCATGTGCACTCAGCAGGCTGGGCAGGGAAGTGATCAGACAGTTGGTGACCCACCTTTGTAAAGGTCCCCATACAAACCCAGGTTGCTCCGTTCTGCCTGTGGGTGCTGCCTGGAAACCGCACAAGATGCTAGGCTGTCTCTGGAAAGAAGGAAGGAGGCACTCCTCTTTTGAGGACCTTCCCGAGCAATCCATACTCGGTCTGGGGATGTCCAGATGGTGTGCCTTCGCTGCTAAAATGAACTTAATTGGCTTATGTGATGGAGCGGTGGAAAAATCACTTGCAGTCAACACCTGAGTTCGATCCCTGGGACCTGGGACTTGGGACCCTGTGAGGGAAGAAGGAGCTGGCTCCTGCAAGTCGTCCTTAGACTTCCACATGCACTATGAATGCTGTGACCCTCCTGTACTCAAGAGTACACACACCATAATAATAATAATAATATTCTGAAAAGAATGTTTTAAATGAATAGTAATTACTTTGTTGTGTCTGCTTAGAAAAACACATCTGAAAAAAAATAATCCCTCAGAGAGGAATTAGGTTTGGGTGGAAATATTTTTGGTGCACTTTCCACTTGCTTTCCTCTTTGGACAGCTAATTTTGTCAACGTTCAAGTGTGGGGGAGTTTGGTTCTCTTCTCAACACTGACGCTGTTATAGGATGGGGTGCTCCCAAATCAGTGTCTGTCTATACAATGCTCTCTCAATAGTTGGCCAGACCCACAGGTCCCTCAAAGGCTCTCTGTCACAGCCGCCTGCCCAGCATCCCACCTTGCTCAGCGAGCTACAGTCACCAGGGACAGGCACAGAGAGAGGACACACACAACAGCCTGAGGGGAGGGAGAGGGGTTCTAGGATTAGAAGATACTGCTTATAAATCTCCAAGTCTGGCTCCCTGGGTAGGGCAGACGGGATTAAGCACACTGCTTCAGTGAGAGACCTGTTAAAAGACTGTTCGTTTAAACCCTAACATCTCATTGTGATGATTGGAGGCGCGTGAAGAAATGCAATGTGACAGCCATTGAATTAACAGAAAATGGAATTCATCTCTCAAAATTTCACACAAAATAAAGTCGTGGAGACAGACAAAAATAAAGTGAGAAAGACGGACAACGAAGTACCTTCCGTACTTCAGCCCCATGCTGGAATGATGCTGTCTGTCTCCAGTTACCTGCTTACCTGTGGTCTTTGTTTGAACAAAGTCCCTACCATTTTCTGTGCTCCCCCATTATGCAAAGTGGTGAATTTGTTCCCATTTTGTTTCTTTGAATTTAGCAAGTGAATTGCACGGAGGTAATGCAGAGCTTTGAGCGTTTCCATTTAGGCACGACATGGTAATAGGAAATTTTCTGGCCCTCTTAGCTTGATGAGAACCTTCCTCAAAGACCCGACAACTCATTCGGTGGTAGCCACCTACTTGATTCATAACCTAACAATGGCAGAAGAGGTTAGCTGGGTAATTTAAGTCTCTAGGTTTCGCTAATGAACTAGGGCCAGGGAGAAAGCACTTTACACTGTAAAGTCATCTCCATTCCACCTTCCCTCTGCCCCACATACTTTATCTCTAAAGTTTTACATTATTTATATAAAAGGGGAAATGGCTCTTTCCCAGGAAAATGAGTTAGCAAAGCAGCTTCGTCTGGAGTTTCTCCTACAAGTCAAGGGGAGTCAGGGTAACAATGAGAGGATTGCTAACTGTATCCAATGGGAATGCAAGATGCCCAGTTCATCTGCATTATCAGATGAGCAGCCCGCAATACAATCTTTGGGATATACATATCTTCAATGCTATGTATTGAAGTAATAAGGGCGGCGGCGGGGCTGCGTCCCCAACACCCCGGCCGCCTTCCCGGCTAGCTTATGCCCCGAAATAATTTCACGGACACTGTATTCTTTTAAACACTGCTTGGCCCATTCTCTTCTAGGCTAATTCTCACATATTAATTTAGCCCATTTCTAATCATCTGTGTGTAGCACCCCAAGGTGCGCTTACCGGGGAGATTCTAGCCTATGTCCATCCTGGGTCAGAGCTTCAAGCTGGGAGCGGGGCATGGCGTCTCTCTCAGGCGTCTGCTCCTGAGAGGAGAGCTGTCGCGTCTGACCTCACTTCCTCTTCCTCCCAGCGTCCTGTTCTGTTTACTCCTCCCACCTATCTTCTAACCAATAATGTGGGCCAAGGCAGTTCCTTTATTAGCCAATGACCTTCCTCCATCAATGTATTGCTTTTCTAAAATTCATGTGTGACTGGGCATCTGACATCCGAAACTTAAAGGAAGACGGGAAGCAGGTACATTTGACCCAAGAAGCCAGGAGAAAACTCAGGAGAAAATGTGGCAAAGCTTGGAAAACTTAACTGCAGAGAGAAGCCTTCTGGTTCTATTTGTTCAGCATTACATTTTTCTCTAGTATCTTACTGCAGGTTGCACTGGACTTTGAATTAAGCTATTGGTCAATTTCCCACACACAGATAAGCAAGTCCTAAGCAGAATTTTCTCCACAATAGCCACAAGGAAACGGTTCCATTTTATGTAAAGAAAATACACAGAAGTCAAACCTGAGACCTTTCTGAAGACTCACAGTCATGGATGCCCAAGATTTCTTCGTTTCTCTGGTGGCTGACTGCAGCTTCAAAACCTTGATTGCATGGATACACCTGGCAGAACAGAAAACAGGCAGGTAAACAAATATGCCTTCCGGCTAGCCACAGCACTATTCAGAGTCTGTGTGCCAGTTCGGATAATTCAAACATTCTTTCCAGGAGTAAGGACAGAAAGTCATACCATATATAAACGCAGAAAGCTCAGAAAATCATGAGACTCCCGAGTGCCCCCGCAAGGTTTTATTAATAGTAAACAATTGCTGGGGGAGGGGACTCTTCAGTAGAGCTGCCTGCAAGTTGTGCAGGAACTGCCTGGTTGTGGTTTCTGTAGTCATTCATGCTGGGGTGGGCTTTCACTGATGGTCACCAACACTCCTGTAAGTGACCGCAGCCCACCCTCTAGGCCACAAAACCAGGCTTGAGCAGAATCGTTTCTTCGGTCTGTTGTCAGTGCCCCTTTTGGGTTGATTGACATTTGTCTACATTTTCTCTGGAAATGTTAGAACGGCGTTCAACACAAGAGCTGGCACACAGGGTCTGTAACATGCTGTATGGGACAGGCAATGCCTTAAGCCCTGGCATCACAGTCTCTGTGCTTCTAGAACATGGATGCAGGCTTAGTATCCCTTATCCTAAATTGTAGATGTAGTCTGTGTATCCCTTATCTCAAATGCATATAGTCAACAGCATTTCAGAGTTCTGACTTTTTAAAATTTTTGAAATTGTGGATATTTGTGTAGACATTATGTAGGGGTGCCCATGTTTAAAGAATTCATCTGCATTTTGCATGTAATAGCTAGAGAGCAATTCAACACAACATTCTCAACCATTTTGTGTGAGAACAAAGTCTCACAATGCTGAAGTATCTACCGGTGGTGTCCTGTTGGTTACTCAGAAGTTTCTGGTCTGGAGCTTTTAGGGCTTTCAATATTCAGGCCTGGCATGCTGAAGATTTGAAAATGTCTACGTGCAAAGGCTGTTGGGGGATCCGGTGACCGAGTTTCAGCCACAGGAAGAGCAGCAAGTGCTGTGCGAGCGGAGGGAAGTGGCAGTGGGGACCAGGAGTGCTGCTGAGGCTGTCCAGCGAGCGATGGTTGACACATTCCTGACATGTCCACATGGCATGTCTTCACCACAGAAATCCACCCGGAAGTTTCTTAGAAACTAAAACTGCTCCTTTCTTGTGATTGAGTAATCCCATTCCTTGATCATCATTCTGAAGAAATTAAAACAGACTTAGAAAACCGTTGTACAAGAGCCTCCCCTGTAGCTTCATTCACACTAGGAAAACAAGGGAAAGAACCGGGTTCTCACCAGTACAGGTAGATAGCACTGTTTGCTCATGAAATGGAACAACACTCAGCAATGAAAATGCGTGAGTAGCCGCTGTGCAAATCAGTGCAAGTGCATTTGAAAACCCCGTGTTTGTCCAAAGGTTGGAGCTTCTGAAGAAGGCATCTTACCTGTCTCTAATTTTCTGAGTGTCCAAACAGACAAATATGAAGACTTGAGCGGGATCAGTGTTTTTATCTGACTAGAAAAGGGGGACCAGATGTCAGTCTCAGAGAGCCACAGGGAGGCTCAGGGGTGTGCTTTTCTCTTTTCCTTTTCTCTTCCAGTAAGACCCTTCCTCTCTCACTGACCCTCCTCCGCCCCACTCCGAGGCTGCACTTGGCCCTTAGGGACCAACTTACTGAATCTTCCTGATCTAGGAGGGATGGAGTGCAGAGGTACATTTTCCCCAGACTCACTGAACAACACGCCTCGGACCTGTGCCTTCGACAGCACCTATTTCCTAAACACCTGTGGAATAGCCGACTACTGACCCAATAAATGTTGGTCTAATGTGGTTTTGCCTTCATATAAATGATAAGCTTACTTGTTTTTTATTATAATAAAGAAATCATTATTGTTGCACATGGTCCAACAGATCCAAGCAATAGATCTTAATGTCTCCTTTCTGATTTGCTAATCGTCCTGTCAATCTACCCACACACTCCCCTCACTTCCCACAGGGAGAATTTCCTTTACCAGAGCAGTACCGCAGGCCAGCAAATAATCCAGCGCAGAGGGAATAGTCTTAGAGTTCCGGTCCTGGGACAGCAACGGGAGAAACAGACATCACCGGCACCGGGCCATGCTGCTGCGTGCAAGAGCCAGACCTCTTCCGGAAGACCCTGGTGCCTTGGAGTGATGACTTCCACGTGTTCCTTGGGGAATCGCAGTTCTTAGCAGCAGTCTGTGCGCATGGTCAACAGTTTGAAACATCGGCAGAGGCTGGTGTACTGTCTTGAGGACTTCTCCACACCTCTACATTGGTTACTTTTTTCTTTGCTGTCACCAAAACCCTGATGTGAAACATTCAAAGGAGGTGAGGAGAGCAGTTATACTGCCTGGAGGCACCGCAGTTTACCTCTGGGGGGAAGGAATCCCGCTGACCAAGCAGACAGGAAGTGGGGCACTTCTATAAGCTCTCAAGGCCTGGCCCCAGAAACCTGCTTCCTCTGGGTAGGCTCTTTCTCCTCCTCCTAAAGGTTCTACAACCTTCTACAACAGCTCCAACAATTGGGGACTAAGTGTTCAAACTCACGAGACTGTGGGGACAGTTCACGGTCAAACCATTGCTGCCCCCCTTTGCTTATGGACACATTGGCTACACTTTGCACCCACGCTGGGGAACATGCAACGATACCAGTAAGCAAGGCAGGAGTGACAGAGCCTGAGAAGAGAGCTCAGGGCCCCAGGGAAAGTTCTCATGTGCTCAGGGTCCCAGCCTGTGCTGGTGGGATTAGGCATTGTTCAGCATCTTCCTGAGGGGAGCCCGGAGGGAGGCAGGAGCTTCACTTCCACACCCCAAATTATCTTGCCACTTCTTAAAAACCCGTAAGAACCCTGAGGTTTGCTTTTTTAATTATTATGTTGTGTGGACCACTGTAGCCTGTGGAGGTCAGAGGACAGAGGACTGGGCCCTTCAGGAGCCAGCTGGGGTGGGGAGGACTCAGGTGGGCAGGCTCTCCAACAAGCACTTTGGCCTGCAGAGCCATCTCAGCAACCTGGAACCTTCACATTTCCCAGCTGCCATGAACCCGCTGTTCACAGCGTGAACGTCCTCGGATTTAATTACCTACTTTTCTCTTTTCTTCTCAACTGGAGAAGAAAGAAATCGCTTTAACTAAGGAAGCTAATGGAATTCTGTAGAAGATTCTCTTGAATGCCAGCAGTGTCCCCTGTTACCATGTGCTTGGAAGTGGGGAGAAAGAAGGAGGAGGTGCTCACCACTGCTCCAGGGAGACTTTAACACGTTGGGGCAGGTGAGTTGGGCTCCCTCCCACCATCGCTGGGTAATGCCTGCTCAGAGATATGCACTTTAGGTTTCCTGACTTGATCATCACCATAACTGTGAGAAACAGGTAAGTCTCCACGTGCATTTTACAGATGCGCCCGCTGAGGTTCATCAAGGAAGCTGGCGGGCTGAGATCCAGTCCCAGACAATGAGAAAACAGAAAGGTTACGGCTGGCGGCAGAGCCCAGTTCATGGACTCTGGAGTCTTTACTCAACCCAAGCCCATTTCCTGTCCTGAACACAATTGAGGACATAATAAATAACAAAGGGAAAAGGAGTAGCAAAATTCCAGAACAGCGTGCAAAATGACTGAAGTGTAGGATGGGAAAAAGTGTAAGTTAATCAAGACTTTCAGATCACCCCAAAATAGGAATCATGTCTAAGTCTGAATAGAGGGGAGAAAATGTCATTTCAGAAGGAAGTCTCAAATTATCTGGGATGGATTCCTGGAAATGTCAATAAAAAAAATTAAATTCTCACAAGGGAACTTCATTCCAATTAAAAGAGCTTCAATTCATTTGCTGTCAAGCATTATCTTTTTACAGATACCCTGATCTGTTCAAATTGATCAGAACATGATGAATATTTAAAAAAAAATGACTCTTCCAAAGAGAGGAAACAGTGAGTGATCTGTGGTAGGATTTGGGGCTCCTATGGCAGCGCTACAGAGAACACTACAGATTTTCCTGGTAAACAGAGTCTCAAATACACCCTGATGTGTATTTTATATTCCTGGAAATTGCCAGGGCAGTAACAGGGCAAGGAGAAGTAAGAAAGGCAAAACACTTCCAAAGGAGTGTCTGGTCTGGAGCCATGAACCCGTCTCATTGCTGCTGTCTGGTCTCAGTAACCAAGGACTGGATAACTGCAGAGCTCTGCCAACCAATGAGGTTGGTAAAGGAGCCTAGAGCCTTGAAAGATGCCCCCGACAGGGCACCAGCACTGGCAGGATCCTCCTGTAGCTGAGGGGATCTCAGAGCCTTCCCCCAGTGGGAGGGATTCAGAAGAGGAGGAGGAGATGCTCGCCACGGTTCCTGGTGGCCTCTGTTACTATGACAACCATCCCTTTTGTTTCCCTGAATCCAAAGCTGCTGCCTCATTTAGCAAATGGCATTCAGGTGAGACAGCTGTGTGAAGACAGTAGAAGAATGAGGGCCTGGGAAAACAAAACTGCCTCTGCACACGCTTGCGAGAACACACACACAAACTCAGAGACACCCATCTATACGTGTGCGCACACATACATGGGCACGTCTGCACACACATGTACTGGCACCATGAAGCCACGGGGTGGTTTTCAGCCCCGTAGCTGCACTCTCTTTAAGCAAGGCACAGCACCGCACCTGCTGTGGCATCAATGTTTGGGGAACGGAGCTTTCTCCTGGCTGTCACTTGAGTGATTGTGTTTCATGTGGTTTCCCTGCGATGGGTTTCTTCACCCATGGGGAGTTCAACTCCCCTAGCAGGCTTCCCTGATAACTCCCTTCCATTCTCTTCTCAAATTCTCTCAGCATCCTGTTTGTCTCTTTCAGGGCCATGAGGACAATTCATAGTTATTTCATTGATTGTCTATTCTTTATCGGGCTTTCATGGACGTCCCTAACAAGATGACGCACTCCAGGAGGGCAGGGAGGCTGCATTCTTCTGCAGTGTTATTTAAATGGGGGTAAAAACTTGATCTATGGGGTGGAGACACTGAGGACTGAGCTTGTGCCTTAGAATCTCTCTCCCAATCTTCTTTTATAATAAATCAACATCAAACAAGAGCCATATTAAACACAAAGACCATAAAGTTGGAGAGCTGACTCAGCGGATGAAGTGCCTTCCTCATAAGCATGAGAACCCAAGTTCAGTCCCCAAAATCCATGTGGAAAGGCTGGGCATAATCTAACACTGTGGAATTAGAGACGGATAGTCCCCTGGACTCAAGGATCAGTCAGTTTAGCCAAACCAAGGATACCCAGGTACCAGCGAGAAACTCTGTCTCACAAAACAAATTGGACAGCATGAAGCGTATGTCTGAGGTTGCCTCTAGCATTTTCAAACACACACACACACATGCATGTACTTGTATACACACACATATATACCCCACATAAACACGCACTTACGCACATAAACAGAAAAACATGGCCCAAGTCTCAGCTCTGTGTTGCTCTCCCTGCACCGTGTACCTCGTGGCAGAATTCTCCGACATCTTCATTTGTATGTAATGACCAGACAATGCAGGGGCGGGACAGTGTCAAGATATCCTTCAAGGCATGGGGGACAATTGAGTTTTGGGGAAAACCTACCCTGGAAGCTTTCACCAGTCGGAGACACAGGAAAAGGAGGGACCCTGGGTCTTTGCTATTCTAAAAGCGGAGTGGGTGGGTTCCTGCAGAAAATGAGAGCACACAGAGAGGGCAGGAAGAAGGTAGCTCAGGTGAGATGAGTGGAAACAATACAGGATGCATCTTCTCTCTTCCCCAGGCTTTCAAAACCCTGTGGGCTTATTTGCTTTCCTGCTCTCCCAGTGTAAAATGTTATCAGTCGAGGGGTTGAGGGGGTCACCTACTTATCTCTTGCTGGAAAATCATTCTAAATGTATTATGGACATGAAAGAACAACTGTATATACATTGTAAACATGTTTTAAAATGACTTTGATGGGAACTACTCTTTCCAAGATACTGGAGCACATGGTTAAGCAAAATGTCTTTGTAAGAAATATATTATTTTTTATATATGCAAAAATTAGAGTATCAAACAACCAGACAAACAACAAAAACAAAACCCTAGATTTTAAAACTTTAACCAAAAGCTCCATGAAGATCTGCTAACCCACCACTAATTACCTGTGCCATCTTCTCCCCCACTTTCTTATCTCATGTTGCTAGAAACTTCCTGGTGTGGGTTTGCTCCAAGCACCCAATTGCCCCCATTCCTTGGAGGACATCTTGAGACCCTCCCATTCCCGACACTATCTGGTCACTATAGAGTGCTTTAACACAGCAGGAAGGAATAATGCAGACCCCTGATCTCCACTTACTTTCCTAGTGGTGTGATAAAGCATGCAGGAAGACACAGCTTAAGAGAGAAAGGGTTTACCATGGCTCACAACCCAGGAGTGTCATCTGTCATGGCGGGAAACTCAAGACAGTAGGAGCCTGAAGCAGCTGGTCACATTGTGTCCTCAACCAGGAAACAGAAGGCATGGACACTTGCTTACATGACAGCCCTCAGGCCGCTTTCTCTACCTATGCAGTCGAAAAATCTCCTCCCTGCCCACAGTTAAGAAAAGTCTTTCCAATTGATTAATGTAACCAAGATAATCCCTAGTAGGCATGCTCAGAGACCCATCTCCAAGGTGATCCTAGGTTCTGTCCCATTGGTAGCTCACTCTAGCCAACACACTACTCCTCTTCAGGATCACCAGGGAAGCTCGTTAGCTCCAGGGGAGGGAGATGTCCTCTCTCCAGTGACAGAGACAATTCTAAAGGCTGGTTAGCAGTTCGTGAGAACCTCATTCCAAGCCACATGTCAGAAACGGGGAAGTAAGAAGAAATGAGCACCTTACATCAACTCCGCTATGAGGGGACAGGGCAGGGAAGCCAAAGATCAACACATCAGGCTGGGAAAATGACACAATTTTACCAATAAAGTGCTTGCCAGGTAAGTATGAGGCCTGAGTTGGATCCCCAGAATCCGTGTGCAAAAGCCTGATGGGATGATATGTGTCATGTCATAATCCCAGGGTTGACGAGGTCAGTTCTAAAACTGTGTAAATCGCAGCATTGGTTCAAACCTCTAGCCCAGATGTCACTCACGCAAGATGGAGTCTGATTCTAAATCTTTATAATAGCAACCTTTCTTGATAAGCTTCCTCCAGATATCCCTAGCATATTTCTCATCCCAGCCCAACTCTATGATATGACGGGTGCTGGGCACAGTAGAGTGTTCTGGATCCTGGTAGGCTCAATCACCACAATGCTATTCATTGGTATAGGCTGCTTGTCAGTCCATGGGTTTGACCTTGAGGCCTGATGAAGTCAGTCCTAGGGTACAGTTTGGGAGCTTTTGAGAGGTTAAAATTCCACTCAGTGAAGATCTTCCCCAGCTCCTATCAGGGTGATCTGAAGATCTTACTGTGGACTCTTCTGAGGAATGGATGGCAGTGGTGGTGGTGGTGGAAGGAGCTTGAAGGATAGTGCACCCAAGGGATTTGCTGGTAAAACTTGACTCTGAAGAGTTGGCCGACAGCAGACTTTTGGGGAAATAATTATTTCTATGGGATACGACACTCCCAACCCCAACCAGACCTGAAGAAGGCGCTGGCATTCCCATGGGTCTGAGGCACTAGGGTCTTTGACTTGGCTGTGCTCAGGTCATCCAATGTTCATTGTAGAGGCTCCCTCTCTCCCCACATCTTCCCCTATTTGTTTCTTAATGCTCCTGATGCAGCCTGACTCCTAGGCCAGCAGCAGCTCTGCATGGTCTCAGAAACTGGACTGAGAAGAGAAAGGAGCAAAACCACTGCAGCCTCTGGCCTGGCTTCTCAGGGTCGTCCGGCTCACAAATCCAGAAAAACTCCAAAAGTAGGAGAGTCCCCCCTGCAATGCGCCTCTACTTGCAAAGGATTTGATGCTAAGGTGAGCTCTCTGCGGTTGGAAGGCTCTCCAGTTGTGACTTCTGGATTAGTTTGCTCAATGCAACTCCAACCTTGGCACTTCAGGATCAGACCAGGATCTCCAGTGTTCTGCTCAGGGCGATGCTTTTTGTGAGAGAAACTAGGTTCACAAGAATCTCCCAAAGGGGCGCAGAAGGCCCTGAATTCTGCCTTGGATGTAATTCTACACCAGGTGTTCACCCTTAGATCCTTCAGAATGGTGCTCAGAGCCCTGAACCTCAAGGCCTGAAGCAGGGAATTGTTTTCTCTTGTGAGGAGGATGGTGGTCTAGGCAACCTCAGCTCATCCACCACAAGCCCAAAATAAAAATAAGCAGCTTCTCTGGGTCTTTGGCTGCGTACTGGCCTTGCAATCTTTTCCAACCCTAGATTTACATCCCCTCTTTGGGAAATCAGGGGATGATTTGTGTCTGTGTTCTGAACCCTATTTGCCCATGTTTTACACCCCCCAATACAAGTCAACACCCCCTTGCTTTTATTTGTGTGCTTCACCCAGAGTCCCTGTTGATCTGGCACCACGTGGCTGTGACCTAATGGTCTGGGGACTGCCCTGATGATGGAGAATGCAGAAATGACAGACACTCATATGGGAATACTGGTACCCAGTGAGTCATGTGCCCTGATGGAGGCATAACAGCCCAGAAACCAGCTCCTTCCTTTTGTATATACAATGTAAACAAGGAGGATGGTCATCTGATCTCTGCAGGGGTCAGGGTCTCTGTAGAGGAGTAGTCTAGGGCTTCTGTTGTCTGGGATAATGAGGCTACGTTCCTAAAGCGAGCCACCAAGGTCTAGTCCCTTACTTGGCCACTTCCTCCTCCTGAGGCTGACTACCAAAGTTCAGCTATCAAAAGCCCCCTTTGGTTCACCTAATTAACATGCCTAATTAAAATTAAACACCTCATCCTAAGATGGGTCTTCCCTTTACCTTTATAAACTACCGTTTCCCTATGTACCACTGCAGTCTCCCCTCTATCCAGAAGCAGACCTTTGTCCCTCCTGGACAAATATCCATGTCCCCTTTCCGTTGTCCCCTTCGCCTTCTTCCTGTCTCCTTTACCACCTCACCCTATCCCATTCTAACCCAGACTTCCCCTTTTCCTCTTCTTAAACATTGACATCTGCGAGGTCATTTGCTGTTGTTTCCTGCCTGAGTCAGAAAGCGGCCTCTTTAACTTTTCTTCTCTGCTTAATAAAGGATCTCTCTGTGAAAACAGGTGTTTAGATGTGGTTTGTGCCCAATCTGAGGCGCAGGGGGAAGGGGGAGAAGCCCCGCTATGCGGGGATCTCCTTTGGTGCTTTCTCCACATACTGGCTTTAGCTAACTGTCAACCTCTTCTGGACATCTGTACCCAAACCAAAAGAAAGTTTTGTCATTTCCTGAGCCTGGCCTGGAGAAGGCCTTGCCATTCCTATGGACCTGAGTCTCCAGCATCATTGACATAGTTGTTTTGTGTCCTAAATGCTTTTTCATGCAGGGATATACTCACTCCCCAGAAACCAAGCCATCGAAAACCACTCAGATTACTTAAAGTAGCAAGTGATTCATAAATTGTTTGATTTGCTTTATATTTTTTCAGACAGAGTTTTGCTACATAGCTGAGGCTGTCCTCAAATGCTCAATACTCCATTGCAGCCATGCCCCACTTATGCTGTGGGACAGTGGTCTATACCCTGTCACCTGTATTTTAATAGAATGCTGATTGGTCAGTAGCTAGGCAGGAAATACAGGTGGGGCGACCAGGCAGGAAGTAGAGGTGGGACAAGGAGAACAGGAGAATTCTGGGAAGAGGAAAGACACAATCTGCAGTTGTCACCCAGACTCAGAGGAAGCAAGATGAGAATGCCCCAATGATGAAAGGTACCAAGCCACATGGCTAACCCAGACAAGAATTATGGGCTAATATAAGTTATAAGAAGCCCTAATAGGTCAACCAGTTTATAATTAATGTAGACCTCTGTGTGTTTCTTTGGGGCTGAATGACTGCGGGACCAGGTGGGACAGAAATCTCAGTCAACACACTTAGAGTCTCCTAAGGGATCACAGGTATATATTAGCACACTTGATGTGTTAGTTACTTCTCAGCTACTGAAAAACAAACAAACAAACAAACAAAAATCCAACCACAACCAAGTCAGCTTAGAAGGGGAAGAGGTTTTGAGGCTAATGATTTCAAAGGAAAAAGAGTCTGTGGTGGCAGAAGCTTGGCAGCAAGTGGCAGGCATGGTGGCAGAAGTAGGAAGCTGAGGGCTGACATCATGAGCCAAGGCACCAAGCAGAGAGAGCAAGAAATAGAAATAGTGTTAGTCTTTCAATTTTCAAAGCCTGCCTCCAGGGACACACTCACTCCAGCAAGGCCAGACTTCCTAAATACCCCAAACAGTACATTCCACTGGGACCAATTATTCGAATTATCCTGAGACAATGATGGACATCTTCAATCACTTGGCAATTTGGTCTTGACTTTTTAAATTAACTTGCTTGATAGTATTTCTCAAAGTCTCCTTAGAAAAGAATGGATTTTCTTAGTTATTCAAAATAGCAAGCAAGTGCAAACAGAGCTGCCATACAAGGGGAAGCATTTGGTTGGTGTGAGAGTGAATTCATTGAGCTTTTCCTACATGCTAGCTTTTAGTTTCTCAGGATCCATGGTAAGCTACATCAGTATTCTCAATGGCACATCACCCTTATAGATCAGATTGCTCATAAATTTCAAGTTCTACTGGAGACTAAAAAATAACCAAAAAAATTGAAAGTCATAAAGGAGGAAGGAAGGAAGGAAGGAAGGAAGGAAGGAAGGAGAGAGAGAGAGAGAGAGAGAGAGAGATTTTCACACCAAAATTTCAAACATTGAGTTCTCTTAAAAAGAAAAGATTGGTAAACTGTGGACCACAGCTCCTTTCTGTCAATAAAGTTTTATTAGTCCACATCCATACGTATTTATTCATATCTCATTTATAACTGCTTTGGAACTTTAGCATAGAATCAGAATGTGTCAAGGGACATCCTGTAGACCAAAGAGCCTTTAGGTTTACCATCTTCCCTGTGGGCCATGCCAGAATGTCTGGTGGCCTTTATAAAAAACAAGGTGGCTATACTGAAGTATTTTCCTGGAGACATACGTGTATAGGATTCATGCAAATGGCCTCGTTCACTCTAAAAGCTGTGTGCTAAGGAGCAGGCAAGGAGAACAAAGTGTTTTAGGAAAGCAGAACAGTGTGATAATTCTTTTAGGCTTGATTTGTTTATAGTAAAAAACTTTCTTTTTCGACGTGACGAACCAGTTGCCAAGCTATTACATTAAGGGAACTTCAAACAGTGAAGGAAGCAAACACAAAACTTTCATCTTGTTCCTTGTGCAAGGTGCTAAAAGCATTTTTGAACCTTGTTTGTATTCTTGTGAGTGGAGGGGCTGATCTCTGCTATGTTCAATAAACAGTGTGACAAAGGGGGAGTGTGGGGTGTGGTCCTAGATGCCGCCTCATGTTCCTAGTCAGGGGTGAAAGCCACACACCCTCTCCTCCAGGAAGGACTGCCCTTGGCCTGCCTGGGACACATCCACCCTCCCCAGCGATGAGTTAGCAACCAGTCCCTTTTCTCACTCCGTGCTTTTGTGCTAAGTCAACACTTGAACATGGCTGGGCTATCTTTTACTAGACAAAAAATAAGGCAGATACAGTTTGAGGAATAGAGGGATCAAGACCAGGGAATCAAAGTGAATAATAGGACAGGCAGTACTGAATGCCCCCAAAAAGCTCTTGTTTGTTTACACACAAAGCATCATGCGTTCCCTTTTCTTCCCCAGAAGATGGCATACTACTGGATGCAGAGCGTGCTCCAGTGTGGACCACTCCCCAGGAAAGTGTTCAGAAGCACGTTCTGTGAGGAGCCTCATGCCAGTTCCCCTTTAACTTGTGATTCTCACCTGGAACTCTTTCCCATGGGATGCCGACGCTTAGCCAGTGCAACTTTGCCGCTGTGAAAACCCGCCAGCTCCCATTTCTGATAATTTTGATGATTTTTGTGGTAGTCTTGGGTGGAAGAATAAATTTTGCTTCTTTCATGATTTCCTGGCTACTCTCCTTTGTAACTTCATTTTGTATTCCTTTCTGTTCAATACTTCTCAAAGTCCTGAGAGTTTCAGGAGGGGCAATAAATCCCCGATCAGGTTTTAATGACCACAGTAAGCCTGCTTGCAATATGTCAGTGAACTGAACCCGAAAGCCAATGGGGACCAGGCCATTTCTGCCTTAGTAATTGTCTTCCCAGAAAGATTTATAATGTCATTATCTGAATCTATAAGAAATAACTCATGGTACTGAAATGCCCTAAAAAAATATTACAATTCTCTTAAAATCTAGTCATTCATAAATGCTAAATCGTAAAACTTTTTTCAAGATGGTTTATGTTAAAAGTAAAACCTAGTAAAAATATAAATGCTCACTTCTTAATCAGACCCTCTCACCCTTCCTCTGTTTGTAGCTTTTCCATTTTCTGGGATATAGTTACAAACCTAACATTGAGCTACCACATTCCTCTGGGATCACAAGGAGCTACCTTGTCTCAAAAGGCCATTTCTCCTCACTTCTTATCTCTGCAAGATTACCATAGAGCAAGGAGGGAAAGGCTAGTTTGCCAGATAGAAAATGTACCTCGGCAATGAAAGTTCCTTCTGCCTAAGTTCTCCACGGGGTGGGCGGAGGGGGGGGGGGAGAACGACAAATAAACAGAAAAACAAAAGTCCATACATATTAAACTTCCTGCTAAATGTACCACAGGACTGCTTTTAGCCGTTTCTGTAAATGCCTTCCCCTCATTTCTTCTTAAAAACACCAAGACGACCAGCCACTCTTTCCAAGTAGCGGGAAGTTTCCTTCTGCTTTGTTCCCAGCTGCCTCCTACGCCATGAGGTTGAGCAACCTGCACACTTTGGGCAGCTAAAGTCCTCTCGGAAATAGAGTCCATTGCACTTTGAATACGATCCTCAAGACATATCTCATAATTTTTTGTTTTGTTTGTTTGTTTCTTCTCCTAAGCGTGGTAATTTTCCATAAACTCAAGCCTTGTACTGGGCTTTTCCCATGAGGTTTCCCTTCCTCCACCAGCCTCCTGAAAGCTGGGACTTCCCCCTCCTCTTTCCCCCCTCCAGGTTTTCACATCTGGGATTGCAGCTGAGCCTTCTGGGAATGGAACATGCAGAGCTGTCTGAAACCGTTTGGGAAAGGGAACCTGTATCATCTGTCTCCTCTTTCCCCTCCTCCCCCTGCTCCTTCTTCCCTTTCTGTTTCTCCACATTTTTTTCTCCCCACTCTTCCTCTTCCACTTCCTCCTCCCTCTTTTCCGTTGTCACTGCCGCCTCCCTGAGCTGACCAACACTCCCCAGTTCCTTGACTGTTAATTTTCATTTTGACAGCTTGGCAAATGGTAACTTCCAAGTACTTTGTTTCAACACATGCAAAACTGTAGTCACCAGCCTTCCAGGAACTCATCCCAGTGAGCCATAGACCCACCCGCCACTCCCTACCATCCAGAAACTCTGTGCCACACAAGTCTAATGGGTCACCAAGAAACCGGCCTCTCAGCACCTATTAAATATGATTATTTTCTGTTGCCGTCATCACGAACACCCACGCCACTGTCTCAACGGCAGGATGGTAGCTGCCTCCTGGTGACAGCCCCATGGAGATCTAAGAGTTCAGACTGAGTGGCTCATGAAGTATAAAAATAGGTTAATTTTATACAGTGATAGGAACTATGCAGAACACACGCCCAAAATGTGTCACGACGTGGTGTAGGAGGTCCTTCTGTTTGTGTGTTGCTTTCATTGGTTAATTAATAAAGAAACTGCTTGGCCTGATAGGACAGAACTTAGGTAGGCAGGGAAGACAGAATTGAATTCTGGGAAGAAGAAAGCAGAGTCAGAGAGAGATCCGCCATGGAGACGCCAGGTCAGACATGCTAAATCTTTCCCAGTAAGCCATGATCTCGTGGCGAACACAGATTATTAGAAATGGGTTAAATCAAGATGTGAGAGTTAGCCAATAAGAGGCTAGAGATAATGGGCCAGGCAGTGACTTAATTAATACAATGTCTGTGTGATTATTGCGAGTGTAAGCTAGCTGGGCAGCTGGGACAAACAAAGGGACCCCTCCTCATGCAATAGCCACACTTCCAGAAGGTGGAAGGAGCTGAGGCCTTCGTGTAGACAAGGCATCAATTGCTGATGACAAGAAGCAAAGCCAGAGGCTGAGCAAAGTAAAAGACTCCTGGTTAGAAACAAGATTCAGGCATGGCCTGGACCAGCCGGTCATTCCTCAGTAACAGGTTCCTAAGTAGGAGGTGCCAAGAGATGAGAAAAATAGAAGAGACAGAAGATAAAGAAGATAAAAGCTGGGGTCAGGAGGTCATGCACAAGCTATGGTTCCTGCCAAGCATGCTCCTGGCTTTATACAGGAGATGTGTTCCTTCTCCATATGTCAGAGCCTCAGGGAAAGGCCTCAGCAGATCTGGTCTTCAACACAAATGTTCAAGAGAGAAAACTGTGATTTAGGAGCAAAGATGCCTACTCTTGGAAAAGGGCTATTCCCCCACGGCCACACATGATGATTAAGATACCACGTAACTAGTACAACAGTCTTCTGGATGTCCGTGAGATGATTGCCACTGACATCTAGGGACCCAGTAGATGAAAACCACCTTCAGCGACATGAGCTGGTGTTATGAAGGCCACCAAGGCACAGACAAAAAAAAAAAAAAAAAAAAACAGATGAAGATGTAGCAGTTTTCTCTCTCTAAAACACAGTTCCTATGCCCTGTCTTATACAGATCAAAAGCAGATTTCCTGGGCTGGGGACTCAAGGTTGTGCACCTTCCATCCATCTCATTCACACTCCAATACTGCATCATCAGCTTTCCTGGGTCTCAGGCTAAGGATGGTAAAACTTCCTGGCTTCCATAATTATGTGAGCCAATTCCCACCATAAATAAATATATCTCTGTATATAGCTCTGTAGCACAAATTATAATTGGTCTTAATAATAAAAGCTTGGAGTCTGCTATCTGGGCGTGAAAGCTGAAGGATTCGAGAAGCAGAGCGGCCAGACACTAGAGTTCTTACCTCTACCGATGCTCAGATCAAAGGGGCGATCCTGTCCTCAGACTGCAGCTCAGACTGCCCTGAGCTCCTGTATCCTCCTGCCTTATAGTCCTCTCTCTGCCCAGCCATATCGCTCCTCTCTCCACCTCCCTAGTGCTGGGATTAAAGACATGGGATACCAAGTGCTGTGATCACCTTTGTGTGAGCTCTGTTTCTCTTTTAGACAAATTCAGTCTCATGTAGCCCAGGGTGGCCTTAAACTAACAGCGATCCCTCTACCTCTGTTTCCCAAGCCCTGGGATTAAAGGTGTGAGCCACCACTGCCCAGCCTCTTGTGGTTTAGCTCTGAGCTCTGATTATCAGGCACGCTTTATTTGTTAAAACACCACCACACGGCTTCATGTGGGTTGAATGACTTTCCCCAGGGTGTCTATTCTAGTCTCCCCAGATAGAGGGGACAACAACAGATCAGAGCAAATGATTCTAGCCCTGTCTACCTTGGTGAGCCAATGAGCTGACTGGAGCTCCTTACAGGCATTTGTAAGACCTGGGCATCCACTCCACTGCCTAAAGAGGCCCCTCCCACCAACCACTGTTAGCCCCTTAAATATTCTCGGGAAAAGTAAGTGGCCTGAGAACATCACGAGTCATTCCCTCTTTCCCTGGGAGAATCCGTCCGACTTTGTGACCATATCCTGTAGATAAGTGCCACTGTGCTGATTTCAAAAGAGCAACAGCCACGCTCAGGGGCTGAGTTTCCTGCAGCATCTATACTGCCCATTTATGTCTAAATCACATCTCATTTCTGCACACATATGTTGTAACTATAAAGTAGGCATCAATATCCTCTGTTATTGGGTCTATTCCTGACATACACACCCCAAACCCTATAGTATGAATTGTGGGCTCAATTCCCCAGAAAGTTATCTAGTGATGAAAAATGAAGGGACACCATGATCACATGATTTTTCTTCTAGGAAAGTCTGTCTGCCATTTGGAGCATGACTGAAGGCCAAGACCAGTAGGAAGTTGTGCTATTTGTATATAAGCATCTGTTGCAGGATATTTGTACACTGCGTGAAGATGTATTGCTGTGATTGATTTAATAAAGAGCTAAATGATCAATAGTTAGGCAGGAGAGGTTAGGCAGGACTTCTGGGCAGAGAGTGGTATGGGAGGTCCTTCTGTCTATGTGTTGATTTTATTGATTAATGAATTAAGAAATGGCCTTGGCCTGTTGATAGGGCAGAAGTTAGGTAGGCGGGGAAAACTGGACTGAATGCTGGGAGAAGGAAGACAGAGAGAGAAATGTCATGGAGCCGCTACCAGAGTAAGACATACCGAACATCTGCCGGTAAGCCGCTGCTATATGGTGATACACAGATTAATGGAGATGGGTTAAATTAATATGTAAGAGTTAGCCAGTAAGACACTAGAGTTAGTGGACCAAGCAGTGTTTTAATTAATACAGTTTCTGTGTGATTATGTCAGGCCTAAGCCAGCCGGGAGTGGGGGACCAACAAGTGGCCCCTCTTCCAACAAGAGAGGAACTGAGGAGTGAAAATCTGGCAGCGTAGGAAATGCCAGAGAAACACAGAAGGAGTCAGAAGACATACAGAATGGAGGAGAGGTAAAAAGTCACGTGGTAGAATAGATTAATAGAGGGAGG
Organism: Microtus oregoni; assembly: GCF_018167655.1. NCBI lineage: Eukaryota > Metazoa > Chordata > Mammalia > Rodentia > Cricetidae > Microtus > Microtus oregoni. The sequence continues at coordinate 733,796 of NW_024543079.1, forward strand.
TTAATTTAAGTTATAAGAGCTAGTTGAGAACAAGCCTAAGTTAAAGGCCGCACTTCCATAATTAATACTAAGTCTCCAGGTCATTATTTGGGAGCTGGCAGTCCCAAAGAAAGTCTGACCAAAGAGACCTGCAACATCAGGGACTCCTTGCTGCTATGGAATAAAGTTCAAATTCCACGTGGGACAATTCAGGTCTGCATCCCTTTACATCCCTGTGTCCCACACTAAACTCATCTCTGCGCATGTGGACTCAGTCCTCATACCAATGGTTCACACACTTCCAGGACCACCTGAAGTGCTAGCATGCAAACCTAAACACTCACACTCCTCTTAGAATACGTTCTGGTTCTCAAATCCCTTCTGAATGTACTGGACTATAAAAATGTCTGCTTGCTGAACAATGGACTGAACATTTTTAAAGGGCCCTTCCTGTATTCCCACCTTTACCCACCCTCCCTCTATTCTTCCCCCTTAGTCCACCCACTCTACTCCCCCCCCCTTCATCTCTTTATAACACGATATTCTATTTCCCCTTCCTTGAAAGATCCCGCCTCCCCCTGGTCACTTACCAGCTTCCTAACTTCTGTGGCTACTTGGATTGTGGCCCTGCGCCCCCATACCTAGATCTTCAAGGCTAACATCTGCATATAAGAGAAAACAGGCAATGTTTGTCCTCTTGAGTCTGGACTACTTTACTCAGGGTGATTCTTTCTAGCTCCATCCATTTACCTGCAAACTTCATTTTTCTTTTTTGCTTTGATATTTTTGTCTTCTTGAATTTTTTTTTAAGTTTGTTTGTTTTTTTTTCATTTGCACTTAGTTTTTTTATTGTTGTTCTTCTTGTTTGTGGGAGGATGTGGAGAACTTAGGGGAGGGAAAAGAATATGATCAAAATATACTTTAAAAATAATAAAAATTAATTCATTAGAAAAAACTTAAAATTGAGGGCTGGACAGGCGACTCAGCTGGTGGAAACCCTTACTGCTAAGCCTGAAACCCACATGGCAGAAGAAGAAAAAAATAGAAAAAAATCAGTTGTCTCCACAAGTTGTCCTCTGACCTATATACCTGGTCTGTGTGGTGTGGTACGCACAAACACACACAGACACACACACACAGACACACACACACAGAGACACACACATACAGACACACACAGACACACACACAGACACGCACACACAGACACACACACAGACACACACACAGACACACACACAGACACACACACACAGACACAGACACACACACACACACACGAATGAAAGTGTGCAATTTTTAAAAAAAAAAACTAAGTTAGTTCTACCTTTGCACTATTGTCACCACCATGCTTTACCTATTATTTAATTATTTTATGTTCCACATACGGGCATATGTTCCAAGCACTGTGTAGAGTCCCTGAGGGAAAAGACTGTCCTTATGTTTCTGAGGCTCCTGTGAGATGCCTGGCACCACACCAACTCGCAGCAGCTCAGCGCTGATGTACGATGGAGGTCCCAAAAGTATTTCCCGGAACTGGGAGAGACAACCAGATTCCTACTGCCTAGTGAAATGGAAGCCAAAACTCAGAGAGTCTTTGAAGAGACTCAGTAGGTTAATTACCTTCTCGGCAGCATCTTTCCTGGAGGACCCGCCATGCTCGAGTAGAAGCCTACAAAGGCTAGTCTCTGCGAGTCGAATGTGTATAGCCGTGAGAGCTTTAGATTTCTACCCTGCTGAAGGACAGCCCAGAGATGCCCGTCATGAAAACGGCCACAGGCTTTCTGTGGCTCCCAGATAAATAAGCAACTCACCCAAGAGAAGTTTAAAAGTAGATTAGGGATTAGGGGTTAAGGTTGGAGAGAGACAGACATGAACACAGTGTCAGCATTGACGGGGACCATCTGTCTGTCAGAAGCATATGTTGTAGCTGCAGAGAGTGGGCTGTGTTTGCTCTCGTCTTCCTGTGTATCTTCACTCTTGAGAGTAGAAATTCTACTGACAGGACAAGACTCCCCTGGGATAGCAAGAAACGGAAGGAACCTGCCTACTTGAAGCACAGCCTGGGTTTTGCCACTCATTGAAAGTTCATGAAAAGGACCATGGGACCCAACGAAACACAGGATACAGAACTGGTGGCCATAGGAAGCATGGCATCAGCTATGACTTCATGTGTCAGCACAGGCCCACGTGTGTGTAGACCCCACAGGACAGTCTTGATGTCATCCTTAAGGCTCTATCCACTTCATTTTAAGATAAGGTCTCTCACTGGTCTGGACTTGCTGATTAGACTAGGCTGACTGGCCATCCAGGCCTACACATCAACAACTTCCCTGGTGATGGGGTCACAGCTGTGCATCCCAATGCCCAACTTTGTATTGCAGGGGTCTGAAGCTTAAGTTTGGATCTTTGTGATCGTAAAGCAAGAAGTTACTGACTGAGCCATGTCCTCAGCCTGAGGTCAGACTTCCAAAAGGAAGAAAATTAAGGAGGACACATGGATGACGCCACAAATCACTGTCCTGGGTGAAGAAACTAGGCCCTCCCTGTGACCCCTTCCAGATCCAGAACCTTAGAAGTGCATTAATCTGGCACAATAGCAAATGGCTGAACTATGCTGTTGACACTGGGGACAAGACCTAGTCACTGCTCTGCCCTTTGTTGGGTATTAGTAGCACCCAGGGCTTCTACTCACAGATGCTTGTGGCTGTTCCTCACCCTCCTGGAACCTGAGATGTGTCCACCTATTGTTAAGGGTCCCCTGAGGCTGGAGTTAGGGGAAGTAAAAACCATCATAACTGAAAACCACTGGTCTATGGTGTAATAGACTTATTTAATATTCTATCCCCCATTCCCTCGCCCATGAAAATGATCAACAGCAACCGCTCAAAGAATTTGGAGAAGAGTTGACAAGAGAACTCAGCACATAGAATCAGTTGCCACCAAGCCTGTTGCCCTGAGTTGAATACTCAGGCCCCACATGGTAGAAGGAGAGAAGCAACTCTCTCAACTGTCTTCCGGTCTCCACATACTCATGGTGGTGCAGAGCACAGGCCTAGACACAAAATAAATAAAGAAAATAAAGGCAAAGACTTGTGGGAAATGTTAGTGAATAAGACGCATAAAGCATGGGCGCAGTTTGGAGCCATCAACTACCGCATTGTTGTGGTCTCTATTAGTATTTACTGACGGTGACCTGGGTGGTCTGAAGAGCGACAGTCTATGTATATATGTTGGTTTTCACAGTTGAGGCAGGGCTCTATGCTGAAGACCAGACCAACCTGGAACTCTCTCTGTAGACCAGGCTGGTCTTGAACTAGGGACTTCCTGTCTCATTTTTCTGAGTGTAGGGATATAAGATTTGTGCCACCACATCAGCTCCGTGTCTTGAATATTGGTTTGAATTCTTGCGAGCAACTTAAAGAAAAAGCCATTTGTCTCCAAGCACTAAAGAAGAATGAATTATCCCCCACCATGGAGGTTTCTACAGATGAGTTCAAAGCCCCGAATTCCTTGCTCACACTACAAATAACATGGGTATAAATGTCATATCCTCACAGCTGTCCTGCTTTCATTTCCATGCTTTTATTTACTCAGAAAATGGAACATGTTAATTTTTTTCTCACCTTCAAGTAGGATTTTCCACTGTAACAGAAGACTCCGTGCCCACCAAGTAGCTCACCGTGATCCTGATCCCCCTTACAGTTCCAGCTCGTTTACTGGCATAAATGGGCAGAATGGTGAGTTTGGAGCATGAATGTTACCCTGATTGATCAGCGTCGGATATCAGAGGCTAACTTTTAAAGTTTTTAACTTTAAAACTTACATATGCATCCTACTAATCACATGAAGCCTACTAAGGTCAAACGTTGGTGTTGGATGGTCCTAGGTGACCTCCAACCTGTGTGCCGTGCAGTTCCTGTTGGTATAGACGACCTAAAAAGGGATGGAGCCACGGATGGTTTGATTTTTAGTTCTCCGTGCCTGATTTTGTTGTAATTTTCTTTGCTTTTTTGGAAAGCGTTTTACATTTATTTGTTTTGTATGTACAAACCCACAAACATACTCATGGCACGGCCCTCATGTGGTGGTCACATGAGTCTGTTCTCCATTTTCTTCATATGAATCCCGAGAACTGAACTCAGATTGTTGGGCTTGGCAGCAGACACCTTTTCTTGTTGAACTATCTTGCCAGCCTATTCTATCTAACTGAGTAAGGGATGTAGATGGAGGAGTGATATATGTGTGTATACATATGTATACATATTCATGTATCTATATATAGTATGTGTATACTTTATACGTGTACATTGCATATATATTATGTATGTGTATTGTCTTGGCTGTTGAGCCAGAGTAGCAGCCATGGGCAATATGGAAACAAAGAGGCACAGCTGACTTTCAGTAAAGCTTTGCTTACAAGAACACAGCTAACTGCCTCTGGCTCAAAGCCCTGGCTTTCTGACCCCAGATTGAGGTAATAGTCCAATGAATGGCTTCTTTTCCACCTTGTTGGCTTTCGTTGTGTGTGTCTGTCCTCTCAGGCCACCTAGGACCCCTTCTTGCTGCAGGCCCATCGGGAAATGATAAATACATACAGGGTTGTTCATTTTCCTATGATTCGACAGAATGATCGAGAAGCCCACTCATTTGAACAAAATGATTCCTGTGTTTTCACAGACTAAATAAGCCTGGTATGAACAGCACATTTGATTTAATTTTTCTCCTTCAAAAATAAAAAGCAGCCCTATTAAGAACCCCCATCACTCAACGCTGAGAGGAAGCTCCTCCGAGTCGTCAGCCCTGCAGTAATTACTGGCAAAGAACCCCTGATGAGAGATCCTTGAGAAATGGAAAATGTACCCAAAGAACTAATAAAAACCCAGTCAATTGCAGTTAGATATCTCCAAATAGGATGCAGGAGGAGAGAGAGAGAGAGAGAGAGAGAGAGAGAGAGAGAGAGAGAGAGAGCGCTGCTGCATGCAGAAAGGGAAAGCCAGGGCAGAAGGGCCTTGAAAGGGGAGTCTGTGGGCAGACATCCCAGGGACACAAGGTGGGGCTGGTCACTGTCCCTGGGACCTGTTCTGGGTACCATTCACTAGTTATTCATATCAACCACAGTTTACAGCCTTAGCAGCCAGGGGCTAGGAGAGCAGGAAGGCCTGACTGGAGGAAATGCTAAAATCCTGGAGCCAGCTGGGTGTTGAAAGAGTTTATGTGTTAAAATTCAGCATGGATGAAGAGGTGAAGGGCTCATGAGCCCCCACACTTAGCTATAGAGCTATGGGCAGTTGATGTCTTTCAGGGGAGGGAAAATCTATTTTCTACAAGGGTGTGGCCTCTGGGTGGCCAACTGTGCTCCAGTGAATGGCTTTTGTTACCCATGAGAACACAGGCAGGCAGCACAGCTTGGAATCTGGATTTATTCTTTTTAAGAGATGAAGTTGGGAGGGGTGGGGCAGAGAGGAAGAGAAGGAAGAATGGGGTTAAATTCATTGTATGAATGTAGGAAATTCTTGAAGAATTGATTAACTCAGTGTATTTTAAAAAAGGGAGGGTGGAAAAGGAGAGAGGAGAAAGGAAGAGAGAGGAAGAGAAGGGGAAGGAGGAGGGGAGGGGAAGGGGGAGTGGAGAGGAAAGGGGAGGGGGGAGGGACAAGGGAAAGAAAGAAGGATAGTAGAGAAAGTGAAGGGAAAGGAAGGGGGAAGAAGAGGCAACAGTGGAAGGAAGGATGTAAAGGGAAAAGAAAGAAGGAGCAGAAAAGAAGAGACAAGAAAAGCAGACATTCTGGCTTGCGGGGAGAATGGCGCAGTTTGATTCCCACCATAGTCCGGCATCTAGAACGTGCCTGACACATGATGGGTGCTCAGGCGAGTGAACAGAGAAAGGAGGAGGGAGGAGGAGAGTAGAAGGAAGATGGAGGAGGAAGAAGGGAGGAAGGAGGATGGAGGGAGGACAAGGAGGAAAGAGGAGGGAGAAGGGTGGAAGGAGGATGGAGGAAGAAGGAAGGAGGAGGGAGGAGAGAGTAGAGAGGAGGGTAGAAGGAAAATGGAGGAGGAAGCAGGAGGGAGGGAGGAGAAATGAGGAAGGATGAGGGAAGAAGAAGGATGGGGAGGAAGGAGGGTGGAGAGAGGAGGGAGGAAGTAGAAGGAAAGGAGGAAGGAGGATGGAAGAAGGAGCAGGGAGAAGGGTGGAGGGAGAAAGGTAGAGGGAGGGAGGAGGGAGAAAAGAGGAAGGAGGAGGGAAGAAGAAGGAGAGAAGGAGAGCAACTGGCCGAGCAGCTCATATGGTTGGTGTGTACAAGAAAGAACAATGGAGCCCCAGGGTGGAGAAGGCCAAGTTTTGGTGACCAAATGCAAGTTGTGTTACACAGGGACAAATGGACCTTCGTCCTGCAGGAAAGACTCGAGCTCAGGCGTGTCCTGGAATGATGAGTGGGCTGACACTCTACCCTCTGTGTCAGCAAAGAAAATCTCCAGGTGACACCACGATGCCACCTGACCTTGGGGAAGGGACAATCACTAACCCTTCTCCCAAGAGTGCCTGCGGGTGGGCTTGTAGTTTGTCCCATCACAGCCTGCATCCTGACTGAAGATTATGAAACTAGGAAACCACTGAGTTTCTCAGTAGAACAACTGGGAGACAAGCAGTCACCACACCCCATGGCATGTGTGACCCCTCTGCAGTTTGGGTTGGGGCCATGTGTCTTAGTGATGGCTGTAAAAACAGTCTAGGCAGGATATGGTGTTCACAGGGGCCAGCTCTTAGAAGCTGCTCTCCCCACCGGTGCTACTCCAATGTCCCAAGTCCAGACTCTGAATGCATAACAAAGAGACAGAAGCAGCTGGGATCCCAAGTCAACATTAGGATGACAATGGCAGAAGAGACCCTCCCCACAGCCATCTGACTGGATACAGGTGAAGAACATGTCCTTCTGTTACTAATCACATGAGCATTGACAGCATTGACAGACATCACTGACAGGCATTGACAGACACCACTGACAGGCATTGACAGACTCACTGACAGGCATTGACAGACACCACTGACAGGCATTGACAGACATCACTGACAGGCATTGACAGACACCACTGACAGGCATTGACAGACACCACTGGCAGGCATTGACAGACTCACTGACAGGCATTGACAGACACCACTGACAGGCATTGCTTGGCACATCTTCTTGGCACCAGCTCACTTCGCTTGCATGTGACAGAAAACACAGCCCAAAGCTGGATCCACAGCCTAGGCAGTGTGACTTGGAAGGGTGTATTATGTCTTGGCTGTTTTAAGGTTCCTCTTTCAAAGGGAACCCGCCACCTTCAGAAGCTCTGGGCTCTTCCCGACAGTAAATACAGTAGCTGTAGTACGCACAGATCTCACCCTTCCTGTAGGTTCAGGAAAGAACGGTTTGTTTTGGATCACAGCCTTGGAGGTTCCAGTGGAAGTTGCCAGGCTCTACTGCTTTGCCTGAGGAGAGTGTAAAAGTCCTGGAAGGAGGGGCGGGAGGGAAGAGCAGAGAAGTTCTCCGAGGTGGACAGGAAGCACAGAGATAATCTGGTCAGGACAGGAAAGAGCGCTCAGTGACCTTTTCTCCCCAGCTATGCTCCATCTAGTGAAGTTTCTGGACCTTTTTTAAAAGAGCACAGCCAACTGGGAACCAAGCTTCCCATACCTCAGCCTTTGTGGGGGGGGGGGGCGAATTCACACCCAAACTGTGGCACCTCCCAAGGAAGCTCCTGGAATAAGAATCTGTGACAAAAGTCACAGGACGTAGCTTCATCTGGCTACGTTGAATTCATGCAGAACGTTTGCTCATCCTGTGTGGGAAGCAATGTGGGTTTAGCTCAGGGCTGGAGGCTGCTGAAGGGAGAGAGGCTCTCTCCAGGCATGTGTGGACTGAGACTGGACAAGGAAACAGCCCGAGTTGTAATACACCAACTGCTGGAAGAAGAGCAGAGAGCTGAGGAGGTAGAGGGGTCCCCAACGACAGTGAGGACAGTCTTAACTGCTGTGTTTCCCCGGAGCCCAAAAACAACATTCTAGAATGCCTCTTGGGGCATCCATTCCTCTACATTAAAGGAGTCTGGAGCTGCTATGATTAGACAATGTTCTTATTTCTAAGGTTGTGTTAAGGTTTAAGATAAAAACCAAACAAAACAAAAATGCCAACTTAAACTCCAGTGCCCGTGTTTATCCAAGCATAGCAGATAATTTCCAGAACTCACTGTTCTCTCTCTCTCTCTCTCTCTCTCTCTCTCTCTCTCTCTCTCTTTCTCCAGCTGCAAGTGTACTTGAGACATCAGAATAGTCGATTTGCAGAAATACTTTATCACTCTCTGTGCCTGCCCATGCTTAGCTGTGTGATCACGGGCAATTAGCCTCTCCTCTCTGGGCCTTGCATCCTTAGTTGAATGGGGATAACGCGCCTATCACCAGGCCGTTGTAAGGAGTAGAGGATAATGTATGGGAAGACCATGCACGGCTCTCACTGAAGAGGTGCTGCATAAGAAGGAACAGGCTCCATTTACTCATTGTTCTGTGTGGCGTCGGGCACATTGTAAATCAATTAGCCGGTGTCATTGCTGGTTCTGTAAATGTTTGCAGAACAGCTGAAATAATGAATGAAGAGAAGAGAAAGAGAGGAAGGAAGGGAGCCAGGGAGAAGGAAGGGATGGGAGTGGATTTCATTCATCCAACAAATGCATGGAAGTATTATCATGTATCGGGCAATGGGAAGGGCATGCACTGGTAACCCTGGCTTAAAACCTCACTTCTGAAGTTTACAACGCAGTAAGGGAGAGAGATGACAGACACGCACACAGAGAGATGAAAGTGTTTGCGTGTCCTGACATACATATCAAGAACACCACAGGGACGCCCTGTTACACAACACCCCACGTCCTGAGTACACAGAGCGGTCAAGGGAACCTCTAATGAGTGACGGCTGAATGAAGGCCTGAAGCGTGAAGATGGAGGGCATCTGTAGGGGCGCCAGGATGGCTCAGTAGGTGGAGCATCTGCTGCCAGCTGAAGACATGAATTTTGTCCTCCCAGCCAACAGGGGCAGAAGAAGGAACTGAGTAAGGTAAGTTGTCCTCTGACCTTCACGTGTGCAGGTGTCTGCATCTGCACACACACAAACACACACATGCACATACACACCAATAATGAATAAATATAATTGTTTTTATTGTAGCCATTATTACTAATAGTATACTAAAATTATTATTATCAACCAAAAAAACCAGGGTGAAAACACCAGTACACAATTCAAAAATGTTTCATGAAATTTGAAAGTACCTTAATGATTATTTGGGACAAAACTCAGCAATATTCATGTGTTTGATAATCATTGGTTAGATAGCAATGTAAATGCATTCACCCAGTTGAAATTGAAAATAGATGTACAAGCCCAGGAAGAGTGAATTACAGACATCCACGGAATAAAACGATGGGTGTAGAAGGCAGCCACGCAAATCTCTGTGGCTTCGATTGCCAACCTTCTAAGGGGGTGAAATGGCACGGCCTTCCTGTACGGCCATTGCCTCTGTTGGTATGTGATAAGGAGGGGCTGGCATACTTACTTTTCTATGTGCTTGCTAACCCCTGTGCTAGAACGCAAGGCCAATGCAGTCTGCAAGTTTGCCCAGCGTCTCCGATGTTTAGCGGGCTCGGCCCCAGCTACGCACTCCTAGAAGCGCTGTTAAATGAGTGAATTAATGCATGGATAAATGTGTTTGCGTTTCCCCAAACGTGTTTGCATTGCAGGCTTGTAATTTCACACTGGGTTCAGTCAATGTTTTTTAACACAGTGACACTTATAATCAAGGCTCAGAGTCTTACTTATGCTAACAAATGCTGATTCTCCCTAATAGACAGTATTACTTTTCCTAGCTCGGAGTATTAGTGTCTCATTCACTCTTTATGACATATATTTCTGAATAAATACACGGGGTCCCATGAGGAGCAGTGCCTATTGTAAAACAGATTACTAGTGTTCTGATTTATTAGGGGATGGATATGAGATCAGAGCCCATTTAGAAAGTAAAGAATGATGGGAACTCTACTGGAGGGGGGTGTTGAGTGAGAACTGTCTCACTTTTCAAGCATTTGGCCCATGATTGGTGCTGTTGTATCTTTATGAGGTACAGCCTTGCTGGAGGAAGAATGCTACTGGGGGGTTAGCTTAAGAGTTTGTAGCCTGGCCCCTACTTCCTGTTTTCTCTCTCTCTCTCTCTCTCTCTCTCTCTCTCTCTCTCTCTCTCTCTCTCACACACACACACACACACACACACACACACAATCATACACACACACGCACACACACCTCTCATTCGCTCTCCCTTTCTCCTCTGCTTCCTGCGTGCATATGCAATGTCATCGGCCGGCTTCCTGCTCCCATCACCCCTTCATGATGGTATCTAATCTCCTTTTCCTGAAGCTGCTTTTGGTCATGCTACTTTAGCACAACAGAGACGAGAACCAGAACAGTCAGGCAAATAATGGTGAGTAGAAGTGTTGACTGCCTTGAACCCATGCATACCTCCTCATTCACGCTTCACGTCTTCCTGCATGCTGTGATACACTACCCACTTTGTGAATAGCTCACACCCTGTAAGTCTAGATCTTCTGTTAGAGGGGTCATCAGTCAATGATAGTGCAGATATTGATGAATCGGACTCCTCATCAGAAGTTGAATAACATTTTCCAAGCAAGATGATTCATGGACCTTCAAGAGACACTCAATAATAATGCTGCGGGGCAATGGTTTCATCGTGTAAAGATTTGTTTCTTGTACTTGTTTAATAAAATGTTGATTGGCCAGTAGCCAGGCAGGAAGTAGAGGTGGGGCAACCAGTAGCCAGACAGGAAGTAGAGGTGGGGTGACAAGAACAGAAGAATTCTGGGAAGAGAAAAGCTTAGTCACCCAGATGTAAAGGATGTAAATGAGAATGCATCGCTGAGGAAAGGTAGCAAGTCATGTGACTAACACAAACAAGAATAATGGGTTAAGATGTAAGAATTAATTAGTAAGAAGCCTAAGCTAATAGGCCAACCAGTTGATGATAATGTAGACCTCTGTGTATTTCTTTGACACCGAATGGCTGTGGGACAATGTGGGACAGAAACCTCTGTCAACAATAACAAGTCTGGGTCTTCCGTTACTTTTTCTCTGAATGCGCATTCAACTTTTTCACTTATAAACATTCACTTATTGTGCTTTCAGCATCCACGTTCTTTACTGTCAGGTTCCTCATCCACCAATACATCTTCACCTTTAAAGATGGAAGAGACCTTGAAATGACCTCCTGGATCCCAGTGTGTAATAACAGCTGTGTAGAAAGCCAAGGAAGCACAACAGTTGTAGGGAACTGGACTCTACCAAGAATTTACTGGGCTTTTATGAGGATTTCTTTCCCAAGGCTCTGGGTGGGAACACATCCCAGCCAGCACTTTGAATTTTAACCTGCGAGGGTCTAAGCCTGTACCACTCACATGGACCTGTGCACTACAGAGAGGTGAGGAAACAGATGGGTGCTCCCTTAAACTATGCAGGATAAATAACCAGTCTTGGGATGCTTTGGGTGAGATAAGGATAACAGTAACAACGTAACATTTTTATAGCAAGGAATGAGGCCTTGCTACAAACTCTATCTCAAGAGGACACATGTGAAAGAGAGCCTCAGGTTCTCAGTGGATCAGGCTAGGTATGCCAAGAAAGCAGGAAAGGCACATGGGATGTCTGTGGACTTAGAAGAAGACAAACCCTACATGGCTCATAGGATCTTACTGGAAGGCACAGGGACAAGTTTAAGATCATAGATAAAATCAAGAATCCTAAGGCCTCTCGAAGGTCCATGAAAGCAGGAGGTCAGGCTATAACTACATTGTTCATTTAGTTATTTTTTGTTTGATTGGTTTTGTGTGAGTCTAAAAGTGTTCATAACAGTGGTCATAAACACACCATCATTGTGTATATGGAAGCTGGAGAATGACCAGAGAGAGTGGTCTCTACCCTTCCATCATGTGGAAGCTGGGCATCGAACTCAGGTTGACAGGCTTGGTGGCAAGTGCCTTTGCCTACTGAGCCCTCTCACCAGACAGAAGAGGCAGGAGCTGCTCGCCCCACAGAAGCCGCAGTGGCAACGGTCAAAGTGTCATGTGGTGACCCAGAGAAGAGAAATCACATTTAGTTAAAGGCACGAGTTAGGAAGTTTAACATAAGAGCCACGAAAATCTCTGAAAGCAGGCTGGCGTATTTGTGTACTTTGTATGAACACTGAGAAAGAGGAAGCTCAGAGGCCAGCGACATTCTACCAAGCCACCTTGTTCCTTCTAGATTTTCAGGGATACTAATTTCACATACAAATGACAACAGAAAGATAGTGAGATCAGATTCCTTGCAATATTACAAGAGGAAAAAACAGAAACCTACAAGGCAACAGCAAGAGATGAAAGCTTGCGGGAAGATGAGCCTACAGACATATCAAAGCTGGAGGCTACTATGTCATGCGATAAAATTATCTGAGATCTGGAAACACCTGTGCTTTCAAAATAAAACAAAACAGCACACTTGCAATCAAAGGATGTGTAGATATGGGTTAAATATGAAAAAATGCTAGATTTAAAGTACACAAAAAGTATCACTCATACATAAGCTAGTTATAACCAACTACACTAATGTTTATGATGGACAAAAAAATTCTATCTCTTTCCCTCCAGTCATCCATCTTCTGGATGAAACCCCCAATAAGACATAAAGGAAATCAGCACGGGGTGTGAAGCAGAATGGAGTTAGATGATGGGCACTCGTGTGCTGTAAGCTTGAACATATCTATCTCCTTAAAAACAGATCGCATAAAGAAAATCCCTGATTTCATCGAAAACAATAATTATGTCAGTTACACTCAGAAAAGGATTATAACGTTGGAATCTTGAACACTTGATAACTTGCAATCCAGTATGCTGCAAACCGCAGCAATTGGAATACGCAGGTATGGGACAGAATGCAGAGTCTGTGGTCTGAGTAAATCTGCATATGCAAATGCACGTGCATAGGGTTTTTTTTTTTTTCCTATTTATCCCTGGTTTCAGATCCAAGGGAATCTAGTTTAAAGAAGCCACTGTGGAGGGATGACAGGAGCTAGCAATGAGATATGTATCATGGTCATCTGCAATCAGACAGTGCTCCGAGCGCTAGGATTCAAGTCCTTTGGTTGTCTAGCCCCTTAGTGGAGCCTATGCCACACCATTAAATATGACAAAAGGCTGCTGCTGTGGCCGCTCCTGCAAATATCTGTAGGACGCATGGCCTTCTCTCCCTTTATGACACTCGCCCTGCGTCGGCTGCAGCCCATCTCTCCTGTCCTCTGTGAAAACTCCTGCCGTGTAACGACAACTGCATTGGATTCAGAGCTTTATAAAAGAGGGAGATTCCGAAATGGACAGAAGACCTTCACGTATGACAAGTGAAAGCTGGTTTTGTTTCCAACACAAACTGAGAAGTCTGTTTTCCAGGGCATTGACTCAGAATGCGAAGCCTGAAGACACCACTCACTCTCATCAGGCCCTCTGCTGTCCCCAGAGGACACTGAGCACTGAGACAAGCAAAGGTGGAGGTCACCTGGTCCACATGGGAGGAGACGGCTCCACAGTGAGCCTCCAGGATGGTTCTGCTGCTGTAACCCTTAAGGGTCATGTTTGGACCTCTTGTCCACCGAGAAGCCCTGAAAACATGGAGATGTTTTGTGTACCTGCTGTCAAAAGGACAGGATGCTTAGCTTTCTCCCACACTGCGTGGTTACAGAAGAAGGTTGTGCAATGTTGTGGCTTACATGTTCTTTTTTAAACCAATGTGAACCTTACATATACGTCATCTATTGAAGTAGATCTCCAATGTTGACCTAGGAGAGTTTTTAATGTTTCATTCATACATATTATTATGCATATAAGGAAGGGTTGCAGTATAACTTTTACATACATGTACATAATGTATTTTAAACGTATCCTATCCATTCTTTATTACCGTGCTTGTCCCCCTTCCTTTCACAATGGCCATCTGTCTCTTCTCAAACCTGCCTCCTTCTGATGTGGGGTATCCACAGGAGAAGACTGTTCAGACACCAGGGTGAGTCAATAGAAAGCCTTTATTAGCCAGTCAGGGACTACACTGGCTATTTGGGATCCCGGTATAGCCCCGAGCCTTTCTCAGGGTGAGCCTTTAAGCACAAACACAGTATCCTTGGTCAACACACTTCAGTTAGCAAGAACAGTTATCTAGAAGCAGAACTAAAGAAGCCAAAAAGCAAGGTTAGTAGACTTTCCCAGAACTGTGGACTTTGATGAATTTGGTCTTTGTTTTCATTTTGGCTGGCAGTGCTATCTATGTGCTGAGTTTTATGCCCTAAACGGAGTCAATTGTGCTAAGATGGGGGGACTGGTTATTACATTGCTACTCTTCTACTCTCCTCTCCCTTCCTCCCTCCCTCCCCCGCCCTGTGTATAGCCAATGAGTTTTATTGGGGTTCTTCGTAGGAGCATCGGTGAGAGCTTGCTCTCAGTCATATGGGCAATTTATCAGTGACTACACCACTGAAGAGAATGTTTGTCCCTTGTCCCTCTCCCATCAGTCATCAACTCTAAATAAGGGCTGTAGGGGAGTGTGATGCAGCCCCATGAGCCCCTCCACCACCCACAGCAGCCCCATCTTGTGCAGATCTTCTCACAACTGCCTTGAGTTCAAGAGTGCCATCTTCTTCTCCATTAATCCAAGACACAGAACAAACTAGTGATAACATAAGGAAGAGAATCACACACAGGACCTGTTAACCCCAGTGACAAAGGCAGGGGAGGCCAAGGAGGGCGGGGCTGGCAAAAGATGGTTATGGGGCTGGTTAGACAGCACAGCAGAGACGCAAACCTTCGCTCAAAGAGCACTGTGTAAACATCCCGTTGCTGCTCCTCGTCTAACAGCATGTGTCTGGAGTAACTCAGGAAGAGGCTAAAAGCTGCATTTTGTACAGGTAGGGTCTGGAGATGCTGGCTACAGAGCCACGGAGCCTAATGTAAGCCTTTTAAGAGAATCTCACACGGCTCTGATCTTCAAGAGCCTCCCATGCTCTTCTCCGCTGTTCTTATTGAATTTTTAATAAGAACAATTCCACACAGCTCGAAAGCATGGCTCAATTAAGTAATATTCCTGCCAGGCATCTTTGAAATCGTGGAAGCACCTCTTCCCGTTTCCTGATGACCCTCAATTTGGCTGGGTCGAGAGGTTGCTGGGGCGGAGGGGAGGGGGAGCGAGCTTATTTTTTTAATTGCAGGCTCAATTTCACGCTGCTCTTGATGAGATGGCGAGACAAGTTTTCGAAGACGACCTGGGTACCCACTGCCAGGAGGCAGGAATATAATGCCTTGGCAACCAATCGTAGTTTGGGATTTCAAGGGGCATTTTTGATGGGATCCCTTAAGCCTTAGAAGTCCTTGAAGCTTTCCCAAGGTCACGAGGAATCATTTGAAAAGGAACAATTGTATGTGAATCATGGAGTCTTGACCACAAGTATTTGGAATCCTAATTGCCTGGTAATGTATGACTTGTAGCAGAAGAATTATTGCCGAGTGTTTCCTGGTAAAACCTACCTTGCATTAATGTGTCCTTTCTAAAGACCTGTTTCTCGAGATTTAAATCTAGCCACAAATTTTCACTAGCTGCTCCCAGTTTTCAGCTGAGGATTCATGCTTACACCTATATCTGTGTGTCTCATACATCAAACGTGCGCGTGCCTACTTGTGTACATGTATTTATGACAGCCACCCCCAGCGACGCTGCCTGTGTTGGTTAATTTTAAAAGCACAGGAGCATCGTGGCAGGTACAGGAAATTGTGTGTTCCTTATATTTTTATCCCCAGCCCATCTATTGTTTAACAAGTTATAGAGCCTACTAGATTAAGCACACTATAAAAAGGGACAGCTGTGCACAGGGTCATGGGAGTAAAACGGTTAAAACGGCAATGAAACTAGTATCATCACTGTCGGAGTTACTCTGCTTTGCTGTCATAAAATGCCACAACCAAGGCAACTGTTGGCTTACGACTGGCTCCAGAGGGTAAGAGTTCATGGTAGGGAAACACGGTGGTAGGGTGTTAAAGAAGGGATCTGAGAGGGTGCCTCTTTGCCGGCAAACATGAAGCAAAGCGTGAAGTGGGAGTGTAGTGAGGCCATGACCTCTCAAACCCACAACCCACCCCAGGTTGTGCCTCTTCCAGTCAGGCAGCGCCACCTGCCCAAACAGCAGCCCCAACTGGGGACCAAGTCTTCAAATACTGTAGCCTGTAGGGGACGGTACTCTTTCAACCCATCGCAAGCCTGTATCAAGCAAGGTTCGAGCCACCAAATTGAACTTTGTAGCCCTGATGACTGAGACCAAATCTTTGCAATAAAAGCTGAGAAAAAATGTTTCTACAAGCAGATGAAGTTATTCTGGGCAAAGTACCAAACAGTTTGGGGAGGGGGGGGGCAGAAGTTTTAGCCCTTGGCATAGCCGAGGTTTATAAACATCCAACACCCATTCTAGTACCCAGCATTCCTAGCAGATCTATCAAGGTCACTCCTCGCTTAGTTGAACTTGACCAGAAGCATCTGTCCTGGTTGTTTCTTACTGTCAACTTGACACAACCTAATGTGACCGTGAGCAAGGGAGCCTCCAAGGGGGAAGGAATTGCCCAGAGCACACTTGCCTTTGTCCACGCCTGTTGATTATTGATTATTTGGTGACCGATGAAGGAGGAGGGCTCAGCACACTGTGAATGGCACCATTCCCTCACCACTAAGGCCTGAGCTGTACCAGAAAGATGAGCGCGAGCCTGTGAGTGAGGCTGTGAGCCGCGTTCCTCCACAGCTTCAGCTCCTACACAACCTCTCGCCCTGCTTCCTGCGATGACGGACTGTGACCCAGAAGTGTAAGCCGCATCAACCCCTTCCTCCGCTAAGTTGCTTTTGGTCAGTGCTGTGTCACAGCGAGAGGCTGAAAGCAGAACACTGTCTTTGTCAACCAAACAACGGACAAGAACAGCACCCTGCCTCGGAAGATGAGGTGCTTTAAAGTGTATCCAACCCTGAAGTATGCTCCATTTTAAACCATTTAAGGTATAATTTATATAGCAAAAATTTATCCATTGCACTGATTTTTGGTTTTTCAGTAAATGTGCAAAGCCATGTAACAGCATGCATCATATTTATATAATACATAATAAATATTTACATCGTTATATCTATTAATATATTATGTATATATGTATTAGTCTATGTATCTATAAAAGATTGGTATTGGAATATTTCAGCTCCTCAAACATACCTCTCATATCCGCTAACGCTGGGATATTTTTCCCTCATCCACAAACCTAGGTGCCCTAGTTAGTGTCTCTGTTTGCTGCAATAAAACACTAACTAAAACCAACTTGGGGAGGAAAGGGATTATGTGGCTTACAGGTCACAGTGCATCACTGAAGGAAGCCACGGCTGGAACCTGGACGCAGGGATTGATGCAGAGGCCAGGGAGGAACACTGCTTCCTGACTTGGCCGTCATGGGTTGTTCACACTGCTTCTTATCCAACCCAGGACCACAGGGGGTCAATATCAATCATTAATGGAGAAAATGCCCCCACAGACTTGCTTACTGGCTCACGTGATAGAGATAATTTGTTCTCGAGGTTCTTGTTCCCAGGTGACTCCAGCCTCTGTCAGGCTAACAAAAACATGGAAGCCGTACACATGGCAACCTCGCATCCATTTTCTGTCTGTACATTTCTGCTTTCTCTGGACGATTTGCGTGAACTGAATTCCACAATGTGTGGTCACTTGCTTGTGGTTTCTATCAGTTAACATGAGGCTGTGGGGGCTTAACCCATGTTGAAACATGTATCAGACTGCCTTTCCCTTCTGACGCTGGTTCCTCAGCCTGTGAGAACACAACTGGCCCATCTATTCCCTGGGAACAAACATGTGGGCCATGCAGGCACTAAAGGCCAGGCCCTCAGGGTGGTGGGGCTGGGAGGCAACGGAACCCAGAAGTGGTGGGGCCTAGCAGGAGGTCTTTATGGCATTGAAGATGCTTTAAGGAGTTGTGGGATTCTTCATCCTCATTTGCTTGCTGGCCAAGAGATGAGTAGATTTCAGCCACCAAAACGCTTCTTTCACAACAAACCGCCTCATCATTAGCCCAAAGGATCACAGAAAATGATCAGGGGCCAGAAGGTCTAAACTGCGAACTTCAGCCATCCTCCCATTCTTCACCTTGGCCGTCTTGGCTGCTTTGTTTTGGTAGTGGGGAGCCAACCAGCAGGTTGTTTATAACTTTAACCACAAATCAAATGTATCCATCCCAGCTTGTGGGAAGTAGGGGGCTTTCAGTTCACTCAGAAGCCACTCGGTGTCTGCAAGCACTTCTGCAGTGGCATTTCATTTGTATTTTAATAAATAAAGCTTGCCTGATGACCAGAAAAGTGAATCATCCACACTGGCTAGCCTTATAGACCAGGCAGTGGTGACACACACCGTTAATCCCAACCACACTAGTTTGCTATAAAATCCAGGCAGTAGTGGTGTGCACCTTTAATCCCAGCACTAGAGAGGAATATAAAAGAGGAGGAGACAGCTCTCAGGCACAGTCTTATCCTGAGATTCATGGAGGCAGGATCGCCATTTTGGACTGAGGTGGTGGTAAGAGTCAGTAACTGGCTGCTTTGTTTTTCTGGTTATTGGGTTGAACCCCAATATCTGTCTCTAAATTTTTCGTAATTGTGCTTCACACTTGGACCAACAAAAAACATCAAAAAGCTCAACTCCCCAAATTTTGAACCATCAAAAGATAAAGTTTTGCTTACACACAGGAATTTTCCATATTTTCTTCTTTCTTTTATCGATGGAAGGCTTCAAATACTTGAGGCTAATTTTATTTTGTGTTTATAATCTCATTGAATTCCCACAATAACCCAGAAAGCTAGCACTGCTTTTGCATCTCTGCAGCAATAAAGGAGTCAAACCTGGTGATGCGTGATAGTCGTGCAGCTAGGAGGATGTCTGTGGCTATTGGGGGCACAAGGACACATCACACCTCAGTCAAACCCCCTGAAAAGCCGTTTCCTGTTCCCAGGCAGCTTAGACACACGTAGGTAAGTACCACAAAGGTCTGTGTCTCCTGTCACTGCCTGGCAACCAGCAGTTAATATCAGCATTTCCTCCAGACAACTGAGAACCAGGCCTAGCATTGTTCTTTCTCTTTCTTGGTGTATATTAGCCCAGCTCTCTCTCTCAAATATATGCTAGCCACTCAAAAAAAAGAGGGTTAAAAAAATCATGTTATCGATACGTCCTAAAGATTATGCTAAATTTGTGAGTCTCTTTACACTTCTAAAACATGATCCGCCATGTCATTTTAGTTAGTGCATTTGATAGCAGAACTCCAATATTACAGAGTAGCTGCTCAATGAAACGTTTTATTCTGGTGTGTTTGTGATAAGCAGAGCCCACTGAAGCAAACTAGACAGCAGGATTGTTTTCCTCAAGGGACTTGAGGTATCAAATAATGCCATTAAACTAAAGGGAGGCAGTTTATCCTTGCTATCAGTTACGGCTGTGTCTGCTGAGAGTTATAGAAACCCGACAGAGAGTGTCTTAGCAGAATCGTTTAGAAAAATTCTGATATGTATATTTATGTGCCTGTGTATGTATATGATCACTATGTGTATATAAGTGCGTGCAGAGGCCAGCGGAAGGCATCAGACCACCTGCAACAGGAATTACAGTTATGAATGGTCATATGGGCACTGGGAACCTAACAGAACCCTCTGTATGAACAGCCAGTGCTTTTAACCATGAGCCACCTCTCCAGCTCCTAGAGTCATTTTGGATGACAATGAGATAGCACCAGGCTACCCAGCTGGTGCAATGGCCAAAAGAGTCACAGAGACACAGACCTGCTTCTGTGTTGTCGCTCCTCCACAGCAAAGGAGATGCCATAGTGACATGTGACCTCTGTAGTTTTCCACTGATTAAGGCTGAGATTCAAATAGAGAGTAAAGACAGGGAACTCCATGGGAGAAGGACTGAGCCAGCAGCCTGGGCCAGAGCAGGCCTGAGACAGTGAACTCCATGGGAGCAGGAGTGAATACAGACCAGGGACATTTATAGACACAGAACTGAGCCAGAGACTTAGGCCAGAGCAGACCTGAGACAGTGAACTTCTCAGGAGCAGGTACAGGGAAGCAACTGCTGAGGGAGTGGGCAGAAGCCAGAGACCTCTGCAGGTCCAGGCATGAGTCTAGAACCTCCAAGGAACTAGGCCTGAGCCAGGACCTCTGTGGATACGGGCATGATTCTGAGTGAGTCTGGACATGAGTCTGGGACCTCTGAGGGAGTTGGCAAGAACTAGAGACTTCTGTGGTCCTGGCATGAGTCTGGGACCTCTGAGGGAGTAGGACTGAGCCAGGTCCTCTGTGGGTCTGGGAACACCCAATTCTGGGACCAAGGAAGTAGATAGGAACCAGAGACCTTTGCAGGACCAACCCCAAGCCAGGGACCTCCACAGGAGCAGATTCAGATCAGGGACATTTACAGAAACAGGTCTGAGCCAGCAATCTAGGCCAGAGCAGGCCTGAGACAGCAAACTCCATAGGAGCATGGAGCAACCTCCATGAACACGGAGTGACCAACAGGGTAACTGGAACTGTGACACTGACTACACCACAAGAATCAACCATCTGAGCCTTGGATCCACTGGCACCTGGAAGATTGATCACCACACCAATTAGAGAAAAACATGGGTAGATAATGTAAGAACACATGCAACACCACAAAGAGAAACACGACATCAGTAAAGTCTAGTAATCCTACAACAGCAAGACTTGAACAACCAAATATAGATGAAGCAGAAGAAAATGACCTAAAAAATAACTTCAGGAGAATGTCTGAGGCCCTTAAAGAGGAAATGAGAAATTCCCTGAAAGAAATGGAGAAAAAGACAAACAGAAAAGTAGAAGACATCAGCAAATCCCTTAAAGAAAACCAAGAAAAAGCAATCAAACATATGAAAGAAACTATACAAGACTTGAAAACTGAAATAGAGATAATAAAGGAAACAAAATCCGAGGGAATTAAAGAAACAGAAATCACGAGAAAACTTTCAGGAACCATACATGCAAGCATAAACAGCAGAATACAAGAGATGGAAGAGAGAACCTCAAGCACTGAAGGTACAATAGAGGAAACAGACTTATTAGTCAAAGAAAACATTAAATCCAACAAAAGCTTAACACAAAATATCTAGGAAGATCTAGGACACCATGAAAAGACCAAACCTAAGAACAATAGGTATAGAAGAAGGAGAAGTTGAACTCAAAAGTACAAAAAATAAATTTAACAAAATTATAGAAGAAAAATTTCCCAACCTAAAGAAAGATATGCCTAGGAAGATACAAGAAGCTTACAGAACACCAAAGAGACTGGATCAAAAAAAAAAAAGTCCCCTCAGCACATAATAATCAAAACACTAAATATACAGAATAAAGAAAGAATATTATGAGCTGCAAAGGAAAAAGGCCAAGTAACATATAAAGGCTGACCTATCAGAATTACACCTGACTTCTCAATGGAGACAATGAAAGCCAGAAGGTAATGATAAAGCATTATGCAGACATTAAGAGACCACGGATGCCAGCCAAGACTACTATACCCAGCAAAACTTTAAATCACCATAGAAGGACAAAACAAAATATTCCATGACAAAACCAGATTTAACCAATACCTAGCCACAAACCTAGCCCTACACAAAGTACTAGAAGGAAAAGTCTAACCCAAGGAAGTTGGCTACCTCAACAAAAACACAAACAATTGATAATCTCACAGCAGCAAATACCAAAGAAGGAAAACACACAAGTTAACATCACCAACAAAGAAAACTAAATTAACAGGAGCTAGCAATCAATTGTCATTAATATCCCTTAATATAAATAGACTCAACTCACCTATAAAAAGTCATAGGCTAACAGATTGGATACAAAAACAAAATCCATCCTTCTGCTACATATAAGAAACACACCTCAACCTCAAAGATAGACATTGCCTCAGAGTAAAGGGTTGGGAAAAAAATTTCCAATCAAATGGACCTAAGAAACAAGCTGGAATAGCTATCCTAATATCTAACAAAATAGACTTCAAACTAAAATCAATTAAAAGAGACAAAGAAGGACATTTTATATTAGTCACAGGAAAAATCCATCAAGAGGAAATCTCAATACTGAACATTTATACCCCAAATACAAGGGCACCTTCATATGTAAAATAAATACTTCTAAAGCTTAAATCATACATTAAACCACACACACTAATAGTGGGAGACTCCAACACTCCACTCTCACTGCTGGACAAATCAATCAGACAAAAATTTAACAGAAATAAGGGAACTAACAGATATTATGACTCAAATGGACTTAACAGACACCTATAGAATATTCCATCCAAACTTAGCTGTGGTGGCAGCTTACAGATCAGAGGTTCAGTTCTATTATCGTCATAGCCGGGAGCATGGCGGCATGCAAGCAGGCATAGACATGGATACATCTTGATCAGAAGGCAACAGAAAATAAACTCAGACACCAGGAAGTATCTTGAGCATAGGAAACCAATAAGTTTGTCCCCACAGTGACACACTTCCTTCAACAAAGCCATATCTACTCTGACAAAACCACACCTACAAATAGTGCCACTCCCTGTGAGTTTACAGGAACCAATTCATATCAAAGTACCACACACCTCTTCTCTTGGGGGGGGGGGGCAGGAATATCTCCATTGATGAATACTGGTAAAGGCATTGTCCTTAAGAGTGTTGTGTATAAGTTCTCTGGCCTTCACACAAATCCGATGAGGCAGTCACCATTGTCCCCACTCCATGGTCATGGAGATGTGGAGTCAATCCTCCACATTTGCAAAGGCCACCCAAAAGCACGTCCTTATCCTGTCCACCTGACATCCTGACTCTCGCTGGGCAGTAGGAGTTAGGGTGGAGCACCATGGCCACCCCTAGTTGTATAGAATCCAGGGTCAATGATGACATGAAGCATGTGGCAGAATCCAAATCCATTATGGACATGTAAGTGAGTGTTTGGGACATAGTAAGAACATATGTAAGCTACAGCCATTAGTATCATTGCTCCCAGATCAGAGCACACTGCCACCCAGAATCAAATTGAGGTTTATTAGCAAGAGAGAAGCTTGTGCTGGATGTCATGATAAAGTGACAAATAGCAGCGCATTCTATAATGGCACATAACGGTGCGGCAAACACCCGTTACCTAAAGTTGAGGGATCAATTTCATGTAATAGCTCTCTACCAAGATATTGAAATGTAAGTGAAGTGGGAAGAAAGTTCAGACAGAGCCCTCTCTTCTACCATTTGAAGCTGGAAATCCATCCATCAAGAGATGTGATCTCAGACATGATCGCACGCTAAAGGCTCTAGGAAACACTAAAAACTGGCGTTGAACACAGGGAGTGCTCAGGAGCTATTGTTTCCATCCACAAAGCTAAAAAGGGACAGAAGCCTCATGAAGCAGAGAGGAGCAAATGCCATCACCAGTCACCTGCAAACATGACTGGGACTGTGCCCAAAGCAGTCTCTTGTTTCCAAAGCTACGTTCACACATCCACTTCCATATAGACACTGGTATGTACATATCTATGCATTCTGTAGTTAAAGTGTTATACACAGTTCAAAATATGGAGACGGGGCAAGGGAGATGGCTTGGTGGATAATGCTCTCCCCATACAAGCATGAGGACCCGAGTTCAGATCCTCAGCACACATGTAAAACGGTTGGCATATTAGGACACATGTACAATCCTGGCTCTGGATTGAGGCAGGAGTATCCTGAGGGTGCATTGGCCCGCCAGTCTGGCCAAATCATCAAATTCTAGGTTCAGTGAGAAACTGCCTCAAAAAATAAGGTGGATAAGTGATAGAGGAAGACAGCAAACATGATTGGCCTCTGGATTCCACGGGCACATGCACGAATGAGTTCACACACACGTGTGTACATGCACACCACACTTTCCCCCCCCCCCACAGCCAATAAAGGTCATTAAAGTTCAGTATCCCCCCAAAATGGGTGGGGAAACAGGGAGGTCACCTTCACTGTTAAATATGTCCTGAGGTCCTCTCGTTGCCTTGTTCATTTCTTCTGAGCAAATCTTGAAATTTCCTGAAATTTCATGTGTAGCAACCTGGTTTTGCAGGGAGCCATTTGGCTCTCAAATGGCCTTGTCTGACCCCACAATCCCCATAAAAGATTTACAAAGCTATACGGTACTAAAGAGTAAGAAGACTGCCTCGTGTCACAGATCTCCGGGTCCCTTTGAAATGAGTTGAGACCTTGCATTTATAGGGCTACACTTCCACTGGGACACAGATGGAGTTGTGGTGTTCCTTTGGGCAGAGCCAACACATTGTTTCCCTGTAGTAAACATCGACATCACATGGGAACTTGTCAGGATGGCAGGCTCTCAAGGGTTACCCCAGACCTCCTGAATCCAGGTGACTTGAACACACGCTCAATGGCAAGAGGCGCAGAACTGGTTCAAAACAGTCTTTACCTGGGCCTCCCCACTGCTCTCAGCGAAGGTTAGAGCAGGCACTACAGAGAGCCGGGACAGATAAGGAAGAAACTTACACTCCACTCACACTCAAGAGGAGTCTTAACACTGCATTCCTAGGCATGTTTCTCCTCAGATGTGTCCTAGACATATATTTATGTGTCTATAACTCTGGTTTGAGTCTAGTCCCAAGCCTGTTGAAGAGAGTATGTTCCTCTTCATATCCCAAATGCACGTAGTTCCTTCTGTTTGCAGTTAGAAATTTAAAGGGGAAAGAATGGTCTAGAACTGAACTTGTGATGGGTAAGTGGTCAGAGAGGAGGATCCATGTGTCACCAAGTCCCCCACTAACTCAGCTGCAATCTCATACACAGTCTAGCTTTATCTACTGCAAAAGCTGAGGTCTGGGAAGTCAACAGTGAACCATGAAAACCATGCTTGCTAATTCCACTGTCAGCAAATAATTATCCATGGCCATCACACGTAAGAAACTTGATTTCACAGGCAAACACAACAGATGAAGGAATTTCAATGTACATTCTCTTTTGCTTGGTGAGAAAAAAAATCATTTATTTTTTCAAAATCAAAGGCAGAGAATTCTTGTATGCAATACCCAAAGTGAGAATTGTAATGGGGGCAAAAAAAAAAAGAGTGCCAACTTATACTTGGTCAAATTGAAAAGACAATGATCGGGAGAGGAAGACAGACCTACTATTGTAAAGTGTATATCTGATAAAAGACATGGTTACAGAGCATACAAGGAATACTTGAAACTCAATGAGAATAAAATAACAGATAGTTGCCAACAAGGGACAAAGCATTTGAAGAGATGTGCCAGGAAAGAAGCCATGTGGACAGCAGTGAGCTCACACATCACCACTGATGGTCCTTAGGGAGGTTCAGGGGGAAATGCTGCTGTATAACTTTTTTGGGGTGTGTGTACATGTGCTGTATTGTGTGGAGGTGTTTGTATGTGCATGCAGGTGTGTGTGTGTTTGTGTTTGCGTGTGTGTGTGTCTGTCTGTCTGTCTGTCTATGTGGGTGTATTCATGTGTCCTTGTATGCGTGTCTGTCTGTGTGCATTCATGTGTACTTGTGTGTGTGCTTGTGTAGTCTGTGTGTGTATGTGTACGTGTGTGTATCTGTGTCTGTGTTCACAAGTGGGTGTAGGGGCCACAGGTAGACTTGGAGTAGCCTCCTTGTTCCTCCTCCACCTTGTTTTTTGAGACAGGCTTGTTGACTAAAGCTGCAGCTCACCAAATCAGTTAGACTAACCGGCTAGAGAGCCCAGAGATCTGTCTGTGGCAGCCTTTGCTCAGACGTGAGGTTACAGACACAGCATGTCCAGCTTTGTATATGGAAACCTTTTCTATCGTGCTAAGCTCGGGTCCTCATGTGTCAATGACAAGCACTTTAACAACTGAGCCAGTTCCCCAGTCCCCACAACTCTGTGCTATCTGGAACAGAAGGGCTGACTCAACCTGGTCCTGAAGACAATGAAAATCAACTGCTTCCCTCATGCCAGGCCAGGGGGGGTGTAAGATGGCACACACATTTTAGGAAACAAATTTTTCAGCTTACAGAAACATTAAACCTATACTTTCCAATCCAGATATTCACCCAAGAGCCTTTTCAGGAGAGATGGAGACACATGTACACAGAAAGACTTAGTTGAGAATGTTCACAGATCTCTGTTTTTAGAAGCTTCAAATCAGAAATGGCTCAAAACTTCACCCACAGATGAATGGACAGATACTTTGTGGAATATACATGATCAGAGAATTATGTAGCAATGCAGAGAACCTAAGTTAGCAGGGATGCCTACGGCTGGGACAAAGCTCAGAACTTATGGTGCAGAGTGATGGAAGCCAAACACAAAAGGGTGTCAAGTAAACAGAGTTACATAAAAGTCTGTAAAATACAAACTAAGTCACAGTTACATAACTATAGGTATGTGGTTTTATATAGCACATAAAGGATAGACGTATAATCTCTTCAGTTGGTTTTGGTTTTTGGAAGAAGCTCCCTGTGCGATCCAGATTGACTCTGAACACATGAACCTCGAGCTTCAGTCACTTAAGTATTAACTGGAATTAAGGTGTGCACCACTGCATCCAGCTTTTAGCCCTTAACTCCTGTTTGGAATTAAGGGAGAGTTCAAGAGGGTCACGTTGTAAGTTCCAGACCCAAGCCAAGTTCTTAGCCCAATATCGTGATGAGAAACTGAGGCACAGCTGGGACTCCCCAAAAGGCAGTTACTGAGTTGAAGTTTTGACTCCCAACTGGGTTCTTGCCTCATGTCTTGTAATATTGCTCTTGGCACATGGATGGACTTGATCCTCTCTCCTTGCTGTAGGCGCAGGGGAGAAAAGCATAGAATCAGTGCCTGACTTATCCCACCACACCCCGATGATGGACTTGTAGCTCACCCAGCTTCTGCCCGAGCTCCTCCAAGAGGGGGGTGGGTGGATATAGTTATATATAGGACAGCAGCTGCATGGGGCTGGGGACCCAGGGGTGGATGGAGATGAGTGGTCACCAAGGAAACTTCCAGAAGTAATGAGTTTATTTGTTACTGCGGAGACGATTTCATGAGCGCTCTCCTATAGCAATAGGCATCAAATTATATACTTTAATAGACAAAATTAATTGCATATCTACTGCACCTTAGGTTGTTAATATTTAAAGAACAATAGCACAGAGGCACCAGGCTTCTCTTCCACCGGAGCGCCTTGCTGATCCTTAATGGAGGCACAGGCATCCATTAAGGCACAGAAGCTGGTCCTTATCCCTGGAATGCCCATCCTCTCCAAACAGTCAAAAAGGGTGTTGTTCCTTCAATCTTTCACATTTTTGTTCAAATACTGTCTGCTCCGTCCCTAAGGTTGATCTGCATTCCAGCCCTCCTCTTCCCGTTCCCAGATTTATTTCGCTGGTTCACACTTACTGCCTGCTGGATAACATATTTCACTTGTTTATCTAGTCAATCACCCACTCCTGCCCACCAGCACGTAAGTTCTCTGAGCCCGGGGAACTTATGACTGATTTATTCCTGGTTGTATTTCCAGTATCTGAAATAATGGTTGCCAGAAGGAGAAAGTCAGTAGTGACTGGGTGGATCCCTGTAAGACTTCACTGTTCAGGTAGGTGTTTGTAACATCTTGAGAGGACGTTTGTGTGACTCCCTCGTGGATACGTAACATTAGATCTGACTGCAACCCGGAACGCTTATCGAAACTGTTCTTGAATTACGTGTCACACAGCAGAAGTGTCAGAAGAGCACAGTTAAATATGCCATGATGGAATGTTGTAGCACCCCATAACTTCTGTATCATTGTAAGATGGCTCATTGAGTTTGGGGTGACTTCACTCAGAACAAGACCCTTTGAGGGTTCTAGATCCTCCATGTGAAGATGCAAGACCAAATGTTGGTTAGCATTTTTGGGAAGCTGTTCGGTCCTTAAGAATGTTTGCCGCTACGGCGCAGGGCTGGCCTCCCATCTCTCTCTGCCCAGCTACAGATCTCTAACAACTCTTTTCACTCTCTAAGCCTGCTTCCAGAGCTGTCAAAGGAAGGCAAAAATTGTCCCTTTCTCTTTGGAATGTTGTAAGAACAACGTCAGATGATACTTGAAATCTGTCAGTCACATAGACAGTCCTCGGAGACGTTACGCGTCCTATCTCTTCATCGTCCCTTTCGTTTTAATCTAGTTTTACTCCGCACTGGTTTCATCTGATGCCCAGGCCCTTCTACCTACTGCAGAGCAGCTCGACTTTTGATTCTGATATTTGTGAGTCTCTAAAGTGAATGAATTAGAGCAGCTAGTCAGTAAAAGTTAATTAGTGAATGCTTCCAGGTAGAAAGATCCAAAGGAGTTGGGATTGCATTCTACCCACCCATCTGGGCCCAGAGAGTTGGGAAGTTTAACCGGATTCCACACGGCTCTGTTTTCAATGCCACAGTGAGCAGTACAGACTTAACTGCAATTAAATAGTCCCCACTGACCACTGAATATACAGTACGTCATGTCAGGCAAGGCAAAACTGTCAGATTAGTGGAAATTCATTTTGGGATTGCTGGGTAATTTCAAGAGCTGACAGCCAAAGAAAAATCTGTGATCCCTCGTGTGTGCCAGCATCTATCACTCTTCAGTGGCGCTTGTTTGGGCATGGAGCGGCCCTCCAGACTCCAGGGCTGGCTTCCAGAACACAGCTGGAAGAGAGAATGGCAGATCGCTGTTTTATATTTCACTTTATTATCTTTCATTGGAGACAAGGTCTTGTTATGTAGCCTAGGCTGCCCTCAAATTCACAGTTTTTATGCCTTGGCCTCCCGAGTACTGTGGGTTACAAGAATGAACCTGCACCACTACACATACGGTGGGGTGAGGGGGAGACGGACCAGCAGGTGATAGAGAGAGGACACAGGAGGGCAGTGGGGCAGGGAACCAGTGAGGAAAATGTACAGTGACTGTAGCCACATAGATTGGCAACCAGGCCTTGATGAAACCCATTATGTTGTCTTCTAATCTAAAATACCAATTTAAAATGATAAAGCCTGCCTCTGTGCCAGCCCAGGAGTGGTAAGCTCATGAAGCCTGGGTGTACCTTAGTAACCAGCCACTTCCCAGCTGGGCACTGAGGATACTTAGCTGAATAATGGCCAGGCAGACATGGGTCAGAGTGCTAAAGAAAACCTTGTGACCTTGGAGTCATTTCCTCCAATGGAATTTTCTTTTTGACTTTTTAGGGAAATTTCTTGGTCTTCATCCCAACTAGCAACCCATCTGGCACATCCTACGTGAAGTTCCTTTCCTTCCCCTTTTGAGACAGACTCTCATATGGACCAGGCTGGTGTGAACTCAATCTTCCTGCCTCGGTCTCATCCCATGCACTGGGATTAAAGTAGATACCAGTCCTCCACACTCCCTGTGAAAACTTTTGATTATGAAAAGACAATCCACTAAGTAGACTAGAAATGGAGCATTTAAGGCAATAACTAACTAAAGAGCCAGTGTTAAGCACACTGGCTTATAGAAAGACATATGATCTCGTTAGCTAGTTTTGTTTTATTGGAAGAGGCCCCCTATGCAATCCGGACTGGCCTTGAACTCATGAACCCCATGACTCAGTCTCTCATGCATTGGAATTAAGGTGTGCACCACTGCACCCAGCTTTTAGCCCTTGATTCCAGATCGGACACTTTGAGGTTGGTTTTCTTGCACCATGACATGGTAAAGCAGTCTGGAGAAGTACCTTACAATAGCAGTGGCCATATGATGCTAAGAGACTAGGATTAGAACCCGCATCAATGGGGGACGACTGCAGCTCACAGAGAAAACTGAGAGATGCCTGGGACATTTTGCATTATTCTGATTCAGAGATGCCACTAGCTATGGTGTGGTATCCTTCAAAGCTGAGCGTCCACCAGCCCCAAACGCCGTCAAACCAAAGTCAAGACAAGCTCACCTGTGATGATAATGCTAAGTTGTGGTCCCTGAACCACACGCAGCAGCAGTGATCTTGTTGTGTCAGAGATGTAAGACAATGAGCTGGAGACCAGAACTCCAAAGGGTGGGGCTAGAAAACTTTGTGTCCATCCATCAGCCCTGCAGGGAACTCTTGTCCAGGCCAGAGGCTGAGACTATCTATCCCCGTGCTACAGAGTATTGGGAGCTAAGTTCTTCACTTACCCCCAACAAGTTCAGAAACGTGAAGAGTCAGAAACAAAATTAGTAATGAGAATCTGATTTGTGGGATTATATTTCTACTGAAGTTCTAGATAACCAGGTAGCCTATTTTCTGAAACTACAGACGGATGTCACCAGCCTGACCAGGACTTCCCCTGTGATTTCTGATACCAGATTGTTGGTATATAGACCTTTCCTCTTAATTAAAACACTCCACCCCCAAAGGAAACCTCTGAAGACTTGGAAAGTAAAACAACTCACAAGGTTCAGGAAGTCCCTGAAGCTTACCAGATGCAGAAGGACCCTTGAGGTTAGATAAGAAGTAAGAACTGAAGAGGAGAGGAGACTCTCTGACCTGTCAGGTTGCCTGAAATTTGTGCAGAGTGTCTCAGCGTGGCAGCTTCCTTGAGGTGTCGCCCACCCTGTGGTGGCCTTTCAATGATGCAGCTGCCTTTGAGTCATTCCTGCTCCTGCAAGTAACCCCAATAAATTTAATAACTCACAAGCTATACTTTGGTGCCATCATCTTTTGCTCTGTCACCAATTCCCTGTCTGGGAGTGAGTAGATATTTATTCATATGTACCCAGGAATACAGCAGTATGGTGATAACTTCCTCAGAATTCTTCAGAGTGACCACCATGATTCTCAGGATGCCAGGCTATATTACAAGTAGCTTGGAAGACATATATGCCTTCCATATGTGTCGGGTCCTTGGAGGAATACACAGACTCACATTATCTCACCAGCTATTGTTAACTCGAAACCAGCAATTACTAGATCACAGTAGGATTTCCCACGAGCCGTGTGTCCCTACTGAGCATTTTCCCTGCTGAGTTTCATTCCTTTTCACTACCCAGGATCATAGGTTTTGTTCTCCTGCATCATTAGAGACAAAACAAAGCTTATGACTGTGTCAGAGGTGTTCTGCCTGGGTTGCCAAACTCCAGAAAGTTCACCTGTTGGTAAGCACAAAGAATACTGGGCAGGGGTCCTGGAGCTTTGCCGCTCACCTCAGTTTCTCCCCCTTTGGTAAAATAAAAGGTCTGAACTAAATCAGCTTGCGAATATCTTCCCAGGCAAGCAGTAGGCATTATAAGCTGTAACATTTTTCTATTTCCTAAGGATCTGCACAATAAATTTACATTGATGTTCACATTGGTTTCATTATGTGATATTGATAGAGCGCATTGAAGTTTTTAGAGTGCTTTTGTATCCATGATCTCACTTCAACTGACACCCATTCTGTGAGCTCTGGGCAGCAGCAGGTGGCTTCTTTGATTCTTGGATATTAATAGAAAGAGGCATTGGTAGCCAAAGCCTGTTGGATACCTTATGTCTGCTGAACAATCCTTGTCCCTTTGATCATGACAATGACACTTGGAGTTAATGATTACTAACCCAGAGACTTTTAAAAAGTGTGTTTGTGTGTATGTGTGCAAATGCACATAGGAGTGAATGCACCCTCAGAGACCAGGAAAGGGCATCAGATTCCCTGGAGCTGGAGTTACAAACAACTGTGAGCCACATCACATGGGTGCTGGGAATCAAACAGGTTCTTCGCAAGACCAGTACTACACACTCTTAGCTATAACCACTGAGCATTCCAGCCCCATAGGCCAATTATTTAGATAAGAAAACTGAGTTACAGAGAAAAAGAGAGACCAAAGTCCAAGAGGGTCATATTATAAGTTCCAGACCCAAGCTTAGCTCTTAACCCAATATCATAGGTGTGATGAGAAATTGAGGCACAGTTGGGACTCCCATAATGGCAGTTACTGAATTAAAGCTTTGGCTTCTGATTGGATGCCTGCCTCATGTCTGTGGTATTGCTCTTGGCACACAGATGGACTTAATCCTCTCCTTGTTGTATACACCAGGGCAGAAGGGCATAGAATTTGTGCCTGGTTTATCCCACCACACCCCGATGATAGACACGTAGCTCACCCACCTTCTGCCTGTGTTCCTCTAGGGGGATGGTGGGTGGAGCTACGTGGTGCCTGCTCCCTTTAAACAGATGCAGCGGCCTCTTGGGAGATGAAGCTCGTTGGTTCTGTCACTTGTGAGTAATGCGCCATAGCTCCCTAGTGGGGAAAATGCCAGATTATACAACAGTGCGCCTTGGTGTGCAACTGTCTTAGAATAACAAATCTCCTCTTCTGCTTGCGAGCATTATGCTTTAATAAAACCAAAAAGAGTGGCCACAAATCCCAGTTCGAGCTAAAGGGCATGTCTTGTAAATTCATGTTCATTCCACCCCTCTGGGTGCCCTGCCCCCAGCACACACCTTTCATAACTCACAGTGGTTGGGCAGCGTGTGGCTTTATTTATCATTGTCTCTTTGGTGGGGGAAGTTTCGGGGCTTGGTGGGGGCAATTCTTCACTGGAGTGTTGGGGTGAGAAAGGATGTGGCTCTGTACAACAGGGGGTGCTTATCTGTGCTGCTGATCTCCATTCAGCACCAGTGATTTGGGGCAAGCGCCTCAAGCTTGGAGTCGTGTCTTTGTTCCAGTCGGAACAACCCAAAATATCTCCAGATGTCTCCAGGTGACTGGGGAACAGGGCGGGATGCAACCGAGCCCCTCTGCAGGCATAGAAATCCCCCATCCATTCTGTGGAGGAGCAGAGGTGGACGGCATGCTTTACCGTTTAACTGTTTTTCCATTTACTCTGTAGTCATTGCTTTAGTTAGCATAGCTAAGGTTGGACCTTACATTATCAGACATATATAGTCATTGCAGCTTTGAGGGTGAGTGTGTGTGTGTGTGTGTGTGTGTGTGTGTGTGTGTGTGTGAATGTGTATACACGAGTTTGAAGACAGGGGAATGACATTGGGTATCTCCCCAGTCAGTTTCCAGCTGACACAGTCTCTCACTGATCCAGAAGTTGGTGGATTCAGCTGGACTGACTAGCTAGAAGCTTCCGTCTCCATCCTCCCAGGTCCAGAATTATGGGTGCATAGAGTGCCGTGCCTGGCTTCTTCACAGACTCTGGGGTATGTACTTGGGCTCTCGGGCTTCCACAGCAAGCACTAGGCCAGTGAGCTGTCTCCCAGGCCCTGTAATCATACTTTACCTCATTGCTCTTCCTCATCTGCCCTTGGTCCCCTTCCTCTTTCTAGATGGCCTCTTTCTGTTGTCATGACATATGCACATATGTATGTATACACACACACAAGGGCATCTACATACATGTGCTTGTATCCATAGGTACATACATAGCTAAGTCTAGATTCCGAATAAGACTCTCTTTTGTTCTCTCCTAGACACTTTAGAGCCCTGCTCCAGTCTCCCCTCTACTTTCCCACCATTCATGAGCGTCTAAATTTTGCATAATATTTTTCCTCTATGGAAAGCTTTCCATCCCCAGAGAGGTCAGAATGACATAAATCCTCCCAGCGTGACCTTAGACAGTTAAGATCAGCCATTCCTCGCCCAGAGCCCCTTATGAAGGTGTTACCAGCATCTCCACAAGCTTGCAGAGGGCACAGACAGAGAGCATGCTGGGGCAGAGCCCCCCACCTCCCCTGGGCTCACACCACCTTCACACATTCCAAAGTTAGAGGTGCGAAGTGCAGGTGAGAGTTGCGCAGCCACCCAGAGGGCGGCAGGTTGGAAATAGCTCGCTCTGGGAAGGCGGATGCGGAGAGGATGGGTTTCCTGCCTGCCTTCAGAGCGGGGCAATATGGTAGAAATAAATTTAGACATTCTCGTTTCGTGTGGGCTCGGAATCACGGTTTGCTCCCAGCGCTTCCTTTCAGGGGTTGAACATGTCCCCCCAAAGTACTCTTCGCCTCTGCAGTCTTTAAAGTTGGAAACCACCGCCAACATTTGAAATTTGAGATAGTGCTTACAGAGGCACAGGTGTCAAGCTTCTTAAGAAACTCTGCTAACTCGATGTTGGGCCTGCAAGCCTGCGCTATGGCCGGGCCAGGGCGCCCCCTGTAGGCAGAAAGATCCTCTGCAGCTCACCATGGACCCACCCAGGCCAAGTCCCCTTTGGACCTGCTTGGATTCTTCAAGTGTTTGGCATATGTCCCTTCCTCTATGGTATTAAAATGTGTTATATTAGGGAATGCTGATGTATCTGAAAATACATCTAATGCCTATGTAAGCAAGCTCTAAGAGCCTACCACTAACGTTACTAGAACTTACCTTGGATAGACTCATACTTCTTCCTCCCTCTCTGGGCCTCCTGATATACGTCACTTTGAATCTTGGTTTCTCATATCCTGCCTTCTTTATATGTGGTTTTATCCCTCATGTGTGCGACTTGAAGCCATAAATTGTTTTTCTTGGGTTTGATTTTATAAAAATGATATCATGGGAGGCTTGCTCTTTTACTCGATACACGTCTAAAAAGCACCCCTCTACATGGTTGCCACAGTTACTGCTTCTTGCATTTCTCCTGCTGTCTAGGGCTCCAGCATCCCTTGTTTCTGTCTCTTGGGGATCAGGCTGTAAGAACCCTGTCTCAAAGAGCCTTGGAAGCCATCTTTCCAGAGAAGATGAGCCCTAATTGTTGATTCTGGAACATTTACGGTTTTCATCTTTCAACACTGGTGACAGTTTCCCGGCACTCTTTACTTCCTCACTCATAGCTATCCTAAACTGTAAGATATCAGGGTAAATGCTGAAATACTGGAGAAGTAATGGAGCCAACCACTAGAGACTTCTTACCTCTACCGAATCCTCAGACTGAAGGGGGCAAGATCCTATCGCCTATGGAACCTCAGCCTAATCCTGAGCTCCCGTCTCCTCCTGCCTTATACTCCTTTCTCCACCCAACCATATCACTTCCCTTCTCCACCTCCCCAGTGCTGGGATTGAAGGTGTGAGCCATCACTCCTGGCTCTGTTTCTTATTTAGACAGGTTCAATATCGTTTAGCCCAGGGTGGCCTTGAACTCACAGAGATCTGTCTGCCTCTGCAGTCCGAGTCCTAGGATTAAAGGTGTATGCCACCACTGCCTGGCCTCTATGGCTAACTAGTGTGGCTACATCAGCACTCTGATCTTCAGGCAAGCTTTATTTGTTACAGCACAAACAAAATATCACAGTTCCCCCAAAGGGAAGACCTGTCTGTCAATCATCATTCAACAGTGAGCTTTACATATAACAATAAATGTACAAAATAAAACCAGTAGGATGATATCTGTAATAGCAACATTCCATTCCTGAGACCTTGACAGTGGTCACGAGGAGAAGCCATCCTGGTCCAGGGTTGTGGTGGAGGATGGCATGGAATTCTGGGTCACGGGAAGTCCTCATCTTGCTCACCATTCGCAGATCACTCCTTTTTTTCTAGCTGAGATGCAGATATGGCTTTGAACCATTTTAAGTCACCCAAAGGAGTTGCCAACAACTGACAACCAGAAAGGGAGATGTGGGTGCTGAGACCATAGGGCTATTGTCATAGCTGGAGGTGAGGGAACAGAGCAGATGTCTCTGTTGTTTAAGACAAAGTCGTAGCCTCTCTGTACAATGGCGGTCAAACTCCTATGCTCATGAGTAGAGCCCATTGGTTGGATACTAATGGATGTAGTGGGACCTTTGTTTCCAAGGAGATGGACCCGATTGCTGACAATCCTCTCACTCCACCTTCCTTTCTGACACCCCCTTGCTAGCTGTGAACAAGTGCCCCAAGTCCTGTGTCCAGATTTCTCCTTTATTTTGTTTGTTGGTGATATTTGGAGGTGGGGCTTTGTGGGGGGAGGTAACTAAGGTCAGATGAGGTCATGGGGGTGAAGACCCAGGATGGCATGAATGGTTTTATGAGTAACAGAATCCAGGGCTAGTGTCTGTCTCTCCATGTGAGGTCCCTGTCACATTCTGGTGCAGCTGGGAGAGGCTCACCAGATGCTGGACAGATGTTCACATGTCCTTTGACTCTCAACCTCCAGAGCCACAAGTATAAGAAGCTTTTAATTTTTGGTCACAGATTACCTAGTCTCTTGTATCTGGGTATAGCATTGAACAATGGACTAATACACCCCACAGGGGTGACAAACGGGACCTCAGGACCCAGAGTCCCTCTCCAAATCCCTGTTTCTTTTCCTTCCTCCACACTTCTTCAACGTCTGGTATGTCAGCGGTTTTAAAGCACCATGACGGGGGTACCCTTGCTTAGTTTCTGGAGTATCAGAGGGGCAGATGGGATGACATCAACAGGACAATGAGCTTGCTCAGAATAGTAGTGCACACTTGCAGTCCCAGAATTCAGGAGCTTCAAAAAGGAAGACCAGCATGAACTTGAGACTGGCTTGGAAGATGTAGTGAGTTCAAGGTCAGCCTGTGCTACATGGTGGAAAACTGTGTTTTAAAAGAAATACATAGTGGCTGAAGAGATGGCGCAGGTGTTAAGTGTACTTGTTACTCTTGCAGAGGACCTGAGTTGGATCCCTAGCACCCTGCATGGTGGCTTACAACCATCTGTAACTCACTCAAGCTCCAGGGGATCTGATGCCCTCTTCTGGTCTCTGCAGGTACCAGACACATATGTGGTACATAAAGATAGATGTAGGCAAACAACACTTAGAGTAATAAAATAAAGCTAAACAAACTTTAAAAATAATTCACAAAGGAGAAGGAAGAGTAGGGAGAGGAGGAGGGGGAGAATGAAGAAGAGGAGGAAGCAGAATAATCAGAGATAGGTTCTGAAGCCCAGATTTCACCCAGGGCCTTGTCCTGAAGCTGCTCTGAGTTTTAGATTAGCTGAGATGCAACAGGCTCTAACATCTCCTTAACAGCTATAGTTCAGAACTGTTCAGGGCAGACAACCAGGTGCCTTTCTTGACCGAGAAAAATGGGAATAAACCATCCGTAGCTATGACAGCATGCTTT
Organism: Microtus oregoni; assembly: GCF_018167655.1. Taxonomy (NCBI): domain Eukaryota; kingdom Metazoa; phylum Chordata; class Mammalia; order Rodentia; family Cricetidae; genus Microtus; species Microtus oregoni. Next base: position 770,953 of record NW_024543079.1, read on the forward strand.
TCCACAGCCCACTGGACCAGACCGCCTGTGAACTGCACACTAAAGGAAGTGACTTCCTGCATGGGATCATTATTTGTACACCAGGAGAATGCTGAGGAACACCTGCCACGAACAATCATCTTCGAAGAGTCGGGCTGCTCGCCCAGCCATCAGACAATAATTGGCCAGCAGGAGTTCTTGTCTGGGCAAGGCCACTCCAGGGCGGAGATAATGAAACCAGACCATTCAAAAAGAAGAGGAGGCTGACTCTTCAGTTCTGACAGGTGTCCTTATTACCTTCTTACTAGGGCTTGACAACACCTCAACTAATAGTGACATCAGCCCACAGGAAACAAGACAGAATAGTAACAACAAATAGCAGCCATGTTTGGAGCACTTCCTACACGCCAGGGGATAAAGGAAGATTTCTCATGCATTATCTCATTAAAGCTGGTTGTGTACACTGCCCTCATTCCCGCCCAGGCTTACGAGAGTCGAGTGACGTGTTGACGGTCAGCCTATCAGAAGATATAAATTCTGAATTCAAAGCCACTTACATCTCTGTTCTTAGCGATGACCACAACAGCATCTCTCACCCTCTCCCCATGTCTGTGCCACGTGTATCATTTCCCCCAAGTTAGCAAATGTGCAGGAAATAGCAAACATGTCTGAATTAGTGCTCTCTCTTTTGGCTTGGCTAACTGTATCTGCACTAAGGCGTTGGATGGAGACCATGACTGAGGAGCCCCAAGAAGCCTTTGCCTTCAATAGGTGACCATCCAAGGTGTGTCCTGTTGTAGACAGAGAGACGACCACCCTAGACGTGTCCTGCTATAGAAAGAGAGATGACCAATAAGGTGTGTCCCGGGTCTGTGAAATTCCACATAGACTTGCCCAGTGTAGTCTCCCAGCCTGAGTCTGCTCTCAGGCTAATAGAAGGGCATCAGCTACACTGACTGGCCTTTTGTCCCGTCTCAAGAAGAAAGACCTGAACAGGTTCCGTGAGAGCAGCCCATGTTTCCCCCACCTGAATGTCTCTTTTGTGGGTTATATATCATGAGCTCTGCCTTCATTCCCCAGATGCCAGGGGTGTGTGTATGCTTCTGGTCATTTCTGAGACTCTGTATCAACAATCTAGAGCTACACTCAGGTTTGAGCAACTCAAAACCCACCACTAAATTCTGATCCCAGCCTAAAGCTCGGAGCAAAGTGACAAAAGTTACAATGTCCTCCTCTGTGTTTACATATATACAAAGGTGCATGTGTTTGTGGAAGAAAGAGGGTGATGTCAAGTGTCTTCCTCTATTTCTCTCTACCTTATTTTTCAGGCAGGGTCTCTCTCTGTTCCTGGAGCTCCCTGGTGTGGTAGCAGAGTGTCTCATGGAACCTGGAACTCCCTGGCTTGACTAGACTGGCTGGAGAGTGACCTGCTAAGATCCTCCTGTCCATCTCCCCAACACTGGGATTACAGGCTTGAATTTCCACGCTCAGCTTTTATGTGGGTGCTGAGGATTCAAACTCAGGTTCCCAGACTTATACAGCGAACACTTCACCCACTAAGCCATTTCCCCAACCCCATCACTCTCAGGATGGATTTGTCCATCAGTTCACAGATTCCTCCAGTCAGTGAACACTCACTGAAAGTCGTAGGTGCTTAGAATTTAAACAATCCAGACACTCTTCTGACTTCACGTTGCCTATGAAATAAAATAATGGTGTGGCCGTAGCTAAGCTGGGTGGCCACAGTTCCATAACAGCAATGGAATCTTCTGCAATAAAGTCTTTCTGAACCTTAGTGTGTATGTGTGTGTTGGGCAGGTGTTAGACTGTCATCAAGACATGCAGGGGAGATCACTGTGAGGCCTTTATGTCATGTTTTCAAGACTGACTGACTTCAGAGAGCCTGTCCTTGGTTGGCTGGTTACTGTGGAGTCTCCCTCAAGTCTTGATTCTGTCACTCACCACCTATATCATGTATACATGACTCTCCTACTTCCTTCATTTGAATGCTAGAGTACCTTCTGAGCAATTGAGACAAAACACTGAGCTATGAGCACCAAGTAGCCAAAGACAAGTGTCCCTGCAGATTCCATAAATTCTGGATGCTCCAGGCATGCAGAAATGGGATTGTTAAGACCCTGAGCTCCTACAGGGGAAAAAGTGAAAGAGCTTCAGGAACAATAAACACATGGAGATCTTGACCTTGGGGCCTCCAGAGTGCCTGCTTCTCCTGGAGGAGAATCACAGTCGCCATTGAGTTTGTTCCAGGGAATCTTGAAGTGGAGGAAGGAGCAACGTTAGCCACATTTTTGCCAAGACTGAGCTCTCTGTATGGAAGAAAATGCCATCTGTTAGTCATGACACCAGTGTCTCTTAACTAGGGACTCTTTGGGCCGGTGGGAACATTTGAGGATGCCAGGAGATGTCTGTTGCCCTGGCTGGGTGGGGATTACTGCCAGCCTTTGGAGGACAGAAGGAAATACGCACTCTACACTCTCCTGTGTCCAGGCCTGCCCCTAACACAGACGCAAGCCATCAGAGGCATCAGGTCACAACATGATACAAATAAAGAGATTTGCATGAAACCAGTGCCTGCTGATGACCTTGGGCCCTCGGGTGTCTATGCAGGATGCCCAGGTCCTGAGAAAGAGAGCTAATGTGAACAAAGGTAGCGAAGATATCAGGAGGAGACAGAAGAATCAGTCCAAGCATCATTCTGCAGCAGCAGGAAGGATCTCTGCTAAATGCATCCATAGAGCCACAAAGGGTGGAGGAAGGGATGCAGCTGGGATCATTCCTTTCCCTTCACTTTTATCAAGTCCTATACAGAGCCAAGGGGATTAGATGCCCCCAGAGGTTATGTGAACAACACTACAGCATGTGTGTTTGTCATCTTTCCATCACTGTGACAAAATCACCCGAGACAACCATCTTGCAAGGGGGAAAGGTTCATGGCGGGCCATGGTTCAGAGCTTTTGGTCCGTGGTCTCTCAGCCTGTGGCCTTTGGGTTTGGAGTGAGGCATCGTATCACCGCAAAAAGTGTGCGCAGGAGTGAGTTGATCACCCCACACCTGCCAGAAAGCAAAGAGGTGGGAAAGAGTGCTGGATTCCAGTTCCCGTCTAGGGTGTGCTGCCCAGTGACCTAGCTTCCTCCCACCAGGCTCCACCTTTTAAAAATTCCAGCACCTTCTAGTCATGCTTCAAGCTACCAACTAAGCCTTTAATTTGTGGGCCTTCGAAAACCACTTACCCAATCGTATAATAATGATTCAGTGAAGCTTCACCCTCTTCAGGGACCACAGAGGGATGGATGGTAATAAGTGGGCCAAAGAAGTCTCGTAGATGATTTTTTGGACCATAAGATTTTATCAACTCAACTAAGATAATTATTAAAGTAGAAGATAATTATTAAATACGGACAGAGTGGCATCCTGCGTTAGACTTGATTTCATCCACCCGCAAGGGTGGAGAGGGCTTGGAAGATGTGAAGATTTCACTACTTAGCTGGAGAAGTTCTGAGGTCACTAGGCCTTGGTGTCTCTCTCTGTTAAACAAAGATGCCAAGACCTCCCCTTATGGCTCGCTAGGGAAGTGGGGTGACTTCCTGAGGGACAGGTGACTAGGGGGATGGGGCAAGGGGATAAGGCTGGACAAGACTGCAAGGTTCGAGGAAGAGACTACAAGCAGTCGTCATGCTGACCCTTGAGTCTCAATGTCTCTGCTTGGTCTTGACATAGGCACCCAATGGTGAGGCCCAGATAGAAGAAATGTTACCCACATCTTGGCCTGCTATTATTCTGAAAGAGAGGTGGGGGTTTCTAAAGGGAGCCCATTTTTTGTTTTTTTTGGGGTTTTGGGGGGGGGTTGTTTTTTTGTCTTTTTTTTTTTTTTTAGACAGAATTTCTCTGTAGCTTTGGAGCCTGTCTTGGAACTAGTTCTTATAGACCAGGCTGACCTCAAACTCACAGAGATCTGCCCACCTTTGCCTCCCAAGTGCTGGGTTTAAAGGTGTATACCACCACCGCCTGGTGGGAGCCCTGTTACGGGAGGTCCTCCCACTCCTCCAGCCTATCGCCGCTGAGATACCAGCCCATTGGGGCGTGGCCTCTCTCCCTTTAAAAAAGCTGCCACTTCCCTCTCCTCTCTCTCTCTTCACTTCCAGCTCCGCCGGCGACTAGACTCACTTCCTGGTTGCGCAGAGGGCTGACAGTGATCTGTAAGTTTTTTCCCCTTTAAATAAATACCACCCTATTAATCATAATTCCAAACTGGTGTGGCATTGTTTATGACTTACGCCTTCAGAGCCCCGTTTTTTAACTCTAACCAAAATGAGATCCAGTCAGGGATAGATCCCACACACACACAACTTCCATTTTCTGTCCAATTTACACACCAGACTTTCCTGCAAAACCATGTTCTCTTGTCTTTGAGGTAGCATATTCTTGAGACAGATGAAATTGTAGACAGCTCTCATTGCCTTCTGGGTAATCCCATCTTTAAACTAAACTCCTGAGGCTTAGTAAGAGACAAATTGCATTTTAGCTGTGTCCTTGGAGAGAAGTTCTAGAAGGATGGCGTTGGGTTGGGAGTTTCCAGGAGCAGAAGTTCCCATTTCTGAACAAAAGTATGTTCTTTCACTGTTTTATGGTATACAGTGGGTTTCTTTTATATCATTCACGAGTCTTTCGTTGAAACAGATGATGGCTATCTGCTGCCATGATAGGAAGGAAAATTTCCACTCTAATAATCTCAATCCCATCCCATCTCTATGATGTGCCTGGAATTAGCAACTTTTGACCTGCCTTCTCCTGGAAATACAAAATTCAATAGTGGCTTTTGTGATGTACCTTGCTAGGATATAGGGGCTGCAGGATGTAGCAGATGAAGGTGCAGTTCAAGTGACTGTCAAAGAGAGGTGTCAGGGACACAGAACTGAAAGTAATGGTCATCCTTGAAGTCTCAGAAGGAAGGAGAATACACACACATGCGCACGCGCGCACACACACATGCACAGACTGAGATCTTTAAGGACATCAACAAGACATGGGTTCTGGAGTAGTAACCGTGGAGTCAGTCAATTAATAAGGCCTGAGTAACAAGGACAAGTGCCACCAGTCTAGACAGGTGACTGCAGGCAGAAGACCCATAGACATTGCAAAGAGTGACACAGCCATACCTTGGGGATGCAGTGGGGGGGGAGGTCAGGGAGTGAATGCCCCAGATTCCCATGATCACCTTCTGATCTTTGGTGTCCTCAATGGCTAAAGTCAATAGGAAGTTGGAGGACAAACCCCACAGCCAGGTAGGCACCTGGGACACTAAGTTGGCTGCAAGGCAATGGACAACATCAGCATGTGGTCCAAGAGAATCACATCTTTTATCTTTGGCACTGCATTTGGCACAAGGACAGTGCATTCAGATGAAGAAGGCAAAGGAGAAGGAGACAGAGGGTGTGGGGAAAGCACCAGAAAAGGCAGCTACAGGGAAGGAAATGAAGTAGATGCAGCAAGCACCAGTTGCTACAAGAATGCCAAAGAAGAGACCCTCCCTCAGCAGAGGGGAGCCAAGTCGGGTCCCCTGAAGAAGGAATGTCCAAGTTGAACCCCAAAAGACTGGGGGGGGGATGAGCCAGGTAAAAGGGGAGTCTGAGGTGTTGGCAAAGGGAGCCAAGGCACAGTCTGTTCTCCAAGGTCAAGGGTGAGTCTGGAGAAAGATGAGAAGCAAGACTTGAGCAGGAAATAGAGGAAGCTGGAAAGAACTTTGGCTGCGACAACAAAGAGCTCAGATTTCATCCCCTAGACAAGGAGGAGACACAGCAAAGAGTGACAGGCAGAAATCGCTACTTTTATGTTTCTCTCCAACTCAACTCCCAGGAAGTACATCGGATGCTGTCAACCTCACAGCAAACACAGACCTGTTTGTCCCTGTACTTGACAAGAAGAAAGCGAGTGGGGAGATTGGATTGTCTCTTTAATCCATGGCAAAGATCTGCAGACACACGCACACGCACACGTACACGCACGCACACACCACTCCTTTGGGCAGATAAAGGTCTCCATGAGAAAGGAAATTACCCATGTGTAGCTCTCAGTCCTCACCACACAAACCTGAGCAGAGTTACCAATATCTCCAAAGCAACCTGACACATCTTTGGCATTTAAGAAATAGCAGCCTCAAGACTCTAACATCATGAGCCAAGGCTAGATTATATGACCTTTCAGACTACAGGCTCACAGAGCCAAAAGTAGGCCAGCCTCTCTGGGACACTGCAAAGTGGCAGCTTCCCATTGGTGGAAGTTTCCTTAGGAAAGTGACCCTTGCTACCTCCCTCTTGCTTTTAATTGATCCATTCCTCCACGTCAGGTGTTGGGAGAATGGATGCAGACTTTCTGCAAAACACTACCTTTGGGATTTCCTAAAGGTCGCATACAAACAGAAGCATGCAGACTCGCTCTAGAGTTCACCACTTACAAGCCCCTAGCTGCAGGAGGGGTTTGGGGGTGCTTGTTGCTTTTTCTCTAAGTTGCATTTGCAAGGCTGCTCTAACACAGGTGTCTGGGCAATAAACAGACCAAGCGCTATGGTGATCTGGCCAATGAGATACCAGGGCCATGACTGATTTGAATCTTTAGCGAAGACAAAAATGTGTCCTGAAAATCCTAGTCCTGAAACAAGTCTGTCTTCTAACCCTGGCACTGAAATACATGGGACAGACTCCTAAAGCCCCGCCCATGCCGAGGGAGCTGCTAACTCAGCTGGACAGCTCTCTAAGTGAGGCAGTGCTCGGCCGATTTTTTTCTTTTAACCTTCTTTTCCTGGACTCCTGAATTCTGCTGTTGAACACCAGGGCTTACCCAAAGTCATTTCCCAAGGAGCAATAAATCTTCCCAAATTGAACCCATTCCTGACCCTCATTATGCTAAATGTTTGTCAACATTCAGATTTACGTTTCTGTAAGGAGCTGTCTGGGAGAAAGAGTGGCTTTGCTTCTGTCTAGAATGGTGACTGCTTCCTGGGACAATCACTCTCGCAGTCTGGTTCTGGTGACAGGCAGGAGGACCCTCTTTCCCTCCTGACACACGAGCAAAGTACAAAGCACACTAATGATTCCAGCAGATCCCTTGGTAATACATGTGTCTAGAAACAGTTCTGTGTCTGATGCCAACGCCATCTGGAAAAGCCCAGAAGACTGTAATTACGGGAGTTCAGACAAGGCCATCAAGTCTTTGGTGCCATTTATACCCATGAGATGCCAGTAGCTAAGAATCCATTCATTCTCCAAAGGAAGTATGTAAATCCAGGGGCTCCGGACCTGCCATCGTACCCCAGGGCTACAACATGGGATAGGATCAGAAAGGTGGACACAGTCCCCACCTGCATGCAAAGCCTGATGTTCAGGTTCCCCTAAACTCATGACTGAGAGTGTTCAGGTTCCCCCAAGCTCATGAATGAGAGTGTCCTTGTGGAGCAATCATTTTATCAAAGTTCCGCAGTTGCAGTCTTGAAGTTTGTCAGGGGTTTGAAGAAGTTTTGTGTTTTAATGGGTCCTGGAAATTAGATAGCCAATTCTGACAGATCTTAACTATGAGACTTTGGTCAAAAGTCTAAATTCTCTGTAAATTGTTCCATGTTCTCTAAAATAAATCTAACAATCACATTTCCATCACCATCTTTTTCTGATTTATATTACATAATGTATGAAAAGCACAAGGCAGTGCTGGTCATACAGCAAGGCTTCAATTTTTAATTAGCTAATTTGGTTACTGGGTAGGTAAAGTTATCATTGGGGGATGAGTAGCTATAGGTGTTTGAATAACTGCGTAACAGACTTGAGGATCGTGTACTCATTGTGTTAACCAGTGTGGTAAAGAACCAACTCAAGCTTTTAGCTCTTGGGTTTTCTGGACCCTCTTCAAAAAGAATGAGCTGGGGCTAGAGAGATGGCTCAGCCGTTAATAACATTTCCATCTCCTGCAGAGGACCCGAAATCAGGTCCAAGGCCCACATTGGACAGCTCACAACCACCTCTAACTCCAGTTTTAGGGAACCTAACACTTCAGGGTTCACTAACACACACAGGCCCCTCCAGAAACAACCATACACATCATTAAAAATAAAAATGAATCCTTAAAGTTCCAAATACCCTGTGAAATGGGAAGTAAAAACATTTTTAAAACCTGACAAGTGTTCCAGAGTTTGGGTTTATGTGAATCATATTGACTGGTGATGTTCAGGGTAGAAACAGAAACTGGGAATTCTTAAAAATAAGTATTTATAAAGTCATGATAAATAATAATCTATTAATAATAGACAATATCTCGTCTGTTTCACATTAGCATACATATTGTATGTGTACAAAAACCTTATCAATCTCCAAACATCAACAACAAAAAGTAAGAAATACATTTTAAATTGTCTTGTAGCAAGCAGCTGGCTTCTTGGACCTTGTCCTCTGTTCAGGCTGGTCACAAGTCACTGTGGTTGGGTAGTGAAGAAAATCCAGTCTTCCGCATGTACATAGTTTGGAGCGAAGCAAACATCTTAAGGAGTGTTTCCGGGAAGTCTAACACTACAACAAACTTTTCTTCCTTGATGTTATGTTCAAACCAACAAGTTTTGAGAAAAGCTTGGTTACAATAGCAAATCTGAAATCATCATAATAAATTTTTCTCCTGTGACAAAATGGTCTTTCTCCTTACATCATCTTGCCAAGTTATGAAGATGTGTCAGCCTAGCTTTGCATTGCAACAATGAGATGCCTGAGGCAATCGATTTACAGGGAGAAAAGGTTTGTATAATTCGTGGTCTGGAGGTTCAAATCCAGGATTAGGCAGCTCGTTGGTCTGGCTCTAATGAAAACTGAGGTAACAGAGGGAAGAAGGTAACATGTCAGCATGAATAGTCCCCTCACAAGTCAAAGAGAAGGAGAATAGGGTGGGAGGGAGGAGGGGGCACCCCAAACACCTTCACAGGCTGATTTCCAATGACCTAAGAACATCCTGCTAGGCCCCATCTCTTAGTCCATATGGACATTTGGGAAGCATAGGCACATGCCTATATACACTTCTGCGGTGCAGGAGATCATGGTGCCCATATTAGGGCTTTCTATAAGAACAGAATCTATAGGATGAGAACAAAAGGATTTAAAAATCAGCTTTCAGCGCTATAGTAACAGCAATTAACTCACACCCGAGAGCCTGAGAACCTGTTGAATGTGCACACGAAGGCCAAAGGCCACCACCATTTGTGTCTTCCCCAACCATGTTCCATCACGTGTTTGGAGGCAGGGCTTATCACTGAACCTGGAGCTTACTTTCGTCTACTGCCAGAATGGCTGACCAGCGAGCTCTGGGAATTTACTTGTCTCTGCTTGGTCCCTGAGGCTGGTGCCTCAGCAGTCGGAATAATACCACAGTGGCTGCCCCATACTGGAGAGGCTGACAACTTGGAAGTTTCTCCATCCACAGGGTTGACTGCCTCAGTTGCCCCAGACTGGTGTTGAAAACCTGGACGTTTCCTGGAGAGATATGGTTCTTTAGCCCATGATGGAAGCCTGGATGCCAAGTTCTGAGATAAGCTAAGAAATCAGCAGCAGCGACCACAGGGTCAATCCATTCCGCAGCAAGAGGTAAGGCCAAAGCCACAAAGGCGGGCGAGCTGTCTTCTGTCACCTCCTTTTTTACCTGAGCCGCTAACTGAAGGTGCTGCCCACACCTTCTTCTGGGAGTCTTCTCATGTCAATCAAGGCAATCAGGAAATTTGACATTAAAATCAACCATCACATCAGTGGTCTCCAGGGAAAGTAATCAGGAAATTGATTTGGGAGCTGAAGTTTTCTGTTTCCATGAGACACCATTTTTATTTAGAAGAATGATTGAAAAATTATGAATATTCAGACCTGAGTGTCTATCTACCAGAGTCTCTTCTTCTGTCTCTGTCAGTCTCTGGAATAAAATGAGTTGGAAGATCTTCAACTGATGGTACTTTTGCCAATGACCGAAATTCTTATTTTTGTGCAAAAATAACAACTGAGAAAAACTGAAATTCATCATTCTGCTCTCCACCATAGTTATATATCTCCATGATTAAAATAGGAGTGCTAAAAACACGTCAACATTCAGAATACCATGCTAGGAATATGTGTGTGTGTGTGTGTGTGTGTGTGTGTGTGTGTATGTGTGTGTGAGTGTGTATGTGTGTATGAGTGTGTGTGAGTATGTGTGTCTGTGTGAGTGTGTGTGAGTGTGTGTGTCTGTGTGAGTGTGTGTATGTGTGTGAATGTGTGTGAGTGTGAGTGTGTATGTGTGTGTATATGTGTGTGAGAGTGTGTGTGAGTGTGTGTATGTCTGTGTGAGTGTATGTGAGTGTGTGTGTATGAGTGTGTATGTGTATGAGTGTGTTGTGATTGTGTAAGTGTCTGTATATGTGTGTGTGAGTGTATGTGTGTATATGTGTGTGTGTGTATGTGAGTGTGTGTGTGTACTTTATGTCTTTCCCTGTAAGCACGCGAGAAGAGCCTTCCTTCTGCGACAGCTGTCGCTTCTGCCTGCCCTCAAGCCAAGGCACCCGCATTTCTACAAGACGTTGTTCTTGAACAGTCAGTGCAAACATCAGCTCACTTGAAAAGCAATCAACCCCTTCATGTTTGTAATAGAAATATCCTCCATCTGATACACTATGGGCCCCTGGGCCTCTTCTGAACATGTTCACGCCCTCTAAGCATCGCTAGAGCAGCCTGCACATCCACACGCTCTGTTGACCACTGCAGAAACCTACGGCACAGTGTTAATGCTGTCCCCATTTTCTAAGTGGTAAGAGAAGGCAGAACTAGCCCACTTGAGCCGCACAGAGTCCCCAAGGGAAGGAAAAGGCTGAGAACTGTCTGCAGCACCAGCGCATCATCACTACAACGATATAAGGTGTATTTTACCACTGTATACTTATCAGCATTTTGAGGCACAGTGCAGTAGTGAGAAGGGAAAAAAAGTAGAAAAGGCAAAAACTGAAGCAGACTGGGAATAGGGAGAAAAGACGGAAAGAGGAAGTTATTTCTGAAGGAAGATTAGCCGTCATCCCCGGGCTTAAGGGACTTCCCTAGACACAGTCACACAACACACTTAAAACAGCCCTGATGGGAAAGACTGTTTAGATTTTTCAGAATCGGTAACATGATCATGACAAGGGTAAACCCCAGGCCTCGGATGATAAACCTGAGTCAACACCCAGGTCCTAGGCGAACGTGCAGAGGACGAAGCTAGTGTCTGCCTCAGGTACGTTCCTTTCTCTTTAGAGGCGATTTGCGGGACTTATCCAAGCCTGTGAGAGCGATCCCTTAAGACCATCCAATTTCCTTTCTTTCTAATTCCACACTTAGCAGAGCAAGCTGCTGATAATTAATTTGGTTTCTTAGGTAAAGCCAATACGGGGAAAGAGACTGGCTGAGATACTATGCCAGCAATACTGCTTGCCGCGAGTGAAGGAATCGCTCAGGGCGAACACCATGTTTCCAGGGGCACAGCCACCTCACTTGCAGTCCTTCAGTGACATCTGAGCAAAGCAAGTGGGACTTGGTTCCTTTCTTCTCTCTTGTGTACATGTGTGGTGTATGTGTGCCCCTGCACGTGGGGAGGCCAGAGGAGGACACCCCGTGTCTTCCTCCAATGCTCTCTACCTTAGTCCCCTGAAATAGTCTCTTCCTGAACTGAGACATTTTTGGCAAGCCACAGAGATGCCCTTGGTTCTGCCTCCTGGCGCTGGGCTGCAGGTGCAGGTAGACACTCCCAGCTTTTTAGGTGGGTGCTGGAGATCTGAACATAGGTCCTCACACTAGTGTGGAAAATGCCCATCATCCATATCCCCAGGCCTAAACCAGGCTCTTTTAAAGCTTTCTTTATAACATGCATCAAAACATCACTTGGTGCGTTATCAAATGGTACATATTAATCTTACTCATTTTAATGTTAATCACCATGTTAATTGTGAACAATAATGGGTCTCGTCGTGACATTTTCATACATACAGTTCGACCTTATCGACAGCCCATTGCCTTCTCTTGCCTGGCTCTCATGACAGCTCATCTCTTGTCTCCTCCCAACAATCCTCCTTTTGATTTCATGGTCCTGTTTTGTTTAGCAATCTGGTTTTTGACCTAATGGTTTCATTAAAGTTGCTTACAGTAGCGTGAATGAGGGGTTGTTTACAAGGAACCCGAGTGACATTGCAGTGACCACATCACTAAGACAGGGTCTCCCCACCCTAGTTAAAGCTCTCAGGGAGGGGCGAGGCCTCATGAGTCCCTCCCTTCTCCATGACATGATGGTGAATGGTTCAATCTTGCACAGATCATGCATAATTTTATGCATCAATTTATAAGGATGGCCCTCTTATGCATGGTCACTTTCATATTACATTCAGTATATTCAAAGAGATCAATCATGGGGCTGCCATGTTAGAGAAGTTAAGGTGTGCATGGAGCCTGCTGGAACTGGGTAGTCCATAGCCCTGCTTCCACCACGGGGTAAATAATACATATTCTTCTCAAAAATAAGTAGAGAGTTTGTGAAGTTGGCCATGTTATTCTGAGTCACTCATTTCATTTGCTTTCAGTCAAAAGTCCCCAGAAATAATGCATTTCACAAAACACTTGCTGTATCAGTGAGCTCCATATTTAGGGAGAGACCCTGTCTCAAAAAGTTCGGGAGGGAGTGATTGAGGAAGACACCCGATGCCTACCTCTGGCCTCCATATGCACACCCATTACCTCATATATAAAATAAACATACAAAAACCTAGACTCAAATATTCTCCTTACATGTGGTATAAACTGAAGCCCTCAGTGCACACAGTAGCCCCTAGCTTGTGGAGGACCAAGAGGTCCCTCCTTCCCCAGCTCTGACCCTGCAGGCAGGATACATCTTGCTTTTCCATGCATTCCACACTCTTGACCCCTAGCTACTCTCTCTCTGCTCTTCCTCCCACACCCTCCTTCACTCACAGCCCCCGTATACCTTGCATATGCCAAAAGAACAGTAAGTTAGAAATACATGGACCACAACAACCTACTGAGCATCTCAGCCGAGAAGTCACACAGTACACTACAGCGTAGTGTCTTTATCCCCTGAAAACAGGGTGTGCTGTGCTCAGTGCTCCTCATCTCAAGGGAGTTCTCTCTCACTGCTTATGGCTAGGCCAGGAAAGTCCGTTACTACAGACTTCAGCCCCAAAAGGCTCGTAGGCAATGCCGACAAGTGGAAAATGATGGGCCAGATCTTCCGACAGTAGAAACATCTCATTTCTACTAGCTTCAAACAGTTGCCACAGGCTTTGTTGGTGGCGGGGCAGGGTGGGGGAGGGGATTGGGAGGGAGGGACTCCTCACCAAAAAAAAAAAAGTTCCAAAGAGATGGTAGGGAAGGCATGGTGCCAAGAACAGGAAAGAAAAAGAGAGAAAATCGGAAGTGGGTCGTGTTATAAAACCTCAAAGCCCACCCGCAGTGACTTACTTTACTTTAGGAGGCTCCACCTCCTAAAGACCCCACAGCCTCCCCAAACAGCGCCATCTGCAGGCCTTTGGGGAACACTTCACTTTTGAGCCAAGACAGCACCCGTGGTGTGGGTCCCACCACAGAGCCTCTGCGATGATGTCGTGCTATAGATTTGCTGTGGCGACTGATGCCTCACCGGCTTCCGGCCCACCCCTCCCCCTGCTCCTCCCGCCTCATCGCTTGATCCCTCTGAAAACAGATCTCCATAAACCCCTTGCTTATGACCTCCCTCTCGAGCTCTGCTTGGAGGATCTGACATAAAAGCCCAGCCACAGCCTCCATTCTGAGGTTTGGTTAAGTCCCTGTAGAGAAAGATTGCAGCTGCCACTGTCCCTTGAAGGACAGATGGGAGAACGGACCGCAGGTGTCTGTGCTCTGCATGCCCAGTCACCATTGGGCACACCTAAAGAGGCAAAACTACCGGATGGAGCAGGTAAAGAAAATGACTGCACGGTGCTTGGAAGCACAAAGGTTGGGAAATGATGCCAAAATATTGAGAAATGGGTTCAAGCTCCATGCTCCTGCAAATCTGTTACCTGGTGCCAGACGAGCCTCCCTCTGATGAACACAAGCTACCTTGCCCTCCCACGTCTGACCTGTGCCGAGCTTTTTATTCTGGCCATGAAAACCATACAAGCACACAGCTCTTGTTTCCAGCCTGCTTGCTTGAATTAAAGCTTTGCAGCATCGTAGTCTGCGAAATCTCTGGGGAGGAGGGAGCATGTCAGGGTAATTAACTCATCTGATGACAGAGGTCTTGTTTACTTCCACTACAAGATGCAGGTGGTGGGAGAGCCCCTATTTTGGCAATATAAAATGTATTTAGAATAAATCACATTAAATAAATAGAGAGACAGAATGCACCAAAGGTATGGTTTTTGTTGTTCCAAATTAAATTTGGAAGTGAACATCTGCAGACCCAAAAGCCACCAAGCTGCCACCAGCTTCCAACCTGCTCCTCTGAGAAAGGGTTAATTGCATTCTCAAGTTTAACCAGTGACAATCAAGAGAAAAGCAATAGTTTCCCATTGTAAATCACGCACTGGGTTTCTCAGCGCCCTCTCCATACACTGGACAAGGCCAGCTAATCAATTTGGAAAATCACTTAAAGCAACAATACTCGATTCGTTTCTCAAAATCCACAATGGCATTTGTAAACATGCAAGCAAAACACCACGTGCAGGGCATCAAGTAAGCAAAAACAAGTATGGCATGGCCCTTGCCACCGGGCGGTTACAGTCTGAAGCGATGAGGTAGATCAAGAGGTACTGCAAGAGATGACTCTCCAGAGATGATTCAGGAGTTAGGAGCACTTGCTGTTCCTCCAGAGGATCTGGGTTCAGTTCCAGGCACCCATCTATGCTGGGCAACTAACAACTGCCTGTAACAGCAGCTCCAGAGGCTTCGATGCCCTCCTCTGGCCTCTGCAGCCAAGCAGGTATGCATACACACAAGCACATATACATAAATAAAAATTTAAATTTAAAAAAGCCTGCACCCTAAGGGAAAGACAGGTATATGATAACATGGATAGTCAGTTCACAAATTTTCTTGGTGGAAATCTTTGTGAAGCAGTGGATGATTTAAAAATTACAAGAATTCATAGTTCACAAGAGTTATTGTGGGTAAAAAATAAAAGAAAAACAAAGATTATTGTAGGCAAACATACAACCAAGACAAGAATTTTTAGATAGTAGAAACTTAGGTCAAGACAAAATGCAGATACGAGAAAAATGTTTGAGGGACTGAGGGAAGCAACCAGAAGGCAGAAGAGACTTAAGTCCAGAGCCCGATGAAGGGACTTGGCTCAGAGACAAGAAAGGATTCCAGATCATTCCATTATTTCTACATGTCACTGACACACGGTCATTGGCAGCCAGTCCTCAAAGCTCCCCAGTGTCACTGTGGTGGGAGCATTCTTCATGATCATGTATTTGTCAGCCTGGTCTACACAGAGCGTGAGTTCCAAGCCAGCCAGGGCTCCACAGTGAGACCCTGTCTCAAAAGTAAACAAACAAACAATGTTTTAAAACTGTTCCAAACACCAGCCTCCAACGGTCACATTCAGGGACGCTTGGAGTCCGTTGTCTTTCTACAGTTGCTGGTAGCAATCGCTTCTGCTCCTGTGTACTGTGTACCTACTGAACAATTAAGAGTTCGGCCATTCCATGGAAGAAGTGCTATCGTTTAATTTTAACCAATCTTAATTCTGTTCCATTTAGTCATCTCTTTGCAAGTACAGTCCCCAGCTGGGCCAGTGACTTTCCAGCCTTCACGGATCACTCACCTCCTGCTCTAAGATGACTCTCTGCCCCAGGAGCCATGCCCCCTCTGCGACAAAGGTCAGGGTTGGCCCAAAGAGATGCGAGTTCAGAGGCAAGTTGGTCTAGTGTGGACATCTGCAGGAGCACAGTACTGTGGAAGAAATCAGTGTTCTGGGCCGGGAGAGGGAAAGCTAGGTGGCTCAGCAGTGGAGATTGCTGCCAAATCTGATAATCTGAGCTTGCTCCCTGGGACGCACATAGCAGGAGAGGCTCCACTCTGGCCAGATAATCTTTGACCTCCATATGAGGGCACATGAGTATGCACACACACACACACACACACACACACACACACACACACACACACGCGCGCGCGCTTATAAATCAATCAATTTAAATGATACAGGAAAGTCGATCCTGGAGTCCATCTCCCTGGCCTTAAATCTAACTTATGCTTGTTATAAGCTCTATGACCTTCAGGGAGAAATTCCCTTCTCCAAACCTCAGTGTTCTCAATTGAAAGCTGTGGCAATGATGACAAAAAATACCTCATAGCTTGCAAGGTCATCTGGAGAAATGGAATCATTGGAAAAGGCAGAGTACCTAGTTACAAGAGTGACCCCAGTGAGCACCGCTTCTGTCTATGGCTTCCTTCCTCAGTGCCAGCTTTCCCCAAGGGCCCCCAGTCTTCTGTCCCCTTAGCATGTGAAGTTTTCTGTTTCTCCTGGCAGAAGTTGCCGTGCTTGCTCTTGGCCAGGCCTGCTGCTGAGGGCATTGAAGGGGGAGGCATTACAATCTGTACGCAGCAAGCATTTCTTCACTTCCTGTTTCGTAGTAATGACTATCAGATGGGAGCTGACGACACTGCTTGATGGTTAGGGTGCTTCCCTCGAATACATGAGGCTGTGGGTTCGGTCCCCAATACTGTCGTAAGGTAGCACAGGCCTGCAGTTGCAGCACTTAGGAGGGAGGCAGGAGTATCAAAAGTTAAAGGTCATTCTGAGCCACATAGAACATGAGGCCAGTCTGGGATGCATGAGTCTATATCAGAGAGGGAAGAGGAAGGGAGGAAGGAAGGGGGAAGGGTGACAGAGAGACAGAGACAGAGACAGAATATGATTCATCTAGATATACAGTAATGATTATAATAAGGGGCTACCTCCAGTTACTATTAATAATCAAATAATTCCCCCATTTAATTCCCACAATAGCTCCATGAGGAGTCTGCTTTTATATCCCTTTGTAAATGAGTGATGTGAGCCTTGGTGGTTGGCCCAGCCTCAGTTTCCTCCCTGTTTCTCTGTGGTTCTCTCTGACTACTTGTGTCTGTGACACTGCCATGTGTCTCTTTCAAACTTGACTGGTAGGAACATCTCCTTGCTGTTCCCCTGGATGTTCTGGTCCCTTGGCTCCTCCCAAGACCCCTTTGCCCACATTCTTGATCCTGCTCTCCTAAGGAAACCGCCAGGGTCACCAGACATCCCCAGAAGATGCTTTAGTCATTATTTCTTCAATCTCCTATTTAGACCTCAGCAATGAAAAGCCTGAAAACTTGGGTTATATTTTAGTGACATTTGGCGTCTTATGCAAGATGCAGAATAAGGAACTGTCACTTTGTATATTTCTTGCTGCCTCACTGCCCCTTGTAAGAGCCTTCCGCAGTAGCTCATTCTCCACCCTCAGTAATCTACGCTTCACCTGCGGGGTCCTACTGGGGGTCTTTCTGGCCCCAGACATCTGTCTCAATCCTCCAAAGGACATGGGTAACTTCTGAAAAGCCCAGTGGCAATAAAACAAGACACACCTTGGGTTAAATAATGACAAAATTCTTCTGTCTGCCCTTGCCATTCAAGTCACAGCACACAGTGTGTGTGACCATCTTGCCTCACAGACACTCTTGATGGATCTTGATGCTGTCCCCACAATGTTCTTTATGACCCTTGATCAGCTCCTAGTGTCCCCTACCAGCCTGCGGTGTTGTCTTTCTCCTTTAGGGAAGTGATTCAGTCCTGAAAACAAAGTTCCCATAAATGGAATTACTATCCTTATAAAATCGACCCAGTGGGGTCATGTGCCCCTTTCACCATGTGAGACAAAGGGAATTCATGCCATGTATGAACTATGTGCAACCAGCTTGCCTGGCAGCAATGATGGTTTTCTAAAGAGACACTTGTGACCCTCTCTTCCTTTTGAAACAAGGGACTCCAAGAAATTGGAATTTTGATAAATGGGACATCATGAAATTAAAAAGTTTCTGTAAGGAAAAGGACACTGTCAACAGGACAAAAGAACAGCCTACAGAATGGACAAAGACCTTCACCAACCCCACATCCAGCAGAGGGATGATTTCCAAAATATATAAAGAACTCAAGAAACTAGGTATCAACAAACCAAATAACCCAGTTTAAAAAGAAGGTACAGATCTAAACAGAGAATTCTCAACAGAAGAGTCTCAAATGGCCAAGAAATACTTAAGGAGATGTTCAGCATCCTTAGCCACCAGGGAAATGCAATCAAAGCAACTCTGAGATTCCGTCTTACATCTGTCAGAACGGCTAAGATCAAAAACACCAGTGACAGCTCATGCTGGAGAGGACACGGAGCAAGAGGAGCACTCCTCCACTGCTGGTGGGAGTGCAAGCTGGTACAGCCACTTTGGAAGTGAATGTAGTGGTTTCTCAAAAAAAATTGGGAATCAACCCACCACAAGACCCAGATATACCACTCTTGGGCAGATACTCAAATGTAAAATGGAGAATAAAATAAAAGAAATTAAAATTTCCCCAGGAATCTGCTGCTGGAAAATAAAAATCTAAAGCCCTGGGGGCAGCCAAAGGAGGGACCTGTCTCTTGGAGAAGGATTTACATTTTGTCAGGTGACCTTGCAGGAGGGGCTTTGGGTCTCAGACAGTGATTGTGTGGGACCCTACAAACCTCACCCTCATGTCAGGACAAAGATGGATCGGAGAACCATTGGATCTTTTTGTCCCTCTTCCCAGTGCAGCTACATCTAATAAACCTCTTCTGTCTGCTTTTCACTATTAATCTGGCTTGTTTAATTGGCTATGGAGGTCAGGTGGCTGAACTGGCTTATAAGGAGTGTAAGCTGTGAGTAAGATATGCATGAAAACATAACATCTACCAATACTTTAATCTTGGGCTTCAAAGCCTCCAGAATTGTGAGAAATAGCTTTCTGTGCTTAATAACCTGCTTTGTCTGCGGTATTCTGTTTTAGCATCCTGGACAAGGATGCTCCCCGACCGAGACTCCTTGCTGTTTGTGGAAATACAGAACTATGCTGTATCGCAAACGCTGTCCTTGCTAAGAGCAGATGCAGTAGCATGACAGACACGGGGTCCACGTGTGTCCTCAGAGCCAGGAGTTACAAAACTGGCAGCTAGGACCTGATGGAGCTCAAAGACCTATTTTGTTGCTCTGAAAGAGAAAAGAAATAATCCAAATGTTCCAATTAATACAAATATCTGGCTTCTCTTAAGGAAACTGGTCAATATAAAGACCATATTCTGACAGGACAGGAGGTAAATGATTCAACTCTGGCTTGTTACTGAACAGCCAGCATGGCATAGTCTCTGCTTTCTCGCTTGTCGGATTCACCAGGTACATTAGTGAGAAGTCCTACTGCATTTCCGTCACTATGATAAAACATCCAGATAGGAAAACAAGGGAAGAAAGGGCTTATTTGTCCCACAGTTAGTAATTGTAGGGAAGTCAAGGCAGAAATTCAAGCAGTTGGTCACATCATGTCCCCAATAAAGAGCAGAGAAGAACAAATGCACTCAAGCTGCCTGATTGTTGCTTATGCCCAGCAAGCTTTTTCCACTCTCATAACTGGTTCAGGATCCTACCTAGGAAATAGTGCCACCCACAATGGGCTGGGTCTTCCCACTTCAATTAATAATCAAGACAGTCCCCCACAGAGATGCCCACATGCCAACCTGATACCATCAAGAATCTCTTCCCAGATAACTCTAGGCTATGTCAAGTTAGAAATAAAAATATAAGTAAAATAAAAAACATCACATCAGGATTCATAACGGTGATGGAATCTGTACTGTAACCCTGTGAGAAAGTTCCACTAGCTAATACAGGCCTAGCTAGAATGAAGGACCTTCCACCTACTCAGTGTGGAACTCAAGCTCAAGGAACCAATGTACCCAGTCCACAAAGGGTGTGTGGTATAATGAGGATGGAACACAGGTATCACATCACTTAGAAGTACTGACTGATGGTGTTAAATTTCCCATGTAAACCAATGACAGGAGGTCAGAAAGAAGAGCAAGAATCTCTGTGATTATTCCCACAGTGATCAGGCTCCAAGAAACATATCAAACCCATTTCATGAAGGCACACAAGTCTGAACTGAGCAAACCCCTGTCTGCATCAATGCACCCAGCTCCAACTCCAATACTGAAGAGCCTCCTTCACAAAGGATGTCATGGAACCGTGCTGAGGCAAAGGACGTCATGGAACCGTGCTGAGACAAAGGATGTCATGGAACCGTGCTGAGACAAAGGACATCATGGAACCGTGCTGAGGCAAAGGACATCATGGAACCGTGCTGAGACAAAGGACATCATGGAACCGTGCTGAGGCTATGGGGAATGCGGGTGATGCTTATGAAAATGAAGTTAGCCAATATAAAGATGAAGACTGGTCATATACTAGATCTACAATGTTTCATCTCGATGAACAAATGTAACTCAGGAAGCTACAATGTTTCCATCAAATGAACCCAGGGCAACAAACACGACTCAGGAAACTCACAGAAATACAAAAAATATCAGGGGTAGCGATGAATTAACAACTGCCATTAGGAAAGGAGACTTTTTTTAAAAAATTATTAGATTTTTAAAAAATACCAATCCAAGTTCCCATTCCCTCCACACACCCTCCCACCCCACCCACCTCCAATTCTCAGAGAGGGTAAGGCACATTGCTTTGTGGAAGGTCCAAGGCCCTCTCTACTATATCTAGGCTGAGCAAGGTATACATCCAAAGAGAATAGGTTCCCAAAAAGGCAGTACATGCAGTAGGGATAAATCCTGGTGCCACTGCCAGTGGCCTCTCAGTCTGCTCCAGCCATGCAACTGTCAACCACATTCAGAGAGATTAGTTCGGTCCTATGCTTGTTCCTTCCCAGTCTGGCTGGAGTTGGTGAGCTCCCATTAGTTCAAGTAGACTGTTTCAGTGGGTGAATCCATCGTGGTCTTGACCTCTTTGCTCATATTCTCATTCCTCCCACTCTTCAAACTGGACTTTGGCAGCTCAGTCCAGTGCTCCGATGCTCCGATGCGGGTCTCTGATGCTGTTTCCATCAGTTGCTTGATGAAGGTTCTGTGATGATATTTAAGGTATTCATCAGTCTGACTACAGGGCATATCAAGACTGGGCCCCCTTTCCTCTATTGCTTAGGGTGTTAGCTGGAGTCAGCCTTGTGGATTCCTGGAAATTTCTCTAGAACCAGGTTTCTGATAACCCTATCATGGCTCCCTCAATCAAGATATCTCAAAACGGAGACTTTTAATCAGGGTTTCTGTTTCTATGATAAAGACTACGACCAGAAACAACTTCAAGAGGAAAGGGCTGAGTCCAGCTAACAAGTCTCTGGTCACATTCCATCACTGAAGAAAAACAGACAAGAAACCCAAGCAGGAATGTGGAGGTAGGATCTGAAGCAGAGACCATCGAAAAACATTGCTTATTGGCTTGCTCCTCGTGGCTTGCTCAGCTTGCTTTCTTATACATTCCAGGATCACCTGCCAAGGGTAGCTCCACCCACTATAAATTGGGCTCCCTACATAAATCGTTAATTAAAAACATGCTCCCACACGCTTGCCTACAGGTCAATCTTATGGAGACATTTTCTCAATTGAGGTTCCTTCTTTTCAGATGGTTCTAGGTTGTGTGAAGTTGTGAGCAAACAAACAGAAGACCATTAGCTGTCACATAGTGTCAAAGTGAACAATCAGAAGAACAGTGCAGCAAAATGATGTCCTGTCTCAGAGGCCCCAAACCCAAGTCACGGTGACTCTTCCTGTGCCATGGATGTACTCGGTTCTCAGTGACCCACCACAGGATCCTCACAGTAGCCAGAATAATTTTGTTTGAAGGCAAGTCACATCAAGGCACAACTCTGCTTGGGATCTTCTGGTGGTTTTGTGTCACTCTGTCATGGCTCACTGTAGATGAAAGTTTCTGTCCCACCTGGTCCTGAAGCCATTCAGTCCAAGGAAACACACAGAGACTTATATTAATTTTAAACTGTTTGGCCTATTAGCTCAGGATTATTATTAACTGGTTCTTACAACTTAAATTAACATATAATTCTTATCTATGTTTAGCCATGTGGCTTGGTACCTTTTCTCAGTTAAGGCATTCTCATCTTGCTTCCTCTGCATCTGGATGGTGACTGTGTCTATGCCTTTGCTCTTCCCCAAATTCTCCTAGTCTGGTGGCTCCACCCACACTTCCTGCCTGACTACTAGCCAATCCATGTTTTATTAAAGCAATATGAGTGACAAATCTTTACAGTGCACAAGAGCTTAATCCCACAGCAGTTTACCAATCCACAATGATTATGGAAACCTGGATCTAGTCTACCTGGTGAGCTATAGGTCAAGGAGAGACCCCGTCTCAAAAAGCAAAGGTCTGTGGAATGGTAACAGCCTTGCCCCCCTACTCACTGGCCCACATACACATAGGCACCTGCACACACTCCTGCATCTGCAGACACATCCACGCCCATACATCATGGATTTAATAAATTTGCA
Source organism: Microtus oregoni (assembly GCF_018167655.1). Taxonomy (NCBI): domain Eukaryota; kingdom Metazoa; phylum Chordata; class Mammalia; order Rodentia; family Cricetidae; genus Microtus; species Microtus oregoni. Next base: position 793,532 of record NW_024543079.1, read on the forward strand.
ATGAGCATGTGGAGCTAACAACACCTGGGCCCGTGAAGAGCATCTACAAAGGAAGAGAGGCAGTGGAAGTCTTCTCTGAAGAGAAAGGACAGAGCAGAGATGCTGGGGCCGAAAGTAAGAACCGCGCCCACAGTGGGCACACCTCGGCCAGTTCCTCCTTTCATTTCTCCTCTGGGCTTGCTATACGACTCATCCGACCCTGAAACCACAAGCAGCCTGACTCCACACTCTCTCCCTCCCACATGGAGTTATTTGCAATTCAGTTCAACAAATGTTCATTTACTGAATTTAATTTGCAAAGATAGTAAGGCTTCAGTGCGAAGAAAGGGGGAAATTTTAAGTCGGTTAATTTTGCAAAGAGTTTCTCTTCCCCTCATTTATGAAGATTAATGGTAAATACAGGGCACCGATCTGATTGCCTTTTATTTGCACACATCTTCCTGTAAAACACCTCTGACGGTAATTCAGCACTGTGCCATGTTTATTATCTTCAAACCCGTAGAGGGACGGTGAACTAGAAAATGGTACCTTAGCAAGATGTCTTTTCTCCAAGAGGGTTATCAGCATCTCAGTGCTGAATCACCCATCTCAATCCAGAAGATCAATCCTCCTACAGGGTAGACCACTGCTGCATGAGCGGCCCATGGCCCAAGCGGTGGCGCCACACCTGCTCACTCCCCTGACAGCCACAGGTCTGCATCAGCAAGTGTGCTTTACACTTTCCTCTGTGCTTCCTTCAAGTTAGAGCAGAGATACTGAAAGTCCAGAGAGCCATAGGTAACACAGCATGCTGCATCCTTCTTCAGAACATCAGGGCACTGTGCCACTACCTCAGCACCACTGACACTGGGGGCTAGAAAATTCTTATCGGTAGAGTACTCTCCTCTGCATTATAGAGCACTGTAGGACAGGATCCCTGGTCTCTGCCTGCTAGATTCAAAGAGACCATCCTAATCAAAATTGTCTCCAGGAACCCCAGTCATTCCCTGGAGAAGGAAAGCACTCTCTGTTGAGAACTACTACAGCAGAAGTTCTTTACATAGACTGAATTATACTTTCATCTCCCATGGCTAAAAATAGCACATAAATAGGTCTGTAGCTGTCCCCAGTGGTATATTTTATAACTGTTCCTTCCTCTCTGTGTGTATGACTCTATATTTAAGGCTCTTAGGAGCAATCCTAATCATGAGGTTTGGTGGAAGAAAGGAAGAAAGAGCGAAAAAAAGAAAGGAAAGAATGAGGAAGGGAGGGAGGAAAGGAAGGAAGGAAGGAAGGAGGAGGGAGGGAGGAAAGGAAAGGAAAAGGGAAGAAGGAAAGAATGAGTAAGGGAGTGAAGGAAGGAAGGGAGGGGCAGAGGAAGGGAGAGACAGAGGGATGGAGGGGAACAGAGAGAGGGGGACAGAAGCTATCGAGTATAGTATCTCACTTTCAGGACTTACAGGATGCTCAAACAGCTCATCTTTTTCTCACCCTTGTTTCTGCTTACATCATATCACTCCCCAGCATTTGTTCTCCACACAGAGCGAGAATCATCCCTTTAGAACATAACCCTATCAAGTTGCTCCCTGGCTCTCCATCCCACTTAAAACTAGCCTCAAATTCCTGACATGCTCCCAAGGGAACTCAGGATTTGACATTAACTGCCTTGGTGACACAGCCTGCTTTGGTGACACAGCCTGCCTTGGTGACACAGACTGCCTTGGTGATTCTGCCTCCCTTGGTGACTCTGCCTGCCTTGGTGGCACTGCCTGCCTAGATTGTGGGCTCTTCACTGTTTGCTTCTTCTCCGGCCACACACCCATCTTTCTATCCACCGATGCGCACGGCTCTGGTCTCTGGCACACTTTCCTTCTGCCTGCCATGTATCCCTGTGCCATCCTTCCCACTTCACTGAAGCTTCGCCCTGATAGTTTGTTCTCAGAGATGCCTTCTGCAGCTAGCTTCCCTCACTCCATTGTTTCCTTGTCCTTTCTTCATCGCTCTCAACACAATAACTTAAAGTCAGGCCGTACTTTGTCTGCTCATTTATTACTTTCACCTTTAGAAAACAAATTCCAAGAGAAGGACCAGTTCCCCATCATACCCCTGAAGATTAGAATAGAAGCTGGTATTTTGGTAGGCTTTTAGGCAATATTTGGCAAATGAGAGCATGCACGGCGATTTTTCTCCCCTTAAAGATGGAATCTGTGCTCAATATAGGTCATTCTTGTCGTTTCACCATAACCCAAGCAGTTCCTTCTCAGAGATGCCTTCTGCAGACACCATACCTCCTCCAAGATGGCCGCTCAGACCCTCTGTCTCTAGACATCTCCTCTGACTCCGCTCCAGATAACTGATCTCGTTTTTGTATGATTCTAAATTTGGACATGGGTTTTTCTATCTGACCAGTTGTGCCTAGGTACCCATTCTTCCCTCTTTTAACAATGGAGGGTCAAAATAAGGTCAAACTCTAAGAACCTAATGAACAGATTCTGTAAGTGGTAAACTGGCTGCAGATTCAGGCATTGGTATTTCAACCCCGTGTTGTCACGATTCTAACCATTCCTTAACTAATATTTTGTGGAAACCAAGGAATAAAGTTCCTTCATAAGGTCCACTAGTCAGAGTCTTATTGGTAGGGGAAAATGGCTAGGGTAATCTACGGTGCAGGGACAATGTCCAGGAGTACCCAGCACTCTTCCATGACTGGCTCATGACAAGGACTTTCATCTTTAGATATAAGCAAGATTCCCAGGTTAAAGCCAGAAGAGAATCAAGGAGGAGAATGTACTCACGAAGCCTAGGAAGGTAAGAGAAAACAAACTCCAAAGTTGACATCGAATGTGACCCAGGATGACCATGTGGTTGGGTAAAGACAGGGTCTGGTGGTAGAGGAGAGAACGCAGAAGTCACACTCGGGGATACAAGAAAATAGGAAACTTTTTTGTCGATTGTCTGTAAGGTCATTCATAAGTACAAAATGAAATGCTCACCCATTACTGGAGAAGGAAATGTTTTGCAAGAGAGTCATCCCAGTGCAATCCTTAGGCGGTTCTTCCGCTGAGAAGACATCCGACCGCTGAAGAGGACGCTTAAACAACATTCAGAGATGTGCAATGGGTCCTAAGCCAAAGGTCAGCAGGAGGCAGGGACTGTAGCTGGGCATCGCGCCCAGGGAGTTTCTCATGGTCCCGATCACCCTTTTCCATCATGATCCAATCCATCATGTACACGACTGCCAAGTTAATATTATTGAAATGACTCTAACAGAATGCCACTCTTTTGTTCGGAAGCTATCAGCCACTCGCTGAGGCCTAGCTCATGAAGTACAGACATCTCAGTCTGTTTTAACAGCCTCCCATGATTGATGCTCTAGAGTTCATTGTGAAATAATCAAAAGATGGAACATCAGGCTCCACGCGCTGAGCTATGTTCTCCGAAAAGGACAGATAGAAACTCTAAGCCCCAGTTTAATCAAAATGTGACCTTGTCTTAAATGTCTGCAAATTTGATGAAGTTAAGATGGGGGTCATTAGGATGTGCCTTTTGACTTGTCTGGGCACAGCTACAGCACAGAGGGAAGACTTTGTGGGGACACACGCGAAGAAGATGGTCATGCATTCATGGAGGGAAAGCTTAGAGAGATGTGTCTACCAAAACAAAGCACGTAAAGGTCAAGCTAGGAATTGCAGTCTAGAAAAGACAATGAAAGAAAGCTATCAGAGAGAATCTGGCCCTGGGAAGAGTAGATATCACATATCAGAAGTCCAGAAGAGGAATGGAGTTAATTTCTAGTGTTGGAAGGCCCCGTTTGCAAAGCTTTGCTAATGAGTGCCCTGGTGAAATGACACGGCAGGGTTACTGTTTGAGTTCCCATGGCTAGAAGGTGATTATTTGTCCCACTGTGAGCAGGAGAGGTGGTTTTCTCTGATACCTTCAATGCCAAAACAGAAAGAAAATTCTCAGTGAACTGGGTCTCGCCAGCCACTGTGTGTGGCAGCTTCCTCACCCAGTAGGTAGGGCTCCAAGGAGGAGGGAATTTTACATAAAGAACCTGGAGTCTCCTCTTCAGACTAAAGTTAAGGTCAGTTAAGTAACAGTCAGGGCAGGGCACGGTGGTAGCAACTGAACAGAGTCATGAGAAAGGAGAAAGAGACTCCAAAGGCAAATTTAAACCCCGCAGTCATAGAAACGAGATGGGAAAAGTGGTCCCCAATGGGACAAAACTCTGGAGAAAGAATAAATGGGAATACCATCTTAAGATTAAGTCTTGTTGTAGTTTGAATATGAAATGTCTTTGTGATGGTTAACATTACATTTAAGATTTTAATTACTATGCTTAATATATATAAATACATACTTACATGCTAGGGGCATTTTGTATTATATATGTACATATATATTTGTGATTTATGTTGATTTTTAAACTGAAAATAATATTAAAATTGTGATTATTCAATTAATTTGGCCGTATTTTTAAGTTATATAATCATAACCAGAGTGTGAGTTCATTTTTAATAGGAAATGTTAATATTTTATCTCTGGAAGGAAGGACTACCGGGTTAGAATCCTCATGTTTCCATTTCGCTTTAAGAAGTCATGTCACCGGCACTTGTTACTTTAAATGGCTCATGTTCTTCCTTCCTGAACTGGGGTGAAGGCAGCGCCAAAGGGAAGGATGGAAGAGCAATTAACTAATTAGAGTCCTTGAAAAATGACACAAAAACCTCAGAACCTGAAGAACCACAGGCAAGAAGGTGGAAAAAAATAATGAAGGGACTAAGACAGAGAACCGGCCAAATTTTCAAAAGCAGCATGGGTTATCAGTCAGAGAAGACCTCAGGAAGGGCTGTGAGGAAGGAAACGGGAGATGGCCATTTCTTTCTTAATAAATAAACAGATGTTGGGTTTCCACATTCAGGTTGTGTTGTGGTATTCACTGTTGTTGTTTTTGTTGTTTTGTATTGCTCTTACATTTTTGGCAATTGGTATCTTTGGCTAGACAGGTAGCAATCCAACCTCTGTAAACACCAAGAGTTAAGTTAATAATAGAATGTGTCTGTATTAGGCCTTCTTTGTAGGCATAAATAATAATGACCTGCATCCAAAACTCAGTCTTCTGTAACCTGCAGTTTCTCTCTGTCCTCTCCCTGTGTGCTGGTTGGTTTATTGCAAAGCTGACAGAAGCTAAAGCCATCTGGGAAGAGGGAACCTGAATTGAGAAAATGCCTCCATCAGATGGGTCAGTAGGCAAGGGGTGAAGGGTATTTTCTTGATCAATGGTTGATGTGGGAGGGCCCAGTCCACTGTGGGTGGAGCCATGTGGGTGGTTTCTCTCCTGCCTGCCTCTTCCCGAATAATTTCTCTGAGACGTAATATTAATTATAAATGCATGGCTGGTGGCTCAGGCTGATTACTGCCTAGCTCTTACATTTAAATTACCCCATTTCTATTAGTTAAAGTATTGCCTTGTGGCCGTGGCATGACCACTCTGCTGACATGCTGTTCTTTGGGTGACTGGCTGGTGACTCGACTCTGCCCTTCTTCTCTCCTGTATCTCTGCTTGGATTTCCTGCCTGGCTCTACCCTGTCTTGCCATAGGCCAAAGCAGCTTTATTTATCAACCAATGATAGCAACACATATTCACATCATACAGAAAGACATCCCACAGCAGGGCCAGCCTTGAGTTGGTGGTCCTGGGTGCTGTAAGAAAGCAGGCTGAGCAAGCCAAAAGGAGCAAGCCAGTGAGCATCATTCTTCCATGGCCTTTGCTTCCCTTTCTGCCTCCAGTTTCCTGACCTGACTTCCTTTGAGGACAGACTGTAAGATGCATGCTGAAATAAACCCTTTCCTCCCCAAGCTGCTTTTGGTCATGAAGTTTATCACAGCAACAGAACACCTCACACTCAATGCGGATTTCATGCCCCTTGGTTTCTCTTATCTCTACTGCTGTGGGGTCCTAGGAAGACAGCTGATCCCTCTCTTGGCTCCTGAAAAACTCCCTGTCGTTTCTTGAATGGCAGTGGCACTAGGAACATCTCTTTTTCTAAAGAGGCAACTTGAGAGGGTGGGGGTGAGCGCTGGTTAGCTTAAATTAAACAAAACCTGGAATCACTTGAGGACCTCAATAGAGGAATTATCTAGACCAAGCTGATCTATGGGCATGTCCGTGGGTGGTCATCTTGATCGTTGGTTGAGGTGAGAAGACCCACTCTGAATGAGGGCTGTACTATTTCATGAGCTGGGTCCTGAATTCTGTAAGAGTGAAGAAAGCCAGCTGAGCAGGAAGGAAGGAAGCAAAGCGAGGATGTGCCTATCCTCTCTCTGCTCGTGACTGTGGACGTGACGTGACTAGCTGCTTGAGGTCCTGCCTTGATTCCCTGAACCACAGACTGTGACCTGGAATTGCAAGCCGAGTAAAACCTTCCCTCCACTGCACTACTCCATGTCAGGATATGTTCTCACAGTAACAGAAGTGGAACTAGGGCAGGAGTAGACAACTCTGGGATGGGAACCAGCTGCCCAAAACATTGAGAAGTTTGGGAATGGCAGTCGTACCCCAGCTTCCAAGGCAGGGATGGAGGATGAAGTTGGGCTGAATTAGCCTCACCTACAGAATGGGACCTCCACTAATGACCAAGCACTCGGAGGCTGGGGAGGTAGTGCAGTCAGTAAAGTGACTTGAGTTTGATCCCAAGAACCCACAAAAAAGCTGGCCATGGTGGCTGGCACCTGGGATCCAGTGCTAGTGAGGCAGAGCCAGGAGGATACTTGGGGTTCTTAGCCAGCCATCGAATGCCTGCCCAGAAATCAGCGTTCATCTCCCCAAGGGTCAGTGATCACACAGTATATTTTATTATTCATCTAATTTATCTTAAATATATTTGACATGCATAAGGCCGTGCCATCAAATCTGATGGGTTACACATTTAGACTCTAAGAATGTGGCTCATCTTATTTTGCTTTGTATTAAATCTTCCTAAAATTTTCTCACACATAAATTCTTGGAGCGAATGTCGTTTCCTCATATTTGCCCTCAGCTCTTATCATGGATTAAATCATATCCATAGGTGAATGATTTTTTTTATTGTAATTGCATTTTCCTGCAATTTAGCTAACACGTGAGAGACACCAAATCGCTCCCTCCTTCTTTTCTAGGACATGACCTTGGCCTACATCGAAACCTCCTCTCTTTAAGAGCGGTCTGGGTCACTTCTGTCTGAGGTGCTGGGAATGTGGGTTGGTGAGATGGACATGACCTTTAATACAAGGTAGCTGCATTTGGAAAGTGTGCTAGGGAATGAGTGCCCCCGCTTGGCCTAGAATTCTTTCTGGGTGCACTGAAGCACTCAGTCCTTCAGCCCTTAGAAGTGTGCTGTGCAACTCTGCCGCTGCAAGCGCTGATTTCCACAGCTGCTCTTGTTGACACCTTGCTGATGAAGTCCCCTTGGAAGAGCCCCGTAGAGCAACTGATCAGAAACAGCTCCAAAGGACGGGGGAGAGAGATGCGGCAGGTGCGAAAGTCAGTGCCCAGAGCATAGGCATGAGGAACTGAGTTCAGACTCCCTGGCACCCACATAAAAGCCAGGCATGGAGGTGCATATCTGTGATGCCAGCGTTTGATGAAAGGTGACAGCCTGGTTAGCCAGGCCATCCGAATCCATGAGCTCCAGGTCCAGTGAGAGATTTCGTCAAAGAGTAAAGTGAAGAACTATTCAGGAAGATACCAGATGTTGACCACTGTCATACTCCTCCCCTTCACACACACACACACACACACACACACACACACACACACACACATCCAAGTCTTCTCAACACTTACTTTTTTGATTGACTGTGAGAGAAAAATGAAAGCAAGCTATGTTTCTGTAATTTTTAACCACTAGTAGAATGGAACCCAAATCCATGTTTGACAGTCCAGATCCCTAAAGACCTGGGAGGCACTGAAGTCGCTTACTGATCAAATCCTCGTGCTTGGCAGGTAGATCCTCTCCAAGAACAGTGACAGAAACCCAGCAATAGGAGTGAGTCTCTCCTGTCTTCCAAAGGATTGCAGGATGCTTTACAAGAAGAATTATACGGGAATCAGCAGAAGAGACGTGAGGTGTTACCTTCAGCGGGGGAGATTCTAAATATTTGTCCATTGAAAACAGACACACTTATCTCCTGTCTGTTAAAGGAGAACACAAACAGAAAACTGTATATTCATCCTACAAAGAAAGAGTGGCTTAAAATGAGGGTTTGAATTCATTTACAAAAATGTCAGTGAGGAAATTCAAAGTTCTTAGCAAGACAAAGCCAACACTCTTCTATCGTGTGCTTGTGGCTCTCCATCCCCTACCCCTTGCCTTTCTCAAGCTCTTTAATAAACTGTTACATTTGATCTAGATAGTGTTGTGCTCACCCGTGGGCTAGAGATGGGGGCAAAAAGAGTTGATGCTAAAAGAAGTGAGGAAGGACAGAAGGGAGTTCTGAAAACGTGCAAACAGAAGTGACAGCTAAGCCCAGGCTGACTGTTGCTCTGGGTGTGTGTATATAAGGAGTGATGGCGTCCTGAGCTGAATGTGTGCTGTTGACAAGGACCGGACACAGCCACGTCAAGAACCCAGTGCCCTTGTTCCATGGGAGGGGCAAAGCCTTTCCCAGCTGAGGCTGAGAGGAATGACAACGCCTTTCTCTGGTCCAAATATGAGTGTTTATGAGTAGCTGACCCAGTGTGTGGAAAAGAAAAAAGCCTAGCATAGTGGGTGATCCCCAGGTGAGAGACCCTGTCTCAATAAACAAGGTGGCTAGCACCTGAGGAATGACATTCTTATTTGTGACTGACTTCTGGCTTCCACACGTGTGCATTTTTACACATAAGGAATTCACACACACACACACACACACAGACTAATCTTCTGAATGTGACCATAGACACTCTGGGTCAAGATGGCAATAGTCATGTCCACCCAGAGAAAATGGCTGCACACATCAGAGAACCCTCAACTCACTAGCTTGAGATTATTTTACCCAGTCTCCTTGATTTCCTCACTAAATTGTGAGCTCTCTCAGGGCACAACTGAACCTCAGTCATGTGCCTCACTGACACACTATGCCCAAAGAGATGCAAAACAAACTAGAAGCCAAAGAGTCAACCCATGAAGGACACTTGTAACCATTTTCCCCAGTGCCCTCCTTCACCTGCTCCACCTCTGCCACCGGATGGCCTGCCAGTCCTCTGCCTATGGTTCTCTCTGATGGTCACACTGAGCACATCACAGAAGACTTGGAGAGTGAGGAAACCATTGCCCCGGGGAGTAGTCCTCAAGCAGGACCTATTAGACATTGATGTGTAGACACCGGCCTCTTTGTGCCTTGTGTGCATCCCCCAGTGGGAGGTATGAGTTCTACACAGTCCTGCAGGGCCCCAGCAGGAATGCACACCACATGGCCAGGCTGGAAGCCATTTCCTAATGTGCCTTCCGGTAGTCACTTCCCATCTTCGTCACTTCTCTGCTTTTCCGTAAAGAGTGTCTTTGGTTGCTCACTTCTCCGCTTTGTTTCTGCCTTATCTCCCCTATGAGTCATCTGTGTCTGGGGAGTCAACCAACGGTGGATCAAATATATCCAGAAATAATTACATATGTGCTGAACATGTGTGAACTCTTCTTTCACATCATTGTGCCTTAAAAACAGTATGATTATTGTTCATGCATTGCCACACAGAGTTGTGTAGCATTTAATTCTATCAGGTGTTATAAATAAGAGGTGACTGAAAGTATGTTCTTAGATGTGAGTGGATTTTATGCAGATGTTATGCTAATGTCACAAGGGTTTTGAGCATCCTTAGGTATCTGGCATTCTCAGGGGTTCTAAGATCAAGCCCTCAAGGTCACTCTGAGCCTGGCCTCAAAAGTGTCACCTCGAGGAGCTGCCTCTTACCCAGCAGAGTAATAAGGGACCATGCTTCCTAGGAAAGCGATGACCAGAGTGTAAATATTCTCACGTTCTAGCTAAAGGGAAGAAGAGTCAACCATCGAAGGTTCCCTGGGGGTTCTCGCCTGTTCATTTCTCCTCTCAGGCTTATGTCTCCTGTAGATGAGATGTCACGGGTTGGGTGGGGGTTGCTGGAATAGGAAGTGGAAGAAAGAGTATCCATCATCAAAGGGACAAACTGATCAGCCCATCTCCAGGTGTGGGCCTGAAGTTCAATGAGACTGCAGTACTGCTCCGAGCAGAGCTTCAGGGTGCCTGTGCCTTTCAAAAGGGGCCACTCCATTTCTAGGGGAATGCAAACTTTCAGAATTGAAGCCCCAGGCTGCAGAGGTGCTCTCATCTAGAGCCAGACACACCTGGAGGAGTTTGATCCCTCAGGAAAGAAGTCTCTTTCCACTGAGAAACCAAGCCACTGGATCCAGGAGATTCTAGGGTGCCTCCTGTCTCCTGGCATTGCCTCTCAGTAAACTTCCAGAAACTACCCTCGCAGACAGTATAAGTGCTGTTCCTACTGACCTAAGAAAGAAAAGCACACCAGCTGGGCAAATCACAAGACCCCATTTCTTGTGTGAATCAGGATCCAACTTCACACCCAGCCCTTTAGCTTCCACAGAAAACTGTAGGGTCATGGGAATGAGTATTTATTGAGCACATCCTATGAACCAGGCATTTAAAGTCAATGCCTCACTCAACATCTCCAAGGTATGGGTAGCACTGAGCCCATCTGCAGATGGAGACAAGGAAAAGAAACTTTGAAAAAATGACCCGAGGCCACATCACACATCCACAACAGACCCGGGATGCTTCACCGGGAGCGTCTGGGTTTATATCCTATGGGATGTAGGTACAACTAGGGACCCATTGCTAGTAACACCTTTCAGCAAAGATTCAGTCATTGGGGACAGGGAGAGCTGGCTCAGTGTGTAAAAGCAGTTATTGCTTCTACAAAGGGCCTAAAGTTTGGTTTCCAGGACCCGTGCCAGGCAGCTCAGCTCCAGGGCGTTTCATGTTCCTGGCTTCCTCAGGCACCAACATGTACACATGCATACCCACAAATGGACCATACATATATACAGAATCTAGAAATAGTAAAAATATCTTTAACAAAGGGTTCTGTTATTTTTAATTTTATTTCATATACATAGGAAATAATGCAATTTTATAATAATATTAACATCCCGTTTGGAAATGTATATGCGTGTGCTTGCCCTACAACACAGTGGTAGGGGGGAGCCAATCTGCAGGAAAATGATTTTAAAGTCAAGTGCAACTGAATGGATCGAAAGACTAGGAGACGAATGCACCCCCACTGGTGGAAGCGAGGGAAGGAGCCCCACGCTTCGCTGCACTGGAACCAACATGGCTGCAATATCTCACAGCTTCCTCTGAAGTGGATGTGTGAAGCTCCCTGCATGGTCCCCATCTGCCTCCCACTCAGAGCCAGGGTCAGACTGCATTTCCTCTATTCTGACATCCATAGCTAACCGTGGGGGCTGGAGGAGTTCCCGCCTCCCTCATGAGCCTCCATTCTCTCACTAAAATATGCCCGAGGTTAAACCTCCCCTCAAAGCACTGCACAGTAAGGCTTACAAAAGGTGAGCCTTGGTGCCCGGCCCATGCCAAGCAGGGTCGTCTCCTGTCCCCTGGCTCCTGAAAGCCCCAGGAAGAGGTACCCAAGCATCCGTGGCCTCCAACCCTACAACTGGTCCTTCCATGTGGCTTCTGGGCTATGGAAGCCAACTGAGAAGTGCTGGCTAGTATTCTTAGTAGATTCCTGGGGGGACCCCTGTGTAAACCACATAGTCATTGACTGACAGGAGGCAGAATTTGGTGCCCACTCTTAATCTGTGGTCCCTTCAGGACTGGATATTATAGTTAAGGACACAGAACAATCCACCTGTAGTGCATGGGATTTGTAGAGAACTTTGGGGTGCACAGGAAAGTGGGTGCTTAACAACTGAGACCAGAGGTCTGCATAGTGGGTAGTGGGGAGACAGACAGGGGTTTTCTCCAGAAAACCTACATGGTAGGTGGTAGGGTGTAGACAGAGACTGCTCTTTCATTCCTGACTGCTCAGACCTGAATAATCACATAGAAGCTGTATTAATTACAACACTGCTTGGCCAATATCTTAGGCATATTCCTGGCTAACTCTTATATCTTAAATTAACCCGTTTCTATTAACCTGTGTAATGCAACATGGTTGTGGCCTACTGGTAAGGTCCCATCCAGCGTCTCTCTCCTGTGGCAGCTACATGGCATCTCCCTGACTCCACCTTCTTTTCTCCTCTATCTCAGCTTAGAATTCCCTCTTTGCTCTATTCTGCACTGCCATTGGCCCAAATCAGATTCTTTATTAACCATTGGTAATAAAATATATTCACAGCATACAGAAGGGAATCCCACATCACCTCTCTTTTTTTTGTCTAAATAAAAAAGAATGTTTTAACTTTAAAATACCAAAATTACATACAACAAAAAAGTTATTAAGCAAGAATTATAGTTACAATATTTACATAATTTGCCATTTACATTTAGCAAATTAAGGAAAATATTCTATCATCTATCCTATCTTTGTGAGTCTAAACTTTTATATATAACTTATCTTTTAAATTATAACTATCTTTCTTTAACTCCATCAAAGATAAATACAGAAGGATATAATATTATCTAAGTAAACAGGAAGAACATTTTAAGCAACTTCCAAAATTCTAGAAATGACAGATACACCTTGCTGGCTGAAGAGTTACCTAAGTTCTTCTGTAACAATGGGGCATCCATTTTTAGCCTACAGGCCCATAGTATCCAGCAGACTTTTCCATGAAGCAGGAAATTTGAAAGACTGTTTCTTCTCTATTGGCAGTTTGTTAGTCACTTTCTTCTGTGTCCTTTGGAATGTCTGGCAGACTCTTTCACAAAGCAGGAACCCTGAAGGACTGTTTCACCTTTAGGCAAGTTCAACAGTTATTTTTCTGTGGATCCTGCCTGTCCAGTTCATACAGCATACCAACAAGCAATCCAGACAAGAACACTTTTTGCCCAAATGGCTAGCCTTGTCACATTGAAGGCAAATTCCATAACAAGTTTCTCCAATGTCTATCAACCTCTCTGAAGTAATTGGTACTGCTGGAAGCAGACCGGTTCATGGTTGAGAAAAGTCTAAGCTCTTAAAACATTTTAAATACCATATTCTGTTAGTCTTTGAAAGGTTTGAAGAATACCATACATCTAGAAAATCTAACATGGCTACAAGCTTGACTATTATAGATGATTATCTATTAACCTGTATTTCTTAATTATACATTACATTTTATATGAGCCACACAAACACAATACCTTAATCAAGATTAGAAATATACATAATAAAATTGACCTTAAATCTGTATCAATAAACCAAGATCCATACCAATGCAAAGTATTCATCTCTATAGCATATCCCCCTTTAAATGTAAACAAACATTTATAAACAATTATTTATTAGGGAATTTGGGTGTCGTTCTCTAGACTACTTCCTACTGATTGGGGCACTGTTAATCAGGTCTTTTATGGAATATCCTGTGTAGTAGGTCCATCTCAGCCAGCAGTCCTGAAGCTGCCATGGATGTTGGACCATTTGGACCATTGTTTTAGGGGGGGTTGTTTGATTAAACCATATTAGCTGGTAAGGAATCCACAACTTTTTATCCTCTGTGGAAACAAAAGCAGAACCTCCTTTTCAAAGTAACATATCCCAAATTCTAAAGTAAAGATACCTTTAAAGTATATATGTTGGTTTAGCTTAGTAGCTCCCAGAATCAAATATCTCTTTGTACTTAGCTCATTTATAGTCAAAATTTTTAAAGAAATCACAGTAATATACATAATCCAGATTCTCTGCGTATATTTTATCTTTACATGGCTTATATTTTTACTCTATTTTTTACAAGTTTAATATTTATTTTATTATCTTTACTCCTTTAATCTATGACTGTCTGTACTCTTATAACTATCTATACTCTTCCTATTTCTCTCAGGCTACATACAGTTATTCAACATTGTAACCCATTTAGAGATCTTTCCCATTTGAATTTGTCCTTATTATGTATATATTTATAATTGTTTTTTGACCAAGAGTGCTTTTTTAAAAAAAAAATACTAAACAGGCATGGCTAGGACCAGCTTTGCAGTTCTGCCTGTGGGCTCTGCCCAGTCCAACATGGCAGAAGCAAGTTCACTACCTCTGAGAGCCATGCACACTGCCCCAGCTCCAGAGTTGCAGCGGGTCTATGTCACCACTAAGAAATTTGTGACACACTGCTCACAGACCCTGTTTAAGTGCTCAGCCTCCTGAAAGAGCCAGAGCTATTTGTGCAACTAGTATGAATGAGGAAGCCCTCCCCTAAAGAAGCCACACAGTCTTCACTGCCAATTCTGAGTCAGGATGACCTCTTTTAAAGGAATAGTGCCTCTGCTTGCTTCTAACAAACAGAGCCCACCCAAAAAATGCTGTTATCATAATTCTGTGCTTACCTCTGTGTGTGTGTGTGTGTGTGTGTGTGTGTGTGTGTGTGTGTGTGTGTCTAGAATTCCTTTCCTAACTCTCTCAGGTTTATGTGGATGTAGCCGGCCCACATTGGGTGTCAATTTGTATATGGAGGCTGCTCTTTCGTTCCCCACCCTCCCAGACCTGAAATAATCACACAGAAACTGTATTAATCACAATACTGCTTAGCTAATAGCTTAGGCATATTCCTGGCTAACTCTTATGCCTTAAATTAACCCATTTCTATTAATCTGCGTATTGCCACATGGCTGAGATCTACTGGTAAGATTCTGTCTGGTATCTGTCTCCACTGGTGGCTACATGGCATCTCCCTGACTCTGCCTTCTTTTCTCTTCTATCTCTGCTTGGAATTCCCACCTTGCTCTATTCTGCACTTCCGTAGACCCAAAACAGATTCTTTATTAACTAATGGTAATAAAACATATTCACAGCATACAGAACAGAATCCCACATCAGTAGGGATATCTGCATGATGGGTGATGGGGAGACAGCTAGGGAGTCAGGATAGGAGTTTTCTCCAGAGATCTGTATGGTGGGTGGTAGGGAGATATCTGGTTAGCCAGACATGTTTTCTCCAGAGGTGTATGAGAATGCCCCCTTTACAGAAAATTATCCCTAGCCCTCACTAGGATTCAATAGAAGTGTCCCAATATCCTCATCTTCTGGATTGGATCCAACATCCTGTTCACTTCTTCCAACACCCTGACTAGTTAGAGATCTAGTTAGGAAATCTACTCTAGGCCTTTATTCTCCCTTGTGGAGCTCCCTTTTGTGAGGGGGTGGGGTAGGTGTGTATGTATGTGCATGTAGACACCAGAAGTAAACCTCTGTTATCATTTCTCAGTCACTGTCCTCCTTGGGTTTTGTTTCTTTATATTTGTTGGCTTTTCTGGAACTCAACAAGTAGGCTAGGCTGGCCTGGCTGGCAGGAAGCCCCACTTCCCTGTCTTGAGATTACAAGCATGCACCAACCATCAAGCACAGGCATTTTTTTTCACCTTTTTAAATTTTATTTTATGTGTATGTGTGCTTTGCCTGTATGTATGTCTATATAGCATACATATGCCTGGTATCCACAGAAACCAGAAGAGAGCATTGGATTGCCTGGAACTAGAGTTACAGATAACTGTGTGCCACCATGTGGGTGCTGGGAACTGAACCTAGGTCCTCTGGAAGAGCAGCCAGAGATCTTATCCACTGAGCCATCTTTCAAGCCCTACCTACCCACCAAGGCTTTTTAAAAGTTAAGAGATTGAGGATGCAACTCCCATCCATGAGCTTGTAAAGCAAGCACTTTACCAACTGAGCCATCCCCATGGCCCTGACTAGTGTTTCTATCACTGTATGAACACAGGGTGCAGTGAATGCATTGCCTATCAGATCTCTCCTCACTGTCCACTGTGGGTCATGTGGTCAGTACTGACCTCCAACTCTGAAGTACCAACTGAACCCATGTGATGCCATTCTGGAGACAGAGCAGAGAAGGGAATAAAGGCCAGCTGGTCTATCCTGTATAGGACCTCTGGGCAAGGCCAACTGCCATGCTTCCTGAGAAGCCAACACTCTGGCTGGCTGCATGTTGTTTCGGGTACCACCTCTGCCCAGTTTTGCCATCTCCCACTTATTTCTTGTTAGAGCTGATCCCAACAAAAACTTGAGCCTCTTCCATCATGCTATAGAATCTGCCCACAGAGAGCAAAGCCGGTTCTTCTGAGAGACTCAAAAAGCAGAGAGAGACCACAAACATCCAGGGGACCAAGAGTTCAGGCCTTTTAAAACACAGAAAAGTGAGCTTAGACTCAGATACGAGAGAGAGAGAGAGAGAGAGAGAGAGAGAGAGAGAGAGAGAGAGAGAGAGATTAAGACTAAGTGTACAAAGATCCCAATGCATTCCTAACCTGTGCACTTTGTGTGTGTGTGTGTGTGTGTGTGTCTGTGTGTCTGTGTGTGTATGCATGTGTGCGTGTTTGTATGTGTTGGTATGCTTGCAGGTACATGCTTATGTGTGCACATATGCACACCAGGTATCCTCCCTCTATTGGTGTTCTATTGGCTTAATAAAATGCTAATTGGCCAGTATCTAGGCAGGATGTATATAGGCAGGGCAGCCAGACTAGAAGAATTCTAGGAAGAAGAAAGGCTCAGCTGCAGTCACCAGCCAGATGCAGAGAAAGCAAGAAGAGAATACCTCACTGAGTAAGTTACCAAGCTGCATGGCTAAACACAGATAAGAATTATGGGTTAATTTAAGTTGTAAGAGCTAGTTAATAATAAGCCTGAGCTAATAGGCCAAACAGTTTATAATTAATATAAGCCTCTATATGTTTCTTTGGGACTGAAGGCTGTGGGACCAGGTGGGACAGAAACTTCCGTCTACGGTGTCCCACCTTAATTTTTTGGAACACGGTCTCTTACTGAGCCTAGAGGTCACCTCTTTGGGAATACTAGCGGGTTACCAAGTCCCAGCAATCCTGTCTCCTCAGTGCATACACTGGCATGCCCAGCTTTTGCATGGGTGCAGGGGATCTAAACTTGGGTTCTCAAGCTCTCCCAGCGAGCACTTTAATCAGTGATTTGCCTCCAGAGCCCCTGTGCCACCTTCTGTCTCCACACTGTGCCACCAGGTGACCCCACTGAACTTGACATGAAACAGAAGACTAATCACTTCATGGGCTCAATCAAGACAATACAAAAATAAGTCACGGCCCATTCATACTGCCCATCAGTGTCAGCTTGATGGAGCCCCTAACTCCATTACAAACAAGGGGGAGTAGCTATGAGGGGCTATGAAATGTTCCTTTCAGCCCCCTGTGACTCCATTCTGCTCTCTCAGAGAAAAACCAATGACAGGCTTTTCCTAAAGTTTCCAAACTCAGCAGCCTCCAGCAGCAGGGCCAAGAGGAGCATTGTTATTCATCTACAGCAGAGCGGTAGCATATAATTAAATCATTAAGAGGCAAATTAACTCTTCTAGCAATACTTTTCTAAGTGTTTGTGGGCAAACCCATTAGTGAGATGCCAGTAAATCCCAAGATGTCTTTGCCTACAGACTGAGCCAAGGCGGCATCAAAGGCCGGATGGGAGGTTTACTGTACAGGTGGTTTGACCTCCTACAAAGATACATCCAAGGGCTAGGGTGGAGGATGGATGAGTCGCTAATGGTGTGTTGTGACGACATTTCCTAAGGCCTTGGAGAGGCTAGCTGCCAAATCCCCTTCCTCTGAAAGCCAACAATAAATCTATTCTTTTCTTAAAAAATATTCAAGAGCTTTTGGGCTCTCATCAAATACCTCCCATTTTTCTGAACTCATTCAGCTTGGATTATTGGCTTTGCAGGAAGGGCCTAGCTGTGGGAGTTACTGGGTGAGTAGAACATGTTTTCCACTGGGATGCTTTGGATATATTTATTTAACAGGGTTTTCAGAATAACGAATGTGAAGTTGGCTTCGATTTGGGAGCCAAATATATATATTTATGCTATTGACTCAAATTCAAGTTGGCCAATCTGGTTGGCTTGTCAGTGGCCTTCAATCCATCAGGGCTCGAGTGCTTCCATCAATACGGTGATCGTTTATATGATGACCTCGCTTCAAGCATTTAATAAATTGTAAACAACTTGAAAGTGTATTGGAAGTCAACACAACTCATTATAGCTGTTTATACGCCCATCAAAATCCTAAGGGGGAGGGGTACCCGACCTGATTGGAAGTTTCCTCTAGAGCCATACAATAATTTTAGCTGTGAAAGGAAATTTTATGGCATGTAAGATTAGACCACACTAATGCAAGGTCAAAAATAATAGAATCAATAGGCAAACTCAATACTGTTAACACTGTGAGAAAATTACTACGAGAAAACAATGTCAACGGCAGATTGAAAGGGGTCTCCGAAGTCGTCCCATTGATTTCCCTTCACTTTGGCGATGTTCTAACTCTTTCTCTTGTGTGATACAGAATGTTTAGACTTTTGTATTTTTCTCCAGCTCTCCTTTACCTGGGGAAGATTGCCTCTTTCTGATTGATGCCAAATGGTAGATGTGTCTGTATCCAGATCTGAACATGGACATTTTTTCCCTGATGAACAGCCTTGAACTGGTCCGTCATATAGGGCTAAGTTGATAAAATCAGAAGTCATTCTCCCTACGGTAAGGCGTCTAAGTGCACATGTAATCTGTGCTGTTGACAGATGGCCAACATTATGCTGGAAACACACGACCTCAGCTCTGTGGTACGCAGAACACGGATGTTAGAAAAGGAAACAGCTATTTGAGCAGTGTGTTGAGGTATCAAAAGTTACTACCCATTAACAACATGTGTTCCTCTAGCCTCGGTGAGAGACCCAAGCTATCCCAGTCCTTCCTGCCCCACTTCCATTGCTCCAGGGTCTCCTCAGTTCTGTCACCCCCATACCACGGGCTCATTTAAGTCCAAACTTTAGGGACCATTATCAATTTCTATTTTCCTTCTCCCTTAGCCAAACTGTCCACTGTCCTGGTAGGTTTGACTTCAAACTTTATTCTGAGTCTCCCACTCAGCTCCACCTCTGATGATTCATGACAGCCTCCCCATTTTTCATCATCTGTTTTTATTTTTTTCTGCTTACTAGGCCATAATTCCCATTTGAGAACAGAACTCATGTAATTCCTGTCCTTAAACTATTTCTGTAAAGTACCGCAGCATGCCGACTTAATGCCTGGGCCTCCCTGACACACCCACACCCTTCTCCTCTCTTCTGTCCCAAACCATCTGGGCCTCCCTGACTCACCCGCACCTTTCTCCCCTCTTCTGTCCCAAAGCATTCCTAGGTCATTCTTGTTCTTTGACATTCATGACTTTGACACTGGAAAGTGATGTCTACAGTTTGTGGTGTGACTTTGTTGGCCCTGGCCTTTGTGACACACAGGAGCGTCTTCTGAAGTAACGGACAAGAGGCCAGACTGCACAGCAGAATTCCCCGCCCCCATCACATTCACCCTTTGCTTCTCCAGATAATGTGGTCTTAGGTGAGCCCACTTAGCCACCCTGTGCTTCAGTGTCCTTTAGCATGAAGGCTGTAATTCCACTCATGTCCTGGGCTCGCTGCAGAATCCCCTTCTGTCTGCATTGTCAGAACACGAGCCATGAGGGAATTAGTGACCCTGGCTGCAGCCCTTACAAATGACTGTTGGTCCCCAGGAGCAGAAATAACCAGAACCCTTGCTCCAGACTGGCTAATAGTCTCAGACTGCTCTGTAGACCTGAGCCCATGTTACCTTTCCCGTCTATGGTGATACTTCCTGTGCGCCTAACTTTTCCTTCCTGGTCCCGCTTCCTTACTTTCTTGATCTTTTCTGGGAGCACATCTCCGTTACAGACTAAGATCTCCCTTCTAGATTTTTGAAATCGGAAACACTTCCATGATAGGACTGTACCTCTAGGCATGACATGGCCTGGCCCCTGCTGGCATGAGGTCAGGGCAGTTGTGATGGCCCATGTGAGACCCTCATAGGCTGAGCACGCTAAAATTGCTTGTACAAGTAGGGGAGTTACTGGGATGGGGGGAGTCTTCTTTAGTGCTGTGGTTTCCTATGAGAGACCCCCCCCCTGCTCCTCGAGTGACCCTTCACCCCTGCTCTTGTGAGAAACCCTTCACCCCTGTTTTTATGAGTTACCCTTCACTCCTGCTCCTATGAGTGATCCCCACCCCTGTCTCTGTGAGTGACCACCCCAACCCTGCTCCTGTGAGTGGCCACTCCACCCCTGATCCTGTGAGTGGTCCCCCACCCCTGCTCCTGTGAGTGATCCCCTAGCCCTGCTCCTATGAGTTACCACCCTACCCCTAATTCTGTGAGTGATTCCCCCAGCCCTGCTCCCGGGAGTGACCCCCCACCCCTGCTCCTGGGAGTGCCCCCTTACCCATGTTCCTGCGAGTGGTTCCATCTGAATCTACTGGCTCATCAAGCTACACATTACAGGTGGCTTTCTTAGATTGTTGGTGCTCCATCAGAGATTTTTTTTGTGTGTCTCCCCAGGACAAGTCACAGAACATGATCACATTTCATAGATGTCAATTTGAGACTTAAACATTTCAAAATTCAGAGGGTGCTATATTTTGGGGTTAGAAATACTCAATTGGCAGAACCTGTATAAATGTTCCAAAAAATGGGGGGAAACACCCACAAACTAACAAACTCTGAACTCAGAACCCTTCCAGCCCCCCAGATTCCACATGCAGGGTCCATTGGACCTGGGTTTAGATGAAAATCCTCCCCTTGGGTTCTGCTTCTGGGGCACACAACCTGACTATTTTCAAAGCATTTTCCTGACCTAATGGGAAGCAGCTAGCAGATAGACCCATGCAGAAGGTTCCAGGGTTATCCAGATGTGAACGACGATGGCTAGACAACTTGAGTGTGCACCGGGAATGTATCAGGAGGCAGAGCCTATGGGTGGGATCCCAGCTACACACAGCACAGAGAATGAGGGAGAGAGACCATGAAGGGCAAACTCAAGACATATGCAAATTATCTCGCATAAGGAGCCAAGCAGCACTTCACTATGGAGAGCGGATGTTCTTAGAATATCAGTTAATAATAGCAAACATCGCCGTTAAGGAGAGCTGCAGACACACAATAGAATTTAATCGCCGGTACCACAGCCTCACAATGGGAAATTACAATGCCCTGAATTGAATAGGTTTCATTTTTCAAAGTGAATATTTTGCCTTTACAATCTCTCAGTGCCAACGATGCTCTTGGATTAGAACTGATTAGAGTCTTTTATCGAGAAACAAGGCTCTTGGCTGTTTACACAGATCGCTAAGCTTTATCCAACTGAAACAAAAACTCCTTACAGCCCTCTCCGTCCTTCCTTCTCCCAGAGCCTTCGATTAGCGAGAGAGGACCTCACTGTCTCTTTCAGCAAGGCAGCGATATAGAAGGAGAAACAAAACCACAAGGGATGCTAGAAGAGCTGGAATCCACTCCACCAGCCCAGCATTCGGGTGGGTTCCCAGCATCTGGTCCACTGGTTCCTGGACTGATTTAATGCTTACATTTCCCACTGCTTGCCAGGCTGGGTCATAGGTATGAGGATAGGGACAAACCCATCCCAGTCTCTGACCACTTAGAGTTCATAAGGGTCAAATTCCTTACACTGGTGAAATTATCGGGTCAGCAGAGGGTGTGATACTAGTGGGGTTTTTTGTAGTTTTTCTGGGTTCTGAAAATGTCTGCCTTCTCTCTAATGTTGTCCACTACAATTCAGGTGCATGCCTTATATACTCTGCAGAAATGATTATGTATGATTACTGTGGCTCATTTTTTTTAACTTTTGAAATGGCTTTGGAGAATTTCACACCCAAGTACACTATTCACATTATTTCCACCCTTCCTTCTCCAACTCTTCCTGTGTCCTCCCCACTCCCACTCAAATTCGTGGCATCATCTTCAACTATTATTGCCATATATATGTACATATGGATACATAAATAAAACCCGATGAGTCATTTAGCATTGTGTGTGTGTGTGTGTGTGTGTGTGTGTGTGTGTGTATTCAGGGATGACCACTTGGGATTGGATAACCTATCAGGGTGCTCATACCTATAGAATACTACCTCTCCCTCTCCCTCTCTCAGCATCCATTCATTGCCTGTAGCTCTTCATCTAGGGATGGGACCCTGCAAAATTTCTCCCATCTAGGTTGGCATGTCAGTTGCTGTTGTCACTGGGCAAGTCTTGTCTAGGTTACCACACTGTTGAGATTTCTTGGGTGCAGCTCCCCTGTCACACGTAGAAGACACTATCTTCCTGCAGAATCCTGGTCCTCTGGTCCTTGCAATCTTCTATCCATTCTTCCACGATGTTCTCGGAGCCTTAAGATTTAGCAGTTGCATGTAGACGCATCAGTTATGACTAGATCCACCACAGTCACGTGTTCTCGTGATACAGCAATTCATGATCTCCTATCTAGAATCCTGTTACTCAAATGTATTACTGAATTCAAATCTCCTTTGGACCTTAGGTAATTTGGTTTGTGTACATTAAGTAACCATCCCAAAGATGATGGTGCAGATTTGTGTCATCAAACCCAATATTTATGCAGAGACATATGATCACTTCTATTCAGCAGGATAAATAAAGATGAATGTGTATGCCAATGCATACTTGGGTATGTGTGTTTATCAATTTAATTTAATCTTGGCCATCACATGGATGATAAAAACCTGAAAACACACCATTGGGTTTCAGGGTGTTTTGGTTTTTCCCCCAGAATTACGTTCAAGAAATTGTGGGTCTATAGTTCACAATATGTAAAATCAGCAGGACGTGGGTTAGGGCTTAAAAACCAAATTTATCAAAGATATTCATTGCTGTTGCTTTTCTGTAACGGTGTCTGACCTCTAGATGACCCAGCTTTATATATAAACTTAAAGCACCTCCAACTTCATTACTATTTCATTGATCCATAAAATACCCCCAAGTACTTGTAGTTCTCAGCTTCACAGAAAGGGCCGATCTGATGCAGAAACCTCACAGAGACAGACAAGCAGCGTGGCTCTGGTGTCCCAGATCTCAACTCTTGTGCACGTTAGCAGTCAGCTATAATATGATTTTTAAGACCCCAGGAGGGACCCTTGAAAGTCGGCATGACAGAATTGGACCATGCCATATGGCAGGCCTGCTTAAGATAGCAATATCCGAAGTGATCTCTTTAGTTTGCACATTAGGGCCAACAACGTCCACTTACAAACCTCCCGAGATGCAAAGCCAGAGTCCTTACCTTCATCGGGTACCATCTGACCTTCTCAGTCTCTCTCAGAGCTTCCTGGTGCTCCCACCACCTGGCCTTCTAATTTGTCTAGCTCCCCAATCTCCACACCTGCCCCCCCCCAGTGCCTCATGCCCTAAATACTTGGGCAGCCCCACTCTTTAGACTTCAACATTCAGGTATGAGCTAAATATCACCAAACACAGGAAAACAAAATCCTGACCCCACTTTTATGGGTGGGGGCCACTGCCACCATCCTGTTTGTCTTCTTTGAATGATCCTCAAATTCTGAAGTGATGCTCTCATTTATTTGGCTTTTTTTTTTCATTTGCACTGCTGTGGTTATCATCCTTCATTGCTTAGAATCTGGGCCAGTGACTGATTTGTACCAGGCCTTCCTTTATAAGGTCACTGAATTATGACATAGTAAGGTCAACGCCACCAAGAGAGAAGTCTAATGTGACTCTCCACCCTCTGGAAACCAGAGGTGTGTCCTGCACAATGACATTGAGCAGCACCAGGCTATCCAGGATGCTGAAATGAGCAAGGGGAGGGGGCAGACCTCAGCCTCTTGGGGATTTCCACTGGGAAGGCAGAGACAGTCAGGGTACCACCAGAGGGATGACTGATTTGAATGATCGTAGTGGGCTCTGGCGCATAGAAACTGCCCTAGCTGTCTGATCCCAGCCTTGGGCTGACTTAGCATAGGGGAAACACTGACTTGGTGTGCAAGAGTTGGATAAGGGGGAGTGTTGTGAGGTGTCAGCCACAATAGAAGCATCTGTCCTCAGTCTAGCCCTGAAAGTAATGGATGCCAAACCGACAAATAACCAAATTCAAGAAAACCCAGAACTACCACATATAACACCAAATCCCCCAATAAGAGTGCTTCTATAAAAATTAAATTGATTTCTCTCTAGCATGGACTGAGATCAGAAGAAACACATTCAGTGCCAAGGTGACAGCTGACAGCGGCCAGACTGCCACCAGGGAGGCAAGGCTGCCATCTTTCTGCTCCGCTATCCTGGCTCCATCCCGCCCCGTCCACATCAGTTTGTCATTAGCTGCCTCTCGCTACTGCAGCTAATCACCGCTTTCTCAGAGGCTTAAAGCCCCGCAGCTTAATCGCTGCGCTGTCCCTGAGGTCACAATGCAAAGTAAGTCTTATGGGACTGAGAAAAAGTTGTTAACCAGGACTGGGTAGACAGCTCAATCTGTAAAGAACTTGCCACACAAACCTAACGACCTGAGTTCAAGCCCCACAACCCCCGTGAAGAAAGCCAGGCATGGTGGCCCACACCTGCAATCCCAGAATCAGAGATAGGCGGATCCATGGAGCCCTCTCATCAGTCAGCCAAGCCCATCCAGCAAGACCCAGGTCAATGAGAGGCCCTGTCTTAAAAAGCAAGGCGGTACGAGATTGAAGATGATACCTGTGATTGTTCTATATACGCCTGCATGCTTACCTGCACCCACGCAAACGTGCACATATAGGCACACTTACAGATCTCACAGGCACACACCTGAACCCATGCAAACGTGCGCACAAACACGTACACTTACGGGCCTCACAGACACACACATACACAAAGTTATCAATAACAACTTTCTCAGGAATGGAGCCTTGACTCAGTGGCCCAAAAGCATTTCCTGTTCTCTTCAGAGGACCTGACTTCAGTTCCCAGCACCCAGGTGGGGAGGGTTGTAACTGTCCAGCTCCAGGGATTCTGGTGACTCTTCCTGGCCTCTTGGGCACTCCCACCCATAGGCACAAATACAAACACTCATAAATAAAAAGGAATAAATCTTTAAGGATTGTGTTTCTCTTGGAAGCTCTGGGGAATATAAGTGTCTTTTCGAATCATTCATTCATTCATTCATTAGATTCTACGGCCACCAGCATTTCTTGACTCGTAGCCTGTCACCCCACTCTCAAAACACATCACCCCTGCTTCCATCCGTGCTCCCTTGCCTCCCTGGACCACTTCTCTCTGTCTTTTAAGGACCCTTCTGATTGCCTTGGCCCAGCCAGACAGCCTCCTCTTCTCCAGGTCTTCATTCCCACAATGTTCCTTTGCCGTGGTAAATGGGCATATCACAAGTTATCAGGAGACCATGGCTCTGTTCGCTGTGATGTGTTCTCTGAAGGGGCATCCAGAGCTCCAGGTTACAAATCCACTATTTTCTTTCAGAACACCCCGCTTTTCTCATCAGGACTGAAAGAAACTGTTGTAAATATGATACGTCCTGGTTATTCTAGTTTCATTTATGTTTCTCTGATAAAATTAATTCACTGACCCAAAAATTGGGGGAGGGGTTATTTCAGCTTACAGCTCCAGGTTATGGCCCATTGTTACAGGGAATCAAGGAAGGCCCTTCAAACAGCTCACCACATCCACAGCCAAGAGCAGAGAGAAACTAATGCATGCATGCCGATTCCTATGCTCGGCTCAGTTCCTCTGTACAGTTCAGGATGCTTGCTTAGCGAATGGTGCTGCCCACAGCGGGCTATATCTTCCTACATCACCTAATTAAGCAACGTCCTACAGACATGCCCACAGGTCAATAGTATAGACAATCCCTCATTGAGACTCTCCTCCCAAAGGACTCTAGGTTGTGTCAAGTCCACAGTTAACACTAACCACTACACTATGTCTTGCCTCTCCTTTGTCAAAAGTCTGATCATCCCACTGGCCAGCCAAGCCGCGTGTCCACTATTGTGATGTCCTCTATAGGTTCTGCCAGTAGCCCCGAGATCTGGAATTTACAAGGAAGAATATTATACAAATATATCACAGCTGCTTGACTTTCCTGCTGTACTAATGTCACTCGAAGAACAGATGTTGGTCAAGGAATATGTCAGCAGCAATTGAGTTCACCAGCTTCTACCAAGGGATCATAAAAGAGTTCGTGATTTTAATCAAAGTTTGCCATACACCCAGAACTTCAGAAGTGGATTCCCATCAAAGGAAAATTTCTGCTTCGGAAAGCTACCCAGCCCAAGAGGAACAAAGGTGAAGGCTGGGTCCAAAAAGAAAATAAAAAAAATCAATCATGACAATTATTTCACTAAATTATTTCAAACCTCAGAGTATGGAGAAGGCTCAGGTAAATGTCGCCTGTCACGCCAACAAGCAGAACCACCCGGTCCATGACCTTTTCCTTGTTAAAATGCATGTCAGTATGCAAAAGAGAAGCGCTCCCTATCAGAAGAGAATGCACCTTCCCTTACTAGAAGGTCTCAAAAATAATCTGCAGGAAAATGGAATTCAGAGGGAAATTTGGTTACAACAGAGACATGAGCAAATCTTTAAAAATTGCTCTGTCGTCACACCAGAACCTATTTCAGGGGCTTGAACCTGAGCTTGCTTCAAAGTGAAATACTTCTGAGTGGAACGCCCTGACAAAAATCTCCCAACATGCTTCCCCTGGCAAGGAGCCCCTTCCCTGCCACTTCACCCACTAAATCAGTGGTTCCCAACCTTCCTAATGCTGCGACCCTTTAATACAGGTCCTCATGCTGTGGTGACCGCCAACCATTAAATTATTTTTTGCCGCTTCATAACTATAATTTTGCTACTGTTATGAATCACAATGTAAATATTCATGTTTATCGATGATCTTAGGTGGCCCCTGTGAAAGGGTCGTTAGACCCACAAAGGAATTATGCCCCCCAGGTTGAGGACTACTCCTGTAGGCCTGGTAACAAACAAAGGAAATTCTGAGCAACTGAGGGAGAGGGGACCAAATCCAAAGCTGTTTCCTAAAAGAGCAAGCTGAAGCCAGTAGCTGGTCATCTTTCACTATTCATAGTTCTCAGGGGATCACAAAAGATCCCAACAGAGCCTCCTGAGGGTCAGCATCATCCTGGGGAAGTCAACAGAAAGCTACATTCAAGCAGGTTTGGTTCAGAAGGGTGCAGGAAGGAGCAGGAAGTGGGGTGGGGGGGAGGAAGTGAGAATGGTGTGGGAAGCAGGGAGCCTCCAGAATTTTCATTTTGGAGACAAACACGGGAGACAAACTGGTTTGAAGGCAAGATTACATTGGCTCAGGGTTTCCGAGAGTTCTGTCTGTGGTCACGTGGCTCCATTGCTGATGAGCCTGTGTGAGGGGAAGCAGACCACCGCGCCTGGGAACATGTGGAAGACAGAGTGTGGAGGGAGACCCAGCCTCGGGGACATATCCAGTGGTGAACTTCCTCCAAGAAGACGGGGTTAGGGGTTATTTTTCAGGTACCCACATTCTTCTTCAGACAGGGTCTCTCACTGGCTCCAGACTTACCGAATAGCTAGACTAGCTGGCCTGTGAACCCCAGGGACCAACCGTCTCCTCCTCCCTAGCCGGCATTACAAATGCCTACCACTATGCCTTGCAAATTTTTTAACGTGGTTTGGTTATAGGGGTTGAACTCAGGTCCCCATGCTTGTAAGGCAAGCCTACTGAGCATCTTCTGGACCCAGGAGATGACATTTTAGAAGTAGAGAAACCCTTTCATGGCACTTGAGTGAGTCGATAGGATAGCGTGGGCACATCAGAGAACACCCGTCAGTTTTCTATGTTTGCTTTTCAGGTGGCTAATAGCTCAGCATCCTGGCACAGTGCCCATTTACTGGCTGTAAGCCAACAGGTCCAGGCATGGCCTCTTCCCTGGGGGTGTTCTCTCCTCCAGATCTTACTGGACATGGGCAGTGTTTACACCACCAGGGATAGATCCATGTCCAAGATCCTTCAGGCTGTTGCAGGAAGCCATGCCCTTGAGGTTGAGGACTGAAGACCCCTTTTTCTTTCTGGTCTCTGTCCTAGACTGCTCATGGCTCATGACACTGTGCACATCTCTTGCCATGTGGCCCCACCAGCTCTAGAGCAGCAGAGGTTTATCCCTTGTATCCTTTGGGACTCTCTCCAGAAATGGCCCTGTTTCTCTTAAAGGGCTAACTACCAGGTCTGGCCTACCCACCACCAATAATCATCCCAGCTACAAGTCAGCTAACAAAATAATCACAGTGGCAAGATCCTTTTATCCATAGGGTGTAGTGCACCACGCCCGTCTGCGCTCTATGCACTACCATACAGTTCATGAGCCAGGCAAGGGGCTGGAGATCGAAACACACAAAGACACAGGTCATCCTCGATACCAGAATGCCCCCTTTATTATGTACCAGAACCACTTATATAGGGATCCTTAACTGATAGCCATGCTCCAGCCAAACCCACCAGACACCACTCCCCTGCCATCAGGAACTTCTGAGGGTCTCGTGCTCAGAGCAGCTGTAAGCATTACAAGTTGTTTACCAGAAATTCAGGATCTGGGAGGTTCACAACTCCCAACAATAGGGTCATATCTCACGATGGTCACAAATTCCTCCCACATCCAAGAGGACAGAATTAAATAAAGGTGAGGTCACCAAGGATTACTTAAAATTCTGCCTCCAGAACCCAGCAATGTTTGATACAATGTGCTGAGACAGGACAGTCGCAAGCCAGAAAAGCTGGCCCATAGGACCTCCGACAGATTATAAATCCATAGGCATCACCGATCAACATTGCACCCCAGAATTAGACTGTAGGGTTCCTCCCTGGCAGAGACCTCTATCTCACAACTTGTTTGATTTCTCTACAGCTAGGAGCCGTTTCTTGCTCTAGCTTCAGACACATCGCGCTTACCTCAGAGTGTCACAGAGAGTGACAATGAAATTCATGTGACTACCAAGTCCAGGAGCTGGTGAGGAGCTGTTAGAATGAGTATTAGCATTGCCGCACGTCCCTGCTTCTCATGTGTGGGTTGTTTATCCAGCACTGAGGTAAGCCTAGGGCGAGCTCACAGCACAGCTGAGAAATTCCTATGCCTTGTGCAGCTTAACATGGATTCTGGGAGCAGTAACAGTGGGCCCTGACGCATCTGCTCAGGAACAAGTGCCAGCGGCCTCAGGCAACAAGAGCATCTCCAGAGCCAGCTGCATTGACAAGATAGCTTATCGCACATTAGAGATTCCTCAGAGAGCAAAAGCACCGAGGTGGGGAGAGAAGAAACCTCGGCTATTCTAGCATAGTGAGGAAGATGAGCCAGGCGCCCTGCAGAACAGAACCGCCAGGCCTAGCACACAGGCAACTGGAAAGGAAAGGGCCCGTCCTCTCAGAGGTGGGAGGTCTGACGAGCCTCTCTGGTGCTCATTTTCATCTAAGCAGCCTTGTGTGCCTATCTCCTTCCCGCAGAACACAGCTCATCTCTCGGCTCAGCTGCGGGCCAGCAGACGAGACCTTCTAGATCCACAGACCACATTAACAGCAGCCCTTACAGAAAAGGGTGGTTGAACTGTGCCCTCCACAAAGGTGCATGGGCGTCCTGCCTGCCGGGGCCTATGAGCATGAACATGACACTTGGAAATGAAACTTTGTGGATCACATTTTAAGGGTCCTACACCATTATGATGCTCCATGATCCAATGACCATCTCAGAGAGACACAGGAGGACCCCCCAAGTAACAACCAAAGTGCATACCAGAGTGACATGTTCCAAGTCAAGGCACACTAGGGACTCCCTCAATCTCCAGAGGTTCAGAGAGGATCATGGATCTGATATCCTGAGACCCTCAGAGGGAAGACCACATGGAGATACCTGGCTTCAAGGTCAGGGCTGGAACACAGCTCCATCACTTTAGCCAGATTAGCAAGAGACTTTGCTACCACAGTACTAGGGAGCGAACACAGATGTGAATAATCTTGGCAAACTCAAGGAGTGGAATAAAGAGTCCGTGATGGTGGCATATAGGACAAGGAACTTGGGAGGGTCAGATGGACCAGTATCCGCTCAGCCAAGGCAGGACAACTATAACCACCTGTCCACAATGAGAAGTCTGGGTGGGAACTCTCAGTAGGGAAATGATCTGTTGTGGCTCTCATTTCTCAGTACCATTAGGCACTATGACAAGAGACACAGCACAAAGTGGATGGGCCAGTGAGGCTACAGACAGACGGTGAGCACTGTCTGAAGCAAGGGAGGGGGGTTGATATCTTGAAGAAGAAGCATCAATGTGCTTGGAAAGATGGGGAGCAGTGGGCTGGTTATGGGGATATGGCATCATTCTACAGAGTCAGGGCCACCAGGAAAGCATGCCCGTACTCATAATCCCTGAGCCTGCCCGTCTGCCTACCACAAAGGATCTCGTTAGCCAACCCCCTCCAATTCTGAGTTCACTTCGGGCTGATGCGTACATTTTTATTATTTTCATTCTTTTGTTTGACAGTTTTACGCATTTACATATTGACTTTTAGTTTTACACACACATATACATACACACACACACACACACACACACTCCTTTTCTGTGTATTGCCACACATGCATACCCATGGTGCACACTGCCTGAATTCAGTGTCATTCTTGGCCACATACAGTCACCCTGTGCTCTCTCTTTCTCCCTCTGACTATGAAAAGGCCGCATTTTATATTTTCCCCACTGTGATCATTCTGTTTTTGCAACTATGTGTTGGTTTCCCTGGCAACGTGTAGACTCAGAGCTGATTGGCCAGGTTGTCGGGTTCCTTGTGAGAGCCATGGGCCCAGTTTCGAGTGGTGGATGCTTGCATACTAACCAGATCTGCACAGGCAGGCAAACCTGGTCAGGAAAACCTCGGAGCCCCCTCTGCCTGCCAGGGGCACGCCCCTACCTCCCCATCCCCACCGGCACCTGCTGTGCTAATGTTCCCATACTGCTTTGGAGCAGATAGAAGGGCTCAATTAAGCCTTTGAGATAGGTTTTAGGGGATGTATCTAGTGCTGGTATGTTTGGCCCACAGCTCAAAAGCTGCTGATAGATAAGAAATGAATTCTCAGGACTGGGGAGATACCTCGTGGGTCAGGTACTTGACTCACACAAGCACAATGACCTGAGTCGGATCCCCAAAGTCTGGGGATTGGACAAGAAATGCTGGACACGGTGTGTGTTTTCAATCCCAGCACTGGGGAGGCAGATTTGAGCAGCTCCCTGGGGGTCACTGGCAGCCAGCCCAGCCTACCTTGCTGAATTGCAGGCCTGTGAGAGGTCTTGTCCCAAAAAGAGAGACAAGAGCCCTGCCTGAAGAAGAATGCCTGAAGGTGTCCTAGGTCCTACAGGCGCATACACGCAGGCACTGGCGTGCACTTGCATGGGTGCGCATGCGTGCAGGCACTTGCACGTACTTGCATGGGTGCGCATGCGTGCACACACACACGAGGGGGCATTAGTTTAGGGGAAACTGTCCCCTCGCTGGGTGATGATGAGGTTAGAACCTGCCACACAGATGGAACTCAGACTCCTTGGGCAATCTTCAGTAAGTCATCCACTCAGACAAATGCTTCATTTTCTCAAACTAAATTTCATTCATAAAGGCAGATGCTCAAGAATGAGGTCGGAGGAGTACGCCACAAGGAATGTTTAAGCTGGAGTAAAATTACAACTCAGTCTGTACCAGACAGAGGATCATTTATTTGTTCAAAGTATCTGACATTGCTTTAATTATGTGAATGCACCCCTATTTCGGCACCAATCGCTGGGGTTGCCTATCACCTCTCCACAACCTAAAATCTTTGTTACCCCATTAATTTAAGAAAAAAAGAAGAATCTCATCAAAAAGTGAAATATGAGCTGTTGCTTCAAGAAGCCATGCTGTAATTATTTTCTCATTTTCACCGATTTGCAAGTCGCTCTACCTGGCCCACTTTTGGAAATCATGTATTTTCGGAGGAAGTTTCTCACTGGCACACGGAGCACTTCATCTGCACTCGAACACATTTGGCTGTGCTCTGGAGCCAGCGCAATCTTAATATAGACAGAAAAGTCACTGGCAAGTATTCGCTTTTCACCTGAGCTAAGTGTGGCAGGCTGTTCAGCATGGTAAATCTAACATTTAGGCTGTCCAAGGAAGGGGAAAGAAATATGAAGGAGAGAAGCAAGACACACTTTTCAGATGTCCCTTCCAACAAACTGATTGTATAATAATAATTAACTCCTCCACTAGTTACTATATATGTATATACATATATATATATGTACATATATACATATATATGCCTTCTAAAACCCATAGTGCACCCCCATCCTTCTTTAGACAAAAAAAAAAACAACTTGTTAATTGTTCATGGAGCAAAACCATCTCCATCCAGTTGGCAAACCAGCCAACCATCTCCTTGGGCTCCCGCCAACAAACCCAGTGCTATGTTCTCCTGGATGTCCTGTGGGGCGGGATTTTGTTCACATCCTTTTTGCAAGATTATCTATCAGTTGTGTATATAGATAAAAATCTGCTTATTTCCTTTGGATTTGTGCAAGAAGTGTTCATTTTGATGTGAGCATTTTTTTTTCCCTTTGGTGGGTTTGGTTGACAGTTTATGAGTCAGAGTCTCATTCTGGGACTCACTATACCCAGGTTATCCCTTCTCCCCTGCCTCAGTCTTGAGAGTACTGGAATTATGGACATGAATATCTTAAATTTAAACATTTTTAATACAACGCCATTGCTATAACCCTCTCTGGCCCTTCTCTATTGTGTTTGTGCCCCCGCCCCCACCCTAATGCAGGTTGTTTGAGCATCTGCTCCCAAGGAAACCTATTTACTCCAGGACCAGGCTCTCCAGAGAATGACTGCCCTGTGACCAGGAGACCTTGGGCCAGTTGACACTCCCAAGGACCCTTCCCTGACTGGTCGCCTGGCCTGTCCATCAGAGGCTACCATCCTTGACATCCCCATTGCTAGAACTCTGAGTCCCAGACAAGGGACCAGAACACCACATTCAGATTTTCAGAGGCCATAGCAGCATAAGGAAAGCAAAGACTTGCTGTAAGTCTGTGGGGATGGAATTTATTGAAAGGAAAAGATGCAGAGGTCCAAGTCAGGAATGGGGAGTGGAGGCAACTGCAAGTCTTCATTTGGAACCAATGGAGATGATGGGGGGAACACACAGAATGGACAGACTCTGTGCAAGCACGGGGAATAGACGCGGAGATGTGGAGGAGACAAAGGACACGGGCATTAATAAAGCAGAAGGAAAAATGAAAACACAACACAAAGCCCTGTGGTTCCACATACAAGCCAAGGTACATACACACGCCAATAAAAGCAGAGAAGTGAGGAACAAAGGGTGTCATGGCAACCTCCGAGAGCCCTGTTGTGCTACAGGCTGCGGCACACATGGTCATCCATCACATCCATCCACACCCAAATGCACATCCATGCCTGGATGGTTGTGCCCCCCCTTGCCAGAGCAATCCAGGCCCCTGCACACACTTACCTCCCTTGCTTTCTTCTTCCCTCCCCCTCTGAAAATCCAAGCCAACTCCACACAAAGCCTCTCCTCCCTTTCCCAACAGCTGCCTCTGAAAGGCACAGAAATACAACCTGGACCCAGACCCTTACACTTGCACACCCCAAATTACAGTTCCCAAATTATTCTTGATCAGGACAAAGTAGATGGCCGTCCCTGATGTTCTAAAAGCTAAAAGAAAACTCCTGCTCTTTGAAAACAGAGACAGCGACAAGAGCCACAGAAACAGCACTGGGTTTTTGCACGCCATTGCAAGCACCAAGCATGCCTCCGTGGCTCTGATGCAGAGGGGACTGCGCTTTCCGGCTCATTTACCTGTGCCTAACTCAAAAGAGGGACACTCATTTTCCTCCCATCTCCACCATCTTCCCAAATTACAGCTCTCCTCTGTGTTAATAGACCATCATCTCTTTCTACTTCCTGGCGGTTGGAGCCGGAGGAGTACCGGGAAGCTAAAGGAACAAAAGGAAGAAGAATGAAGGGGAGCTTCATCAGCGAGACCCAGAAGGCAGTGGCAAATCAAAGCAACTTTCGTGAGACCCTAATGGAGATATTGACACGTCTGTCTGGGAAGCTAAACTTAGCCCGGTGCAAGGCAAGCACAGGCTTCTCACTTCATTTCTGAATCTGGAAAGTTTCAACGGCGGCTGCCGTATGAATATTTATTAATGCGTGTGAATCAGAACCTGCGATTATTACTCAAACCCCCTTTTCTACCTTACAAGCTTCAACTCAGAAGAATAAAAACACATCTGCTTTAGCGCTTCCCATATTTTATTCAATGTTTGAACAGCTTTGCTGTAAATATCTCATCCATTACGATTCAGTTGTGACTGTATCGGCTGCACGTCTCCTGCTTTACCGCTGTCATCAGAGTGAGACAACACACTGTTAATTCCGTTAACTAACAACTCCATTGTTCGAGCTCGGCAGCGAGCTCCCGTTTGTTGGGTCCACATGTTATAAAAAGAGAATAGGTTATAAATCAAAGAAGGGTCTAAGGGAGGCGCGCTCCCTTTGTTCAAATGAGTGGATCTTTACTCGAGATTGTCGCTTAACGTCTTGCCATAGAAGAGATGAGTCAATCTAAAGACGGGGTCGATTCAATGGTGTTGGGTGAAGAGGTAGCTGAGCCCTCAGTGGATCCAGTGGGGAGATGCAAACATTCTGCGAGCATCTGCGGGAACTCTCCAGCCAGCCAGCTCATGGCTTTGCCTCATGGCAATGGAGCAGGGGGTTTTCTTACCTTCAGTAGTGTGATCAAACTGCTCTTGGAGAAAGAGTGCAAGCTGGTTCCTCCGACAAGGTTTGGGGACAGATAGGATGTCTCATCCCCAAGGACTGGCTCTTCAGGAGATCAGTCATCCTGGACTTGTAAGTCTTCAAGAATTTCCCTGGAAGCAAGACTTTCAACTAGCTTGGAGAAACTTGGGAAAAGGCAAAAGCTGGTCATTCTGCTGGCACCAGAAACATACGTGACAGGCTCAGAACGACAGGAGAGCTGAAATACGGAAGCCTCGTCACAGGGCGGAGGGGATGGCTTCCAGACTGTTGGAAAGACTGAAAAGGGACCGCGGAACTGTCATTTCAATGACAAACTTGTGCTGTTACCGTTACTGCTTCTCACCAGGCAATTCAACCAGACCCTGGAACGTGGTGTCACCTCGTGAGCACTAGATCATCAGCCACCAGTCACAAAAACGGCATCTCTGGCCCAGTCCCACCGTCTAAACGCTAAGAGCAGCCATTAAATAGGGCCTGATTCCCACCTTGAACTCAGGGTCTAAAGGAATCTAGGAAACATGGGCCTTGAACTTTCTGATATCTCCAAAGACCAGCGGTAAGCAGCGTGTAAGAAACAGGGATTTGTGTGCCCGACACCAAAGCTTCCATGGCCCTGTGGCATGGGGTATGCTCACGGCTGTGATGGTAGAGTACAGCTTCATCACAATGTGTCCAAAGTCTTCAGCCCTCTCCTTTAGCTCAACTAAAACCCGATAATAACCAAACTAAATGATAGGAATAAAATCAACAAGTGCTATATGCCACCAAATGATGAAGTCACATGAAACACGACTCAGATTGACCCTAACCTTACGTGTTGGTTGTTTTTTGTTTGTGTTTGTCTTTCCTACCCACTGTCCCCAAGTTCTCAGCCAAAAATAAAAATAAATAAACAAAAAACAAACAAATGAAAACTGTTTAGTGTGGTGAGGTTTGAAAGTACTGTCTGCCGTCAAGAGACCACATGCAGGTAGGAGCAGGACTGGCAGCAGGAACGTAAGGTTGCTCAATTGCATCTCAGAGGACCAAGAAAGAAAGACTAGGCCCAAAAGTGGGGCCCCCAAGTAACCCACTTACGGTCCAGAACCTAAAGAGTCTATAGATTTCCAGAAAAGCACCTTCCACTGGAGATACGGTTTCAACCCAGAAGCCTCTGGGGGCATTTCACACTCAAACTATAGCACCCCTTAAAATACCTGACTTCTAGGGGCTGAAGACGTGGAACAACGGTTAAGAGCATTACTACTCTCCCAGAGGGCTGGAGCTGGATTCCCAGCTCCCATGGGGCGGCTCTTAACCATTCATAGCTCCAGTTCCAGGGACTGGACATCTTCTTCTGGCCTCTGATAAGCACCATGCGTGCACATGGTTCATAGACAAACATGCAGGTAAAATATCCACACACGTGAAATAAATAAATCTTTTTAAAAAAGTTTTATTTAAGATATTTGACTTCTGTCAGAGTGACCTCAGACAGGCAGTGTAGATAAAATAATTTTTGCAGAATTTCAGCTCTTTGGTCTAATTGAGGAATTATTTGATCGGAGGTAAGGGCTTTACTTGTCCTGTCTTGATTTACGTGTGGCTGGCTCTTCCTCTTTTAGGATCCACTTCTTCTGTGTATCTATCTGGACAAGCTCAGCCTCAGGATGGTTTTGTTCAAACTCTGGGTGAAGATTCACGTCTGCTCCCAGCTCGCTCACCTAGCTGACTTCTTTGTAATCACACAGCTAGGGGATAAACAAGAAGAAAGAACGTGTTCTGAAGGTGTGAGAGGAGAGCCATAGATCCCGGCCTGCATCTGACCCAGTCATGAGGAAACCAGAAAGGAAAAAGCAACCTTCGGAAGGTCACTGGAGTCCACTGACATCAAAACACGAACGAGCTCAATGCATGAGGAAGCTTCCGAGTTCATCAGAGGTAAATTTTTCTGAGACACGGTTTCTTAAGGAAAACCTCCCTTCGTTGTGATTCTGAATCTGTCTCCTGAGAAATCTTGGATGCCTGCTGATCATTTTGAATTCCTTGACGCCCTTAACTTTCTGGCTGCATGTTAGAAATCATTTTAAATGAATTGAATAAAATTCACAAGTGTTATATGCCAGCAAATGATGAACTCACAGGAAATATGACTCAAATCCACTTTTTTCATTTTGTTTTCCCCCCGTAATAAATAGAAATGAACAAATGCGGCTTTAATGACATCTCGGAGTGAGCATTTTATGGATATATCATCAGTTGGAAGCGTGCAACGCTTTCGTAAAATAAACTCCACTCTGCATATTTATAACCAGATTGAAAAAGGTGTGTTTGTTATTTTGCGTGACATTTCCTAACGACAGTGACGTTTTCTATATGAAGATATACACACGCCATCACAAAAACACACAATACTTCAGCTTACAGAGTGTTTCCTTTATTGAAGGTGTTTTTTTACTTACTTAGTCTCAATTACTTTTTTAACCTGTGCTCACAAACTTAAAAACATCTCTCCTCCTTTCCTATAAAGCTACAGACACATGTGAAATTGTCATTTGAGAGAAAATTTGGGCCTAAGTCCCTCCTTGGACCCTTGAGGTTTTGACCCTCAGCCCTAACTGCAGATTGGAACAGATGGATGTCTTTGGGAGGTACAAATGACAAAGGGAAATTGGTTTAAGAAAACCAGGGTGGTTCACTGGATGTCATACATGGGAGGGACTGGCTCAGACACTTACTTGGCCAAAGGAACCGGAACAGACTTGAATATAGATTGAGATGCAGACGTATGACTCTGTGGCTCCAATGTTCCTGCACGGAGGGTCCGAGGTTGAGAATTCTGAACACATGAGGCCTACAGTGCAACACTTAGTGGTGAGAAGTGTTTCTTTCTGTGTGTGCAAAGGACGTTTGCCTCTTTCAAGGTTGTGAACATAGAAAGTCAAACAGTAGCAACAGCTAAGAACTTGCTTATCTCACTAGGCTTCCCCTCCACCAGCTCTCGCCCTGCTACCAGTGGTACAGCAGGGCCAGCCTTCCATTGGCTGATCCTGCACAAGTGATTCAGACTCTAGTTACCGGAGAGAAGGATGAGCCTGCTCCATTGTCTACTGCTGTAGAAAAATTGCTCCCCAAATTCAGTAACTTAAAAAAATACCAGTATTATCTCTCACTTTCAATGGGTCAGAGACCCAAGTATGGCTTCATTAGGTCTTACGGCCGAAGTGAGAGCCCTTTTGTTCAAGGAAATCCTCCCTTTTCATTGGCTGTTACATGGATGCCACTGTTTGCCTTTGTCACACGAGGCTCTTCAAATCAAGACAGCTGGTCTCATCAGAGCAAACAAGTGAAAGTCGGGGCAGGGGGACCACAGCTTTTGATAATCTAATCTTGCTCATGACATCCGATCATTTTTTTATCATATTGATTCATTGGAGGCAAGACATCCATCCATCTTCCACTCAAGGGAAGAGAATTACACAAGGGTGTGAATACCAGCAGGCGGGAACCTAGGAGTCAGCCATATCAAAAATCTGCCCACTGCCGCTGCCACAGAAATCTAAGGTGGATACTGCTTTAAATAAATATGGGTTCATTCTTCACTGGAGCTAGGAGAAGCTCAGACAGCATTCCCTGACCCGTGAGTAGAGGTGACCACCAACAATGTCTGATGGTCAAATGAACTTCAGTCAATTTGAACATAAAGTTAGAGGAAGTGGACTCAAGTTGTGGTGGCCCCCAAGTCCCTGAACAGAGGATCTGACATCGGCCTGCTTGAGCATTTGAGGCTTAAACATCACTGCACTGTTTTACAGAACTCAAAAATGATGTATTGACTTTCAGGCGTGAGGAGGAAGAAAGATTTGCACCCAACCTCAACCTGGTTTTTGCTTTTTGTTTTTTCATGCTGGAGGTAACTACCTAACTCACACTGCTGTGGATGGCTCTTTGCTTAGGGTGGCTGCCAAAGACGAACACAGAGAGGGACTCTGTGCAGAAAGCCAAACTGGTCTGTATAAGAACGACGACTCTTGGACATCCACTGTAGAGGTGGATGGAGACCTATTGATCCCTGGAGCAGTAGACGAATCAGTCACATGTCTGAGCCTAGCCACATGTGGCAACAGTGCCAGGAGACAAGCTGGGTCAGCCAGGGGCCTTCTGGAGACACACCTGCTTTCCCCATAGAAAGGATAGATGCCATCTGCATCAGAAACTGTCTTTCTTTCTTCCTTCATTTCTCTCTTCCTTTCTTCCTGCTTTGAATATATATAGAAATCAATGTTGAAACCACCACCTTGCAACCATAAGGGGACACTCAGAAAACTGTTTTAAAGAACAGTCACATGGCCTCGTCACGGAAACTGTCATGGAAACACGTCTTTGGAGTCAGCGATACACGAGAAAAGAAAACCATCTTGTTTGTTTCTCATAGCTGAACATAACCCCGAGGTAGATAGCGCTTGCCAGATTGCTACAAGTAGCAAACAAACTTCTCAGGAGTAGAATTCATCCCCACCATCTTGAGCATCCCCGTTCTCTGGTGTCTTTAGCTTCTTTATTTTCCCATTTCATTTTTTCCTAATATGCATCAGCTCCAGGCCTCAGACAGAGCCCTCATTATATCAAAAGGAAATGTCTCTGAAGCTAGGACCACAGTGGGAAAATGGATCTAGGAGAGTAGCCTGTTGTCCAGCCCCCAGAAGAGCCCTTCCTAGAATGTGACTTCTTGTCAAAGTAAACGATCTATGTGGCTGATTGTGTTCCTTGTCTTTTGGGGTCCTTCAAACCTGCTCATCATTTTGAGTTCTACCTCGAGTCCCTGTTGAGATGCTATAGTCATGTGACATGCTAA
Organism: Microtus oregoni; assembly: GCF_018167655.1. Lineage (NCBI taxonomy): Eukaryota > Metazoa > Chordata > Mammalia > Rodentia > Cricetidae > Microtus > Microtus oregoni. The sequence goes on from NW_024543079.1 coordinate 833,201, forward strand.
CCTGTTCACTTAGAACTTGCCCGTCTCTCTGTCCCGGGAGGCAGGAACAAGAGACTCCGTTTCTTCTGTCAAATATTGTTCATGTATATACTTCTGATACACACAAGACTGATATACATTATACAGACATAAATGAAGAATATTGCTTTGACACAAACTTTAGGTAGAAACAAAACTACCCTCATTGCTAGACTTTCTGGCAAGCAGCCCCAGGATCCTTTTGCGTCACTACCCCCTAGTCCTGGAATTGCAAGCATGAATCACCCTGCCTGCCTTTTATGTGGGTGCTTGGGTCTGAACTTAGCTCATCATATTTGGACTACAAGTATTCTACCCACTGAACAAAGTCCAGGGGCTACTGCGAGAGTCTTATAGAGATAATAAATCACTGGCCAAGTCACCTCAGTAATAAAGTGACAAATTAGCAAAAACTAAACCAGAGACAGAAGCAAAAGCTATGGGCAGTCATCGGAGAGAAAGCGTTCCTGGAGGATGAAAGAAGCAATTACATTTTGAAATGGTCACTTAAAGCAGGTGGGAGCTGACCCACTGAATTACAGGAGCAATGTGTTAAGTAGCTAGAGCCAGAGTGAGCGAAGCTACTGGTGGCCATAAATGCCACCCAGGGGGCGTCATAGAGACAATAGGGAGCCAAGGAGGTTGTGGAGGCCAGAGGTGTGCAGAGGTTAAAAGCATTGACTCTTATTTCAGAGGACCCGGTTTCAGGCCCCACATGGCAGCTCGCAACCCTCTGTAACTCCAGCTCAAGAGGAGCCAATGCCTTCTTCTGGCCTCTGCAGGCACTGGGGATACATGTCATGCGACATGCATGCATGCATTCCAACTAATGAACATGCATATAAAACACAGAAAACATGTATAATAAAAATAAATAAAATATAATGAACCTGAACTTTTTCCTAATTTCTTTTAAAAGCAACAGAATGAGTTAACAGTCAACTATCATTCAAGCGGCCAAAATTATCTTAGACTGTGGAATTCTTTTGATGTCATGGTTGTTGCTGCCTAGTGGGGACTTCAAACAAGATGTAAAGAACAAGAAGTAGCTAGAGGTTTATGGGTGATTATCCTAGTGTCCTTGCTGCTGGCCTGAACACCCAGCAATCGCAGCTTAAGGAAGGAAAGGTTCACTTCGGCTTACACGAGAGAAGCACTGTGGAGTGTCTCAGTCTATGGCAGTGGCAGTGTGTGGCAGGGACTGTTCACATGGTGAGGAACAGGAAGCGAGAGACAGACCCAGAAGGAGGGAGAGGTAACACCTTCAAAGGCCCACCCTAGTGGCCCTTCCACCATTGGGCCCCACCCTTCAGAGACTTCCTTAGCTTCAAAATAGCACCATAAGCTGTGTATCAAGTACCCAAAAGGTGAGCCCACAGGAGACACTTCAGACTCCAGCTATAGAAGTACCATTCCACTCCCCAACTCATGGCTCTAAAAAAAAAAAAAAAAAAAAACCCACCCCAATCCGCCTTTGAAATGGTTAAATAAATAGCTAAGTTTAAGTTGTGACTTCTGAATTGGCTCAGCCATCCAGGTCACTTGCCATTAAGCCTGCAGATATGAGTTTGAGCCCCAGAACCCACATTGTGGAAGGAGAGAACTGACTCCTACAAGTTATCCTCTGAGCTCCATTCGCAAGCCATGTTGTGAACACACACACATACATATATATGCATGTTCACAGAGAGAGAGAGAGAGAGAGAGAGAGAGAGAGAGAGAGAGAATAAAAAAACATAAAAACGTTTTTTAAAACATAGAAAGTTTGAATCAAATACAGCTCCACGGACCAGGTTGCTCATTGTTATAGGCCCTGGATGCTTGAACACATTTGCTCACGCATCTGAAATGCCTTTGGAACAAACCTGGGCTGTCAATAAAAATGCAAAGCATCAAATAACACAGAGGCTCATCTTTCCTTGAAAACTATTGGCTTAGCAGAGCTAGTAAAAACCAACGAATGCTCAGGGGCGTGTGAACGCTGTCCCTCCAAAGGGACAGCAGCCATCAGGTCCAGCTTCCCGCTGACGTGTGCCAACACCTGCTGTCAACACATCTTGAGATTTTTTTCAGGAAGGAAAACCCGTTAGTATGTGAATTGTTCTAACTATTGGCTCCCTGAAAGCGAAAGAATCCAAGTTATATTTAGCACAATGGCTACCATTCGGGATTTGAAGCCAATTATTGCGCATTTAAGATTGTATGAAAAGAACACAAAATGCGAAAGTGATGATGATGATGGTGTTGGTGGTAAAGCTCTATAAAACTTAACCTCATAATCTTAAGTAAGCCATGATGCTTTCATCCATGCAGTATGGTGCAGACTCAAACAATTGCTAATAAGCCCTCTACATTAATATGAAGATTTATCTAAAAATAAAATAGGGGGGATGGGGGAGTGGAATTCACAGTCAGAGCACTAGGACTTTTCTAGAACTGTAAACATCCTGTGTGATACGACACCACAGGTTAAATATATCACATGATACGTTTCTCCAAACCCATGAAACACACCACGAGAGTAAGTCATGATGTAAGCTACAGACTTAGTAAAACAATCACATGTCTGAGGCTTGTGAATTAACCATGTCTCTCCAGTGCGGCAGGTTGGTAACAGAGAAGTATCACTGGGAAGAACAGAGATATTTGAGAAATCTACTTTTCACTCATGGCTCCTATTAACTAGAAATTGTCCTTTGAGAAGCTTCTCTCTACAGTGGGCCACAGTTACCGCAGAGATGCATAACTGGTCAACGTGCTGCGGTGACCATGAGTGCTCAGCCCTAAACAGAACATACGTATCAGCCACGGAATATACGTATCAGCCACGGAACATACGTATCAGCCACGAAACATACGTATCAGCCACACGCAGGGGAACATCACAGAAGAGGCGGGGAAAGTAAGGCATTGCATCATGGACCTCGCAGTAGCTATGGCTCCTTACACAAGCCTGAGCCTGGTCAACATCCCAGCGTGGGTAGCTGAGAGGATCACAAGGACCCACCCCCAGCTGAAGACCTATTGGTCGTTGGTGGCTGCTGGGGAGGGGCTTGTTTGCTTGGGTGGTACAACCCCTGGCGAGTTGCCTGTTCTCCCATAAATGACCCCTCACTTGTGCCCACACAGACAACCCTAATTAAACTCAGCAGGTCATGAGAAAAGGACATATATTTTTCTTTTATTGAGAAAAAGAGGTCTGGCGGGAGACAGAGGGGATCAGAGAAGACAAGGAGGGTGGATATGGCCAAACTACTTTATAAATATGCCTGAAACTGTCAAAGGATAAGTTAAACAACAGGAAAACCAAAAGAAAATCTATTAATAATCAGAAAATAAAGTTACCTAAGCAGCATAGCAGCATCTGGCATACTGCACATATATAATCTATATACACATATGCCAGTCAACGACTGTGGGCAAAGGTATTCATTACACACTTACAAGTGCCTCTGAGGAACGCTGATGTGAGTTTTCTCTCTTGATCTGATTTTCAAATTTTCAATAAGCACAATTGTTGAGGCTGTGTTCACTGTGCGAGCAGAGATGAGTCAGGAAATGACTGGGCCCTCAGCTGCACAAAGCCCCCTTCCCCTGGAGTCCACTTCCCAGCTGCTCCACGCCCTTTAAAGATGCTTCTGGTTGAGTGAGGGATGGAGAAAATTAAATAACGGGTACAAACGCAGACACCAGCCACAGGTTCCAGGGCCTCCCATAGCCTGGGCAGCTGTCGAGAACAATGTACATTTTAAAATAAAGACAAAGTTTCAAAATTTCCTTCATTAGCAATGATACATGCCTGAGGATACAGATGTCTAACTCAATTAAACATTGTATGATGTATATGTGTATTGAAATAGCATATTGTCCCATATATATTTTTTAGGCTTCTCAACAGACAATTTCTAGTTCATAGGAAACTTGAGTGAAAAGTAGAGTTCTCAAATATCTCCTCTCTTTAAAATCAAAAGCAAATTTGATTTTAAACTTTGAGTAGAAGCATAGAAAACTTTGTTTACTTTTATAAATACATGGTGAAATAGAAAAAAAGGAGAATCAATATTTAAAACAGAAGGAAAGTTGAGAATTAAAGGCTTATTTCTTTGTGTGTGGGGGGAAACCTGGAAAAAACTCTGCCCATTCTCTCTCATATCAGTCACACATGGCAAGGCTGTAACTTGCCTTGAATTTCTAAACTTGGGTTTACTTTCTAAAAAGGTTTATCTTTATCATTACATCATTGTATGTGTGTGTGGGGGGGAGAGAGAGAGAGACAGACAGACAGACAGACAGACAGAGGGAGGGAGGAGTGTAGTAATAAGGGCAGCAGGGCTGTGTTCCCAGCACCCCAGCCGCCTGCTCGGCTAGCTCTTGCCCCGAAATAATTACACAGACACTGTATTCTTTTAAACACTGCTTGGCCCATTCTCTTCTAGGCTAATTCTCACATATTAATTTAGCCCATTTCTAATCATCTGTGTGTAGCACCCCAAGGTGCGCTTACCGGGAAGATTCTAGCCTATGTCCATCCTGGGTCGGAGCTTCATCCCGGGAGCAGGGCATGGCGTCTCTCTCAGGCGTCTGCTCCTGAGAGGAGAGCTGTCGAGACTGACCTCACTTCCTCTTCCTCCCAGAGTCCTGTTCTGCCTACTCCACCCACCTAAGGGATGGCCTATCAAAATGGGCCAAGGCAGTTCCTTTATTAGCCAATGACCTTCCTCCATCAGAGGAGGGGGAGAGAGAGAGAGAGAAAGAGAGAGAAAATGTGCATGTGGGTGCAGTTCTCCAGGGGACCAGAAGAGGGCATCTGAGACTCTGATACTGTATTGGGAGTTGCCTGATGTGGGTGCTGGGAACTGATCTTGGGTCTTCTGCAAGAGCAGGAAGTGCTCTTAACCACAGAACCATCTCTCCAGCCCCTGGGTCTGCTTCTAGCATTTCAACTTTGGGGTTTTCCAATATCACGGGATACCACCAAGAGCTCCTCGAGTAGGAAGGTGAGACTGTTGTTTGTGTTCTAAGATATTATATCGTTTTTTTTTCTCAAGCACTTTCTTGATTAATTATGTAAGTAAGTTTCCATTCTGCCCAGTTCCTCTGATGCCCCCGTAGACCCTCACCAGCATCAGCACGCCAGCATCCCCAGTAACTGTCCCTTTAATAACACCCTTCACAGTCAGCCCCTTCTTCTTCTTCTGCACTTGACCAGTTTCTGTTCTGTTCATGCACTTCTGTCTCCACGACTGGCCACCTCTTTGGATTAATCTTATAAGGCAGCATCTAGGCTCCCACAGGAGACACAAAAGGAACATACTGGAAAACTTTCACACCTTTGGGAATCGAGCAGCCGTCGGCAGGGACCACATTGACGGGCTTAGAAAGAGTGCCATGATCAAACATGGATGTACTGTGCACCTGGTCCCTATGCAGGCTGACAAGCTAGCAAGGAAGTTCACCTTTGTGCAATCATTGGTTCTTCGTGCACCGTGGAGTTCTAGTCATTTAACTAAGACGCGGCAGCTGACGTTTGTACACGCTGGACTTTGCAAAGGAGTAGGGTCTCAATGTTAGGAAATAAGCTCTATTGTGCAGTGCTGGTTCCAGGCTCTTTGCTTCCCGTGTGAAAATTCAAAGATGAAAACAGGCTCTGGAGGACGATGCGCCACTGGGGGAGGTCGGCTGACTTACAGCCCCCGAGACCTCCTGGAACGTTTTGTAATCCTATTAGCTCTGGCTCCCTGTGAACAAGTACATCTGGAGACATACATATTTATGGAAAATGAAAAATATTCGTTCTCTCCTACCTTATGGCTAAGTAGGTCATGTTGGCAGCATTTTGAGTAGCTATTGCTTTTAAGTCAGTGTACTTCCAAGAACAAACTGAACGCTGCTGGAGGAGGTGTGTGGGTGTGACAGCGGCTGTCCCTCCTCAAAGTCCTCTGAAAATCTAGGTCATCGTAGATCAAAGCAGAAAAATGCAAGGTCAAATGGGACATCAAATCTGTGTGTGTGCGTGTGTACATGCATGTGTTTGTATGTTTGTATGTATGTGTGTGCAGGTAGACACCAGAGCTTGTCAGGTGGGCCCTCCGTCTATCTCTAACATACTTTTTGAGACAGGGTCTCTCCCTGACCCTGGACATCATTGGCTCCACTATACTACCTGGCCAGAGATCCTCGTTTCCGCCTTAGCAAGACTGAGACTGTAGGTCTACACTATTGCATCCAGGCATTCACACCAGTATGAAGATCCAAACTCAGATCCGCATGCTTGCAAGGCAAGCACTTTACTGAGACGTTTGCCCAGCCCATGGCTCAAGGTTTTAAAAGCTGCCTTTTAAACACCTATCCTTAATAGGTGTTAGATAGGTAAATGTCAATGATTTTCAATGAGTTTGTAATTAGAGATTAGTAATGTGGCAGTTAAAATATTCATACAGGTCGCTATAGCACATTCCCACAGGCTGGGTTACCTATACAGCAACACTTATCTCTCACCTTCCTGGAAACTGTGACATCCAGGGCCTCAGCAGCTTTAGTGAGAGCACGTGTCCCTGTTCACTTGTTAAAAGAGTTAAAGAAACCCTCTGGGTCTCTTTGATGGGAGCACTCACCTAGTTCCTGAGGACTCATCCTGAGTGCCCACCTCCTGAACTCCCCCCCATTAACAGTCATGAATAAGTGTCTGAATCCGGAGGGTTTGAATTCAGTCACAGGTAGGATGAAATCTTAGAAGAATAACTTTGTTTTTTCAAGACAGAGTCTCACTGGGTTGCACTGTCTGTCCGGGCTGTAGACAGGTCCTCTGTAGACCAGGCTGCCTCTAACTCAGAGATCCACCTGCCACTGTCTCCCAAGTGCTGAGTTAACGGCATGCGCCACTAAGCCTGACTGAAGACTAACTTTTGAAGCTAATGATTAAATGACTTGACCGTGCTGCTCTGAAGGCTCCAGCTAAAAGCTTAAGAAAAGTGAGAAAGAAGCATAAGGCTTTGAAAGGGGAAAACACACCCCAAAGTCTGCAACTGGTGAAAATCCCAGAAAACACAGAGTCAACAAATGAAGGGGGTATGTGTCAGAGTAGATAGACCAAAGAGGAGCATTTAAAACACAATAAACACGGAAAGAATCCATTTAAGATGTATCAATGGATCAAAGTTATTTCCAAGCCTTCAAAGCTAGAGGTGACACAGATAAATGAATATATGAATTCTTAGGGTGAGTCATGAATTCAGGGATAAGACTGGTGATGCTCTCTTGCCTTGTGACATGACTATCTTCACCTCTAAGTATTTTATCTCTTAATTTTTTTTTCCAGAAAAAGTACATTTCACAATTTATTTTTATTTTTGTGCATGCATGTTCATGTGTGTTCTACTTTCTAATGCTATGATGAATGTCATGACCAAAAAGAACATGGAGAGGAAAGAGTTTATTTCAGCTTGGATCTTCCAAATTATAACCCACCACCTGGAGAAGCCAGGGCATGAACTAAAGCTGAAAGAATGGAGGAATGCTAGTCTCTAGCTGGCTCTCTGATTGTTCAGCTTGATTTCTTATGCAGCTGCCTAGGAATGGTGGCCCATAGGGGGCTGGGCCCTCCTACATCAGTCAAGACAATCCCTCACAAACAAGGCCACCAACAATGTGAACCCCAGTGAGGTTCGCTCTTCCCTAGTGACTCCGTGTTGTGTCAAGTTGGCATAAAAACAAACCTGGACAGTGGGTGTGCACGCTTATTTGTTTTATAGTTCTTCTGAGCATTCTCCAAGTGTCCGGCAAATTATTCTGACGTCACCTGTAGGAGCAGCCATGATGGTTCCCACTTCATAGATGAAGAAACCAAGATAGCTAAGTGGTTGCCAAGGCTGCCCAGTGAGAGTCTGGTAATGTGGGACTTCCTTCTCTATGCTGCCAATATGTGTTGCTTTTATCGGTTGCTGAATAAAGCCGCTTTGGCCTATGGCAGGGCAGAATATAATTAGCTGGGAAAGCCAAACTGAATGCAGGAAGAAAGAAGGCAAGGTCAAGAGAGACACCAGCAGTCACTGGAGAAACAAGATGTGAGATTAACAAGCCATGAGCCTCGTAGTAAAATATAAACTAATAAAATAAAATAGTTAATATAAATGTAAGAGCTAGTCAGTAATAAGCCTGAGCCATCAGCCAAACAATTATAATTAATATTAAGCCTCTGAGTGATTTTTATATAAGTGGCTGCAGGACTGGGCAGGACACAGAAAAGTTTCTGGCTACAGTCTGGCTCCTGTGTTGTGCCTGCCTGAGGCTTCCATTGCCATTGTTCTTTTTAATTTTTATTTAAATGTACATACACAGTGTTGGTTTCGGCATTTGCTCTATTTGGCTTTTTACATTATTGCATTTTCAAGGAGACTTTGGTTCTTGTCTTTCTTTTCCCTCCTCTTCTCCTCCACTCCTCTATCTACCCTTCCATCCTAAAGCACCATTCCCTGTCATGCCTCAAGTGCCCCACTGTCCTTGCTCATCTACCAAAGAGCAGCTGCATACAGCCCCACATCCACAAAAGGCACCAAGTCTCAAACCAAGCTGTATTTGAGCCATCCGTCTAAGGTTTTCCTCTTGGATCAAAACAGTCACGTTTAAACCAGAAATCTAATTCACCCACATCTTTTCCCCATTGCCATCTTTTTCCCATGTGTGACCAATTAACGCACTTGGCTAGAACAGGGTGCTAATGAGGCTAGGGTCAGGAGTTCAAATCCCTCATGGCTGTAACGCGATGCTGCCTTCCAACAGACACAGGTTATGGCCTGGACTGCAGCTGGCTCCCTCTGAGGAGCACTGTATTTGTCCTGAGTTTTGTTAAGAAAGTTTTCCTCGATCGTGGGGAAGGCATCTGTGCTGTTGGACCAACTCAGAACACATGCCAGATTGACAGGGTGACTGCAGACATAAATACAAATCAACATTGTTATTAGTTGAATAAATTAACAATTTTTGCTTAACATTCTATAAATTTTAAATGCAGTCTTTATAGCTCAATGGTGCTGGCACTGGTTTCTTTTTTAATTGAAGTGTATTGAGAAAGAGATGCTAAAAATTTCAAGATGTTGAATGGCATGTGCCGTGGGACCTCAATTACTTAAACTCATCAGGAAGTGAGTTATTTTGTGTATGTAAATTACGTTCACATAATGGAAGCGTCTCCTTAGCACCAAGATGTTATATATTAGGGATGCGGCTGGGAACCATTCTGAGTGGAATTCACATTTTCCTGCCTTCTCAAATCTGAGCGCCTGGGAATAATTTATCTGGGATGTCTATTATTTACAAGAAACATGACTTAAATGAAGTAAAATTTAGTTATTTAGTTGGTTATTACAATGATTTACTTGTTTGCACATACATGTATGTGAGCACATGTGTACCATGGCATGCATGGGTCAGTCTGAGGATGACTTCTGGGAATCGAACTTGGTTCATCAGGTTTGCTGGCAAGCACCAAACTTAACCTCACAGGCCCTAAAGTGATGTCTGTGAATGGAAATAAAGATTTTTGTTTGGGGTGTTTTGTTTCATTGTTTCATTTTTCTGTTTGGGTTTGCTTTGTTTTTCAGAGAGACAAGGTCTCTCTCTGTAGCTTGTACTGGCATCGAACTCACTTTGGTCATTTTGTCTTAGCCTCCAAGAACCAGGATTAGAGTGTGTGTCATTGTACCAGGATGTCCCTTAAATGAAGCAAGTTAGTTCCTAATGGAAACACATTTCTGACTGCACAACCTTTTCACTAAAACTTGCACCCTACAAGTCTGCATACTCACTTTATCCTGTCCCCTGTGCTCATATCAGCCCCGAGAGAGAATTGCCACTTTTGTCATTTGTCACCCTAACACTTGAACTCATTCTCTAGCTGACTGAGGCTATATAGATGATCGTACTGCTACGGGGGAAAATTAATGATAATCACAACCCTAAACCCAACTACTAAATTTTATTAAGTTCCAAGAAGCATCAACAACGAACTGCAGAAGCCCCTGAGCAAAGCCACCACTCGCTGCCAGCTGAGACTTCTTTTTCCAAATAAGGTAATATTGACAGGTGACAAAGGTTAGGACCCAAGGCCCACAGTACAGGAAACTCAAATCTATCACTTCTCCTCGCGTTAGCCAAGTGATTGGCAAGAGTGAAAAGAACTATCAAGAAAGAATGACTGAAAAACATGCCACCTCTTTTAGTCTTGGCAACATTCTGGGGTGCTGCCACAACTTGTCGCTGACACAGTAGTGTAGTCAGCATGAATTTACTCTCCCGCCGTTCCAGAACCCGAGAATTTGAAGTCTAGTCAACTGAGGGGGCTTAGGCGAGAAGCCCTTCCTTTCTTCTTCTAGTTTCAATGACAAGTGACAATTCTCAGTTCTGGTATTTGTGGTCTTGACTTCACTCTTAGCCTCTGTCTTCATCCAGTCCTCATGAGTGCAAATGTGTGTGTGAAGTGGTGTCAAAACCCTGCTTTATCTCTCTTATATAGATGCTTATGATTTCAGTTAGGGCCCAGCTGAGTAACCCAGGATTTCTTGTCTCAGGAATTCTAACTTAATCTCATCCACAAAGGCCCTCTCCCCCCCCCCCCCCCCGTTTATCAAATACAGTAACATTGACCGGGTTCAGGAATTAGCATATGTTGTCTTTGAAGAAACACTAGGTTACTCAAGTTGGCCACAGCCAAATACCAGACTGGGTGGTGTTAACATGGGAATGGAACTTCCTAGAAGGTGAAAATCCAAGATGGCGGCTGTTCCTTCTCAGGTGAGGCCTCTCCTTCTGGAGCAGAAATGTCCGCCCACGTGCTCTTTCCTGGCATAGCCGAGAAAGAGGTCTGTCTCTTTGTCTCATGAAGAATCTAATCCTATTAGATTGGGCTTGACCCAGCCATTCATTTGGGCCCTTATCACTTTTCTCACAGGCCGGTCTCCCAGCACAGTCATGGGAGACATCAGGGTCTCAACATATTAATTATAAGGAGGGGACAGTTCGGACCACAGCAGATGCAGTGCCGCCCACTGCCCCAGCAATAGCTGTTGTGTTGCTCTCCTGTGAGTTTTCTGTAGTTGCTTCTGGCTCATGGCAACATTCTGTCTCCTCTAGGCAGGCTTTCCCAGGGTCATTTGTAATAGAGTGGAATTCTGGGTGAGAAAAACAATAGAAGAACGTAAATAAAGAGTGGGTCTCCTTTGAAAAGCAATGGCTGGAAGAATAACTGGAAATAAAACATTTGGTAAAAATTTATGAAGTGGAAAAGTCAATGCTGAAACCACACTCTCTGAGTTTGTTTTTCCCATCAGGAAGGAACTCCAGCCTCTACATCATGGCCTTACTGTGGCCTTGACTGATATGAGAAATATGGATCATAAGAGAACCTCCTTCGGGCCTGCCAAGAAGAAGAAGAAGAAGAAGAACAAACCAGACTCAGTGTAGAAATCGTGGCACATCTGATCATGCCTGGTGTTTTATTCAGCAGAGGGTTCCTGCTCAGCTCTGAGCTCTGAGAGTCTCTGACCCATCAAAATTGTCACACTAAATGTCTTTGGTATTGTTGCCTTGGGAATTATCTTCTGTCACTGCCTAAATCCCTCCATACCATTTATGAATTCACTCTTTCAACAGATATTTATAGACTGTATATGAGTACTGTGCAGATGCCAAAGATAGATGTAGAACAAGAAAAGGCTCGGTCCTTGCCATTCTGGACTTGTCACCCAAGAGAAAAACTAAAAACTAGTCAATGGAAATATAAGGTGGCAAACCCAGCAGCTCATCTAAAGAAGTCTTGTGAACTGAAAGGGTGTGATGCTTTTCCTGGGGAGACATAACACACAGTCCCAGATTGGAAAACAGAGACTAAAATCGTGATACCATCACAGTACAGCTTGATTAAGCAATGAGTTTGCTAGGGTTTTAAACAGGAATATGGGTGAGGGGGTCACTTACAAGGCAGCTGTATCATTGAAAGTGGGCACAGCACGGATGACAACTTATGAAAGCTGGAGCCCTGTGCTCTCTGCATGACCTGCTGGCAACTCAACAGGTCATGGCCTCTTCTGGGTTGCTCAGCTGGCAACTCAACAGGTCATAGCCTCTTCTAGGTTGCTCAGCTGGTCAAGTCTCCTCAGCAGTTCTTACTGCTTATGTAACATTGGGAAAGAAAGGGTTTTGTATATCTAGTCGGCTTCAGCAACTTCCTGAGACTTGTGAGTTGTTTACTTTATGAGTCTTAATGAGCTTCCCTCTGGCTCTTTTCTTGGGGAGCTTCCCTGCAGGGTGGAAGGTTTCAACTGTGAGGAAATGGATACACTGCAGAAAACCTGTCATAGGTGCATGTTGAAGCACTGAGAAAGTGAAGAGAGGTGTCTCATAAATGGCAACGCATCATAGGACTTGGAAAATGACACCCGTGCCTCAGGTGGAGATGACCTTGGAGGCATGCGTAAAGACCTCTCAAATGGAAATATACTAAGAAAGGAAGCCTGCATGGGAAATAGCCAGATCATGCTAGGCTTTATTCGATAGTTTAAGCCTTTGTTTTACAATGTTAATGGCATGGTGCGGGGGTGCCCTGAAAGCTTCTTACAGGCATGCATCATTTGATTTGTATTTTATTTTATTTGTATTTGATTCCTCTAGGCAGTATCTGAGGAATGGTTTGGATGGCCCCAAGAATAAAACCAGGGCCAGCTGAGATGGTAGAACTCTTGGGTCAGAGAAGTAACAGAGACGATAGAGATAAATGAACCTAGGAGCCACTTAAAAAGGTAAACTTGTTGGAACACCAAGGATGGGTACAAGAGCAAGGACAGATAGGGCTCGAGGTGAGTCCTAACCCACCAGTCAGCTAACAGGGTTTACCACTCCCAGAGGAGATGACCACACATCCAGGGCAGACAGAAATGTTGTATAGTGGAGCTAAGTGTCCCAGGGCAGATACCAAGCACACTTAAGGGGAGGCTGGGGCTCAAGTGAAGGCTCACAGCCACAAATGCAAATGTGCACATCCTTCGAGTCAAGGGGTCAATGAAGCTACAGATAGGGGAGGTCTTGGTTATGAAGGACCAGGACTTTACACAGTTTGGAAGTTCCAACCAAACACAATAACCCAAGAATACTAAAATGAAACACATGACTATTTATTTAGAGAGGAAAGAATATATTTGCTCAGTGAGAATTGACTTAATACTGACTGTTCTGGTCAGCTTAAACTGTCAACTTGACACAACCTAGAACCATCTAAGAAGAAAATCTCAATTGAGAGATTGCCCAGGTCAGATTGGGTATGTCTGTGTGTTGCGGGAGGGGGGGTTCCCTTGATTGTTCTTTGATATAGACAGGCCAGCCTACTGCGGGCGGCACCATTCCCTAGGCATAAGCTCCGAACTGCGTAAGAAAGCTCACTGAGCACAAGCCTGTGAGAAAGCCAGCAAGCCATGCTCCTCCATGGTCTCGGCTTCATTTCTCACTCAAGTTTTTGCCCTAACTTCCCTCAGTGACAGATTGTGACAGGGAAGTGTAAGCCAAATAAACCTTTCCTCCACATGCTGCTTTTTTGTCGCTGTGTTTTATTGCCAACCGAGACAGGCGACTGGGACCACCTCTATTGCTTAAACTCCTAAGGTGGCAGCACACAAGAAGCAGGCAACTCGAAAGCTAGACAGTGAATGGGAGCTTCAGAGGGACATGGTGTGTGTGATGATACTGCCAAAGACACTGACGTTCCAATGCAACGCTTTTAATGTTTCCCAAGGCTGCTGGGGCTTCTGAATGATAAGGCTTAAAACAGGGATGGTAAGAAGCCTCTAGCTGACCTAGGACATGGCTCATGCTGGCTTAGTATAAGTAGAACATCCATGGACAATTACAGAGACTATTTTCACTAGAACATCCACAGACAATTACAGAGACCATTTTCACTAGAACATCCACAGACAATTACAAAGACTATTTTCAGTAGGCCTAGGAGTCACCATCGACAGTTCTTGGTCAGACTAGGAAAGAGTGCTACTTGTGACAATAAGGGAGACCCCACCTCCTTTTCTTTCTTTGTGTTCCATCAGTGTGTCCCTGCTCCAGTGCGGCTATACCTATATTGTTGCAGCATGGATTACCTCATTTCCAGGAGAGGCTGGCAGTGTTATTCATGGAAGATTGGCCACAGACGTTTATCCCAGCTGAGTGGGCTGGGGTGGGGGTTAAATCAGAGAGTCTGGCTTGGGAACAGCACTGCATATAATTTTTTAAATACCTACTTTGACACGAATCATGCCTCTAGAACTCTTGAGATGATCTTGGTATTGTTCTAACCCTATTGTGTGTATCCCCCACAATCAATTATTAAATCCACTGACAGCAAAATAAAAGAATTCGAGGGCAACATTGAAAATCAGGGCCTGTTTCATTCTGTGTGTCGTCTCAACTATCAAATGCATTTGTTCACAGAAAGCCTTGGAATACACAATGCATCCCTTTGCTGAGCTGTTTGTGTTTCTGCAAAATTAGTAATTGGAAAGGGAATGGTGTTAATTCCCATCCCTCCGTTTGAAAGTGACTGCGGGCTCCTTTATCAGATTGAACACAATGATACCACGCTTGGCAGAAATGAGTTAACCCAGCTCTCCCGTGATTGCCTTTAGTCATGGGAGCCCCTTGAAAATATTTTTCTTTAACGGTTTTTTTGTTTGTTTTGCATCGTGCTTGATACTGCTGATCTCACCTTAATCTGGCCATTCCGAACTTGGAGGACTTTCTCCCTGGCCTCTATTGGATTCACTAATTAATTGCTGCCTTAATTCCGCTTGTGCACAGCGACACTGTTGCAAGCGTGTTTTGTAAAGGTGGGGAGTAGCTAGATACGCTGGCTTCAGAGGAAAGATTCTCCAGAATTTACTAGAAAAAGAAAGCATGCATGGTTCCAGGCTAAGACTGCAAGGGGTAGGGTGGTGAAATTTGTAAAAATTGAAACCATGCTAATGCAGGCACCTCACACTGGAGAAAAGAATCATCCATGAGGATATGGAGTGAGCAACATCGACTCTAAGACAGCTACATCATGACTCAGAGACTGAGGCAGGCTGGAAGGTGATACGCATTCCAGTGCCCAGAACACCTAAAATCCTTGAGGATCTGGAAATTCATGGGTCACCATTAAGAAAAATATTGTGTGCATGTGTACATGTTCACATGTGTGCCAAAGTACATGTGTGTGTGTGCATATATGTTGAGACAAGAGACAACCTTGGGTGTTGTTCCTCAGGAACCATCCACCATATTGTTTTTTACTCCAGGTCTCTTGTTGGCCAAGAACTCCAAAGGTTGGCTAGGCTGATGGGCCAGCAAGCACCAAGGATCTGTCTGCCTCTTTCCCTGCAGCTGTGGGATTAAAACCCAGCAACCCCACCCCTCACCTTTTTCACAAGGAGACCAGGGATCCGACTCGGGTCCTTATTAATGGATCTATCAGTGCCCCAGCCATGGCTCATGCTGATTGACTGTGGTTGCTCACCGTGCACTGACATTACCCCAGATGGCTTAAAACTCTTGGTGCAGTGACAGGGGTGGGGGTGCCGTCATTACCAAGCTTACAACATAGGCTTTTCTAAGCCACAAGTTGGTCACTTACTGATGGGGAAGAAACTCTGAGTCTAGAAGCCTGACTGAGGCCTTCTGCCCTAAGAACAGAAGAAACTATGGGTCCATATGGTGAGTAAATGTGTCATGTGGTATTGGAGAGAGAGGAGAGAGAGAAGAGAGAGGAGAGAGAGAGAGAGAGAGAGAGAGAGAGAGAGAGAGAGAGGAAGAAGAAGAAGAAGAAGAAGAAGAAGAAGAAGAAGAAGAAGAAGAAGAAGAAGAGGAGAGGAGAGAGACAGAGACTGAGAGAGAAGGGTGAGGGGCAGAATGTTCCATGTCCTGTAGAGAGAGACAGATTTGAAAAGGTGAAGAACAGGCTGATGTGGGTGGCCTGTTTGCCACCCAAAGCCATGGCGACATCCAGGCTTGTTTGCCTGCCAAGGGCCATGTCTGGGTCCACGTCCTGTCAAAATTGCAATCTGTGTTGTTATCCATGGCTCCTGTTACCACCAACAGCTGTGAGCATGCCTAGGGTCTGAGCAAACACTTGAGGTCATATTGGTGCCTTAGGGCCATGCTGCCTCCAGGGTCATACTAATAGGGGTGACCTTGCTGCCATCCAGGGCCATAGTGATGTCCGGGCCCGAGCTGTAGCCAGGAACCGTGTCTGGGCCCATGGCCCTACCTAAGCCAGGGTCTCTGTTGATGTCCGTGGTGCCGATGATCATCAAAGGCGGATATCTAGGGTCAGGTTGGAGACCAGTGACAATGTTATTGCTGAACTCATACCAATCTTGGAGGTCTTGGCGGCCATCCAGGGCCATGGTGACATCTGGACCCAAGCTGCTACTAATGGCCATGTCTGGGTCCTTGGTTCTGCTGTAGCTGGGGTCTTTGCTGATATCCATTGTCTGTGTTACCACAGGGGCCCATATGAACCATGTGTTGAAGTATGCGTGGGTCATGCTAAGCTGACCCCACCCCTTGCCAGCCCTGGGATAGATGACAGATGATCCAAGTATAAAAGAACTGTCACCACCCCTCATTGAAGGGTAGACCCCTGCACTTGGGAAAGCTGGCCCCACTCCTCACCACAGATGGGGGAGAGCTGGCTCCACCCCTTGAGTGAGGGTCGTGGTCCCAGCAGCCCTGACTGACCAAGTCAGCTACCATGAAGGCACTCATCCAGGGCTTTGAGTGGGTACTACCCAACATCTACCTCATCTGTGGCCTGCTGGAGCATGTGAAGGAACTGGGCCTGAGGAACCACAGCCACAGGATCTCCATGACTCCAGGCAGCAGCTGACTTCACCTAGAATACCTGGAGTGACTGACACACGATGGATGAGTCAGGGAGAAGCTCTGGGGTCTCAGCTTTGTGAACGCGCCACACTTGAAAAGCACCGCAAGAAAATTTTACAAACTCACGTTGTGTTCAAATTATGTCTTATTCCATTAACTAAAAAAGCCCAATGCCCTCCCGTGGAGAGAAAACCATGGCCAATTGGTTGAGAACATTCTGGAAGGAAAATTACAAAGAGTGAGAGTCCAGCATCAAGAAAGGAGTGTGCCCCAGTAGGGCTGGAACATTCCCCCTCATATCTTCACCATGACCCCAGGTGTTTGGGGACCAAGTATGGTCTTGACCCAGGTGCTCACCATCCTGTGGGGCCATGAAGCTCCCTGGAATAGCAACAGCGAGCCTTGGGAGGGCTGCCAAATCTTTAGTTTTGAAAGTTATTCATCTTTACACGAGATTCCTCGTCAGTGGCAGAAGGAATATTGGCATTATTTAATTTCATTCAAATTACACTACCAAAAAAACAATTAAGGTGAATAATTATGAATCTAAGGTCAACTCAATTTTCTATAATAATGTTTTTTGTTCCCGGGCTCATTATTGCTAATCCCTTTCATAATCTTTGCCATCTAACCTCATTTGTTTCCCTTATAAGTGGCAGGCAGTACACATCAAGGAAAGCCGTGAAGTCAAGACAGCCGTGTGGCACTTGGCTGATCTTGGGAGAAAATAATTATTGTCTGCCTTCACCTTTCAGGGGGATGCTCATCTGCATCTCCCCAGTGCAGGTGCTGTGCTCATCAAAAGGAGGCTGTGCTACCCAAGGCTCAGCACACAGAGAGGAGGGTGGGGCCTAGGGCAGGCCTCACCTGACTCGTTGAAACAGTGTGAACCCACTGAAAAGGTAAAGAGACTTTAGTGGAACCCAGAACAGGTGTGTACACACATGCACGCAAACAGTATACACAGCACCCCGCACCCACATACACATTTATACACACTCACACATATGTATACGCACATGCATGCAGGCAACAATGCACACATGCTACAACAATGCAGTTTTTCTAACATTCAAAAATTCCCTTGCTTCACAGCTTTGAAAAAGAGATTGAAATTGAGCAAAATGCCTGTCCATCCTAATCCCCAGGACGGTGATGCAGGAGGGTCAAAGCATCAAGAGTTTGAGGCCAGTTTGGGCTATACACTAGGACCTTATCTCAATGGAAAGAAAAAGGTGGGGAGAGATAGAGATAGAGAGGGAGGGAGGGGAGTAGGGAGGGAGGAAGAAAGGGAGAGAGGAAGGGAGGGAGGGAAGTGGAGACTTAGGAGAAGCTCATTCTGTTGCTTACAGGGCACTACTATCCGAGGTCCTTGGGGTGTCATTTGCGTTGATTCCTGTACTTGAAGTTCATCCCATTTGGGTTTATGAAAAACTAAAACAGTGACCAAGACATGATAATTTAACAACCTCACATCTCAGACAGAAACTCTACTCCTAGAAGTTCACTGTAAAACCTGGTGGGCAAACTTTTGCATGACTGACACTCTTGTGCACCCCCCTATATGTAACCCTCAAGCAGAATGCTAAGGGGATACCCCCAAAACGGACGAACATTGCCCAACAGCATACTGATTTAACAAGCAGACAGACAAAGAAAGGAGTGGGTACCAATTGGGACATGTCTTTTCAAGGTCATGGGCAGGATGGAGAAATTAAAAAACATTGAAGTCGGCAGGAGGCTGCCTGAGTCCTGCCCATCCCAACGTGGACCACCCACGAGACATCTACATCCTAATGGACAGTCTACCCCATACCAAGAGCCTCCTCTCTCTAGTGCCTACCCCTATCCGTCATCGAGCCCGCCCCCATGTAACCGGTGCCATGCTCTGTCTGTGTGGGTAGAAGCTGGAAGTCTCACACAACATGGTGGATGAACTGGAGGGAGCAGCCATCCCAGCTCTCTGGCCCACTTGCTGTGGGAAGATCAGACACAAACTCCTGAGACTGAATGTTCACCGTGTAGCCTTCAGTTCTGGAACAAGTTTTGATTTTCTGTGTTTTGTGTGGTTGTTTTGGGTTTTTGTTTTCATTTTTACTTTACTTATTTGTAACTTTTTTTTTATTAGTGGACGGGCATGTGCCGGAACATGCATTTGGGGGTCAAAGAACAATTCACAAGAGCTGGCCCTCTCCTTTCCCTGTGGGTCCCAGGGAAAGGCGCTCTCTCTCTGGGAGAACTAGAGGGAAAGTACTTCATGGAAGAGGAAAGACTTGCCTGCCCCATGGTCCAGAGGTGGACTATGGCTGTCACCACCCAGGAGAGTATGGAAGGAGCCATGAGGCCCGAGCCAGAGAGCAGCCTGACAGGATACTGAAAACAAGGTGGGGACCAGCCCAAGGCTGCCCAGCAGGCCATGTCAGGCTCTGAAGCTGTATCTTAAATATGTTTCCACTTCACAGATAAGAAACCAAAACTTGGGGAGGGTATGGTACCAAGTCACACAGCCTGTGTATAAAGAGTAAAAATCTAAACATGGGGCCTTTTTAACATAGATTCCACAGTTTTAGCCACATGTGTGTATGCATATGTGTGTGTGTGCGTGTGCATGTGTGTGTGTTGCAGGTACACATGTGTGCATGTGGAAGTCAAAGGTCAGCCTTGGGTATCATTCCTCAGATGGGGTCCACCTTGTTTATTGAGACGGGTTCTCTTATTGGTATATTGTTCCGGCTTAGGCTAGGCTGGTCTAGCAGTGAACCTCTGGAATACTCCAGCCTCTGCCATCCTGGTGTTGGGGTTATGGGTGCACCACCACTCCCCGCTTTTTATATGTGGATTCTAGAGATTTATCTTAGGTCCTTGCACTCACTTTTCCATCCAAGCCCTTTCCTCAGCCCCTTTAACGAGTCCTCCGACATCTCTGCATCCGGAACAATTTAACCCCATTTCCCTCCTGACTTAATGCTGGGCTCCTCCTCATCCCTTACCTTCCTAACCCGATCCTTGGCCTAGTCCTCTGGGTCAGGTGGCCAGCTCAGTGTTCCTCAGCTGGGAGAGCGAGGCACCTGCATTCCTAGACAAGTCGGCCACATTCTTTTCCAGACGTCACGATATACGGCCTCCATAAATTTTCAGAGACACATTAACGTTCACCTCCATAATGCCTTAATTGTGCAGAAGCCAATAGATGAGAGCGGCAAGGTGGCAGAGGGACGGATGAGGGTGCGGAGGGAACAGAGCAAAAGACCTAAATTTAAAAGTGCAAAGGAAGCAGGACAGTCTCTCACAGGAGCCGATGTGAGGGGGGTACAGGGTACAGGGGAGATTCACGGGTTTCTTCTATGCCCACAAGAATCGACTGACTCACGAATTATCACAATAAAACGCTGGTGAGACAAGGGGAACTTTTTAAAAGTAGGATATTGCAAAAGGTTAAATGAAAATGAAGGCTGAACAATTATTTTTGTCCTCCTGCCTGGCAGGGCTCCTGCTAATGTTTGTGTACAGAGCCGATAACGGCGGGATTCTTCAAAGCCAGCTCAGGGACAATCATATCATGGGTGAAAAAGGATTTGATTTTGTTAAAAAGAAAAAAAAAATCGTACATTTGTAAGTGATATTGAAAGTCAAAAGACAAGATTGCATGAGCTAAGTGCCTTATTTTCCTGAGTGCTGGTGGGGTTCCATAGATCCTCATTGTGCCCATAATTGGAATGTTTAAAGTGGGAATAGAGACGAGTGTTTTCTTTTGTCTGTGAAGATGGCATTGCTGGCCCCCCACCCCAGGGGAGGGCCCAGCTCTGGGAATTCTGTCTCTGGGAAACAAGAGGCATTTGCTCCCAGCTGGGCCTCTCTGTTCAATCAGTAACCATTCGGAGAGCAGCCCGCTCGGTTTGACCTTGTGTGTTCCTTCACCCATCTCCCTGTTTCTGTGGTTAACTTCACAGAGAGGAAGAGGTTGAATAAATTAGAAAAAAAAAATATAATAATACTTTCTGGAGCTACAGAGATGGCTGGGTCAGTAAGGGACTCACCCTTCCTGTGCAAGCTTGAAATCCCAGCTCTGAGGAGTTGGAAACAGGGGCAGCCCTGCTGGGAGCCAGCCTGAGCTAAGCGGTTAGTTATAGGTTCAGTGAGAGACCCTGCCTCAAAATAAAAGAGAGTGACAAGAAGCCTCCTGATGCAGACCTCTGGCCTGCACAGGTATGCTCAGCCCCCCACCCCAGGACACGTACAGACAGACAGACACAGACACACACACACAGACACACACACACACCTGGGACATGTACAGACAGACAGACAGACACACACACACGAAAGAAGGAGGAGGGAGGGATATAGAGAGAGAGTGAGAAGGGGGAGAGAAAAAGAGTTCTACCTTGGGAGCCAGGAAACATCATATGAATAGCCGGGTCACAGACTGAACCCCAGCAGTGCCAAAACCCAAAACTTGAAAGGCTCCCAACCCTGAAACTTTTAAGCACCGACATGAGACCAGAAGGGAAAACTTCTGTACTGAAAACCTTATTTCATGCACAAGACAATTTAAAAATTTGTATGATGTCACCTTCAGGCTGTGTCTGAGATATATATGAGACATAACTGAATTTTGTATTGAGGTTTGGCTCCCCTCCCCAAGATCACACACAGGCAGACATGACAGAAATACCCTCTTCAGATGGAGGATGCAGGTCCTCCTGTCTCGAGCCCCTGGGATGAGCTGCACCCAACCTGTTTTCCCTCCTTGTGTCTTATCCTCAGTGCCTGGCATCATGGGGGCAGAGTCACTGTAAGAAACACGGAGCCCAGCATGACTCCAACCGAGGAGAGCTGCTTTCTCTTGTGTTGGGGGTCCTGTGGTGGGGAGGCCACTCCTCCCATCGCTAATTTCTTCAACATCTTCCAAGAGCCCGTGTTATTTCAACATGTCTCCCGTGTGGCCTCAGCCTGCGAGTTAGCTCCATTTGAGATCTCCTAATTGCATTTTGTAAAACAAGAAAAAGCATTCCCAGAAGCTACCACGGAAGTGTATTTCATATTTCATTGCCCAAAATGTTGCTGCTGTTTATGCCTGAAAGGAATCAATAGGAAACGCCTGGACACGGAGTGAGACAGCTCAGACCCACCTTGGGCTTGGAGACAGAACCGGCTTCTCTCAGGCATATGCCTGAGGAAGGGGTACTTGGACAGTGACAGTGGCTCCCAGAAGAAAGGTGGCCATCCAAGGTTCTGCTAAAATTAAAACTTTCAGTGGTGTCTGCTGAAGAAAGCATTGAAAGAGCAGATATGTTTCTCTTGGGTCCTTGACGGAAGTTCTGGCTACAGAGATTGGTTTGTTTTGATTGGTTCTGGTAAGTGCCTGTCAACTTTCCCTTCCTCCTTTCAGAATAGGGTCCCCATTCTTCTTGAGGGGCCCAAAGATTTCACTAGTCCAGGTGGTTAGATGGGTGCTAACATACTCAAAGATTCAGGGAGGCGCCTGCCCCAAATCGGACCCATTGGGACCCTCCTTCCTTCTTGTGACAGCAACTGACTCTCGGCAAACATAGAGCCAACAAGAGCTAACTCAAAGGAATTCTGGAGCAGGGTGGTATCCATTCCTACTAGGATTATCAACCACTGGGGACTCTGGTGATATAATCTAGGGCAATATTTGTTTCATTTGGAGGGGGGCGCAGAGGCGGGGACACAGGGGATTCGCACAGAAAAGGAACACAGGAAACAGTAAGAATCCTGAATGGAAGCCCCAAGTTCCGCTCTGGCCCCAGGGGAGTCTGAATTGAAGTGGACCTGCTCAGCGGTGACCTTTAGGACCTCATAAGTCAATGTAAACTGTGTTTCTGTTGCCGGTAATAACGAGTACCTGCCCAGTTTATCCCATTTGTGAGGATCCCGAGAGCTGGAACTCCCACATGCTCCCTAATACCCAGCAGAGTGTCGCCCAACCTTTCTGTCCCCCAACAGCGCCTTTCACACAGAACGCTTTTCTTTCAAATACCTGATGAGTGAGAATATATATCACAGAAAGCTACTCTGGGGGCTGGAGAGGCAGTTCAGAGGTTAATATCACTTGCCGCTCTGGCAGAGGACCAGAGATCAGTTTCCTGCACCCACAAGTTGGCTTACAAGCATCTGTAACTCCAGTTCCAGAAAGCCAGCGCCCTCTTCTGGCCCCCACGAACACTGTACATATGTATACATGTGCAGATATACATGCAGCCAAAACACTCATCACACACACAAAATTTAAACCTTTAAAATAAAGTCTGTGTGGGATCTGCTAGTATATCATTACCTAAACACAAGTCATAGGGCCAGCCCGGTAGCCTGTGGAAGCGTGAGTGCATTCTATCTGTGTGGGAAGAGCTGCAAAGGCAAGCCAAGAGAAGCGAGGGGTGATTCAGCCTTCAGTGAACCACACACATCACATTTAAACTCTAGTTGCCAAGTCTCCCTTCCGAGTCTTTCTACTGCTCCACGGCCACAGCCAGGTATTGGACCGGTATCCGAGAGCTACTTCATAAGGGTGTGTTCAGCATGTGAATTCCAAAGATACGGTCCCCATGAACTTTTGTAACCCAATCCATTTCAGAGACAGGGAGTGCCCGTAATGTGAGGCTGCGTGAAATATGTCCCACAGAAAGTGAATGCGCAGGTGCTAGGTACTAAATCAGCCATCAGAGCATCTTCAATGGATTGCAGGAGCGACGGCTTTGAAGGATGCCTTCACCTTGCCACAATTATGATTTCTTATTCGTCTTGTGGGTTTTTAAACTGAGCCTTGTACTTAGTATTCAAATTAATGACTCCAATGTATTTGCCTGGATTTTCTTTTTTAAAAAGAATCATTTTCGCGCAGAACGCGTGATGGTTACATTTCTGTGATAAACTTACTTGGTAAAAGCTTTCTCTATTTTATCATTTAGACAAGGAAATATCAGTAAATCAAACTTGAAAGCCAGCGGTGGAGGGGAGAGAGGCTTGCGGCAGCGGAAGGCAAGCTTTCGATCCTTGGAAGAGGACAGCGATATGAAAGCAGAAGGAAGAGAAGGCTAGCCCCATGTATGGGAGTCTAAGAACGTTCCAGAACAGGCCTCCAGGTAGCACCTGCTCTTGTGCCCTTTCTTGATTTGGTTCAGCTGCTTCTCTAACCAGAGTCAGCCGTGCTGACACATACAGGGGCTTTGGGTTCTATTACAGATCTGTAATTTCTAACCATGCGACCTACAGGAAGAATCTGACTTCCATTTTCTGAGCCTCAATTTCATTCCCTGCGAAATGGAGCAGAAGGTCAGGAGTGCATGAACAGGGTCCCTTTCAGAAACTGATTTGAAAGACACACACGACACTCATCCAAGTTCAGCCTTTAGGCTTACACAACAAACCCTTCACTAATTGAGTCATCTCCTAGCTCCTGCCAGGAGCATCTGCATAAGGGCTCTGCTGCCCTCCCATGCTCTGCTCTTTGTGTAGATGCCTAGGAGGGCCTGTCCCCTCACTTTCCATTGCCTCTGAGAGTTTTCTGTTTTCCCGCCACGGAATGTCATAGCCTTAAAGTTGTGCTCAGGGATGCGGTCAGCCTAGGCAGTCGCTTTCTCTTACATTGCTCAAGTGTTCCGTTTGTCAATTCCCCCTACCTTCCCTTCCAGAAAAAAAAAAAATGTATGCACCTCCTTCGGATGAGCATCACACGTACATGTGTGCACGCATGCACACACAGTCTCACACACGCGCTGCCTCGCACTGGACACGGGGCCAGCCATTCTCATTTAAGGCTATGAGATTGGTTTGTTCTGCTATCTGTGAGTCTTTTAAAAAGTGTTAGCCCACCTCTTAGCTACCTTGAAATCCACAACTATGGTGTTTAACTGGGTGTAGAGGAAAGAAAATGAAGTAATCAATGAATTTAGACGCTGCCTGGCCTCTGTCTGCAGTGCTTGATTTACTTGGTCCCTTGTTTAGCTCTCTCCACAGTGCCATACCCGTTTTGTGTCTTCCCTTTCTGGAAATTGGGTCAGCTTGGACACAGGAGAAACTCTCGTCTTTCATTTCATTTAAAATAAAGCATGATTCCCACTGGATTCTGTCTTCTTAAACAGCTGTCTGATTTACAAGCACTTCTTGAATCTAGTTATAAATAGCAAGACAGGGAAATATGGCAGAAACTGAAGATGCTTCATCCCCATGACCAGTCCAGCATCTTGTCGTATGGCTCCTGTGACAAAGTCCAACTGTCACCACCAGGACCTTCCTGTGAAAGAACTTCCATGGGCTGCCTGAGACAATTGAGCCTTCGGGGTGTAGGCGGGATGTACCGGGGGACTTCAGACTTTTAGGAGTCTTGGCTGAAACTCATCAAGTTTCCTTTAATCTATCTTAGTGTTCTCCACCCCCCAGGAGATGCCCAGTGGGAATGAGAGTCCTGGATGCCCACTATCACCACTCACCAAACACTGCGTGCTTTCTTTGCTGTTCTCAACCTTCCTGCCCAGTGTCTCCACCCTCTTCCAGTCTCTCAGATTCTACTTCCCTCAGTGGCCATTTGCACTTCAATTCTTGTTTCGGTATCTATGGCATCTGAAGGCAACCTGTTTGACTTCTTCAGATTTTAGTGCAAGGACAGGAGCTGATGGTCACGGACTGTGACCGCTAACACCACAACCACACTGGTACCTGAGTAACTCAAGAGTGCTTTGTGTCCTCTGAAGTGGCTCATTTCTAATGAGAAAATTCCAACATCCAGCCCTTGCTGTGAGATGCAGAGGGATGCCTTGGGTGAATTACAGCACTGGATTTGGGAGGACAGTCTCCTCGAACTCGTACGGTAAGTCTTCGAGTTGGAGAGTTAAAATCTATTGAAGGAAGCGCAGAGGGAGAGAGCGGTGCTCTGGCCAGCAACCAGCTGACTGGGACAAGAGGGATGGGCACAGACTGGAGCAGGGCTGTTATAAATTTTACTGATATTTACAAATCATCATAGAATAGACAATATCTCTTTAGTATAAATCCCGTGGCCTTCATTGATTCTCATATAATGCTTTCATTGATTTTCTTCCCAGACCTTGTATCCATAGTCAACCTATGGTTACAGTTGATAAGTGAAGGTAGCTGGGACATGATTATTGGTTAATATTTTTGTTTGCGGTAAAGAGGAAAATGAAAGATACAAATGAATGTTGGAATTTCACTTATTCACCTATGACATGAATTGACTTTTTTTTCAATCAAATAATGTTTTCTGAATACTGGGAAGCTACTTCGTTTGTATAGACATGTGTGCATGTGTATGTTTCTGTTATATGTGTATTCATATATGTATGCATATGTGTGTATATGCATAATGCTTAATAACTATAGAGATGAGCTAATACTTCTTGTTTATTAAATTACAAATTTCTTCAATGTTTTATTAAGTTTAGAAAATATTTTTAATATTTAAATTCTAGATTTGTAACATTTGCCAATGTCTAGGTATAAATGCTCCCACTGTGAACAATCTCAAATCACCATTTCAATATCTGAACATAGAAATGGCCAAAGACCCACAGTCACACAGCATTATATGAACTGCTATGCTATATACATCTGTATATATATATATACATGTATGTATGTGTATGTATATCTACATATATACGTGAGTTTATATGTGTATGTGTGTATGTGTATATATATACATATATACATACATATGTACATACAGATGAAACAGATTAAGCCCAAGAGCATATGTCACAGCAAAATGGCCAGGAATCAGAAAGAAATGAAGTTTTGACCATTTATTATGTAAATGGTCGTTAATTTATATAACCATAAAATTACATTTTTAAAGTAATGGCTTTATTAAATTTATTTATTTCTATTTAGGGAAGCATGCATGGATGCCATGGATACTTGTGGAAAATAGTCTTTTCCTTCCCCTGTGAGAGCCCCAGGGACACAGTTCCTCGGGCTTGTCAGCGAACAATTTTCTCTGCTGAATCATCATGCTGGCCCTTATAATGGATGCTTTCAGAACACTTGGAAGTTGGCGCTCATGAACTGGTGTGAGCTTGCTAACTCCAGCTCACCCAGAACACAAGGAACGACAGAATGGGGAACTGGAGGAGGAAGGGCTGTGGTTTCCTCGCGTGAGAGGCGCACAAAATCAGACCAGTTTTGAAACTCCATGAGGAGCTGAATCAAAGTAGGTGCTACGCTTTGAGTCTGAAGCCTTCCCAGCAGGCCCATGGGTTTGAACACTTGGTCCCCAACAGGTATACTACTTAGTAAGGCTGTAGGCTACTTGAGAAACTTAGAATCACTTGTAGAGTTTTTTATCGGCACCGCTGGCTCCCAAATAACCAACCACACAGACACTTATTAATTATAAATGCTCAGCTGATAGCTTAGGCTTCTTGTGAACTAACTGTTATAACTTGAGTTGAGCCATATTTCTTATCTACACCCTACCACATGGCGGTACCTTTTCTCAGCACAGCATGTTCATCTCCTGCCTCCTCTACATCTGGCTGGCGGCTCCACCCGCCTCTACTTCCCAGTGTTTTCTCAGTCTGGCTCCCCCACCTCTTCTTGCCTGGCTATTATTGACCAGTTGGCTATTTATTAACAATGAGAACAACACATCTTCACAGTGTGTAGAAGGATTTTTCCACAGCACTTGAGAGCAAGCATAGATCACTCAACTTCTGGTGCAAACTCAATCTTCTGGTTTCCTGATCCCCCAAGATATGAGGAGTCCCTGCCATGCACCACAGCCACCACGAGCCCCACTATGCCGGTCCTACCACAGTGAACCCATAGTTCCCTAATATGCTGCTTCTGTTAAGTATTCGGTCAGACAAGCGTATAACAGAAAGGGCTTGGAAACCACTGTCTTTTTAAACATTTTCCTTTAGGTTTGAGAATTTCATACGTATACACTAAATTAATAATATCCACTCCTATTGGCCCCTATAACTCCTCCTATCTTCTCAACACTCTCCCTTCCAGTTTCATTCCTCTTTTTTTTCTTTTGTTGATGACCCAGTAAGTTCAGTTAGTACTGCCCATATGTGCATGGTTGTGAGACCATCCACTGGAGAAGGGTATGCCTACCGCTGCCCATATACTTCCTGAGCAGCTAACAGCTGTTCATTATAGGAGCCTGTGGATCATAGACTCTGGCTTTGCTGGGATTGGGGTTGGCTTGGTCATATCAGGTCTTATGCAGGTAACCACAACTGCCTTGAGTTCATGGGTGTGACAGCCATGTCATAACAGATAGCAGCAGGAATTCGTTGGACTTTTGTTCCATCAAATGATTCCGGTGTACCCCCAAGGCTGAGGACCGCTGGAAGGATGGGGAGTTTGACCTCCACACCCCCAGAATCTTTATGTGATATCATGGGGGAGAGGAAGTTGAGGGATTGTGAAGCAGGAACTCCATCACGCAGACAGAGCTATGTGGAACGGGTCCTTAGCTATGAACTTTCAACTGTTCTGGCCCTCCTCTTAGGAACCATCTGGGAGGTGTGCCCTGTGTCTTCCCTAGACAAAAAAAATTGTCCATCTCCACCCACCTTTCATTACCATTCCGTGGGTCTAAATAAATGTCTCCTACAGGGTATCCAAGAATTTCCTGGTCCCGACTGGGACTGTTCCTCAGTGGCTGACCCTCTTTCTCGATGACTCAGGTGAATGAAGGCACCATAAGTGATTTCAGGAATAAAAGGTGGCAGGATAGTGTTTATGATCTCCTGAAGTCCTAACCTGAAAGGCCATGGTACAGGGCCATGAGCCTTTGGGGAACAGATTGCACCCTGGGAATTGTAGTAGCTACTTTTCTCACGGCCATGACAAACACATCTGACAAGAGCAACTGAAGGAAGGACGGCTTTATTCTGGCTGGCGTCTTGAGGCTACAGTCCATCATGGCGGGGAAGGCATGGTGACAGGAGTGTGAGGCCATTGATCACACTGTGTCCACAGCAGGAAGCTGACAGATAGACGCTCGTGTTCAACGCACACCTCCTTTCTCCTTAGTGCAGGTCCCCACTGCCCGTACTTAGAGCTGTTCTTCTCAGCGCACTTAACCTCATCTACAGACGGACAGAGAGATTTGTCTCCTAAGGAGTTCTAGATCCTATCAAGTTGATGATCATATTAGCCATCACAAAAATGGAGCCCTCACGAGTGGGACTGATGGGTTCATGGAAGAGATCTCATCGGGTTCCCTCCACCGTGCTAAGATACAGCAAAAGGATGGCTTTCCGCAAACCAGGAAGCAGCCCCCAGCAGACAGCAAATCTGGATCTTGGGCTTCCAGGGTTCAGACTTTGAGGGACATAAGCCATCCAAATCTGCAGAAATCTGGAATTGTGCCCAGAAGCTCCATGTCCATCAGGAAGCACCCTCGTGTGAGTATGGGAAGAAACTACAGAGTGATGGAAATTAGGAACCACACGAGGTCAGCTTTTGTGACATTACACTCTGATAGTCCTCACCAGCTTGGGAGATGTCGAGGTTTCTCACCCTCATTGATTGACTGATTCTAGAAATGTGCTCGAACCCACACAACTTTAGGGGGTAGAGACCTGGGGTTTGGACAGAGGTGGTCAAAACACACAACCATTCTAGCTTCCTCACAAAGTAACTCTAACCAGCTTCACTGCTGTTCCAGACCCTCGAGCTTTTAGAGAGAAATACTGACCCCTCTCTCTTATCTCTGTGGCTGTGGTTACAGAAAAGAAATCATGTTCCTGAAGTCATTAAAAATCAACTTTGGGTGCTGGAGAGATGAGCCGGCAGTTAAGAGCCCTGACTTCTCTTCCAAATGACTTGAGCTCAAACCCCAGCACTCACATGGAGGCTCACAACCATGCTAGAATGAAGTTCGAGAGGATCTGATGCCCTCCCTGGTCTCTGTGCCATTGCACACATGTGTGGGCAAAATACTCATGAACGTAAAATTTTAAAACTTAAAATGTTCATGAAGCTGTATGGTTTTTTAGATTATTACATCACTTCCCCCTCCCATTTACTCTGTCCAAACCTTCCCATGTACACACACCCTCTACTGCTCTCTTCCAACTTATTTTCAGAGCTGTACATGGAATCCAAGGCCCTAGGTGAGCATTTTACTGAATTTTATCCCTAGACCTACATCCAACTATTTAAAATCCACCCTTCATTCTCAATAGCACTTCTGAACTATTCTCACCCGGGTGCTCTCGTGACCCAATGGGCATGACTTCTTACTTCTGCAATCAGCACTGCAGATTCTGTTAAATCCTGATTCAGACTCACAAGTCATGAAAGCTCATCAATCCTGGTTGCTCCCATTGGTCAGTAGTGAAGGGAGGCAGCAGCAATTACTTGATGTTATTCTTGTTATTTGACAAGAGACTGAGGAAGGTGACTGGAACCCTGGCTGGAGCGAGTTCTTAACTGTGTCTACTGTCACCTACATGCTGTGCTGTGCTTTAGAGACTCCAGTTTGCATGGAACAAAATCCTAATTTGAAAATAGTGTGTGTGTGTGTGTGTGTGTGTGTGTGTGTGTGTGTGTGTGTGTTTGGGGCACCTATTAAAAGAGAAACAGAGTAAATAATGCGGGACAGTTGCTAGCGGGACTTAAAATGATGCAATATTTTCTGAAGACCATTTGGAAGCACGTTTAGTCAAACTATAAGTCACTATGTAATTGGGCAGTTCTACTCTTGGGAACATATGCAGGCGCAATGGGAGCTAACATTTGTTTATTGTTTTTACTTAATGTTTATAACCCTTGGAAAATCTGAAACAACCCAATTGCCTGTGCACTGACAAATGGGGAAACAGTGTGTTATACCCACGCCACAGAATACTACTTGCAGCAAAAAGAACAAAGTCCTGACCTAGGAGATAACCCGCGTGGCTGGCTCGCAAAATTCCATCGTGTTTGGATGTGAGATGCCCCACAGGCTCACTGGTGTGGCTGAAGACATGGTCCCAGCTGCTGGTGATGCTGTGTTAAAGGATGTGGGTCACTGTGGAGGTGGGTAGGTCTGAGTGCCCTGTTCCAGCTGAAACTGGTTTGTTCATTCCCTTCTCTCTCTCTCTTCCCCCTCCCTCCCTTTCGCCTTCCTTCTTCCCCCTTTTCTCCTCTTCTCCTCTGTGTCCCTCTCTCCCAGACCTACCCAAATGTGAGTAAACTCCTCACGTTCCTGCTGCCTCAGCCTAGACCCAGTTCCACCATTAAGGTTTCCCCCCCATCCTGATAGGCTAGCCCCCATGCTGTAGCCAAAATAAGCTTCACCCCCTCAAGTTGTTTCTTGGCAGGTGTTTGGCCATAGCAATGAGGAAAGTGGCCCAGCATCACAGCTCTGGGGTCCACCTGTAATGATATTTCATTTTTAAGAAATAAAGCTTGCCTAAAGATCACAATGCAAAATAGCCACACTCGTCAGCCATACAGGCCAGGCAGTGGTGACACCTTAATCCCAGCAACCATGCTAGTTAGCCATAGAGGCTGGGCACTGGTGGTGCATGCCATTAAACCCAGCACTGGAAAGGCGTATAAGGTGGGATGAGACAGAAACTTGTTTTCTTTCGGTCTGAAGATTTCATAGAGGCAGTCTACTGCCTTGTCTGCTTGGTCTGCACATTCCCGTTCACACCTACCTGTGGTCTTAGGTGGGACTGTCTCCCACCAAGTCCATCCAGGAGAAAACTGTGGCTCTCAGCAGGGATGTGCTAAGTCACAAGGGCAGAGCTGGGATTCTGACCTGACCAGAGTGACGCCATCATTTCCTCCTGCCTTAAGCAAGCCGTTTGTCTCCATCCTGGGCCTGCCCATAGTCTCCTCTGCTCTAACAAAGGAGCTGTACATCAGCTCACAACAATTTCCAAACAGGAAAGAAATACAAGCATGCTCATTTAATTGACAGGATTTAATCTATATAATAAAAGAAGACATATATAATCACGCCCGCTGATTTAAGAGACAACCAAAAAGCTTCTCATAGGTTAAATATTTGTGAGTTACAAAAAAAAAAGAATCCATTTACCTATCTTTGGCATTCTAATAAAAAGATAAGATTATGATTCCAGAGAATTATATAGATGATAAACAGAATCGCTAAAAGACAGAAACAATACAATAAATAAAATACCACATTGCAAAGAGGCAGAACAATCAGCGTGGCTAACAACAGAGAAATAAATTATGGTATATCCATGAAATCAGACACAATGTAGTCTTAAAAAAAATCATATCTCACCAAATGCTTGACAGTGTAAGGGAATGTGTAAGTTATAATGTGGTGAGAAAAGCGAGACACAAAACTCCATTGAGAGTATAACACCAGTTCAGGAGGAAAATAATTATGGCTTAGACACACATTTATGTATACAAGTATTTATAATATATTCATATGTAAAGTGTCCGGTATACGTGCAACTGAATGGGAAATGCACCAGAAATAAGATTACCTGTAGTTAGCTAGGCATAGTGGTATACAGTGTGATTTTTCATCTTTTCCTTATGCGTTGGTATATTTTGCAAGTAAGCAGGATTCACTCTTAAAATGGAGGAAAACTCTAGAGAAACTATGATTATAGGAAATATTGTCATTAGAAAAACTGATTTTTTTTTACATAAATCTCAGCCCTGCAAATAAACCCATAGAGCTATGCCCTCGGCAGCACCCGTGGGGCTTCATGTGGAGAGAAGGGACCTGACTTCTGGATGGCTCTTTTCTTTCTCCTGTTGCAAATTCATTGTTGGGCCACTCCCAGGATGCCTCAGTCCTTCGCCCCACAGTCCCTTACCACCAGTCCCAGACATCAGGGCTCCAGTGAAATGGGGCCCCCTTTGTGTCCAGTCTCTGACAGTGCTGACAATTCTTTAGCTTCCGCCGTGATGGATACTCTCTGCCTAAAGTGATGGATGACTGCCAGCTGAAAGGGATAGCAGGAAATTTGAGAAATGATACAAGGCCTGGTGGACAGAGGGTCTCTTTCTTTGAAAAACAAAAAGTTGACAGAAGTTTGAAATATAGCATGGAGGCCTGCTCTGTCATCCTCTCTCTCTCTCTCTCAAGAAATCAGTAGCTGCCCTTTAGTAATAGGCTCTGTGAGGAAGAAAACCTGCATATAGGCATTGGTGTGTCCTGCTTCTAACATAGCTGGGGTTAGCTCTAGGAGCGAGCGAATCTGCTCATCCACTCAAAATTCATCGAGTGTGCATTGCATGGAAGATACAGGGAGAGGGTTGGTACGAGATGGACTGGGCACACACTGTGCCTCCAGAGACCCCAGAATCCAGCAGAGACAACGGACAATAATCAGATGCTGCAGTGTGGCCAAGGCTAGGAGTGTCCACAGAGCGTGAGGGTCCTGGGGCGAGAGGGGGGGCAAGGTGGTGGTGGTGAGAGTTGCCTGTGTAGGAAGGAATAGAGGATGTGAAACTGAAACCTCTTCATGTCAATGCATAGAGATTTTCCTCATTGTCTTGGTTCAGTCTTACCTACCCCTGAGTTGCCCACTTGGCCACCATGAGACTGAGGTTTCCCGTGAAACAGTTCAGATTCTCACATTCAACAAAGCATGTGTTTGCCCCCAAGGTGAGCTAGTTACTCCCTTCTCACCCCTCCTCTACAGGTAATGGTGACATCATCATGGAGGTATATCTTCCCCCTTGGTAAGCCACGGAGGGAAACTCTAAGCAATTCCACAAGGCTGTCCACTCTCTCCATATCTGCTCAATTTAGTCCTTGAAGTTCTAGCTAGAGCAATAAGATAACTAAAGGAAATCAAAGGGATATGAATTGGAAAGAAACAAGTCACGTATCTCTATTTGTAGATTATATGATAGTATACATCAGTAGCCCCAAAAATTCTACCAGGGAACTCCTACAGCTGATAAACACCTTCAGCAAAGTGGCTGGATACAAAATTGACTTTAAAAAAAAAAACCCAGTAGCCCTTCTATATATAAATGACAAATGGGCTGAGAAAGAAATCAGGGAAACAACACCCTCCACAATAGCCACAAATAATATAAAATACCTTGAGGTAATTCTAACCAAGTAAGTGAAAGACCTGTATGATAAAAATTTCAAATATTTCAAGAAGTAAATTGGAGTAGATATCAGATGATGGAAAGATCTCCTGTGTTTATGGATCAGTAGGATTAACATAGTAAATATGTACATCTTACCAAAGGCAATCTACAGATTCAACACAATCACCATCAAAATCCTAATGCAATTCTTTACAGACCTTGAAAGAATAATACTCAACCTCATACAGAAAAAAAAAATCCCAGGATAACTAAAACAATCTTGAACAATAAATAAATTCCCAGAGGTATCACCATCACTGATTTCAAGCTCTACTACATGGTTATAGTAATAAAAACCACATGGTAGTGGTATAAAAATACACGTCGTTCAGTGGAATCAAATTGAAAACCCAGATGTAAATACATACAACTATAGACACTTGATTTTTGATAAAGAAGTCAGAAATATACAATGGGAAGAAAAGGCATTTTCAACAAATGGTTCTAGTCTAACTGGATGCCATTATGTAGAAGGTGCAAATAGATCCATATCTATCACCCTGCACAAAACTCAAATGCAAGTGGATCAAGGACCTCAACATAAAACCAGATACCCTAAACCTGATAGAAGAGAAAGTGGGAAATAGCCTTGAATACATTGCACAGAAGACAACTTCCTGAACAGGACACTAATAGCACAGGCAACTAAGATCAACAACTACTGAATTAATAACAATTAATAAATTAATAAACAATTAATAAATAATAAACAATTGATAATTAAGTAATAAACTGAAAAGTTTCTGTAAGGCAAAGGATACAATCCATAGGACAAAACGGCACCCCACACAATGAAGTTTCACCAACTTCATATCTGAAGAACTCAAGAACCTAGACATCAACAAACTAATCCAGTTTAAAAAGTGGGGTACAAATATAAACAGAGAATTAATCAACAGAGGAAACTCAAACGGCCAAGAAACACTTCAAGAAATGTTCAACATCCTTAACCATCAGGGAAATACAAATCAAAATGCCTTTGAGATTCTATCTTACACCTGTCAGAATGGTTAAGATCAAAAACACAAATGACAGCTCATGCTGACAAGGATGTAGAGCAAGGGGAACACTCCTCCATGGCTGTTAGGAGTGCAAACTTGTACAGCCACTTTGGGAACCAATATGGTGGGTTCTCAGACTTCATCCAAAAACCAGTGGAGGCAGACCCAGAATCCCACAGGCAAGCACTAGGAACAGCTGGGGGAGTCCTGTGGAGAAGAGGGAGGAAGGATCAGAGAACCAGAGGGCTCAGGGACACCACAGAAACATGGTCCACAGAATCAATTGACTGGTACTCATGGGAGCTCACAGAAACCAGGGAGCCTGCAGGGATCTGACTTAAGTCCTCTGCATATATTCATGTTATGGCTGAGTAGCTTGGTGTTCTTGTGGGATTCCTAAAAATGGGAGCAGGGGCAGTCTCTGACTCTTTTGTCTGCTTCTGGGACCCTTCCCTTTACTGGGTTACCTCATCCAGCCTAGATGTGATGGTATGTGACTGATCTTACAGTAGCATATCATGCCATGTTTGGTTGATGTTCCTGAAAGGCCTGCTCTTTCCTGGGGGAAGATAGAGGGAGGGTAAATCTGGGGGAGAAGGAGGTGAGATGTGAAAAATTGGTGTAGGGGATGGAGGGGAAACTGTTGTCATGATATGAAAGAAGGATAAAATAAAAAAGAAAAATAAAGACTTTGAAACTCTCATATCAAACAACAAAACTAGAAATCTTACAGGGGAAAGATTTATTTGTTTAAGACTTGAGAAGCTGGCTCAGCCAATAAAGTGTTTGCATTGTAAACCTGAGTATCTGGTCAATCTCCAAAAGCCATGTTTGTTATTGGTATAGGCTTGGGTTGTTGTTTTTAAGTTGGGTATGCTGGTGTGCATCTATAACCCCAATGCTGGGGAGGCAGAGACAGAAGGATCCTTAAGGTTCTTAGGTCAGTCAGCCAGGATGGGTCAGCAAGTTTCAGGCAAGTGAGAGACCCTATCTCAAAAACAAGGGATAACTCTCAACTATCTATCCACAAACACCTCTAATATATGTAAGTTAGTATATAAACACACATGTATAGTTTAAATGAAATTGTCCCATCTGGGCTAACAATGCTTCCTCCAAGAGCCAACAACCATGTAACAAAAGCCCCAACACCAGGCCCATTTTTATGGATCTGTTCTGAGTTGTTGGTCAGAGTTATCCAAAACATTATAGGTTATTGTCATAGCTTTTGGTCTCTCTGCAGAGGTGGACGGTTAAGTCCGTATCACTGAAGACACCATGCACTTCAGACACAGGGTGCAGCAGTCCCTGAGCTGGGAGTGACCTGAAAACCTCCTCCCTAGCCCTTGTGTTACCAGAAAGCACCATGAAAATTTCCAACAGAGGGTGGAACCCAACAGTGCTCCCCAGTTATGACAGCTGTGAAGCACAACATTGACCACCATGACAAGACAACCCCAAGGGTACAATAGTGGCAGGTGTACCTTAGCAGCAACCAACAGCTCTCCAGTTGGACTTAAGACCATAATCAACAAGAGGAAAACCATGCCTGGTACTGGAAACCTAGCCTACTGCCTAGGACTAGGGAAGTGGGGAATCTTAAGAAGAGAATCTACAACCTCCACTTTTAACAAGCATTAATTCCTAAGTACAGTCCAAGTGTTTGTCCTTGTACCCACAGGTAAGTGTAGTTCTCTCCTCTTGTCAAGGAAACCCCTTTTTACAACTAATCAAAATGCTTAATTGTGGAGACCAGTCCCATGTACAACACAACTCCTACACATAAGGCTCAGAGGTCATTTTGGAAGTGAGGACAAAAAGATTTTTGGAGCTACAAGATTAACACATTTGCTGTGAGATTTTATCTCCTAGTAATGTCAGAAGCCTCGCCCAAAAAGTCTCATCATGACTGCTTAAACAAGACCTGAACAAGGACAACATCCATGGACAAAGAACTAGAAGCAACTAAAGAATGCTGAGAGGGAAGAAAACAGCAATTGAGTCTCCAATACCAAACTGTCAGTCCTGAAACATATATACACACAATCATATAGATTGTAAAGGTATAAGAATACAACACACCAACAACAACAATAACACCAACAACAACAGTGACAAAAGAGGCCATGAATTTGAAAGAGAATAGGGAGTGGTATGTGGAGGAAGGAAAAGAAGGGGGAAATGATATATTTTATTATAATCTCAAAAAGATTTTAAAAATGCAAAGCTATACTGTCCTGAAGAATGCCACCTGAAGCTGACTTCTGGCCTCCATATGCACAAACATGCATGCAAGACCTGCACATACACAGTGCACGCCTCCTACATATGAACACACACATTTACACAGAATGAAACAGAAAATAGTTTATGACCAACTTAGGAAAAGTCTCAGGTTTGAACCCCAAGACAGCAAAAAGAAAGGGGAGATAAGAGGAAAATGCTTCAGGAATTGGGAGCAGCCATAATAGATCAAAGAGAAGGTGAAGCTAAGCTGAACACTCTTGGGAAGAAATGAGAAGAGTTGTAAAAACCTGGACAGAAAGGAAGTGAGAGAAGAGAAGACTGAACAAGACCAGAAGAGTGTCCTTGGCAGAGAGGGTAGACAGAGAGGATTATCTCTTACGGTGTTCAGCATTGATAGATGCCTCCTCCATCCTTCCAAGCCTTCAGAAAAGCCATTGAATTTTATCGTCTCCAGTGACACAATACAAAACAAGAACTGTCAGTACAAAGCACACAATGACATTGAAATGTATAGCAACACAAGCATGAACCTGGGGCCCATCTTTTCAAGATCATGCCAGACTGCAAAGGAGATAGTTTCTAGGTGTTTTTATTTTACTTTCTCACCTTCAACATCTTTAACTCAACAATCTAAAACCCCAAACTTGTCATGCTTCACAATCTGAAATTCCATAATACAAAACTTCATTTTGCATGTAAAGTTATCAAAACATTGTAGAATGTGTATAAGGACTACCTGAAACACAAATGGGTGTGATGCTTGCAGTGGAGTCCAGTCACCACGCTTTCTCATTCTGTATATAAAAATACTGTGTACACTCAACAAAGTCTAACATGGAACATCCTCCTGCGTCCCCTCACTTTGGATAAGGTATGGTCCACATACAGCATAGGAGGGTGAGCCAATCTCATCTGGACATCAAGGAGGAGTCCCAGCCTTGCCCCAGCTTGCCTATATGATAACAGAGATAGGAAGAGAAACAGAATATAGTAGTCTCTGCTTGAATGCAACGTGGAATGACTGCTTTCTTCATTTTATTGAACTCTGTATGTATTTTCCCAGCCCATGTGTCTTATTTTTATGTAAACATTTAGCACTTTTAAAAAAATAAGATACTTTTGTCCCAGTGAGAAGGATCCTGAGTCCAGGTTGTATGTGGGTAGCACCAATTTGCTCATTCTGTTTGGCTGTTGTCTTTATTTTATATTTTAAGATGTTATTTTTTAGTTTTTTACTTAATTTTTTTATTTTACATATTAGTCCCAGTTCTCCCCTCTCCCCTTCTCCCACCACTTCATCCCCATACCCAACCCCCCTATCCACTCCTCAGAAGGAGAAAAGCCTCCCTTGGCCAGTCAACAGGGTCTGATATAGCAAGTGAAGCAGGACCAAGTCCTTCTCTCCTGTGTCAAAGCTGAGCAAGGTATCCCACCATAGGGGATGGACTCCAAAAAGCCAGTTCATGCACCCAAGATAAGTCTTGGTCCCACTGCCAGGGGTCTCCCCAACAGTTCAAGCCACGTAACTGTCACCCACATTCAGAGGGCCTAGTTCAGTCCCATGCAGGTTCCCCAGCTGATGGTTCAGAGTTCATGAGCTCCCACTAGCTCAGGTCAGTGGTCTCTGTGATTTTCCCCATAATCTTGACCCTTCCTTGCTTATCTGATCCCTCAACCCCCTCTTCAACTAAGCTCCAAGGGTTGAGCCCAGTGCTTGGCTGTGGATCACTTCATCTATTTCCATCAGTTACTGGATGAAGGTTCTACAATGACAATTAGTATAGTTACTAATCTGCTTATAGGGGAAGGCCAATTTAGGCATCCTCCACTATTGCTAGGAATTTTAGCTGGGGTCAACCTTGTGGATCCGTGGGAATTTCCCTAGCACCCAGTTTCTCCCCTATTCCATTTTAAAGAAGTGTGTGTGTGTGTGTGTGTGTGTGTGTAGTGTGTGTGTATTTATCTGTGTGGGTTTATGCATATCAATGCAATGTTCATGGAATCCAGAAGAGGGCATGAAATCCCCTGGAACTGAAGTTACAGGCAGCTGTTAGGTACCCAATGTGGGTGCTGAGACCTGAACTTGGGTCCCTCC
The DNA here is from genome assembly GCF_018167655.1 of Microtus oregoni. Lineage (NCBI taxonomy): Eukaryota > Metazoa > Chordata > Mammalia > Rodentia > Cricetidae > Microtus > Microtus oregoni. The sequence goes on from NW_024543079.1 coordinate 872,552, forward strand.
GGAGGAGCTGTACGTGGTCTTAACCTATCTCCAACCCCACTGTGCTTATAAAATATGATTAGTATCACATAAGGTTATGTAAAAGTATATCCATAATTCAGTCTAAATCTTGTCTCTCAAGTTTGCTCCCCAGTTCCAAATGTCTCTCATGACCTGAGAACACAGAAAAGGTAAGATAATTTGTGATCCCATGAGTCCTGCTCAACCTCTCTGGTCTATGCTCACCCATGCCTCTTCATCATCATCGCCTGAGCTCCCTCCTCCTCACCCTGTAGCTCTAACATTCCATACCTGTAGTGATAAGGTGAGCAGGCCTGCTTTTCATCCCACATGGCTAGCTTAGCACCCGAAATAACAAGACAGAGACTGTATTCATTTAAAACACTGCCTGATGTGGGAGTGATTTCTTTCTAATCTGTTGCTTTCATTGGTTAATTAATAAAGAAACTGTCTTGGCCCATTTGATAGGCCAACCCTTAGGTGGGTGGAGTAAACAGAACAGAATGCTGGGAGAAAGAAAGCCAAGTCAAGTAGTCGCCATGATTCTCCCACTCCAGACAGATGCAGGTTAAGCTCTTTCCTGATAAGCCACCTCGTGGGCTACACAGATTATTAGAAATGGGTTAGATCAATATGTAAGAGCTAGCCAATAAGAGGCTGGAACTAATGGGCCAGTGTTTAAAAGAATACAGTTTCCGTGTAATTATTTCGGGGCATAAGCTAGCCATGCGGGCGGCTGGGTGCTGGGGACGCAGCCTGCCGTTCTTCAACAACTGCCTGGCCCATTATCTCTAGCCTCTTCTTGGCTAACTCTCACATCTTAATTAACCCATTTCCATTAAATCTGTGTAGCATCACGAGGCTGTGGCTTACCGGGAAAGATCCTAACCTACGTTCATCTTGGGCTGGAAATTCATGGTATCTGCCTGTCTCTGCTTTCTTCCTCCCACAATTCTGTTCTGTCTTCCCCACCTACCTATGTTCTGACCTATCAGGCCAAGCAGTTTTCCTTATTAATTAACCAATGAAAGCAACAGATAGATAGAAGACCCTTCTACATCACATACCCCCCACTGTCACATTCATTTCTTGTTACTGTGACAGAAAAAAGCTAGAGAAGGGAAGGCTTACTGTAGCTTATAGTCTAAATGGACACAGTCTCTTGTGGCCATGCCAAGAAAGGCTTGACCATGAAAGTAACTTTTGGGGGCAGGGGTTGTTTGTAACACAGCTTTTTACCATGTCTCTGTGGACCAGGCAATAGAGAGCTCCTGACAGAAGTGGAATTGAACCATAAACACTCAGCCTACCCTCCACCCCCAGCAATCTCTCTTCCTTCAACCAAGCCACACCTCCCAAAGCTTCCCAGATAAAGATCAAATGTTCAAACACATGACCATGGTGTGGTAGAATGGGACTTTAGCGCAGTGGTGAGAGTACTAACCACTCAAGTGTGAGCCCAAGGCCTCGACCCTGGGTGCTGCAGAAACAGAACAATAAAAAGAACTAACTCATATTGTGCACTGACAGATGACAGTCATCTGAACCAACCTTCCCCAGAACCCTCTGCAAGCCTCCATGTCAAGTCTCCAGCCTTCTAAACAGAGCTCAGTCCCACCTGAGCACCAGGGGTGCACCAGTTCTCCCTGTGGGTGACAGTGCCATTAGCTGGGAGTGCCGGGATGAGAAGAACTGTCGAGAAAAGGAAGGAATTAGAAGCTAGCACCATCCAAAACAGCTTCGCATGTTTATGGGACCTTGGTTTGATTCCCCTTGTCCAAAGGCACGTGCTACACATTAGGATGGCAAGGGCCAGCTCTCCTTTGGAGACATTCCCGTTTTCCCAGTTCATTTTCTAGCGGGGTGTAGGGTTGGCTAGCGATAACAGCAACTGGATTTATGTCTCATCACAGTTTGTAAAGACAAAAAAAATTGTTCCCAGCATGGAGGGATGAAAGGATGCCAAATTTCAGTCTCAGATAAAAATTTTGTTCCTTGCTAAAATTTGCTGGAAATGGCCATTTATATTGCAAACTATAATTTACGCTTCACTGTGGATGTGAAAGAGGAAACCAAGAAAGATTTTTGGAAAAGACCGTAGATGTGCGGACATAAATAGAAACGTGCTGATTCTGTTTCCTCCTTGTTCCTATTTTTCCTGCTTCTTTTTAGAATCAAGAAGCTCAAGCATGTCTCTCATGTACACGGGAGCTGCTGTCCTAATCTGACTTGTGGTCATTGCCCCCTCTTTATAACCCCTCCACTGTCAGTTGGTAGCATGAGTACAGCTCGCTGTCAGTCCTGCGAGCCAAGGTTTTCTGAGGGTGGCTGTAATTCACTCAAGCACTGTGTGTTAAATTAACAGGCCCGACAGGCCAACAGAGAGCATGTGCATGCTCTAACATGTGTAATGAAAGATGATCTACCTCTGTCCTCCCAGGCCCTGCAAACGAGTCTAGCATCCTCAGGACAAATGTCTATTAAATCCCCAAACGGGGCCCTGTGCCGATGGCTGGGACTGCATCTGTAGACCTCACAGGCCTGTCCCCAAGGAGCTCACCATCTCCTAAGGGAACAGAACATTCCATAGCATTGCAGTGACAGAATGGCAGGAAAAGGAAAAGGAAGAGATAGATAGAGACAGAGGCCAGTATAGGTAAGGAGTTAAGGCCAGAAAACAGACACAGAGAGAGAGAGAGAACGTAAGAATGTCAGATGTTTTGCATAGAAAGTATTCCAACCTGTTGTGTAACTGTTCTGCCCAAATTGAAACATTCCCTCATGGAAGATGAGGGCAGGGCTCCCAAGACTCCGAAACTTCAATGGAGCTAATGAAATGTATAGGAGTCCCAGGGTTCTATAACAGCGGGACCACTGGGAGAAAGAGAGACTGGGTCAGTGGCGACACCAACCATCTGGGCAGGAGGCTCTGGGGGCTTTCGTAAGTCTCTGGCCACCCTAGGGCTTTTGGTTGGTGCTGCATCCTTCGGGTCACACCTGTTCCTGTTCTTCTGACTTGAGATGGTGCAAGCAAGACTGAGATAGCAAAGGGCAGAGTCTGGAGTGAGCTGGGGGCGTAAGTAGGAGCATGGTGTGATGGTCCACTTTGTCCATTTGACACAGCCTAGAGTCACCTGAGAAAGGAGTCTTAAGGAATTGTGTGCATTGTGTTGGTCAGTGGCCCTATTTGAGGCATGGGGCGGGGAGACTGTCTTAACTAATTTAGTAAGGTAGGGAGACTCAGCCCACCACGGGTGTCACCATTCCCTAGGCAGAGGTCCTGAGCTGTGCAAGAGTGAGGAAAGCAAGCTGAGGGCATGCAAGCAAGTGGTCATATATAGGCTGAATTTTCTCTGCTCTTGGCTGTGGATATGATGTGACCGGCTACTTCAGGCTCTAGATGCCTTGAATTATCTTGTACAATACACCATGACCTGGAATTATGAAGCAAAGGGAACCACTTTCCTCTCCCCTATGCAGTTTTTTTTGGGGGGGTCAGGATATTTTATCATAGTAACAGAAACGAATCTGGAAGGGACAGATTGGCACACAGTGTAGGGACTAGACAACAGAGTGATATCACAGCATGGGTGCAGAGCAATGAGGGTGCTCCAGGTATGTGGAGGCTTAAAGGAGGAGGGTCATGAAGACAATAAGATGCCATTAGTCTGGAAGCTTCCTGAATTGATATAGTCCACCTTGCTGGAAACCTGGTTAAGATTCTGGATGTTCAAATGGAAGTTTGCTGAGACTCTGGCAGTAAACAATTCGGTGTCTTCAGGAAGTCCCTGAAACTGACCAGGTCCACTAGCTTTGCACTTCCCAAACTTGATAAGCAGAAGGGACTGCTGAGAGACACCTTCATAGCTGCACAGCTGCCTGGGAGAGATGCTCTCCAGCCTGCCACACTGCCTGCAGGCTGTGCAGTGTGCTCCAGATTTCCGAGCTTTCCTGGGCTGTCACTCATGTGGGTGTGGGCTTTGGTGATGCAGCTGTCTTTGAGTCATTTCTGTTCCTGTGAGTAGCCTTTCACCCATATTCCTATAAGTAACCCTCGTAAAGCCCTTGTGTCAGCGATTAGATTTTGGTGGTATCCTGGCTTTGGTCTATAGTAAGTACCCTTTCTAGGGTGAGTAGACATTTGTTCTCTTCTCTCTGGGGACATGTCACACTGCAGCCCACTAATGCTAAACTACACATTGTCACCAGCCCCACTTCTCATTTGTAAACGTTGGGATTCAGTCTATGCAGCAGTTGATAGGTAAGAGCACAGACCCACAGTGACAGTGAGGACCGTATCAAAGCCTCACCATGTACCAGTTGTGTTGAGATTCTCTATGCCTCAGTTTCCCCATCTGTATAACAGAGTTAATCAAATCTTTTCTGTTTAGAGAAGTAGCAAGGCTTATGTGTCATGTCTACGATAAGCTCTACTCTGTGACTGGCACTCAGAATGGTTAGTGAATCTTAGTGATTTTACCTTTTAAAAAAATAATCCAGTGTCAAACGCTTCTCCCTTCAAAAGGCCGAATCTGTTTCTCTATGGTTGGTGCCTGTCAGGGCTGATGCAGAAGAACCTTGAGTATCAGGGACTCACTAATGTTTTATGATATTTTACCTCACTTTATGGTAGTCATTTATGACAAGACCAGGATGACATAAACTGCCATACAGCAAAGTGGTGCCATCGCACAAATGACCGTAAATCAAGGGGCGTAACCAAAAAAGGTCATAAAGGAAAGGCAATGGAGGGAAACCGGAGAGAGGCAAGGAGTGAAGCTGGGAGCCAGCAGCACAAACTTTGAGAGCGGAATTTCAATCCAGAACAAGCTTTTCCAAGAGTAGATGGATGTTTTCTGAGATTGTTTTAACTTCACGTATGTGTTTCCAGGTAAATATGGTGTGCTTTTGGGGGTTTGGAGAGAACTACACTATTGCGGGCCCTATTCCGATATGCATTCCTTTGCTGGAGATGCTATTTCTAACCCTATCAGCATGCTTGGGATACATATTAGGCTTCAGAGAATTCTTAGAATTCACAAGACTAGGAATTACTTCTGTATTTTAAGAATGTATTGATGTCCCCAGGTCCTTCTGGAGTCCCATGGACTGAAAGGGATTTTTTAATAAGTCAAATTTTTCTCAGGTTCCTTCTTTCCTTCCTTTAATATTTCTTTTATATTATTTTGGGAGGAGAGGGCTTTGATGAACAGAGACGCAGAGAGCGTATAGACTCGGTGTGCTTACTGCAATTCTGCTCAGAGACAGACAGGTGAACAAGACTGGCGGAGAGCACGGACAGGAAGCACGGCTTCCAAGACTCTGGTTGAATGAACCTTGCTCAGCTCTTAATAAACCTCAAGCTCAAACCAGGACAGTTGACATGAAGCCAGTTTCTGATTACAGCTTTCCATGTGCTTTTCAGATACTTCTGGTAGCAACAGAAACTAGATAGCAAGAAGACACAAACACAGAAAGATTTACTCTCCGTTTTCATACAGAAGAAATCCTGCAGCTAAACACCCGTCCAGCCGAGGGGCTATGTCTGAAAACGCATTCAGTATGGGAAGTTTAAGTTTCGAAAGGTCAGCTCTCCTGCTACCGTGTCAGGAGAGAAGGTGATTTAAAAGTCTACTCCTCTTTCAGATGCAGTAAGGGTCTGCCGCGCTAAAGGGACGGATCAGCTAACATGACCTCGGTCAAGGCTGGGGAGACCGTGATGGGAGAGCAAGCAGGACCTGAGTTTCAGCCCCAGAACCCATATCAAAAATAATCTGGGCATGGAGGCAGATATACAACCCCAGAGCTGTGGAGACAGAAAGCTGGATCTGTGACCAACCGACCTAGCCTACTTGATTCACTTTGGGCTGGTTTTCACCCAGGATAAGAACTAGGGCTCGAACTTCATTTTCCTGCAGGTTCTTGATTTTAATTAGCAGTTTGGCGCTGCTTGTTTTTCTTGATCCTTGCATGTGTTTATGCATCTCAGACACTCAGTCAGTCACTGTGACCCCCTTACTCTTTGCCTGAAAATGGCATTGTTGGGTTTTGTTTGTTTGTTTTGCTCCCAAATAACAGTAAATCTTCAGTAGATGCATTGTTCTGAAAAATCAGTTTGCAATTTTAAAAAAAGCCTGGAAATACTGTAATGTCTACTGAACGATAATTTTGATGGAATTACGTTGAACTCCTTAATTGATCATCTTACAGAGGCGTAAAGGATCTAAAAGAGCAGAATGTGTTGAGGGCAGGAAAGCAAACTGCTCAACTCAAGGTACACCTGCACGATAATCCTGTGTAACACAGGACCATGTTCTGTAAGTACATGCAATGGATGTTTTAAATTTTAAATAAAAGAATAGTTTCTCCTGTTCTATAGACTTGTTTTATCTGATGATCATTTTCTCTGTTGTGTAGAATGTTGTTCACACAATCTCATTTGTTCATTCTAGGGGCAGTTTCCTGTGCTGTATGTGGCCTGTTTAGAAGGTTCCTTATTCTCAGGAACCTTCTAAGCAGGTTCTGCATCCCAAGGACTCTGCATCCTGCCACAGACATGTGCTCACCCCTGTTCACTGCTTCTCTACTTGCGGTAACAAGGAAATGGAACCAGGCTACATGTCCATCAAGGGGTGGACAGGTATTGAAAATGTGGTTCACATACACTGAAGAATTTTACTTAGCTGTGAGAATGGAGTTGGGAGGTTTGCATGGAAATAGATAGATCTGGAAAACGTTATATTAAAGGAGGACCCCAACTGGGACAATGGCTCTCCTAATGGTGGGAATTTCTCAGTCAGCTTCCCTTTCCTGCCTTCTACTGTCCTTACTGGCAAAGTTACCATAATGGGCTTGCAGTCAGTCAATGGTATTGTGGCTTTAAAGTCCTTTTGTCTTGATAAGCATTTTGTGTAACGTCTCATTTTTGCTTGTTTACACAGAGGTTGGTATGCCATATTAATGAAGTGAGATTATACAATATATTTTTTCATTTTCTTTTTATTTCCCAGATTTCCTACAACAAACATGTATATGGCTTTTGAAATATGCAAAATTTAATTTTCAAAGTTCTCCTAATGCTCATGTCTCTCCCTTCTCAGAAAGCAGGACCAGGAGGCAGATAAACATCATACAAGCTGGGTGAGAATGACGAGCAGGCATGTGGTTATTTAATATGCCCAACACCATGACCGAAAGCAACTTGAAAAGGGAAGGGTTTACTTTGTCTAACGACTCTCAGTCATAGTTCATCACTGAAGGAAGTCAGGACAGGAACTCCTGGAGGAACTGGAGTAGAGCCCACGGAGGAATGCTGCTTATTGGCTTGCTCTCTGGATTATTCTCGTCTTGCTTTCCTTTCTAGGACAGGTTTACCTGGGCTCACCTACCTGGGGATGGTGTCGCCTACAGTGGGCTGGATCTTCCCACATCAATCATCAACCAAGACAATCTTTCACAGACGTGGTCACAAAATGATCTGATGAAGGCAATTCCTCATCTGAGGTTCCCTGTTCCAACACTGTGTTAACCATAAAAACCAACCAATAAAAACTAACCAACACAATGACCAAATATTATATGTGAATGAAGAAAAGGCTAGTCATCAGAGAGGAGAATACTGAAGCAGATACCCAGGGGGAAAGACGCCTAAAAGCAAAATGTGGCGGCAGAGAGTGTGAAATAGTGGCTCACACTCTGCAGAATGAGCTTCTATCCCATGTACCCCATGTACCATGAGAACGGTGCACCCAGTGATGGCTCACTTGAACCTTTCCATCGGACAGACTCAGGGGGCTTCTGCTCCCAAGAACACCTGCTAGCATGGCCTACTGAGTCCCCAGTGAGTTTCTAGGGGACTCATGTGCCGTTGTGTCTTCGCCATCATCTGGATGGAATGTCTTCCAGTCTCATATGTCATAAGCTTGGTTCCTGGCCCGGCCCATGGTGCTAGGGGGTAGTGAATTTAATCTTTAGGAAATGGAGCCTAGTGGGAAGTCTTCAGGTCCTTAGATGTGTGTTCCTGAAGGGGACAGTGGGACCATGACCTCTGGTCTTTCCTCCTTTCATTCCCCAACCCCAAGCTGAGTGTCTATGCTCCACCAAACTCACCCCACTATAATGTTCTTGCTACCTCATCATGGACTGAAACCTTCAGCGCTGAGAACCTAAACAAATATTTATCTTCCTAAGTTAATCATCTTGGGTGTTTTTGTGACAGCGACAGAAAGCAGACTGACACAGAATCCATTTCATGAGCCAATGGCTCAAGTATTCTGATGAAAACAGCTCTGAAATTACCCAAGGGGGTCAGCACAGCAGGCTCTGGGCAGACAAAAGGAGAATGCTTTGACTTTAATAATAATAATAATTATTATTATAATTATTATAATCTACCAGGCAATTGCCAGGTGTGGCAGTACAAGCTTGAGTCAGGAGGAATAAGAGCCCAAGACCAGCTTTCAGTATATAGTGAGTCCCCTGTCGAGAGAGAGAGAGAGAGAGAGAGAAGAGGAGAGGAGAGGAGAGGAGAGGAGAGGAGAGGAGACAGGTGGAAGGAAGAGATAGAAAAGGACATGGGGAAGGAGAGGAGAGAGAAAACATGAGAGGGGAGAGGAAAAGGAGAAAGAAGGGAGAGAGAAAGGAGAAGAAAGAAAGGAAGAGAAGAGGGAAGGGGAAGGAAGGATAAAAGGAAAAAAAGAGAGGAGGGGAGGGGAAGGGGAGAGGAAAGAAGACAGCTTTTACAAATCAGTTCCCTCCTTCCTTCTATGCAGCTGGGTCTCTATTTCTGCCACTGCGATGCCCACTCCAGGACAACTGACCCGCAAACTTCAGGTAGTTGTGTCTCCACTTTCCATCTCACCAAAGAAGGCTGAGATTCCCAACGGGTGCCACCATGTTCAGCTTTTTCACATGGATTCCAGGGTTGGAGTTCAGGTCAACACACTAACCAGCAAGCCGTTCCATGCACAGAACCAGCCCCTGGCCTCCTATTGCATGCCTTCCTGTGTCAGTCCTGACTTACGGTGTTCATGGCACTCATGTAGCTTTAAGGGGCAACAAAATTATTTACTATTATACTTAAATTCAATTAATTATGGAAGCATTCAATTTCTGGGTTCATTTCAGATAGAACCCCCATTGGAGGAATTCAGACTGTGTTGTCTGGTTAGAAAGGCAGCCTGGGCATTTCTTTATGGACTTCTCCCTTGCTTAATCTTTTAGAAGAAAGGGCAGATACTAAATTAAAATCATCTACAGTTGGGCTCAGTGATAGCCCTCAGAAGAAGCTGTCCCACCTCAACTCATATTTAGATGGGTCGCAGTTACACAAGCTTTTGCTCTATGCCGTCCTCATTACCGTAAGAAAAAGACCAAGATGGCCTCTGTGGTTGTTAGGGGAGCTGATGCCGTGATTGCTGAACTGGTTGGATATACACAAGTTTATTTACAATCTTTATTATTATTAATATTATTATCATCATTATCATCATTTTGTTTTTTTGTGATTCCTATTTGTATTTTTGTTCTGTCCCCACAACAGGTCTGACCCCCGCCCATTTCTTAGCATATATTAATTATCATTTGGAGGGATACTTTATTTCCTGAAATGCTAGAATGAAAGAAGGGAAATCAAACTAAATAAATAAAGCTGCAGCCTCGCTATAGTCATCCTGCAGGGGTCTTGAGAAGGCAAACCCAAAAAGCAATGCTTGGAGTCATTATTCAATGAACACATTCCCACTCGGATGGCAATCCTGGGGCACATTATGTTGTAAAGCATCCTATTCCTCTTCTAAGTCCTTAAATTGTTCCAGATGCTCCTTAACCATAAAGAAACGTAATGATAGTTGTTTTTTTTTAAGTATTGTCTGTTGTTGTATCTGGCACACACACACACACACACACACGCACGCGCACACGAGTTAATATAGGAAACTGGAATCAGAGACAGGCGTGTGGACATTGTTCATTTCTTTGAAAACACAGATAAAAAACCAGAACTGATGCAAGGAATCCAACTTCACTTTAGTGGGGAACTGTTTATTTGTCCTGGGATACAATTTCCTCGGCTCCCAAAGGGTAAAGAGAATTCTGTCCTTTTGATGGGTTTCTAAGGACATTAAATGAGTTCATGCATATAAAATCTGTTGAGTCTAATAATACTAGAGTTATGAAAAGTAAGTCATGAACATAACCTGAAGTTGGCAATGGGGGCAATTCATAGAGAAATGTTTAATGTTTCTGTAGGTGGATTAGGGTGCACGCAGCTACATATAGTAGACATTGCTTCGGAGTGATAATTTTCAACCACTAAAACCTTGAAATTACAGCTAACTTAAGCCCTGGAAATGGCAGCCCCAACAAATGGATCAGTGTAAGACACTAGTGCCATGGAACACCCAAAAGTAAAGAACCCAGGGCTGAGGAGGTAGCGCAGTAGGCAAAACGTCTGCCACACAAGTATGAGGACCTGAGTCTCAATCCCCAGAACACACATAACAGCCAGACACAGTGATGCATATGTATAACCCCAGCAGTGGGGAGGTGGAGACAAGGGGATCCATGGAACTTACTGGCAAGTCAATCTAGCTGGACTTGTGAGCTCTTTGTCCAGGAGAGTCTGTCTCAAAAAGCAAGATGTAGAGCAATAGAGGAAGAAAACCCATGGCGACCTCTGGCCTCCACATGAACACATCTGTGCAGCTGTGAGTGCATGCGGACACATGGACATACACATACAGAAAGAGAGATGCAAACACATCCCATACCTGCACCCTCAAGTATAAAAAAGCAAAAGATCCCATTCTTATTATTACACCTATACTGCAAACTTTATTATTATTGCATTTTTTATTTCTTTGTGTTATTTTATTATTTAATTTTGTCAATAAATATAGTCAGATATTTGTCTTCTCTCTCGGTGTGGAAATGGCCATGTAAGATTCTGTGTCTGTCTCCTCCTGTGAAGATGTTAACTAGCTTTGTATCATTTCCTCATTTGTCAAGATGTCCTAGGGTAGAGCCAACCTGGATGCTGCCCAGAATGGGTGGATCATTTGCCTGCTTTGTATTTGTTGCTGCTACTGCTGCTGCAATCAAATATCTCTCAAGAACAGCCTAAGGTGGAAGGAACTACCCTGGCTGGCAGATTGTGGGTTCAGCCCATCACACTGGAGAAAGTACTCTGGTGAGGGGGGGGGGGGGGTCAGTGCAGAGGCAGGAGGATCTCTGTGAGTTAGAGGCCAGCCTGGTCTATGGAGTGAGTTCCAGAATAGCCAAGGCTACACAGAGAAAATCTATCTCAAAAAACCAAATGTATGCATATGTATGTCTGTCTGTCTGCCTGCGTGTGTCTGTTTGTGTATGTCCATATCTGTTTCTGTGTGTGTTTACATGTGCTATGTTAGTCAGCTGTCCACTGGGAAAGGGCAAAGATCTGAGTTTGATCTCCAGAGCTCATGTTCCAAAAAGCTGAGCATAGCAGATGGCCTTTGCTTGTGATCCCTGCACCGGAGAAGCAGAGAGAGTAGAGGATTGTACCGGGGCCCATCAGCCAGCCTGGTGAGCCCAGGCCAGTGGGAAACCCTGCTGCAAAAAGAAATAACTAGATGAATGCCATGTGAGAAAAAAAAAATGTCTGAAGTTGACCTCTGGCCTCTATATTCATGTGCACTTGCACGCGTGCGCACACACACACACACACACACACACACACATCTTTGTTAAACTATCTCACAAGAAGGGTAATAAGAGCAGCTAATGCATTGTGTATGGGTAATCATGGACTCTGTGTTGCTTAAAATAGGGTGTGTTACAATGCAGGTCCCCAATAAAAGCTGGTTGACTAAACAAATGGGCCCCTTCACACAGCAGTGAAGGCCATGCCTGAATCTGTTAATCTTCCCCCATGACAGTGAAGATTTCCAAAGTCATTTTCTCTTAAAAAAAATAAGTACATGTTTCTAAATTCCTCTGCCAGCATCCACAGGGCCTCTGGTGTGTGCCAGCATCCCTGTGGCCAGTGCAGGGAGAGTCCTGACCTAAGACAATCCCAGCCTCACGAAGTTTACATTCCAGCAGGAATATCAACCAACAACTGTGTGTTCAGCAGAACGTCACAGGACTACATAAACCATAGAGAAAGCACCAGAAATCTCTTGGAAAGTATTTTTCGTGGTGGTAGTATCCTTTTACGAAAAAAAAAAATTGACTGCCTGTGCTCTAAAAACTAACAGCAGCTGTGAGTCCAGCAAGTGTCTATGCCGAGCTCACCTCACCTCAGCCACAGACAGGGACTCTGTTTACAGGAGGACCTCTTCCCTGCGTGCAAAAACAGACAACAAATAATATACCTCAGGGTTAATTTAACTTTTCAAATTACAAATTCATCAGAAGCCCCATCCACGGCAGGGTGATAACTCACGGCGCCGCCAGACTTTAAGCACTGCTGGAGCGGGCTTGTATTAAACTCCTTACACACACCTCTTAAAAGATGGCTGCCCTGGGGTTTCTATCAGGCCTACGCGGTCATATATTGAAGCCTGGCTTATTTACTTCTACATTTCTGAAGTACCGTGAATCATTTTCCTAAGATGCCCAGTGTATTCCATAATTAATAAAATGCAGGTGCTCGGGAGAGAAGCCCGGAGAGAGGGAAAAGTGAGACACACCCTGAGAAAGGGATCATTTGTGTCCCAGTGGTCACTTGGGTATCAATGGTCATTTGGGTACCAATGAAACATTCATCTTCAGAGTCTGAGCCCAAACTGAAGGGCTATAAAGCAAGTGTTTTTCCTACCTCTTCTATTTTTCTAAGACGTTCATTCATTAACACTCATGTTACACAGGGCAGGAGGTTGGAGGGGCTGGGAATGCCATCACCACTTCAAGGTCTCACCATCCCGCCCTCGAAGATGGTTGTCTCTAGAAGCAATAGCCCATCCAGGGTTCCGACCCAATTCCTTAAACCCTTTCTCTAGTGCTCCATCAATTAAGCAAACTGTTCATTAATGGTGAGCATCTGAAATCTTTAGAACCTTATTGAGCACAGCGACATCAAGCTGTCCAAAGCTGGGATTGCTTAACCATAAAATGGGCTCGCTGCAGAAGGACCTCACTGTTTGCAGCAGATGTAGCCCAAACTCGGGCATCCGTTGACACATCCTCCCATCTGCACACAACCACCCTGGCTTCCTTTAGTCAGAGAAAGTGCAATGTATCCAATGCTACATCCTGCGACCTCGGGCCAAAGATCAAAGCTGAACCCAGATGAAGACAGAGTCTGTAGGCATTCCTAAACCAAATATTTAGTCCCTGACAAGCTCTGCTCAGCATTAACTCATGACAGAAGACGGTCAACTGCAGTTAACTTCAGGCCAAAATCTTGGGTTGCACAAATTGCTTTTCTTTTTCACCATTATAGGCTAGAGAGTCAGACAAAAATGAGGCTTCCCTAAAGTCACAAAGCTATAGATCTGGATGGGGCTTCCAGAGAACGGCTCACGCGGGGTTCCACTTGGTAGAACATCCAACTCTCTGGGAGATGAGATGACTTGGACTCACATGGGGCTTCCTATCAACTGCTTGCAGTTCCAGAGTCTGAGTTCCCGAGTTCTCTAGCAGATCCAGCAATAACCAGCCTGACCAAGGAGACAGTGTTCCTGAGGAAGGATGTGCTCCACTTGGCTATGGCCCCTACCTCTCCACGCATACCTGCCCATGCTTATCTGGCAAGAACACAGGGTTGTGTAGAAGGGTCATCCATGGACCATCCTCCGTGGGTGTCAGGGATGAGGGCTCAGTCTCCCGATTCTCCAGTCTTTATTTTATTAGCATCACTCCAATGCTATTTTGTTTTGCTGTGCACCTGGTTTGAGGGGGAAGCGCTGAACATCTTAAGTTTTCAAAGGAGAGAGAATGCATGGGCGGTTACTATCATCCACCCCCCTCTATCACATGTGTATGGTATGCAGTTACTATCATCCAGTCCTCTGTCACATGTGAATGGTGATTGTTCTAGAAGCTCTATATCACAGTCATTTTACCAGGTTAAGGAGGTAGCTCAGTGCTTGCATCACAGAGGACCTGAATTTAGTCCCCTTATTAAAGGCCTGGTGCAATGGTGCACACTTACAGGCCTGGGGATGGAGAGATGGGAGGTAGAGACAAGAGGATGGCTGGAAGCTTCCTGCCAGCTCGCCTAGCCTACCTGGTGAAGTTCCCTGTCAAAGAGATATCTGGTCTCAAATCAAAGGTGAAAAGCAGCTGGAAATGACACCTCAGGATGTCCTCTGACCACCACACATACATACACACACCCCAACACACACATACACACACCCCAACACACATGAGTATGTGCACACACGAGCACACACACTTGCACACTCCATTTGATGACGCTATCAGAACGCTCCCAGACCCTCCCTCTGGGTTTGTTTCTAGTTTGGGAAGGCAGCGCCTCTCCACAGGGAGGCTCTTCACACCCTACCTTTCCCTCACAGATTGCTCCTATCAGCAACAGCACAGCCGCTACCCACAGGACACATGTCACATTCCAAACAATACCGACATCAGACTCAGAGCAGAACCCAAACGACGCTTCATGCTTCTCTCTCTGCACATACAAAACTCAGAAATTCATGGAAGCATCAACACAGTCAGTGAATGACAGAGAGGAACCTTGAACTCGGAGATGGTGGGTTCAAGGCCTTGTCTCACAGCTGTATCCTGGGCTGGCTGTCAGGTACTCAGCTAAACCTCTGCTCTGCTGACATGTAAAAATGATGTTCAGATGTCATATACGGATCAAAGTCAGGAGCAAGGAAATACAAGAGAGACATGCAGCTTGGAATGGGTTAAAATTTCTGATTGCACTGATTTTTTTAAAAAAACGAATTCTTTGCATTTTTTTTTTTTAATGTGTGGGAAAGTGTTTCCCAGCTAGAACAAAAACACTTAGGCTCCCCTGTCACTGAGGAAAATCCTGTTGTGTGCTCTCTTCACGGAATGCTGATGGTAATTTTTGGTTAAGTTTAATCTTAACAGTATAAAGCAATCTGATGGAACAGATAACCTTTCATTAGAGTTAGATAAGGAAAGCGGGACCTTATGCTTTAATTGATAGTTGACAGCTAGTATTTCCATGAAAGCCTTTTATAGTGAGATTCCTATCTGATGGATCAGAATGTACAAAATTTGCTTTTCACAAAGCTGGAAACACTGGGGACATCTTTCTTCTGTGAACCGAATTCCATCCTTACATTTTTATTAAACATTCATTAACGAATAGAATCTTAAAGAGAACAGCGTGGACTTATTTAAGAACCCAGGCTCTGTAGTACACGAACACAAGTATTTGCCCTATATTTGACTTTGATAAAACATGACTATTTATGAATATATTTATCCATAGAGACTTAATTAGTATAGTTGGATTTGGGGCAAATTGTTTAATAAAAGAATTTGATTTTGGCTTTTTATTATTTTTTTTAAACTCGCAATAAATGACCTAAGTATCACTGGGAATTTTCCTTCCAGTAGGCACTTCTGAAGGAAGCAGTGTTTTCCTGGAGTTGACTTATTTGACCAAAATGACAAAACATAAAGGGGGATTCTAATGCTTTTTAGATTCAGTCCCACCCAACCCTTACAGATTGCCCCTTAAAAAGATGCTGGAATGACCACTAAGATTCGGTGCAGCCAAGGCTTCAACAATTAAGCTCAGATTAACATAAAAGCTCTTTTCTTTCTCCCATCAATTCTGGTCAAAATGTTATCAAGATTCTCGTTGCTGTTCCTGTCTTTAGGGGGTGAGAGGCTTGAGGCTGAGAATCATAGAGTAAGTGCATGCCCTGCAGGGTATGGTGATGCAAGCACTGAAACACTGGAACAGGAAAAATAACAAATCATGAGTTTTGCGTCAATCTGGATTGCATAGTGATACTGTCTCAGAAGAAAACTATCAGGACCTAAGGAAACTCCAGTGGTTAAAGGGCTGACGATACAGACATGGGGGCCAGAGTTTGGATTCCCAAAATTCACATAGATACCAGGTGGGTATGCAAGTCCACCTGTAGAAGGTAGAAACAGGAAGTTCCAAGCAAGTTGGCTTGTAAGGCGAACAGCTCTAGGTTGACTAAGATGCTCTGATGCTCTGACTCTATAAACAAGGGGAATGAAACAACTGAGTATGATTCTTGGTATCATAGTCAGGCATGCTCACATACAGAGAGATAGAGCATGCATACATAGCAACACACACACACACATCTAAGTATGCATAACATACACACATGCATGCATGAAAAATACAACAAAAAAGTTATATGTCAAGACAGCATCCAGAATCTGGAGTCTGACATCTTCCAAGAAGCCACTAGATTGAAAGGTATTCCCTGTGCACCTCCCTCTAACTCATCCTTCAGTGCCTTGTGACACCCCCATGCTGGACATTCCAGGTCACCCCCATTCTCTCAGGCATGCCTCTTGTTGCTCACCTCTGGAAACACGCCATCTCTCACAGTAGGTATCATACCAGGAACCACATGGCTGGGATGGAGCAGGCTCTCTTTAGTTGTTCAGTGGATGCATGCGAACATTGCAAATACTCAAGTCAAATTGATTTATGCCAATGGCAGTTAATCTGCTGGGAAACTAAGATTTCCAGACTGTGAGTGGGCATAGCTTTAGTCTGTCTACCAAAAACTGGAATAGAAAAATTTTATCTGGATATTTCTATGACCTTTCGCAATGTCCTCATGATGCTCAAGTCAGCAAATGTGGTGCCTCTTCTCAAAAGACCCATTTGTTACCCCAAGAGCCACTGATATGGCCTGAGACAGACAGTCCCCAACCACCTCAGTAGGGAGGCTATGCTTATAAGTAGTCCCTTATAGGTAATACTGAAAGTAGTAAGAATTACAGCAGCCCCCATCTGTCTGCCTGAGGGACACATTCTAAGGTCTCAGATGCTTATAATTGTGATGTCCTGGGCTCTATGCATAAGGACCCATGACAGTGTTTAAATTATGAGATTGACAACAGTAACTGATATTAACATAAAACAATGACCACACTGCACCAGAACATAGTTTATTTAAAGCTTTCAAATAGTTAATTCTGGAATTTTTCATTAAATGTCTTCAGACAGACAAAGAGGGTGCTGTGCTGTGCTGTGAAACTTGGGAGACCTCACGGAAGACCGGAAGTACCTGATGATGATGTCATCGGCTCTACGGGACCACATGGAGATTGGAGAGCATCAGAAGCCATGCCTGAGAAGTGGGGCACCCTAGTTATGCTTATAGAAAGGGCCTGGGTCCAAGGTTAGGAGCTGCATAGCTAAAGAGAAAGTTGATTCTCGTGAGACACAGGCACGCATGCTGCCTTTTGAAGCGCTTCCACCTCCCGCTACACCTAGTGAGTAAACCAGCTGCTATGGTCTAGAGTTACAGAAATGGAGATTAATAAGAGGGAAGCAGAGATTCACAGTGACCATGTTGGGGAAGAAGCGATACTTGTGATGCTTCTTAATTGAAAACTCAGTGCATATTCAGGGCCCACGATGGTGGATCTCACACAGTCAGCTTCCCTCGAGTAGAACATTAGTTCTTTAGTGCATCCCCGTCACTCTCTTGTCTGTTTTAGTCTTCCCTTCCCACTAGGCCTTTTCCTAATGGTCTCAAATGTCCCTCTCCCTTTCCCTTTACACCTCGTACGCACATGTGTGTTTGTGGTGCATGTGTGTATGTGCATGTATGTGAGTGTATATATACGGATGTATGATTTTATATCTATAATTACATATTGCCTAGGATACATGAATACAGCACATCAAACCAAACCAACTAACCAAACAAACCTTGCTACAGACAGAGGAAGAAAACTAAGATCAACTGCCAATTTCCATTCAAGACAATAGTAGCCATAAGAAAATGGGGTGCATTCCCAGGGTGGTAATGAGGTTCAATGGTACAGTATGTGCCTAGATTATCAAAACATGGCATTATAAATGCAAAACTCTGAAAAGGAAGAAATAATTCTCCAAGGATTCTATATAAGGTAAATTGGCTACCTATCCCTGGTTGATAGGTCTTTTCAGTGAGTTCTTTCCAAAGAAGACACAAAGAAGACAGAATGGGTAACAAAAACACTAACTTCACAGTGACAGAGCCTGAAATTTTTAACTCAGGTAGTAGATGATGACCACATCACAGTCGTATTACATATCATATACTCTTTACATTACATAAAAATTATGTTGACTCACCAGTATCTTCTCAATGATCCACAGTCCCATCTTATGAAAAAAAAGCTGTGAATTCCAATAGAAGGTGATTCTACAGAATGTCTAATTTATACTCTCAAAATGCTCAAAAAAATGACACATTCAAGAGGCATCTGGGAATCATGACCCACTGTTTCCATGACCAAATGCTCTCATGGATGGGATCCTGGGCAGTAAAAGGTGATTAGGTGAAAATCAATGGACTTTATAATGAAATGCTTTAGCTGATACTAATGTCAGGGTCACTCACAGTTATAATAACACACAATGCTAATAACTGTGGGAAACCGCTATAGGGCACATGAGAACTCTGTATAGCCATCCCAATTTTCTATAAATTAAAACTATTCTAGCAGAGCCTTTATTACTAAAGTCTCAATAAATTTCAAAGAACTTATCAGAAGGCTAGATTAGAAATCAATTTTAAAAACTACAACACTAAAAATTTTGTAGGTTGTTGCTAAAGCATATTGTAGAGGTAAATTCATAGCTATATCTGATTCTACATATGAAGAAAAAACCAGTGATCTCAACTTTTACCTTAATAAGCTAGAACGAAGACTGAGTCAAAGCCTGAGAAAATAAAAACAAGGATAAAGTATCAGAGAAAAATACTTACAAATCAGATGCATTGCAGTCAGAATATATAAACAACATGATAAGAAGATTAGCAAAGCCAGGCATAGTGGCACATACCTGTCATTCAAGCATATGAGGGGTTGAAGCAAGAAGGCTGCTATTAGGTCAGGGCCAGCTTGGGCTATTTTGTGAGTTCAAGGCCAGCATAGGACATAAAGGGAAATCTGGTCTTGAAAACAGGAAGAAGGAGGAAAGGAGGAGGAAGTGGAAGACAAATAGGTTTAAAAAATTAAATTAAATTAAATTTTAAAAAACTGGATAGATTCTTCACAACTGTGTGTGTCTACACAGTCAACAAAAATTAAGAAATAAATTCATCATCATCAGTCATACGAGAAATGCAAATCAAAGCGAAGAGAAGGCATCCAAGTTGTTCCACCAAAATAGCTAAGCACAACATCAAGTTCATTAATGGTCCTCAGTGTTAGTAAGGACATAGAACAGTTGTGGGGGGAGGGGCTCCTCATCTACTGCTAGCATAAATCAATGGTCCAGAAGGATCTTAGAAATGGAAACTATAAACATGTATCATCCAACAGTAATTCCATTCTGGGGAGAAACATGTAACTGTACCAGTTATACCAACAGCCATAAAGAAGAAGACAGAAATGCATGTCCAGCGGCGCAGGACAGGACACAAGTGTCACATGCGATGGAGCATCACTCAGCAGAGACAGGAGCGGGAGTGAGGCTCAGCAGTCACATGCCTGGCTGCTCCTGCTGAGGTCCCGTGTTCAATTCCCAGCACCAGAGAAGCTCACAACCCATCTGTAACTCAAGTTCCAATGGAGCTGATGCCCTCTTCTGGCCCCCAGGTGCCAGGCATAGGTGTGGCACACAGATAAATATGTACAAGACACCCAGACACATAAAAACTGAAATTTAAAAACACAGTAATGAAAAGCAATGAGCTATATATGAATACATACGAATGTTATGAAAAATGCCCTACCCCAAAGGATTCTATCTAAAATACACTTTGACAGACAAAAAAAGAAATTTGAAAATTACTGGGTGTGACCACCCACAAGTGGTATGACATACGGGTCCTAAGGACACCCAAGCGATTGCTCAATAGGCTCCTCAGCCTATTGATTCAGGCCATTTAGGTTCTAGAACAGAAACCAACATTGACCCTGACAAGAATGGAGCTTTGTTCTGACAAGTCACTAAAGCTCGAGGGGTCATTTCACTGTCCTAGCAGAGTCACGCTTGGCCTGTGGTGGCCTGGAAGCGGGCTTTCGTTGACACAGGCTGAGGGACCTGTGTGCGTCAATCTAAAATTGGTTTGTTTTTTTTTTTAAATTCTGCTCAAGGAAGTGGGAAGAGAAGTGCTTTTGTTGGTGGACTGGAGCACATGAGCCTGTAAAAGCAGGAAATTCTGCCCTCAGGATTCTAGGAGACACAGCAGGCATCCTGACAGGTCTGCTTGTCTTTGTCTGACAGGAAGGGGTACGCGTCTCCACTTGAAGACAATACTTTTCATCCACCTTAGAACTCCATCGACGCTGGATCTGTCCTCTGGGGCCTGTATAAGGGATGCGTAACTGAGTTGCAGTGTCTCCCACCATGGAGTCTCAGAAACATCAGAAAACCAAACAGCCTCACGACTATCCTGTCCAGGAGAAAAAGGCACGCCCAAAGACGATGAAAACTGAGGTAATGTATGCCAAGAACACTTCTACCTGGTGACAAAATCCAGATTTACCCAAACTTTGGGTGCTTTGCAAAACTTGCGGTTTCCTTCTGCTCTTAGTACTTGATGGCCACCAGGCATGGGTCTCAATCAATTTATTTGGAAAGCAAACTATTTTAGAAGCTAGAAACTGAGCACGGGCACACACCTGAGATCCAAATGTGACAGAATTGGAAGCAAGAAGATGGCAAACTTGAGGCGAGACTGGGCTCCATAGTGAGAGCCTGTCTAGAAGAAGGGGAGGAAAGGAGAAAGAAAACAGGTGTCCATGGGCACTGGTTTAGTGAATGGTCCATTGCTGTGAAGAGACACCAGGACCACAGCAACTCTTATAAAAGATAATATTTCACTGGGGCTAGCTTACAGTTTCAGAGGTTTAGTTCATTGTCATCATGGCGGGAAGCATGGCGGCATGCAGGCAGATGTGGGGCTGGAGAAGTGGCCTGAGAGTTCTCCACCCAGATCCACAGGAAGCAGGAAGAGAGAGTGCCACTGGACCTGGATTGAGCTTTGGACACCCCAAAGTGCACCCCTAGTGACACACTTTCTCCCACAATCTCCTAATCGCTGTCAAGTATCACCCCTCCCTGATGGCCACACAGTCAAATATATGAGTCAATGGGACCGTGTCTATTCAAGCCCCCATAGGCACAAAGAAAGAAATTGAAGTACCTTGGTGGCAAATAAACATGAAAACAAAAACATCCCGTCGTGTCTGGATGATCACAGGCAAGTGAAGTCAGTATGCCTGAAAACTGCCGACTGTGAATGTGGGAATTGCCGAAGGATAGACCCAGATTTAGTTTTTCTCCTTCACTAACCATGAGAATGACTTTACCCAGAGCCCTTCTCCAGCTCAGCAGCCGCGTCTGCATTCCTGACCACGATGGACTGTGGCATGCCAGAGCAGTTGCAGGGGTGTGTGGTGGGTGCTGGTCCTGTCACAGATGACCAGGAAACAGAGTCTGAGACGGAATGTGGTCAGGAACGACCTTGAAAGGTCCTCCACCTCTGGTGACATGCTTCCACCCACAAGGCACTAGGTTCTGAGGGTCCCAACACTCCCCAACTAGCTTTTAGCCTTTGAATGTACATTCAAAGCATCAGTCTAATGGGGGGGGGGGTTGGATTCAGACCATTCCATGGCTTCATAGGGTGAGGAAATGCTGGTATTGTGGCTGTGGACATGGACGACTCAGATCTCTGTCAGCGAGGTGCCCGTCAGACCAATAGCATCAGTATCTGGCCATCATCACGACATACTGAAGAGACAGTGTGGCAGCCACGGACTGACTTGTGCTGGGGACACGAAGCAGATCATGTATCCACACAGTGCCTCCGACATGCCTTTGTGCCATCAACTTGGTAAACATCCCCTAAGCCACATGGAGATTGAAGAGCCTCTGTCTCCCCCTGCCTTTCCCTTCTTTTCACCAGCATCAGGACCACACCAGCACCTCGTGACTCACCCCCCCTTTCTCCGTCTTTTTCTTCATAGACTTTGCCCTTACTAACTCCTGTGGCTAATTGCACCTCCACATCAGCTTCTCCAAGAGCCTGGAGTCACTCATTAACATTACCTAATGCATCTTTTGGAGACAAAATAAGAGGGTTGGGGAAGGTCTTGCCTGACTGTTTTGTGCAAATGGCAAATGGTTCAAACAAGCATCACATTGAGAAGCTCCCAGATGGAGTCTTCCCCAAAGGTCACACAGCACAAACAATTCACTTGATGGAAGTGAAGACCACAGACCTGCGATCTGGTATCGGGAAATCAAAGTGGACATTTTTTTTTTGTGGCAGAATCTTAAGAGCTACATCCATTTTTCTCCCCCACCCAAACATAAAGCAAATATCTGTTTATCGTTAAAATCATTCTCAGGAAGCATGTGCTCTGAGAAACCTTCCCTGTTATATAGCCAGTCTGTATCCCCCCCCCCCCCCCCATCTGCCTCTGTACCTCACGGTAACCATCAGCGAGCCCCTTCCAGAAAGGCCTCTGCTGTGCCACATCTGATGAGAACCGGGTCCAAAGTCAGGAACTATTCTTCACACTCCTCTAAGGGCTCCAGAATGGAGATGGACAGGTTTGTTCGCTGTAGTAAATAGGGGCGGCGGGGCTGCGTCCCTGGCACCCCAGCCACCTGGCTAGCTTATGCTCCGAAATAACAACACACAAACTGTATTCATTTAAACACTGCTTGGCCCTTTATCTCTAGCCCTTACTGGTTAATTCTGATATCCCAATCAACCCATCTCTAATAATCTGTGAGAACTGGTCTTACCGGGAAGATTCTAGCCTATGTCCATCCTGGGTCATGTGCGTCTGCCTGGGAGCAGGGCATGGCGTCTCTCTGAGGCGTCTGCTCCCGAGAGGAGAGCTGTTGAGTCTGACCTCACTTCCTCTTCCTCCCAGCGTTCTGTTCTGTTTACTCCTCCCACCTATCTTCTAACCAATAAAATGGGCCAAAGCAGTTCCTTTATTAGCCAATGACCTTCCTCCATCAGTTCGCAGGAAGTCCCTCGGAGCTACAGTTTCCTTCTGGGTTGGGAAAAGGCTATGTGTACCTTCAGAGAAGTATCTCATCCAAATCTTGGTTTCGATTTAGGGACCACATGGCATTAAAAAAAATAGAACCAGTATGCAAATCATGTTTAGTGTGGAAAGATGTGGGGGGACCTGAAGTTCCCTGTCGCCATCTCACACTCCCAGTGGGGTTCACATTTACTGAGCAGAGTCATGTCCCTGGCCATTGAAGTAACTCTTCCTCTTGCTTTTTCAAGACCCTGTAGAGAGTTGGATTTGTAAAATGTGAGCTCAGCTTTGCCTCTTTTGAGTGTCTACTTGTCTAGTCTCTGAGATAGCGACGACAAATAACAGCTAGAAAAACATACGAAGAGAGGAAAAAGAGAGATGTAGGTGCCATGACTTCCTGAGGGAAACAGAGATCAGTCAATTCACCCCAAACAGAACAACAATAGCAACGGGAGGAGCTATCGCACCCAAGTCCAGTCTGTCTAGCCAATGAGTTTATTAGGGTTTATCCAAGTGCACAGTTGACCTCAAGACAGCCTTGTCAGCAAAACCCACCCCTACACAGCAATGACTCAAGGCATCTGCATCACTGAAGCTCCCTGCAACTTGCCCGCAGCTCCACTGAAGAGTCCTCTGCCCATCAACTGTTTACTGCTTACACAACCTAGATTGGGGCCTCATTAGGCTTGTAAGATTCATGAGTTTCCTAAGTCTTGTGAGTTTTCTACTGACTTCTAGGAGGGAATTTTTTAACCAGGAGGGAATGGTTACACAGCAAGAGTTATTTACACACAAGATATGAGTCTGAACAACGAGCAAAAGCTCATCCCTGGAGGTTTTTGGGGCTGGCTGCCTCCAGTAGCTGACTCCGAGCCACGGTTTGCGTAGGAGGTGATCCCAGGAAATACAGAATGAGATCAGAGATATGAGATGGTAGGGAAGAGGTGGGAGCTCCCCTAGAGTGCAGGGGGCTGAGCTGACATCTGGGGTTAGTGCTACAGAGCAAGGCCACAGAATACACAACCTAAAAGTTTCTTATAGGCGGGACTAGGAGCCTGACATATTTACCCAGAATTCCACAAACATGGAAAGACCTAATGACTCTGCATCAAGAAAAAGCCCTCCAGCTGTGTCTCCATTGCAGTTAAGGAGTCATAGGCTTACAGGAGAGATACTCATGGGCCAAGGACAGGCAAAGGTTCAATAGTAATGGCACATTGGTTTTTTTTTTTTTTATCTCGTCCATTTTATTTCCGATGCAAGCACGTTGGGTAAGGGAGATGGATCTGTCGATAGAATGTTAGTTTTGCAAGCATGAAGACAGAAGTCCAATCCCAGAAGTCATGTCAAAAAAATAAAAAAGGGTAAAAATGCCAGGCATCATGTCACATGTTTGCAACCCCAGCACTGGGGAGCCGGAGACAAGTGGATGCCTGGGGCTCACTGGCCAGACACGCTAGATGACTTGGTGAACGTTAAGCCAATGAGAGACCATCTCAATAAGATGAGGTAGTAAGGACACCTGGGCGAGTCCTCTGACCTATATGTGAGCGCGCGTGCACACGCGCACACACGCATGCACACACACGCACACACACGCACATGCACACACTTTACACACAGTCACTCATTCATGTTAATAATGAGCACTACCAATTACAGGCAGAGCAAGAGAATCGGAACGCCTGGGGATTGTGACCTTGCCCCTCTAAGGGTTAGTCTAACAGCTAGCCTCTGATACAAGCTCCTTCTCCATAATCTTTCCATGTGGGAATGGCTGGTGTGACAGGCACCTTTTTAAATCAGAGAGCTTGTTTAACATTCTAGCCTCCCTCGTATGGAGGTGCACACAAAATATATAAAGCAGCGCCGTGCTGTTTGCGGCAACTAACTGCACAGTTTCCTGGCTGTTGACATCACCCACACCCTCTCTACTTAGATGTTTAGATAAAGCCTGGGGGGTGGTTATTATTTCAAACTCTTCTAGAGGGTGAAATGGAGACTTTGCAACCCTGTAAAGTTCCCCCTCATTATCCATGAAGACGTATTCGTGGAGAGATCTTCATTAAATCAAAGGCAAAAACTAAACACCACAGGATCACGAGGGAAGCTGCCTTCCCTTTAAATCTCACATACATGCCAACACCTGACTTATAAATAGAGCCTGGGAAGCTGGGACAAGCATTATGCAACTGATTCTCTGTCCTGGATTTGGATCACCTTGTCTGAAACTGTACAGACCAGAGCGAGAGATGCTCTTTCTGCTACCCAGGGGGCATGGGTTTAGAACCTTGGCATCTGCATTAGACCTCTGTCATTACTTCTAAGCTGTTCGCCACCCTAACTAAGCCTCAACTACCCTTCTGACCTGTGAGAAATCAGATGGGAAATGTATCAGGATACCAGGTCTCCTCACTGAAACCCCATGCCGATACATGGGAAAACTGAGGAGGGTTTGGATTCGTCTAAGTAAAGGCTGGGGGCAAAGGGGGGCTCGTTGTCATTGCTGCTGGCGAAGTAGCATGAAGTCCTGACTCTCACTGTGTCTCAACCATTGGCAACCTTGATCCTCAGCAGCTGTGTCCAGATCTGTTCCTTCAGTTCCCACGTTGAACCTCAGAGCCCTGCCCTGAGCCTCTCTACGGCCATGGGGACCGCTCCGTACGTAACTACCAGAGAGTTTTAAAGCCCTCAGAAGACTTTTGCTACCATCTGAATATAAAGTAGCCCTCTGTGGACTACATGTTTGAACACGTGGTCTCCACTGGGGGCGCCGTTCCAACAATGGCGAAGCTAGGAACATGAAGTCTACCTGTTAGATATCAGGCCATGGGGCCAAGCTTGAGGCATCCATCCCAGCTACCTCTGCTTCCAGCCACATTTCCGGGCTCGATGCCATCTCTACTTCTGCTCTACTGCCGAGATACAAACAGTTGAGCTGGACAATCTCACTGCCAAGAACTCTACCATGCCTTTCTCACCATGGTGGGATATGCCCTTTCCAACCATGAGCCAAAATAAATCCTTCCTCGAGTAGTCTCATCAGGCAATTAGTCATGGGGACAAGAAAGGTTGACAAGACACCTTTGTTACCCTAGAGACTCCTGTGCCATCTTTGCACAAATAGAATTGTTCCAGCTGTGACCACCCCACAGGAGCAAGGAAGACTCAGCCCCAAACACCCAAACATTTGGTTTAGGTGATGGACTAGTTACTTTTGTCACTGCTGTGGCTAAATACATGACAAACACAGTTTATTCCCGTTCGCAGAGATCAGCCTGGTCTACAAGAGCTAGTTCCAGGACAGGCTTCAAAACCACAGAGAAACCCTGTCTCGAAAAACAAAAAAAAAAAAAAAAAAAAAAAAAGAAAAAAGAAAAAAAAAAAAAAGAAAGTGGAGCTCATCATGACGGAGAAAACATGGCGGAATGTGCGGCAGCTGGTCACACAGGATCCGCAGTCGGCAGAGGGAGGTGAAGGCTGGTGCCAGCTCAGTTTCTCTTTGTTAGGCAGTCCCGGGCCTCAGTCCATGGAATGGTGCCACCCGTACGTAGGGCCTACCTTCCTGTCTCCAACAATTCAATCTAGAAAGTCTCTCATGAACATGCCTAGAGGTTTGTCTGCATTGTCGAGTGGACAGTGTCTACTACAGCAGAAGTCAAATTCCACGGCACATAAAGAGGACACAGAAGTTCACACGTGTTAGGTTGTGAGCCTAGACTTTAACGGCTGAGCCATCTCTCCAGCTCACATAGGATGAGAAGTGCAAGCCCCCAGGCAGATTCATGGGACCTCAAGAAAACAGGAGAGGGGGACTGATTTGGAGGGGTTTGGTTTATTTTGGTTTGGGTTGGGTTTTTATTGCGTGTGGTTGAGGTGTTCCCCTCTGGTGTTTATGTTTTCCTCTGGTAAAGTGGGGGAGCCACCTGGGTCTTCTTGTCTGTTTTTCATGATGTGAAGCGGACAGAGGAGAAGAATGGATGAGACTGGAGGCTTTCAGCAGTGACCATGAAACAGAGTCAGGCTCCTTGAGGCCGCATCTCGCTTTTGTTATGTTTTCCGATTTTGGTTGACTAATAATAGCTAAAAACATGTATGAGCATTTGGTACCCGTGGCATGTCAGACACTGCACTAGTGACCTACATGGCCCACTGAAATCTTACAACAATGTTGTAGGTTGGAGTCTTTCTTGAGATTTCCCCCAAAGGAAACACTTGAAGAAACTGAAAAGAGGTTCAGATTCAGACAGGAACTCAGCGAAGGACTGGGAAACAATTCTGAGGACACAGAGAAGGCCTGTAGAAAAAGCCCTGGAGAGATGGTGAGCACATGGAGGAGAGGATCTGGAGCCCAGAGCACCTGAGCACCCTCGCTGAGCACACTATCGAGTGTGCAACACAGATCCCTATCCCAGGAGCAAAGCATGCAAGATACCCACCCATCATCAGCTCCTGCTGCCCACACCTAACTGCTGTCCCTGGAGACATCACCTTTTACACATGCTGTAAGCCTGTGTGCCCGTGGATCTGGCTGCCCCTGGCAGAGGGAGTCTGCAAGCCCTGAAGGGAGAGGCCATCGGATTACAGAGACTGTCCTCTGCACGGCAAGGTGCCTCCCAAATGAACCGTTCAGTCTAGGCAGGGCATCTGCTGGCTACTTGCACAAGGAAGCGAATTCCAGCCCCATTTCACAGGTGAAGATGTTTACTCAGGGAGACTGAGAAACGGGTTGTGTGGTCCTGTGTGTAATAACTAAGAGGCTGGGACTAGAACCTCAGGCTAGGTTCTAGTGCTTCCCAAACCACACTTCTTTAGGAAAGGTTCACTGATACAGGAGGGCTCCATCGCCATCAGAGACTGACCTGGAACTCACTGAGGTGGACTGTCAGAACTCCAACCCCATCCTTTCCTATTCAATCACTACCCCTTAGCTGCTGGGTAAACTTGAGCAAGCCCTTCGCTCTCCGTGTGCATCACTGGGGACAACAGTGGCATCTACAACATGCAGTTGTTAAAATCAGTGCGTGGTGGCATGGAGCTGGCTTTTCTAGGCCACTACACGTGCCCATGAGACACTGTCATTTTTCACAGGTGTGCTAAGTGTCAGATGAGCCAGCATCTTCATATGTGACTTCCATTACAGACCAATAGTTTTAGAAAATAATTAGCCTGACCTGGTTTACATTTTTGTAATCACTTTAGATGGCAATATGGTTTTTAAATTCTATATTGGCTTTCTGCCGTCTCTGTGTCACGTTCTTAGGTCTTTACTATTTCTTGCCCTAATTTCACAAATACATGGTTTACTATCAAATTTTCTTGTGAGTGTGGGAAAGGGGACCCTCACAAGTGTAAAATACAAAAGCATGCTTTTCTAACTCGGTGTCTTCATGAGCACCGTATCATCCAGGCTGAAGGTCAGCATTATTGTTAGGGATTAGTTCTTATCACTCCAATGAAGGGAGCTAAAGGACATGTTTTTTTTTTCTTTTAAAAATGTATTATTCGTATGTGTGTGCACGCTCACGTGCCTGTGTGTGTGTGTGTGTGTGTGTGTGTGTGTGCGCGCGCGCACGCACTACATCAAACATGTGGATATCAGAGAACAACTTTCAGGACTCAGCTGTCTCCTCCCACTAGGGACCAAACTCAGGTAGATTCTAGGACTCAAACCCACGTTTTTAGGCTGGGTGGCACACATGTTTACCCACTGACCCATCTTACCCACCTGACCCTCGCGCTCTCTCTCCCTGCTCGAAGATAACTGTAGTCAGTCCTGAGTGGGACCTTGTGGTGTGGCCTCTTCAGAGCACCGTCCGTACAGTACCGCCCACCACAACAACCCTAGGAAGCAGCTGTCAGCGTTGTCCTTGGGGTAGAGTTGCAGAAACTGGGGTAAACCGAGAATGAGGTGACCTGCTTTCTAACACAGCTGCGTGGGCCCAAGTCTCAGGTAACCAACAGGGTAGAAGCTGTGCCCCAGGCAAGAAAAGTCCACCCCACCCACCCACACTCATCCACCCACTCGCTCACCCACCCATCACCCTCACTGTCCTGGTTTGCTTTCTGTTGTTGTGATATGCACCAGAGCCAACATGAACACAGGAATGGAGCAGGTTTATTTGGTGTACAGGTTACACTCCATCCCTGAGAGAAGCCAAGGCAGGAACCTGCAGGCAGGACCTGAAGCAGAGGCTATGGATGGGGTGCTGCTTCCTGGCTTGCTCCCCATGGCTTGCTCAGTCTGCTTTCTAAAAGAACTTGCTTCCCAGAGGTAGCACTGCCCACAGTGAGCTGGACTCAGCCACAAAAAAATGTCCTCCAGGCTTGCCCACAGGACAGTCTGGTGGAGGTAATTTCCCAGTGGAGGGCCCCTTTTCCTAAGTGACCCAGGTTTGCTTCAAGTTAGTGAAAACTAACCAGTCCACTAACTCCAGGGCATTTACCCAAACAGCCGCTGGAAAGTTTCTACACACCGCACAGAAACTCCTTTGGCTAACCAAGCAAAGAAAAGCAGACCATGCGGGTGGAGAGGGGTGGTTATTGAGCTTGCTAAGAATCACTTGCAACCTGCTTATTAAGCGTTTTTATTATTTTAAACAAGAAAATCCTCAGAAATTTCAGCATAAAAATAAGATCTACCCCCTTACAGCAGGAGGCTAATCTCGTCTTCATTTAACACCACCTCTCACACCTCTCCTGCCAGGGCTTGACTTTTTTTTTTTTTTTATGAACACTGAGACATCTAAGATGAGTGTTCTGTACTTTTTCTGATAAGACCCTCCAAGCTGAGCCGGCACTTCCATCTTGAGGAATGGAGGTATGCCCCGGAGGAACACATTGGATGCTACAGTTAATTAACTAATTTACTCCATCAAGTTTAACAGTGGTTTTAACTTTAATGAGACCATTACATTTTAATATGGAAATAACAGCCTTGCATCCATAAAGGTCCCCACAGTCCGGAAACCGCCTCCCTCTCCCGCCCACTCTATATCCACGGTGATGTTGATTTGTGGACCAGAGCACAACACTCGGAACTTGCAATAGGCAAGTTCTGGGGTTCCTGATGGATGCGGCTCCTGCAAGTCACTGTCCTGATTTCTAGTGATCCCTGCTGTATACTCCACCTACACAGGAATGCCAAAGGAGTCTTATCGCAATTAGAGTCCTTTCAAAATAGAAGCAGAGTGGGACCTTGGCTACTCAAAACCAATGTGACCGAACTAGGAAAGCAAGCTATGTCACAAATTCCAAACGGAGGGAACAGAAAGGATAATCCACTCACCACACTTGGGCTGAGACTGTTCAAGGAAGACCCACCCTCGGGCTACCATGCCTACCCCGTGGTGCGTTAATTAGACCCTTCTAAAGGCCAGCAAAGCATTGCTGTCACCACACTGGGAGCTCTCTGGGGGCACCTTTATTATCCCTCACGCAGAACTTTCCAGTTAACTAGGGAAAGTTTTCCGATGGCAATGAATCACAGATTCCGCAAGCGTGAACCCAGCCACCGAAACGCGGTACAGCTGTCTTCTGCTGGCTCCGTGTGCAGTTTGCGACCCGTAATTTTGTCATCAATTTTCATCTTTTGTTTAAACATATTTGTCTTTTGGACAAGATAGGCCATATTTCATATGTTTGATGAATATTCTCCTTGGTCCAGTTTTACAGAATTTGCACTTAATTAATTGCCCAACCTTTAATTCGACAGACTGTTTTTAATGGTTCTGTAGTTTCAAAAGCATCCACGCAGTGAAATTTTGAGAAAGTAATTGTTTTTGTGTCACTTCCAAAGAAAGTCGCAATTATTAAAATGTGTAAATAATTTGTCAAATGCGCAATGGGCAATAATTAGGAAGATATCAAATAAACCTTTAATGGATATTTTTAATTTGGTGTTCAGCAGGGATATTTAAATAATGCAACAAAATATGTCATTTTTCTCCTCGGGACTATAGGAGCCAAATCTTGATGTGAAAATGCCCCCCTTTCAGCTGAACAGACTGGGTGGCAGCGGAGGTGACACTTGTGACTCCCAAGCTCTTCACAGGGTTGGGAAGCAAGACCCCTCTCACCACAGCATCTGAAAGTCTGCCCATCCACTGTGTCTGTCATTCAAGCCCCCCTGCTCCAGTGTGCCTGGGAAACGGCGCGCAGGGGCGAGAAGACAGAGGTCGGTTGTTGTCAGCTCTGTATACATATACTGGAGCTGGTGGCTTTCGAGAACTGCCGTGTTTCCCTAGCAACTTTGTGTGCGCGCTCGTGTGCTCGCCTTGTTACTGTCCTGCTGCCTTTTTGTAGTGCAGACTCTCTCCTGGGTGGCCCCCAGCTACACAGCCCCTTGTAGGAAGAGAGTGGACAGGTTGGTAGTCTTTGGAAAGAACGTGAGCTGAACATGTGGTAGAAAAAAAAAAAAAAGATCAGAGAGTTCAATCTGTGCTCTGATACCAGACCAGAATCATGACAGGGAGGAGCTGGGTTAGAGAGGACGGAGGGGACCAAAGCAAAATGAAAAGGGTGGGCTCCGAGAAATGAACATCTGGAACCCTATGCCATTTCTGAGGAAGATTTGCCATTTCTTTTTATTAGTGTGCATGTGTGTGTGTGCGCGCGCACGTGTGTGTGCATGTATATGTGTGTACATGTATATGCACTGTTAGTGTGCATGCAGGTTCACGTGTGAAAGTAAGTGGTGTCCAGAGCTCAATCCCAGATACCTTTCTCAAGCCTCTCCCACCTTGGCCCTTGAGACAAAGGCTCTAGCTGAGCCACAGACTCACTGACTTGACTCAATGACTGGCCAGCAAGACCCAGAGGTCCTCCTGTCTCCACCTGCAAAGTATGAAATTAGAGGCGCACACTATGACATCTAACGTTTCCAGGTGGGTGCTGGAGACAGAACCCAAGTTTGCAGGTTTAAAATATCCCCCTGGTCCTTCTGAAAAGTATTTGCTTGTTTTTATTCTCTATGCATTGCTGCCTTACCTGGATATGTCTGGGGGAGGGGGTCAGATGCCCTGAAACTGGAGCTACAGCTGCCATGTGGGTGCTGGGAACTGAACCTTGGGGTGGAATGGGATGGTTCAGAAACTTTTTTGGTGACGGTCATGATGGCGAATATACTAGACTTTGAAGTCACAAGTGTCCGACAATTACTCTAAACAGCAGCATTAAGGCAGCCAAGGTCGTCCCCTAAGTGAATGGACACAGTGACGTCTCAATAAAGTGTCACACAGGACACTGGCATTTGAATTTGACATACTTTTTTGTATGTTACAAAATCCCGATTATTTTCTACCATCTAAAAAATGCAAAGATCAGAGCTCAACTGGTAAAGCACTGGGCGTGCAAGCAAGAGGACTTGAGTTAGATCCCTACCACTCACATGAAGAAGGGGTACAGGGAGGCACACATTGGTGATCCTGGTGCTGGGGGCGGGGGCACACAAGCCTGTCTAGTGTAATTGGTGTGTCCCAAGCTGAGGAAAGACCTGACTCAAAAACAAAATAAAGACTTCTGAGGAACAACACCGGAGGTTGGCCTCTGCCCTCCAGGTGTGCATGGATACACATGTAAGCACGCATGTACAAAGCAAAGTAATCATATGCTCACATATGAAAATGCTGCAATGTGACACATAATTTTATATAATAAATATTCACTCATAATAAATAAAACCCTTTTATCAAGTTTAAAGAAAACATTGAAATGTGTCCTATTGAATAACACTAGCAAGTACTACAGATCTGAATCAGAAACAAGGCCTTTACATTGCAAAGAGCATTTTCAGCACCCAAAGCTAAGAATCAACATGAAAACAGGAAATGGACCAATGCTTGCTGACGCTGTGTGTAGAGGCCAGTGTTTCCATCTCAAGGGACCGGTCTGCAGGAGGAGACACGGTGGTACAGATGTCAAAGACGAAGCCGGGTTATGAGACATGATTGGGAGGAAATACAACAGAATAACAAGGGAGGGGATGATGGAAGGCCAGTGGCTGCTTTCCATGTCGCTGCCAGAAAGGATCTGTCAGAGCCCTGAGTGACAAAGGGACTCGGCCCACAGTGCACCTGGGCATGCTGCTAAGTCGACAAGCTGGCTGCCCTTTAGAACAAATCACAGTTGCAAGATGCCAGAAAACGGAGCGATCAAAACTGTAGTCAAAACTGCAAAAAAAAAATAATAAACCCCTGCTCATTAGAATAATCCCCCATTAATATTTACAAATTTCCAGGTACTGTGTGGAACATCTAATCCCCAGCCACCAGGAGACGGGAGCTTTAATACGCAACACTGCTTTTCAAAGCCATTCTCTAAAACTGTCTTTAATTGAAAATAGGGCCATGACCCGAGGTCACTTTTATTCTCCTTCCCATCTTCATAGAGTCTGAGGAACGGTAAGTTCTCGAGTTACAGACTTGAATTAACTAAGCTACCTCTTGTTTTCACCCTGCTGAACCTTGCCAACTTGATATTTTTCACAGCTGTTGAAGTAGTCTCGTTGGTCCTTTTCTTTCGGAGAAACAGAATTGTCTTTGTGAAGGTTCTGTTGGGGGAAATCCACTCAGGGGCTTGTTCTGTTTGGTCTTTTAAAGACCAGGCCTAATCAAAATAGGATTCATGTTCATCTCAAAATCTGCAAGGGAATTCCAAAGAGATGCTAAGGAACCCAATGGTGTGTGTCTGTGTGTGTATCTCTGTATGTGTATGTGTCTGTGTATGTGTGTGTATATCTCTATGTATGTGTGTGTGTCTGTGTATGTATGTCTGTGTGTCTCTGTGTGTGTCTGTGTCTATCTCTATGTGTGTGTATTTCTGTGCGTGTCTATGTATGTATCTGTGTGTGTCTCTATGTATGTGGGGGATGTGTGTATCTGTGTGTGTCTGTATGTGTGTTTGTCTGTGTATATCTGTGTGTTTCTGTGTGTCTGTGTCTGTGTGTATCTCTATGTGAGTGTATGTCTGTGTGTGTCTATGTATCTCTGTGTGTTTCTGTGTGTGTCTGTGTCTGTGTGTATCTCTATGTGAGTGTATGTCTGTGTATGTCTGTGTATCTCTGTGTGTTTCTGTGTGTATGTGTATATATGTGGGGAGAGCACATGTTCATGCAAGTGCATTTGGAAGCCAGATATTGGCTGTCTTCCTCTATCACTCCCCACCTTAAGTTTTTGAGAGCGAATCTCTTCGTTGAATCTGAAGTTTTTCTTTACAGTTAAACTGCCTGGCTAGTGAGCTCTAGGAACTACAGGTCTCTGACCCCTCCCCCAGTGCCAGGATTACATAGGCACACTGCCATGCTTGACTTTTACAGGGGTGCTGGGATTCGAACCTAGGTCTTCATGTTTGCACAGCAAGCACTTACCCACTGAGCCAGCTCCCAGTGGGGACTTTTCATATAGAATGGTTCTTTAACAGGCCTTCTAGCTGTTCAGAATAAAAAGGTGAAGCCTAGGTTGTTATTAGGAGGTCATTTTGAACTCTGGATCTCTAACTTGAAACAGTCTGTTACAGGGTTGGGGCTTGAAGGGTGGCATTGCTGACACGAGGAAGGGTTTGCACTTAGTCACTCTCGGTAAACATGTTAGAGGACATAAGGCTCTGAATGCTATTGTCCCCCAGAGGCCCTGGCATTAAGACTCTTGGTCCCCAGCTAGTTACACTGTTTGGGACGGTTATGGAGCTACTGAGAGGTGCAGCCTTGCTGGAGGAAGCAAGTCTCTGGGAGAGGGATTTGAGTATTTACAGCCTTGCCCTGCTTCTTGTTCTCCCTCCCAAACGTCCTCCTTCCTTCCCTCCCCCACCCCTCCATTTCCTTCTCTAGGCTTCTTGCTGTGGTTCAGGATGTGAGCTCTCAGCGTGCTTGTTCAAGTCATCACATACTCTCACCCCTCTGGAACCAGAGCCCAAATACGCTCTTTGCTTCTGTAAGCTGCCTTGGTCATGGTCTTTAGCAGAGCAGCAGAGAAGTAGCTAAGACAGAAGGCTTGGCTGCCTCTGGAGTAAACAGTGCTCAGCACATCCCTTTGCCTTTCACGCGGCCAGCCTTATAAATGAGCACGTGCATACATGGCTGTGCAACCTCCCCGCTCTCCAAACAAACCACAGACGAGAGCCCTTTCCGTGCTCTTCCCCGGAGCTAGAGGGTAAACGCTCCTCCTGAGCTGGAGAGATGGCTCTGTGTTTAAAGGTGCTTGCTGCTCTTCTACAGGACCCAAGTTCAGTACCCAGCACCCACACAGGCAGCTCACACCTGTAATTCCAGTGCCAGGAGATCCGATTCCTCCTTCTGGCCTCTGAGGGTATGCACACACACATACATATACCCATGAAATAAAATTAAAATAAACTTTTTTTAATGTCCCTCTTTCTCCAACAACTTTCAGGGTTCTTTGTGGAAACTACAGGCACCTCAGTGATCATCTTTATGACCACTACTGTAATCAAATAAAGTGGCACAAGAATAGAAGAAAAGGACAGCTATGAGACTGTGAAAGACCTGCCTGTGTTAACGCCATCAACCCCATGCTGTGACGCCACCAGCCTCTGTGTCTTCCAGCAGACCGAGGTCATGAGCAGCTCTGCCGCTGCTGTGTAGCCTGTAGCCATATTACATTCCAGTTCCACTGTAGCTCCCCGAGATTACAGCACGGGGACCACCCCTCCTTCCATTGACTGCTTGACGCTGTGCTCACAGTGGCACCCAAGGCTCTGTTAACTGGGAAGCCAGAAATTACCAAAGACCTAGCTCACTGGCTACTGTGGTCTCTGCACATGCTTGCTGATCCTGGAAAGAGGGATGTCACCCCAGGCTTGGGCTTTCAAACGGTGCTCTAAGGGTGCTCGCCAAACTCAGGTCCCACAGGTGATTTCTTTAAAAAAAAAAAATCAGTCTTTTCTCATTTTACATACCAGCCCCAGTTCCCACTCCCTTCCCTCCTCCGACTCCTCCCACCTTCTACCTACCGCCTCCCCAATCCTCAGAGACAATAAGGCTTCCCATGGAGAGTCAACAAAGTCTGGTTTTGAGGTAGGACCAAGGCCCTCCCCCCTGTACCTAGGCTGAGCAAGGTATCCCTCTAAAAAGAATGGGCTTCAAAAAGCCAGTTCAAGTACTAGGGATAAATCCTGGTCCCACTGCCAGAGGCCCCACACATGGCCCAAGCCACACATCTGTCACCCACATTCAAAGGGCTCAGTTTGGTCCTATGCAGGTTCCCCCACGGTCAGTCCAAAGTCGGTGAGTTCCCACTAGCTCAGGTCAGCTGTTTCTGTGGGTGTCCCCATCATGGTCTTGACCCCTTTGCTCATATCATTGCTCTTCCCTCTCAGACTGGACTCCAGAAGCTCTACCAAAGGTGATTTCAAAGTAAGAGTCATCTAACAGCTGTGGACCGTGCCCTGGCTTGTGTATGTCTTAGAAAGCCAGGGCTTCAGACGTCATGGTAAAGGGCCACAACATCTGTTCTAGGAGTCGGAGACTTTTCACTCTGGGGTCTCACGGCGCATCTGGAAAGCAAAGCTTTCTCTCCTTGAGGAGCTATTTACGCCTCTGCCAAGCAAATGTCTCCTCAAGTCACTTTGATAAATATCCAAGAAGAGAATTTTGCAAACTATGGGCCTCGTGTGAGTGCTGAAGGCAGGTATGGCTTTGAATATGGCCAGCTCAAGTTCATAGACTTACTGAAAATGTTACAAACTTTTCAAATTATTTTACTATTTTTATGCATGTAAATGGTTGCCAGCATGCATGTCTGTGCAGTTTGTGAGTGCCTGGTGTCCTTGGGGAACAAATAAGGCATCGGATCTCCAGAGAATGCAGTTACAGATGGCTGTGGGCCACCGTACCGGTGCTGGGAATTGAACCCAGGTCCTCTGGATTAGCAGCCAGGGCTCTTAACCATAGAGACAGCTCTCCAACCCAATGTTAGGAATTTTTGTAATTTTTTTAAAACTTTGTTAAGCAGTATTTGGGTATTAACTCTGAAGATGGCAGCATGATTTCTCAATGTCACAGGTTGGACATGCCTGAAGCATCAATGAGCAATGTCCCATGTTTTTACATGATTGGAGAGAGGACCATATTGTGTAACACAGAAAGTAATATAAAATTCTAATTTCAGTGCCCATAAGGAAAGGATTTGGGGCACAGCTGTTCGGTCAGTCAGCATGTGTCTGCTGTTGCCTTCGTGCAAGGATCACACAGCCATCAAAGGGAGAAACCATCACTCTGGCCTCATAAAGAAGGAGGCCCTGATCTAACACAACACCTCTTTAAAAACAAAATAGAAAAGAATAAAAAATTCCAGAATGTGTCATACTTGGGGAGGGCTGACTAATGCTTCATGGGACAAATGATTCAACAAAACGGATGGATGTTACACACTCAGATCATGCACCACAATATAAAAATTCATCTCTCACTATGAGTCAAACCGGAAAGAATTGGCTAAGGATTCTAGACGCAGGTTAGAATCCGCCTCTGGGTATGCCTCCCATGGAAGGACAGCTGTGATAGATTGAAAGATGGTGGTCCAAGCAGAAAAGTGGACTAAGACCTGATAGTGGACCTAGGTACAAGACTGGTCACACACATCCACAAAGAGCAGCTCAGAAAAGATGCTTTCCAATGAGGAAGACGTGGAGTTGGGACTGGAGAGAGCCCCGCTGGTGGAGCAAACAGGTCTGCGAACCAGAGGCCCGGGGCAACATCTCTAGCGATGCATACATAGAGTGTGGTATTGCATGCCTGTAATTCCAGCGTCCAGAAGGTAGAGAAAGGAGGGTCACAAGTTCAAGATCAGCCTCAGTTACACAACCCGTTAAAGGCAGTTTGTGCTAAATAAGACCCTGTAGAAAGAAAGAGAAAGAGACAATAAAAGAAGAGAGGGAGGAAGACAGGGAAGGAGGAAAGGAGGGAGGAGAAGAGGTAGAGAGGGAGGAAAAGAGGGGGAAGAAAGAGATGAGGTTACGTAGGCAGACAGCACCACCACCCCACAGATCACCTGCCCTTCTACGGAGATAGTGTGTCTGAGACTAATGGAGAATGTGACCATATGTCTAGCCTCAAAGATGGCTCCATCTCTACGATGGCATTTCATCACTCCTCAACTTAACATCAAATCTTCAAGGACTCAGAGCGAAGAGACGCAGACACTAGCCTGGAAGCGGTCATAACGGAGCAGCCATGCTGTGTCTGAACCATAAACATGGCTCTTATAATACAGTCATTTATTCAGCATTTATCAGGGGGAGTTACAACACCCATTGTACTGATTACTGCAGTGTTGCTGAGAGAGGACGCCGTCCAGTCTCCAGGAGTTCTCTCCGTGACAGCAGGGAAGGTACGGCAGGGAAGCTCAGTGCTTGGCGCAGAGTTGGCTCACATTAGCATGGACCAGAAAGTGGAGCGATAAGCAGGAACCAGAGTGGGGGGCATGACCTGGAAAGATCTGTCCTGAGCATCCTGCTCCTTTCTACCAGCAGACCTCATCCCATCCAGGTTCTGCCACCACCCCAAACAGCATCAGCTTTTAGTCAGCGAGAGTTCAAACCCTGAGCCTCACGGGCTGTTTCAAGGTGAAGATAATACCGGTCCACTTTAGGCATCCCTCAGAGCAGCCCATTGTTTGGAAACAACTTTGGCCTGGGCTCCTCAGTTCAAAATACTGAGGCCCAGAGCGGGCAAGCAACTCATCTAATGTGACCCAGCAAGGTGAGCTGTGATTTTGAGCCAGACACCAGGAAGTCCAAACCTGCCCTTTGGATCTGTGACTTATCAATTCATGGCTACTAAAAATAAAATGAAATAATAAATTAATAAATAAATATCTGGTGACAAAGTTCTAGATAAATAGACTTTTCTCAAGGAGAGTGTCCTTTGTCAATAATGCTACAGCCGCCAAAGTCATAAACAATACTCAACCACACGCTACAACTCCATACACTAGGAAAGTAGCCTCGCCCATGTTGAATCGTCCCCAGATTTGAATGACAGAGGCATCACTCAAATCGCTTTCCCCGTCCCATCCCCAGTCTTTGCCTGGTACTCAGCCTAAAAGATGTTTTTTTTTTTTTTAAATAAACACTTTGTGCCACCTCTCCACCTCCTGCCACAGGCGGCTCCGTGAAAGATACAGCCTTCCCAATGCCATTCATCAGAAAAATCAAGGGGGAAGGGCGTCGAGGTTTGATACACTGAACTCTCTTAAATTCCACAGCCTTCCAGGATGGCACAAGAAGTGGTTCAGTGGCTAAGGAAGCCTCAGCTGGCTCCATCTGTGCCTGGGGGAGGGGATAGATCACTAAGTCACATTGTAGAGGTTTGGCACGTCCATCCTGACATAGGTAGCCAAGCCAGAATGCCTGACGCAGAGTCTGACTGGCTCAGAGGACGTGGTAATTCTTCATGAAACATACTCTTCACGGTTGTGTTGATGCCTACATGACATTTCCCAGGAGGTTGGAAGACCAGATCATTCATTACACAGAGCCTGGATCAGCAGAGTAAGTGTGCAAAACTGACACAGAAAAAAAAATAAGAAAAGAAAATGTAAAAAATAAAATTAAGATCCTAATTCCCCACTTCATGTTTAAACTTCAAGATTAAGAAAGAAAAGAAACCGAGCAAGATCTCAGAGCGCTCAGAGTTCATCTCTCTTCTTAGACACCATCCCGAAAAGAGACGCTCATTAGACAAACAAACTCAAACAGGAAAGGATCGGTTCTCTTTATTCCTCTTTCTCGTCTCGTCTCCCTTTTCTTTTCTTAGTGGCTGTCATGATCATCGACCTGACAGGAGCCTGAGAAATTAACACATCACTCGGACTTACCGTGTGAGATTTAACTTTTGATAAACAACAAAGTGGGTTGGCAC
Source organism: Microtus oregoni (assembly GCF_018167655.1). Taxonomy (NCBI): domain Eukaryota; kingdom Metazoa; phylum Chordata; class Mammalia; order Rodentia; family Cricetidae; genus Microtus; species Microtus oregoni. The sequence continues at coordinate 912,588 of NW_024543079.1, forward strand.
TGTGCTGGCTATTTTTAATCCACCTTAGGAGGGTGCTTTTCTTATTGCTTTATACAGCATATCTGATTCCCTCTAAAGCACTGGCTGAAAACCCAATCCAGCTGTCATTTGCTGCCCAGTAACATCTATCATCCCACAGCCTGGCAGGTCTGGTCTATGAGGCAGAGGGGAGAGGAGACAGGAGGCAGAGTCAAGGACTGTCACATGGGATGAGGAAGAAAAAAGAACTTGTCACAATTATTTATGACTCTTGCCGGGGCCCATCATAGGACACATAAGCCCCCAGTTCGGTTTGGAGCCCCCTCGGCACTCAGCTCCCTTGTCCAAGAGGGATGCTAACAGTTCTGCCCTACGCATGCGATTTCCCGAACAATGCAGAACACTTGGGAAGTGACAATGACAGATACCAGGGAGTTGGTGGCTGCAGCTCTGTGGGCCACTGTGAGCAGGAGGGCGCCTGGTATCAGGAGAACAACCATGTGAGGTCCCCAAGCCTCCTGCAACCCCCCCCCCGCCACTTCCTTCCTTCCTGGTAAAAGACCTCATCCTTCCTCTGCTGTGAAGTACTGTGGGGAACAGATATTTAAGGAATACAAAATGGTGTGTTCCAGCCCAGATTTGACTACAGGAAGCCACATTTATCCTCCTCGGGATGGAATGGGCCTCTGAATTTATTTCTACCTTCCCCAGCTACATATGCGGAGCTAAATGCCAATAACAAGCGTTCATCCTTCAGGGCTCGTTTTCAGAGTCACTAAATATCCACCTTCCAGGCATTCGGTTCAATTAGTTCTCTGCCTCTGGGCGCATTGGCAAAAGCAAGTGCTGGACCTGCTGGTCACTTTATCCAGTTCTATGATCTCAGACCTGCTGCGCGACCTTTGCGTTTGGTGGTCTCTGACCTTCAACCCCCCCCCCCCCCCGGCAGGAGGTAAAGAAGACTCCATCAGCATTCTCACTATCCGACAGACCATGGGCACAGGAACGGCTGAGCTTGCAGTGTTTAAGATAATTAAACCTAAGATGGAGGTCCGGCCCAGTAATGACTTCTGTGTGCTTTTTGGGGGGTGACATTAACCTAGGACCCACATGCATGTGTGCTTTTTGTGGGGTGACATTAACCTAGGACCTGCATGCAGACCTCAGCCTCTGTGACATCCCTTACCCAGACTCTGAAGACGAGCCACGGTGAGGACCTCAATTAAAAATAATAGGGACAGATGGCCTGTAATACCCTGGAAGCCAAATCAGAAATTAATACGAGGAAGAATAAAACCCATGAATAAATGCTCCCAGGACCCTCACGAAGACTTCAAGGATCTGCTTAGAATTCACTAAACCAAAACTCAACCCCTTCAGGTCCTGAAGCAGTGTCGGAGGCCATGGCAATAGAGAGAAGCTGCTCTCTTACCTGGGCAAGGCCAGTCTCTCATTACAGGCCAAGAAAAACCAAACTCTAGGATGCAGCCCCTACCATGGCACAGATGGAGCTCTGCACATCCTTGTCTGCAACCTCCAGGGCTGTTGCTGTGAGCTTACGACTGTAAGAAGTGAAAGGGCTGCTTGGGATCTCCCGAGATTCCCCAGCTGTCTGGGACTCGCAGCATTTATTAACTTCTGGCATCTCCCCTGTCCTTGCGCCTCCGTCTCCCGCAGGACTGCAGAGTTGGATTCCATGGCCATCCTCGGGCTTGCCCGGGTCTTGTCTACCAGGTGGCCTTCTTTTCAACACTGTTTTAATATCTTTGGGCTGAATATAGAGCTGACAGAGCGCTAAAGCCCTAGCCTCTCACGCACCTTACTCTCCCCTTCACACTTTAGGCTACCCATGTGGCTTCTGAAGATGTGTCTCCTTGCGACACCTCTTTCCTTTCTTCCCTATTACTTTCCCATGGTCCTGTCATATATACAGAATAAGGAGGTGACCTTCGCTACCCCCATACACACACACAAGCATGCATGCACACACCTATGCTTCTCGTGTTCCCACAAAAGCAAGACTGAACCCATCCCTTTGCCTATAGGAGTGTGAGCAATTCCCTCCCTCTGCTGCTACTTGCTATCTCTAAGGGAAGATGGATTCAAGCTCCAGGCAGAGGGAAGATCTAGCAGGCACACGGCTCGGTAAACAGCCACTGTGCTCGAATTCCTATCTGGCTTCCTGCGATGTGGTTGACTGGTCCATCTCCATCCCTGGGGCAGCCACAGACTGTCACAAAGCGGGCATCACTCAGAAGCATTCAGTGGCTGCCCCTGTCTTCAGAAAGTCCTGTCATCCTCAGGCATCCACTGAGCACCCGGTGGGCAGGGGTGGTGGCAGAGTGATGGCATGAGCAGAAGTTTGGTTTCTGCTCTCCTGGCATTGCTCCATGGTGGTTTCAGTTGCGGAACTCAAGGGGGTATGGGCAATCAAATGCCAGTGTGGTGTGGCAGTAAGGCCACTCAACAGGGTGGCCTGCCTCCAGCTGTGAGCTCGGAGATCTCTCTTGGGAAAAGACAGCAGCCAAGCTGGGTCCTAGAAGAGGAGATGAAGCTACTCACCGTGAGTTATGCCATCACCCTGCAGCAAGGGTCAAATGAGCAAATGTAGGTGCAACAGCTTTATAAGGACTAAAAAGAGCTTAATCAGCACCCTTGCACAAAGAGGAAGGTGACGATAAACCTAAGTGTCACTCAAGTGCAGACCAAGGGCAGTAGCATCAGACAGAGGTGGGTATCAATCCTGACACTGCACTCACTACTAATGACATCAGTAGCTGCTCTTTCTTGGGCTTGGCTTCCTCACTGTTAAACCCTGATGATAATACTTGGTTAATTAAGTAAGATCATACCCAGTGAAATCTTTTGAGTCTGGGACCTAGCCACCCAGACCCAAATAATCACACAGAAACTATACTAATTGCAACACTGTTTGGCCAATGACTCAGGCATATTTCTAGCTAGCTTTTACATCTCAATTTAACCCATTTTTATTAACCTGTGTATTGTCACCAGGCTGTGGCCTAACAGTAAGGTTCTGGCATGTCCTGCTTCAGCAGCTACATGGCATGTGTGTGTGTGTGTGTGTGTGTGTATTTCTCACCTAGATTTACTCTGCTAAGCCATTGACCCAAATAGCTTTATTCATCAACCAATAAAAGCAATACATATACCGAAGAACAACCCACATCATCTCCCCTTTTCTATCTAATTAAAAAGGAAGGTTTGAAAAAAAAAAAACTCCTTGGTTCAGAAAAAGGAAGATTTTAACTTTAACAATGTCTTTGTGAGTCTAAAGTGTCATATCTAATTTATCTTTTATCATAACTAAGGAAAACTATAACTATCTGTCTTCAACTCCTCAAAGACTCCAGAAAAATATAATATTAACTAAGTAAATAGGAAGTACATTGTAAGCAGCTTCCAAAACTCTAGAATTGACAGAGACATCTCGCTGCCTGGACAATCACCCAAAGTTCTTCTGTAATGTTGGGGCATCCATCTTCAGCCTACAGGCCATAGTATCTGGCAGACTTTTCCATGAAGCAGGAAATTTGAAAAACTGTTTCACCTATATAGGTAGCTTGTCAGTCATTTTCTGCAATGTCCTGCAGAATGTCTGGCAGACTCTTTCATGAAGCCAGAACCCTGAAGGGTTATTTCACCTTCTTTTGGCAAGTTCAGCAGTCACTTTTCTGTGGGTCCTGCATGTCCACTTTATACAGCATACCATCAAGCAGTCTAGGCAAAAGCAGTTTCTTACCCAAATGGCTAGCCTTGTCACAATAAAGGCAAATTTCATAATAAATTTTTTCAATGCCCATCAACCTCTCTGAAGTAATCGGTGTTGACAGAAGCAGACATGTCTCATTGTTGAGAAATACCAAATGGTCAGCCCTGAAGATATACATATGAATAAAGAGTAACAGTATATATACTGAGCAGGTTGTACTTATGTGTTTAGGAATATAGATCTAGATGTAGGTATAGACATAGATAGATAGATAGATAGATAGATAGATAGATAGATAGATAACATTACACACACATATACATACACACATATTGTGTGAATAGGCATGGCCCTCATAGATTCCTATGTTTGAATGTTTGGCCCATAGGGAATAGCATTATTAGGAGGTGTAGACCTGTTGGAGGGAGTGTGTCACTGTGGGGTGGCCTTGAGGTCTTATATGCTCAAACTATGCCCAGTGTGGTACACAGTCTCCTTCTGCCACCTGTGAATCAAGACATAGAACTCTCAGCTCCTGCTCCAGCACCAGTGTGCCTGCATGCTACCATGCTTCTCACCATGATGATGTCAAATCTCTGAAATTGTAAGCAACCCCCAATTAAATGCTTTCCTTTACAGGAGCTGCCACGTCATTATGTCTCTTCACAGCAATAGAATCCCTAAGACTATATTTAATACCATATATATGTGAAATTATATAAGCAATTAATGAAGAAAGAGGCCATGAGGTACATGGGAGGGCGTGGAGGGAGTAATGGGAAAGGGGAAATCATGTTAATTATATTATAACCCCCAAGATTAAAAGAAAAGAAATAGTATTTTTAAAAAGAAAGAACAAGACTTAAGTCCCAGTTTTCATTAGTTTTCAATTAGCAAACCATAGACTGGAATCTGTATAAGGGAAGAATTGGCCACACTAAAATGGAAATAGTGATTTACCCATTCCTACACACCCAACTCTATGTTCTTTTTTAGTGTTTTTAATCCATCAAGTTCATTTTGCCCTGCCCATATATTCCTGTATGTGTGGCCTTCTCTGAAGCATGGTCAACTCACCACAGGCTGCACTGAAGGAAAACTGAGTCTCCCTTTCCTAGTAGTGCTCAATAATTCCACACTGGGATTTTGTGTGTTTTGCAAATATATTTAACATAGACACTTTAAGGATCCCTTTACTAGGGGACTTCAACACTCCTCTCTCACCAATGGACAGGTCAATCAGACAGAAACCTAACAGAGAAATAAGAGAATTAATGGAGGTAATGAAGCAAATGGACTTAACAGACATCTATAGAACATTCCACCCAAATAGGAAAGAATATACCTTCTTCTCTGCAGCTCATGGAACCTTCTCAAAAATTGACCACATAGTCGGTAACAAAGCAAACATCCACAGTTACAAAAAAATATTAGTAACCACCTGTGTCTTATCAGATCACCATGGATTAAAGTTAGAATTCAACAACAATGCTACCCCCAGAAAGCCTACAAATTCATGGAAACTGAACAGTCAACTACTGAACCATACCTGGATTAAGGAAGAAATAAAGAAAGAAATTAAAGTCTTCCTGGAATTCAATGAAAACAAAGAAACAACCTACTCAAACTTATGGGACACTATGAAAGCAGTCCTAAGAGGAAAGTTCATAGCACTAAGTGCCCACTTAAAGAAAACAGAGAAAGTTCACATTGGAGACTTAACAGCCCACCTGAAAGCTCCAGGAAAAAAAGAAGCAGACTCACCTAGGAGGAGTAGAAGACTGGAAATAATCAAACTGAGGGCAGAAATCAACAAAATAGAAACACAGAGAACAATACAAAGAATCAATGAAACAAAAAGCTGGTTCCTGGAGAAAATCAACAAGATTGACAAACTCCTATCCAAACTAATCAAACGGCAGAGAGAGAATTTGCAAATTAATAAGATCAGAAATGAAAAGGGGGACATAACCACAGACACAGAGGAAATTCAGAGAATTATTAGATCTTACTACAAAAGCCTGTATGCCACAAAACTGGAAAATGTAAAGGAAATGGACACTTTTTTAGATAAATACCATATACCAAAGTTAAACCAGGACCAGGTGAACAATCTAAATAGACCTGTTAGTCGTGAAGAATTAGAAGCGGTTATCAAACACCTCCCTACCAAAAAAAGCCCAGGACCAGATGGTTTCAATGCAGAATTTTACCAGAACTTCCAAGAAGACCTAATACCTATACTCCTTAATGTATTTCACAATATAGAAACAGAAGAGGCACTGCCAAATTCCTTTTATGAAGCTACAGTTACTCTGATACCAAAACCGCACAAAGACTCAACTAAGAAAGAGAATTATAGGCCAATCTCACTCATGAACATCGACACAAAAATCCTCAACAAAATACTGGCAAACCGAATCCAAGAACACATTAGAAAACCATTCATTATGATCAAGTAGGCTTCATCCCAGAGATGCAGGGCTGGTTCAACATACGAAAATCTATCAATGTAATCCATCATATAAATAAACTGAAAGAAAAAAACCATATGATCATTTCATTAGATACTGAAAAAGCATTTGACAAAATTCAACATCCCTTTATGATAAAAGTATTGGAGAGATTAGGGATACAAGGGTCATACCTAAATATAATAAAAGCTATATACAGCAAGCTGACAGCTAACATCAAATTAAAGAGAGAAACTCAAAGCCATCCCACTAAACTCAGGAACACGACAAGGCTGTCCACTCTCGCCATACCTCTTCAATATAGTGCTTGAAGTTCTAGCAATAGCAATAAGACAACATAAGGGGATCAAGGGGATTCGAATTGGAAAGGAAGAAGTGAAACTTTCGTTATTTGCAGATGATATGATAGTGTACATAAGCGACCCCCAAAACTCCACCCAAGAACTTTTACAGCTGATAAACACCTTTAGTAATGTGGCAGGATACAAGATCAACTCCAAAAAATCAGTCGCCCTCTTATACACAAAGGATATGGAAGCAGAGAGGGAAATCAGAGAAGCTTCACTTTTCACGATAGCCACAAACAGCATAAAATATCTTGGGGTAACTCTAACCAAGGAAGTGAAAGATCTATTTGACAAGAAATTTAAGGCATTGAAGAAAGAAATTGAGGAGGATACCAGAAAATGGAAGGACCTCCCTTGCTCTTGGATTGGGAGGATCAACATAGTAAAAATGGCAATTCTACCAAAGGCAATTTATAAATTCAATGCAATCCCCATCAAGGTCCCATCAAAATTCTTCACAGATTTTGAGAGGACAATAATCAACTTTATATGGAAAAACAAAAAACCCAGGATAGCCAAAACAATCCTATACAATAAAGGATCTTCTGGAGGCATTATCATCCCTGACTTCAAACTCTATTACAGAGCTACAGTGATGAAAACAGTGTGGTACTGGCATAAAAACAGAGAAGTCAACCAATGGAATCGTATAAAAGACCCGAATTTTAACCCACAAACCAATGATCACCTCATTTTCGATAAAGGAGCTAAAAGTATACAATGGAAGAAAGAAAGCATCTTCAACAAATGGTGCTGGCATAACTGGATGTCAACCTGTAGAAGAATGAAAATAGACCCATATCTATCACCATGCACAAAACTCAAGTCCAAATGGATTAAAGACCTCACTATCAGTCAGAACACACTGAACCTGATAGAAGAGAAAGTGGGGAGTACCCTACAACAGATGGGCACAGGAGATCGCTTCCTATGTATAACCCCAGCAGCACAGGCATTAAGGGCCTCATTGAATAAATGGGACCTACTAAAACTGAGAAGCTTCTGTAAAGCAAAGGACACTGTCACTAAGACAAAAAGGCAACCTACTGACTGGGAGAAGATCTTCACCAACCCCGCAACAGACAAAGGTCTGATCTCCAAAATATATAGAGAACTCAGGAAACTAGACTTTAAAATGCTAATTAACCCAATTAAAAAATGGGGCACTGAACTGAACAGAGAATTCTCAACAGAAGAAGTTCAAATGGCCAAAAGACACTTAAGGTCATGCTCAACCTCCTTAGTGATCAGGGAAATGCAAATCAAAACAACTTTGAGATATCATCTTACACCTGTCAGAATGGCTAAAATAAAAAACTCCAATGATAGCCTTTGCTGGAGAGGCTGTGGAGGAAGGGGTACCCTCATCCATTGCTGGTGGGAATGCAATCTTGTGCAACCACTTTGGAAATCAGTGTTTCCTTTTCTCAGGAAATTCGGGATCAACCTACCCCTGGACCCAGCAATACCACTCCTAGGAATATACCCAAGAGATGCTCTATCATATGACAAGAGCATTTGTTCAACTATGTTCATAGCAGTATTATTTGTAATAGCCAGAACCTGGAAACAACCTAGATGCCCTTCAATGGAAGAATGGATGAAGAAAGTGTGGAATATATACACATTAGGGTACTACGCTGCGGTAAAAAACATTGACTTCTCCAATTTTGCATGCAAATGGATGGAAATAGAAAACACTATACTGAGTGAGGTAACCTAGACCCAAAAAGATGAACATGGGATGTACTCACTCATAATTGGTTTCTAGCCATAAATAAGGGTCACGGAGTCTACAATTGGTGAACCTAAAAAAGCTAAGTAAGAAGGTGAACCCAAGGAAAAACATATAGTTATCCTCTTGGCTATGGGAAGTAGACAAAATTGCCAGGGAGAAAATTGGGATCTTGGGGGTGGGGTGGGATGGGGGTAAGGGGAGATAGGGAGAAAAAAGGGAGAAGGGGAGGATGGGGGGAACTTGGGGAAAAAGGATGATTGGGATAAAGGAAGGTTGGATAGGGGAGCACGGAAGCACAATTCTTAGTTGAGGGAGCCACCTTAGGGTTGGCAAGAGACTTGAACCTAGAGTGGCTCCCAGGAGCCCAAGGCGATGTCCCCAGTTAGTTCCTTGGGCAGCTGAGGATAGGGAACCTGAAATGACCCTATCCTTTAGCAATACTGACGAATATCTTGCATATCACCATAGAACCTTCATCTGGTGATGGATGGAGATAGAGACAGAGACCCACACTGGAGCACTGGACTGAGCTCCCAAGGTCCCAATGAGGAGCAGAAGGAGGGAGAACATGAGCAAAGAAGTCGGGACCACGAGGGGTGCACCCACCCACTGAGACAGTGGGGCTGATCTATTGGGAGCTCACCAAGGCCAGCTGGACTGTGACTGAAAAAGCATGGGATAAAACCGGACTCTCTGAACATGGTGAACAATGAGAGCTGATGAGAAGCCAAGGACAATGGCACGGGGTTTTGATCCTACTTAATGTGCTGGCTTTGTGGGAGCCTAGCCAGTTTGGATGTTCACCTTCCTAGATATGGACAGAGGAGGGAAGACCTTGGACTTTCCACAGGGCAGGGAACCCTGACTGCTCTTTGGACTGGAGAGGGAGGGAGAGAGGAGTAGGGGGAGGGAGAGAAGGGTGGGAGGAGGGGGAGGGAAATGGGAGGCTGGGAGGAGGCGGAAACTTGTTTTTTTCCTTTTCTCAATAAAAAAAAAGAATTCCTTTACTAACACCTTATTGTAAGATTTTATTATCTCTGTGTGTTTTTTATTCAAAATAAGTTTTTTAAACTAAGAAAGAAAAAGTTACTATAAACATATCATTAGCTACAAGAAATAAGCTTTTAGTATCACCTATTATTTCAAAACAAAACAAAACAGCAACAGATGATAATGGGAAGAGTAGCATTTATAGGAGACCTGACTTAGTTTGGTTCTCCATGCCTTTTGCAGAGACTTTCATGAATAAAGTCAGCCTTCTGGAGCGACATTCTGAATCCCTGCACTGTAAAGAGTAGAATTGACTAGAATCATTCAGCAGCTCCCTCCTCATGCTTCTCAGCTTCTGCCAGAACCATCTTAATCTTCTTTCAGTTTCTCTGCTCCCACTGACTTCTCTTTACTCTACAGCAGAACAGAACTCTCCCTGTGAGCTAGGTAGAACTAAAGGCTCCGTATCTCCCATTTTTGTGATAAATATGTATCAGAAAAGAGAGGGAGAGGGAGGAAGGAAGAAACAGAGGGAAGGAGAGAGGGAGGAAGGGAGGGAGGGAGCGGGGAGGGCTTCACTGACTATAAGACATGAATAGTCATAACATTCTGACCTTTACCTTTCCTCTAGGTGAGTAAAATATCTCATTTTTCTCTTGATTGTAAATCTCTTGCACTATCTTAATGTTATTTAATATATAATATATAATAAAATGGTGTAAGAGAATGGTCTTTATTCTGTAGATTATATTTTAAATAAATGCTGATTGGCCAGTAGCCAGACAGGAAGTATAGGTGGGACAACCAGACAGGAAGTAGAGGTTGGTCAAGGAGAACAGGAGAATTCTGGGAAAAAGGAAGCCCATTCCCCTGCAGTCCTGGCCCAGACACAGAAGAAGCAAGATGTGACTGCCTCACTGAAAAAGGTACCAAGCCATGTGGCTAACATATACTAGAATAATGGGCTAATATAAGTTTCAAGAGTTAATAAGAAGCCTGAGCTAATGGGCCAATCAGTTTATAATTAATGTAGAACTCTGTGTGATTTCTTTGGGATTTAATGATTGCAGAAACTAGGCAGGACAGAAAACCTCAGTCAACAATAAAAGATATAAATTATTATATAATACATATAATAAAATATATATCTTAAGGTGGGCTATTTTGATCAGTGAGTAAAGATGCTTGTCACTCAACTCAGGTGACTTGAGATCAATTTCCAGAGCCCAGAGGAAGGAGGAGGAAAGAACCAACTACACAAAGTTGTCCCCTGACTTCCACACAGGTGCTGTGACACGTATCTGCATGCACATAGAATTATAACAATAATAATAATCATAATAACCCGTGGGTCACAGCCCCCTGGGGATTGAACAGCCCTTTCACAGGGGGGTCACATATCAGAGATCTTGCATATAGTAGCAAAAGTATAGTTATGAAGTAGCAACAAAATAATTTTATGGTTGATGGTCACCACAACATGAGGAACTGTATTAAAGGCTTGCAGTGCCAAGAAGACTGAGAACCACTGCTCTAGAGAATGTTTAACAGTGACTCCTCTGACTCTTTCCAGCGATCAATTCCCATCCCCACAGAAAACTTGGTGCAGAAGTCCAATAAGAGAAACAGACTCCCTGGGGCAGTTGTGGGTGGAGGCTGCTGACTGTGGCTGGCTCGGATCCTAGGCATCTAACCACTGAGCAGCCCCTGCACCCTGAGTCTCTACACAGTCCACACTGTTACTCACATTATCAGAAAACAGTCTGGAAAACATCAAAATACTAAAACTTAAGACTCTACTCTCAGAAACACAAGAGCTTTGTTCGGATTGCCATGACAGTAATATTCTGTTAAATGTCCGTCTGATCCAGTGATGGTGAATGGATCGGGAGTCCACTCCATCGGGTGGTTGTGCTTTGGTTTTCTACATTAAATATAATTAGCTAACAGAAGCTCTTTTTTATTATTATTATTATTATTATTTTAATAATAATATTTCCCATTTCCCTCCCCCTCCCCCAACCAACACCCCCCCTCATCAGCCCGAAGAGCAGTCGGGGTTCCCTGCCCTGTGGGAAGTCCAAGGACCTCCCACCTCCTTCCAGGTCTAGTAAGGTGAGCATCCAAACAGCCTACGCTCCCACAAAGCCAGTACGTGCAGTAGGATCAAAGCCCAGTGCCATTGTTCTTGAGTTCTCAGCAGTCCTCATTGTCTGCTATGTTCAGCGAGTCCAGTTTTATCCCATGCTTTTTCAGACCCAGTCCAGCTGGCCTTGGTGAGTTCCCAGTAGAACATCCCCATTGTCTCAGTGTGTGTGGGTGCACCCCTCGCCATCCTGATTTCCTTGCTCGTGCTCTCTCTCCTTCTGCTCCTGATTTGGACCTTGGGGTTTCAGTCCGGTGCTCCAACTAACAGAAGTTCTGAGTACCAGCAATGTTCATTGCAGCCATCAGTCCCGTGTGATGGTTCTAGGCAGCACTCTGGTGCTGCTACACTGACTCTTCCAGACGTCCACGCAAATTGCATATATAATAATCCACGATATACTCTAACATTCATTGCTCTACAGTTTGAGGAACTGCTGATTTAAAACCTCATTTGGCACATTCTCCAGTCAAGCATAAGAAAGACAAAATTCTCCCTCCCATAAAAGTCTCAGAAACACTTGGACAGAGACAGCGACCAGTGAGTGAAGTTTTGGTTTTAAAAACAAAAAAAAGTAGATAGCAAGCCTCTGGCTTGCATTTTTTTTCTCCTTCCTCAAAATGTACCATCACAAAAGATCAAATACCCAAGCATCAGGCCGTCCATTAAAAAGAATCTATCAGATGCAAGCTTTAACAAAGTTCTAGGGCTACAATTGTTTCCTCAAAGCCCACAGCATGAATTTTTAAAAGCAGATCTGATACCATTAAAAAGTGATGGATTGACAGCTCCGGAGACTGAAGTCTTCTATCTAACCGCAAGCCGGGTGTGGCATAGACGGAGGCCATGAAAACCGTTCATCCCTCCCTCGTTATTCTGCCTCAAACCAACAGAAGAGACCCTTCCAGGGACAAACAGGCTCTGTGGTTTGCGCTTATCTCTTTAATGTGGTCATTTCCCAGGCGGGCCTGGCTATAGGATTTCTTACCCATTTGAGGAGAATGGACCCTTCTGTCGTTGTCTGACGCAGGATGTCTTTCTGACTCAGTTGTGCTTTTGTTCCCTGGCACCAACTCAAAATCAGTTGGGTCAGTTCCTTGACTCCTCATCAAATTCAGTAAATGCAAAGACAGCGGAGGCCTTCACATCAACTGCACCGTCTCTGGAAAGGACACCCATCCTCACTCCCTTTCTGCCATGAAACGCAGCTTAGGGAGAAGGGTGCAGTGGCTGAACTTGGCTGTCAACTTGACACACCTGAGGAGAAGGAATCTCAGTTGAGGAAACATCTTTTACAGACTGGCCGGTAGGCATGTCTGTGGGCATTTTCTTGATTGCTTGTTGGTGTAGGAGGCCCCAGCACACTGTGAGTGGTCCATCCCTAGGCAGGTGGGCATTAAAAAGGTATTTTTAAAAATGAACAAAAGAAGGGAAAAGGGAAAAAAAGAAGGAAAAAAGGAAGGAAGGAAAGAAGATAGCACCACTATGCTACTCTTCCTCAGCCTCTAAGCCCTGACAGGATCACTGCAAACACATTTTGCAGGAATACTGTAATACACACAGCACAGTGGGCAGAAGATGGGGTGTGTGTGGTCACGGCATGTGTTGTTTTTAGCCCTTTATCGGGGTCTCTACCTGCCTTTGCTATTGCTGAATTATGTCAAACTCCCAGACAAGATGGCTGGCTGGAGGAGATCTGATAAGAGCCACATTGTTTGGCTCATGGAAGATGATTTACACCCCCAAGATACTAGATTTTAATTTGTTATGTATGTCTATCCTCAGCCTTTCTCCTCCCCTTTCTTCGAATGAAAAGCAGATTATTTAGTGCACAATCTAAAAATCTGCTGGTTATTAAATTTTCCTTTTCGTTTAGTTTTGAAGCTTTTATGTCTCTGAAGTGTATTTACGTGCCGCTCGCATTAAATGAAGGATAATGCAGAGCGCTCGCAGGAGTAAACTCTTGACGACTCGCTCCTCCCCAGATCTCTACGCGGAGTCTGCCTTACTCCTCCAACTGGAGAAGCTTTGCAGCGCTGAGCTCAGCTTGAGAACACAGCAAACCCCAAGGGTAACCAGGAAATCCCTGGGACATGGCCAGGAGACCTGGCTGTAAGTCCCCATGCATTAAGTGGGTGTTAAACATAATACTGACACTTAATGTAATCAAACATAGCCTATATGATGGGAAGGGCAGATTAAATAGACAACTATAATGACAGATATGTATCAAAATGACATAATGAAACCCAAAACTTTGTATGCTATCTTTAAAATAATTTAACAATTTTAAAGGAAAATATAAAAGTTTATATATTGTCTCACATATACTACATATTTATATTACTTGAACAGAGTTATATCACAAAATAAGTTATACTATCATAGTTCACATTTTTTTCTTAAAATTTAAGTCAATTTTAACAGTTCTTTTTTATAATTTATTTATACTTGGAAAATTTCATATATGAACACTGTATTTATATTGTTTAATATTCCTCCCCCTCTTCTCTCCAACTCTTCCCATCCCCATGCAGGCTCCCTCTCAGATTTGTGGCCTCTTATTCTTTAATTATAACTGTTACAAATGTATGAACATCTAAATGTATAAATACAACCTGCCGAGTCCCTTTAATGTTGCTCGTATATCCGTGTGTTTCAAGTTGACCTCTTGGGATTGTATAACCTATCAGGGGCCTCATCCTGGAGAAGACTCGCTCTTACTCTCTCCGCAGCCAGTGATTGCCTATAGCTCTTCATCTAGGGATGGAGCCTTGTGAGATTTCCCCCCACCCATATCAGCAATTCAAGTGGTTTTGCTACTTTCCAGGTCTTGTCTAGGCAACCACACTGTTGAGATTTCCCGGGTGCAGCTTCACTGGCCTATACAGAAGACACCACCTCATAGAAGAAACCCTGGTCCTCTGGCTTGTACCATCTTTTCCCTGCCTTCCTCAGTGTTTCCTGAGTCTTAGGTGTAGGTGGTGTGCGGTAAATGCATCAGTTGTGGACTGAGAACCCCCATCACGTGCTCTCTGCATTCCGAGCTGTTGCGACTTTCTGAAACGGTCACCATCTGCCGTAAAAAGAAGCTTCTATGCTGAGGGTTGAGAGCTAAACCTCCCTGTGGGTGGAAGGATGGGTGTTTAGAATCTGGCAGAAATTGTAACAGTTTAGGGGAGTGACAGCAGGAGCCTCTACTTTAAGGCCCATAACCTCCCCAGCTGTAGGTAGGGCTAGTTTACAGCACCAGGAAGGAATTCCCTCCTCCTGAGGTCTGAAATCTAATTAGACAGCGGTGGTTACTCCCAGGACACACGTGCCATTGTTGCACCTTATGGGACATCAACATGGCCGCCTCATCACTCTGCCTTCAAGGTCTCTACTCCAGCCCCTAAGCCACTCATAGCCCCCAGCCTTCTGAGCCTCTGCTAGCCCACAGTGAGCCCGTGCTTCCACTGTTCCCCACATTTGTAATGTACCCACTTTGTAGGAGATATAAAGACAGAGGTGAGGAGGATAAAGCTGCTACCCTCACGAAGCTCCCAGTCTAGATAACAGGAAACAGACAGGAATGAATACTTGATAAAATATGTTGGGGTAGGGTGAGTGTTGACATGGAGCGAGGTCCTATGAGCTCTAAAGGGGTAGCCAGGAAAAGCCACACTGCCAGGGTAGGCTTTGAACCAAACCCACAGAGGTGACAAGGTAGCTCATGAATGCCAGGGCCAGGGGACCCCCATGGCTAACACTAAGTGACCACAGTGGAAACCATAGATGAGATGAGACGGGTCAGGCAGGTTGACAGCATGGGAGCTCACTTACCCCTGCCACCGGCTTTTGAGGACTTCGACAATTACTATGAATGGAGAAGCGTCTCCCCATTTTCTTTGCCTTTGCTAACTGGGAAGCTATGTCCTAACAAGGTGTCCTCACCCATTCCTGCTTGCTATACCATAATACTTGAGACTGGCTAATTTTTTTAAGAGCAGAAATTCCACATCAGAGGCTGCAGCATCCAAGATGAAGGTGTGAGCATGCTCTCCGGAGGGCCTCAAGGTTGCTTTTGAGATCGTGCCTTCAACACGCCTTAAACGTGTCTTTAAACACAGACTCTGTATCCAGCACAGTGGAGGGGCCGAAGAAGCCATCCTATGCCCTGAGCCTTTTTAAAGGGGCCCTCGTCTTTGTTCTTGTGGCTTGGTCACCTCTCAAAGGCCCCATCTCTTAACACTTTGAGGAGTTTGGCAGGTGAATGTGCAAGACCCAACCAGGCCACCATCCATGTTTGTGAACCATAAAACTTTGCATGCAGAAATTGAAAGCTTTCTCCAAAGGACCAAGGGGTGCAGAGAGAGTGATACAAAGCCATTTCCTCAGAACTGAAATCCTCCCTCGGAGAGAGGGATGGAGGAGGGAGTCTTCTAAGATCAGGAAGCTCGGCCCTAGTCAGTGAGCTCTCAGTAGCACAGGTAAGCTGTTTCTGTGGGTATCACCATCATGGTCTTGACCCTTTTGTTTATATTTCCTCCCTCTCTCGGGCTGGCCTCGGGTATCAAGGCCCAGTGCTTTGCTGTAGATCTCTGTATCTGCTTCCATCCGGTGCTGGTTGAAGGTTCCATCAATCTGGTTACAGTGACACATCAGACTTTGTTTACGCCCCATGGGAAGCTTTTACCCTTTCTGCGGAGTGGATGGGGGAGTGGACAGAAGGGTAGAACAGGAGGAGGAGGGAGTGGGAACGGGGATAGCAATGGAAAATGAGGAAAGATTGTATTAAAATTTTCTTAAGAAGAACAAAGCACAGAAAGAAGAGACTCACAAGGCCTTCTCCTACAGTTATGTAAACGGTGAATCATTGCTGGGAGTCAGCGTAGACCTGCCTGGAACTGGGGCCAAGGGCCCTAGAGAGGCAGCCTGCATGAGTCATCCCCCATGCTGTGATGGTGCCTCATTTGTCTTGGTGACACTTTTGTCTGTGCATCCTCCATGCTCCTGTATGTGACCCTCACCCACATGTCCCATGCTCACGTGAGTCACCCCAGTAAACTTTCTGGCTCATGAAAGAAGACAGGAGTGATGTTGTTTCTTCTGTGTGGTGTTTGTTCCCTGTCTAGAATGAGTCGATACTGGTTCATGTCTCTCCGGGAAGAGTCACACTGCACATGGGACCCAGAGATGATGCCCCCACTCCCAGTACCCACCCCTTCCATCAGACATCTGGGGGGCATCTGTGCCTCTGGGCCCTGGTGCAACTCCCCTCAAGGTGATAAACCACTACCCTGCAAGAACAACAAAGGTCTTGTAAACACCTGGAGGATGGTGGGCTCCAGGCCTCGCTGGGCCGCCCATCTCACCTGGGGCGAGGCAGTTGGTGTGTCTCCTCTCTAACGCACTACCAAGGTCCCCGAGTTTTGAAAAACGATGCTTCCAAATCCTGTTTCCCAGCAATGACCACAGCCTCCCAGGGCTAATGAGGCTCTTCTTCCCCCCGTAACTCTTGCCCAGCTTCTTCGACACGAGCTGGTGATTTAACAGAGCAGGTACTGCGCCCATACATTACATTTCCTTAATTGTCACTAGGAAGAATGGCTGCCTTTAAATGCAGATGTAAACAAAAAAAGGAGGAACTTTGTTTAAAAATGAGTCGGAGTTGAGCGCAGGAGCCGGGGAAGCTTTTTCCTGTTGGCTTTAGCCGGGGAAATGCTGAATATACAATGGCTTTTTTTTTTACATTAATAATAATAGAAAACGGTAGATAGTGGCACCTCAGCACAATTCTAATTTAATGAGAAACAATAAAATAGTTTTCCAAGGGGGCCTATTTAGGTCCAAGAAAGGGGGATATTAAAGTTTCAAGATTTATTCTACTTTCCTTAAGGTATGCTGATGCACATTTTCTAAGGCTATATTCTGCTCACTGATTAGATCTCTCTCCTTATAATTTTCTTACTTGTGGGGGAATTAGATTGGTATTTTCCAGGCCAAATAACTTTTAGACAAAGTATTTAAATTGCATCAATTCATTTCCAGCACAAAGAAGGAGGGTCAAAAACCCCACATCCCTCAGACAGCCCTGGGAGGCAAATTTTTAATATATTTAGATATCAATAAATAACTGCAAAACTGTAGGAGTCAACCACCAAGAGATGGTTTTGAGGGCTGGAGAGCTGGCTCGGTGGCTGAGAGCGCTTGCTGTGCAAGCTTGAAGACCTGAGTTCAAATCCCCAGTAGCTACATAAAAGCCAAGCATGCAGGAAGGTGGGGGGGACACAAGTGGATCCCTGGAGCTCACTGACCAGCCAGTTCAGTTGAAGTGACAAACTTCAGGTTCAGTGAGAGACCCTGTCTCAGGGGAACAAGGCAGAGAGCAATAGAGGGAGATACCCGACATCCTCCTTGGGACTCCACATGCAAGTGCCCATATATACAATTTCTCTCTCTCTCTCTCTCTCTCTCTCTCTCTCTCTCTCTCTCTCTCTCTCTGTCACACACACACACACAGTACATACACACAACTGTAATATAAAAATTTATAAATTAAATAAAATGTATTGTTTTTAGGGGAAATATGAATATATGCAACTTCTGGTAAAATGTTGTCTTTGAACATAGTTTCCTTTTCTGTCTTTCTGATCCAGTCCATTAGTTAACGAGTTTCTATTATCACTGAAGCACGCAATCAGTTAGCCCCATAACATGAAGAGTGGGAGGAAGAGGAAGAGGAAGAGGAAGAGGGCTGCATGACAACAATTGGCCTCGCTGATCCTGTTTGGAATGTTCCTCAAAGTGCTGAGCCCACTAAACCTCTTAATTCCAGCATTCACCGAGGCGAATCATAACACTATGCCTTAAGATCCATGTTCACCAGGTAAAATGACTTTCCTGATGTTGCGTGTGATCTCAGACTTCTATTTATGAGAGAAGAAACTGATTTTGGAGAAGCTATGCAACCGGAAGTCACCACCCCAGGTAGAGACTAGGGAAAATGCTCACCGGTAGGCAGTGGCGGAAGGCTATGCTTACTTACATCCATTGCTCACAGGTAGGCAATAATGGAAGCCTGCTACTTACATCCATTACCCAAAATGTTCATGTATGAAGTCTAGGGCCCCAGTACTGTAATGTACCAAGTGGGGCCTCTGGGAAGTGACTGGATCCTGAAGGCTCTGAGCTCTCTATGCATGGGTCACATGATAGAGTCACAAGTCAGTGGGTGACTGGGGGATAATTAGGGACTGACTCTCTCTCACCCTCAGTGGCCAGACATTGAGTGTCCTGCCCAATCACTATCCACTCCGTTCCCTGATGACAGGGTCACTCGCTGAGCCTCATGCCAGGCTGACAGCCTGCAAGCAAGCCCCAGTCATCCTCCTGTCTCCACACACCCCTCCCAGCACTGGGGTTATAGGGATAGACATGACTATGCCTGGTCTTTACAGGGGTTCTGGGGATTTGAACTCGTGTCTTCAGGCTTGCACAAGTGCTATCTCCAGTGAGCTGTCCCCAGTACAGCTCTTTCTCTCTTGAAGCTGCTCTTCTGGGTTAGTTTGCCACA
This sequence comes from Microtus oregoni, assembly GCF_018167655.1. Taxonomy (NCBI): domain Eukaryota; kingdom Metazoa; phylum Chordata; class Mammalia; order Rodentia; family Cricetidae; genus Microtus; species Microtus oregoni. The sequence goes on from NW_024543079.1 coordinate 931,553, forward strand.
GCGACAGGAGAATGCTGACTCAGACACTACCGGCTCACAGGGGAGCACTGAAATCATCTCACCCTATGACGCTTTTAAGGCTCCTGAATGGGTGGGGGGGGGGGATCCCCTGCTGTTTGAGAAGTTACTATCTAGCTTCAAAAACCTTTATGTCTGTTGTCCTCCCAAGTGTCCATGGAGAGGACAGTGACACCCATATTTTACAGACAACAAAGACCAAGGGACGGTTGCTGTGTGTCCCTCTGTGTGTCTGTGAGGAGTGTAAGCCAGTTTGACCAGGGAGTTTTTCATTCAGACCTGGTTGTGCCCACTACTGTATGCTGTGTAAGCCAACTGAGGCAGAGCCAGATGCTTTGCCAGGCATAGAATTTAAGGATTATAACTTGGCCTTCTTCTCTGACATGGGTCAGAGGCCACATGCCACAAACAGTGACTACAAGCCGACCTTCCTTGAGGGACCTTCATGGAACACTATGATTTCCTGCTTCAGAGAAAGACAGAGATAAAGAAATGGACAAAGAAACAGAGACAGAGAGGGGAGACTTGGGAGTGGGAAAAATGGCAGTGAAATTTCCGACAAAGTGGGAGAGGAATGTGCTAGAAAAGGCTGGCTTTGACTTGTGAGGAGAAGGAATGAAATGGGTGTGTACAGTTAGGATGTCCTACTCACAAGGGGTCAGAGAACGGGGACTGCCATCCACACACAGAATTCTGTCATGGGTAGCAAGTGACGCAATAACAGCAAGACGTGCCAGGAGCGGGGGCTGCTCTGCATGTAGTAAGGAGCTACTGAGTCATGTCCAGCGCTGTCCTTTAGAGATTAGTGGAAAGTGGCGGCAGACATCCCTAAATGGGGGCACTGGGAAACAGAAGAGATGACTTCGTGGTTAAGAGCACTTCCTGCTCTTGCAGAGGAGCAGAATTTAGCTCTCAGCACCCACGTTGGGCAGCTCACAACCACCCATAGCTCCAAGGGATCTAATGTCTTTTTCTGCTTTCCATGGCCATCTGCACGCATTTACAATAACACCCACATGTGAGCATGTGTGCACACATGCGCACACACACACAAATAAAAATAAGCTTAAAAGTGGGGAGATTAGGCTTAGAGGCTCTAAGGGACTCACGGTGAAACCCCAAGGGTCTTGAACATTAGAGGTGACATGAAGAAGAAAGGGGGGCTTGGGATGAGGTCTGGTGTTATTATGTTTGCCCACCCTACCTGCATGAGGCCCTGGGTTCAATCCTCAGCACCAAAAATAAAACAAAACACAGTCATAGGGGAAGATAGAGAGAGAAGAAACAGAGAGAGAAGACCCCAACTTTATGAAGAGATTAGACCAGAGAGAACTAGCTGAGGGTCCTCTCACTTGTCCACCCACCTCTGTGTGGGGACACCACATGGGTTCACCCTCTCCAGAGGATTGGGTAGCCAAGGTGTCATCTAGAAAGCAGACACCAGACTCCAACTGGCTTAGGACATGTCAGTACCACACTCTTCAACATCAGAACCCTGAGAAAACAAATTTCTGTTTGTCAGTGACCAGTCTCAAGCATTCTACTGCAGCAGCATGAACACAGATGACAGGCAATAACGTCTCCACCCCACAGCCATGCCAACATTTAGCTGAGTATACCTAGTATTCTACACACTGCCCGGGTGTCTCGTAATCCCTTAATAAATATATGTGCTCTTCCTTGCTTGCTGTTGCGATCATAAAACAATCATTCAAACGGACTTGGGAAGGAAAGAGTTCAATACATCTCACAGGTTAGAGTCCTTCACGAGCGGAAGCCATGGCAGGAACTGAAGTAGAGACCACAGAGAAAAGTCTCTCACTGCCTCCTCCCTTGGGTTGGCTCAGCTTCCTTCCTTACTCAGCCCATGCCTAAGGATGGTACTGCCCACAGTGGACTGGCTCTCCTACAGCAATTGGCAGTCAAGAAAATGCTTGCCATCTGATGGAGGCAATTCTTCAGTTGAGTTTTCCACTTCCAGAATGCCTCTAGTCTGTGCTGACGATGAAAACTAATGAGTGTGTTAAGAGTGTTGATACTGGCTGACTGTCTATCGAGACATATACCATTCCTATAGCTCTCCTTTAGACAGTGCTCACTCACTAGTTGGTGAGCGCCGGAGGTGGAGGATGGAAAGAAGTCAACACGAGGACTCTGCCCTGCACAGAGGAGTCTCTGCTTCATATTCTTGTACTTACAATGTCCTGTGCAAGCGTGAGAGTGCCAGATGGTGCCCACTTCAGTGGGTGAACGGGAGTCCCCGATCAGAGGCAATGCATAAATGCATGACAGTTCGAGGCTCAGCAGGCTTTATGGGCTAGCCAACTCTCGTCTCTGAGGGGTAAGTGTCAACTTGACATCTATATAACCTGGACCAAGTTTCAAAAGCTAGAGAGAGTGGCTGGTTTTTAACCACCCGTTCAGCAAATGATTGAGGTTTGTTGTAATCTCCATCCTCTGGTGTCCTCCTTCTGGGCTGCATTCGGTGATACCAATGCACCACTGTTGATATAATTAACATTTCTCTGCCGCATGACAAGAGCTGGGTCTTGTGCAAGCAAGTGGGTTCATAATCAGCATGGAGATTCAGTCAAATCCTAGAGAGTAAAACCAACGGAGCCAGCTAATTTTTCTTTCTCCATCTTCTGCTCTAAGACGACCCTACACTAAACACGCGGTGCACATTTAAAGGCAGCGGCATCCTCCTAAACAGACATGACCGGCCCTCCACTTAAACTTTGTGTGAACTCCATAGTGCGTAACAGTGACTGTCAATTTGACAGTCACCATGGAAAGAAACTTCAGACATGCCGGTGAGAGTGTTTTTCGACTGGGTTAACTCGGGGAAGATTTGCCTTAAATGTGGGTGGCACCACTCCCTGGACTGGAGTCCGGGATCCAAGGAGAAAGTGAGCATTCTCTCTCTCTCTTTACTGACTATAGATGTAACGTGGCCAGCGGCTTCACTCGCCCAATGCCTTTGCTGCCAGGATGGACTCCCTCCTCAAGCTGTGAGACATAATGAACCCTTTGTTTCCTAAGTCGCCTTTGTCACAGCCATGAGAAAAATAACAGATACAGCTTCCAATTACATGTTTCGTGACATCATTACACTCAAAATGGCCTTCGAGGCTTATCATGATTTGAATCTCACCTTTTGCTCTGCTTTCAGTCTCCAGACTCCAATCCTCTCCCCCACAGACCGTCTTACCCAGGAGAACCCACCGAGTTTGTTTGTATTTCAGGATCTTGGCCATTGCAATGTTCCCCCTCTGCCTAAAAGACTTCCCCTGGAACCAAACAGCATTCACGTCTCAGCCAAATGTCCCAAGCTCAGGATCCTTGCCCAACAGCCTCTTTTTATAAACAAATATGATACTAGCCAGAGGTGTGCTGGCTTGCACCATAAGAAGCTCTTCCCAGCTCCTAGCCATAGTGGTAGTCTGAAGTCAACCACAGTGGGAGGATCTATACCAAAGCAAACACTACAAAGTGTGGCTTCGGCCTCCCAGACAGCCAGTGATTGAACATTTGCCTGCAGAAAACTATGCCCCTCTATTGTCCACCCAAGGCATTTTTGACATGTGTCCAACACATTCCAAAAGCAGGGTACTGTACACTGCTTTGTCGATATTCTTAGCATTATTACCGTTAGTGTACCAACTAAAGAAAGCCAACATGGTATCCAAACTACCCCTTAATATAGCCTAACACCTGGACACAGGTGTCAGAGAACTCATTAATTCAGTATTCCTTCTCCCTCTTACCCTGCCCTCTGTTTCAGATTTTCAGTTTCCAATTGAAGATCATCTATGATTACAAATTTCAATCTAGAATTTTCTCGACACTAAGGCTTTGAGAATAATCAAACGTGAGAAGGTACGTGTGCCATGGATTCACCTATTCTGATCTGGGATAACTATTTGAGGCACCATTCATGGCTTTCCTTCCACTATGACAGCATTTGGAAGCTGTGGTGAGTTCACCTTGTGTCCTTCCATTGCCCAGCTCTGGAGATGTGTCTGCCCTCAACCTGATGGTGCTTAACGTGAAATCCCTTTGTCGGGTGCGCGGGTCCATCTGGCTCCATCCGTCTTACTGTGATTTGGTCCTGGGTTAATTGCACCCTGTCACTAGCCATGACTGACACTGTGCTTTCTCTCCGCTAAGTCCACCGCGGAAGCAGATTTTTGAAGACCTAAATTCTTGAGACATTTTCACAGAGGGTTGAATGGGACCCAGGATGTTTGTGTTTCCTCTGTGGCCCGTGGGATTGGTAAGTCACCAAAAGGAAGAAGACAGAAGGGAAGGTGGCTGTGAGAAGATTAAGGTCAGTCCTAGAGAAGGTTGACAAACAGCATCTAATGGTTTAGAAGGAGAGAGAAGAGCAATTAGCAATCATTGTGATTGATTATCCAACCATGCTGAATAATGTCAAGGGAAAAGCCCTTTAACACAAGCATGACAGGCCCTTGTATGTAGAAACAAAATCTAACCCCCAAAGCTCACAGAAACGAATTGAGAAAAGTAGAGAAGGCACAATAAAATAGGCGAGGGTACAGGCAAAACTAAGGCCTCATGCTGTCTGCCAGAAGGGGCGAGACACACTCAGCTCTGGACAAATTTTACACCACCACCACCCCCAGGATCGATGTGGGAACCCTAGGAAAGGAACATAGCTCAAAAATTCTGAGAAAGAGTCTTAAAGTTTAAAGAATAGCCATGCCCACTAATGCATGCTGAGCCCCACTCCTAAGGAACAGAGCCAGGCTGTATACTGAGCCCCACTCCTAAAGAACAGAACCATGCTGTATACTGAGCCCCACTCTTAAGGAACAGAGGCCATACTGCACGCTGAGCCCCACTCCTAGGGAGCAGACGACTTCCATGCCATGCAGACCTCCCCTTGCAGGGTCAATCAAGACCGGGACTCTGCAAAGCAGGGAAGGAATTCATTCTCCCAACAGAATGCAAACCCAGATCTCACCCCAGGCTGAATGCTGCCTTCCAACCTCTGCTTCCTCAGCTCCAGCCTCTACCTCTCCATGTCCCAGAAGTGTCCCCTTCACCCCCCAACAGCTGAGTACCCTTCAGATGACTTTCCGTTTTCCAAATTTTAAGCTTGGAAAATTTTGCCTTTGGCCCTACCACACACAAGCTGCTGCAAAATGCTAAATGAGGCATTTAAACCGACTTGTTGAAATTCAACCAGGCAAATCCAAAGCTTCACTTCCTCCTTTGTATGGAAGGGGAAATATATCAGAGAGAACAAAAACCTCCGTGGTGCCCAATAGATTACCTGCCACATCAGAATCAGCCGCGTGTGCATGTGCACCCGGGCCTGTGCCCATGTCCCGCAGTCAACACAGTGCTGGTCCATAGTACTGGTGTTGACATCATATGTGGGGCTCATGACTCAAGAAATCAACTGAACGCAACTGAGTGGATGGGCCCCTCTAGAGCCACCACTTAGAAACTGCACGGCCTCTCTCCATCCCTTGTCATTCTTGGGAGGCTCCAGGGGGCTAGGTTGCCCTCTGGTGAGATGCATGCTGGGAATATCCATCTGATGTGTCAGGGAAAGAGCCCAGAGTAAGAGTAAGATAAAGATTCTTTCCACAGCTGGTTGGCTTTAACGGGGCCACCGGCAACTACCTGTGTGCCCTGTTTGAGTGAGCATCAGGTATTAGCTGGATGTTTGTGCTCCACCCCAAATGTTATATGTTGAAACCCTCAGCCCATGCCTCCACGGCTTTAAGAAGTAGGATCTTGAAACCTGCACGCATGACTTTTGCAACCCTGTGACCAAAAGACTTGACAGCAACAACTTATAGGGAGAGGGAGGAGTATTTCAGATTCATAAGGTCATGACAGGGGAGGCCTCGTGAACGGTACTTTGGGAAGAGGAGAGAGAGATAGCTCACCTTTCCCCTGAATTGTGAGGACAAGCATACTGCAGTCTGCAAGCAGGCAGAGGCGCTCTCCAGAACCTGGCCATGCCAGCACACTGACCTCAGACTTCTAGACTCCAGAGCCAGGAGAAATAAATTGCTATTGTTTCCAAGACAGCCAGGCTGTGGTACTGTCTGCAACAGTGAGAATGGGCCAACGTCGTGTTCTCTCAAAGAGCCAGGAAGAGAAGTCCAAGTACTCACGGGTGTGAGGATGGGGATGAGCACACCAGCATGTGTGTCCCTTGCAAAGGTAGGTGACCTAAGCCATCTCTGACAGGCTGTGGTTTCTGGGTTTCATTCTGGAGACCACAGGGGTGGTGGCTCTGAGGAAGGATGAAGGGGACAAGAAAGAACCTATAAATAAAAGTCAGAGTGCTTGGAAACAGACAGAAACCCCGGCAAGTTCATGAGGCCTCAAACAGGGTGACCGCGTGACAGTCGCCACAAAGCCAGACACACGCCCTGGCTTCAGATGAGATACACAATGGCGGAGCTGGGACAAGAAAGAGCAAGACCAGCCCCCACAGTTGCATCAAGCCAAGACAACAGTGACAAGTTGAGTGAGCCACAAAGAGCTACAGATCAAGTCCACCCTCCCTATCTCACCCCAGAATCCTGGTCATACACCCAGAGTGAATGGCCTTGTGGGAAATGTAGTTCAACCACGTTCAGAGCCAGCACCTCTCTCAAGGAAAGCACACCTTCTGGCCAGAAGTCCTCCAGTGCTCCCTTGATGCTATACTGGGCTCCTCCATCTCGGTTAACCCTTGGTTACATGATCCTGTAAATGGATAAAGCGAGGCAGAGACGAGAGACAGAGACAGAGACAGAAAGAGGCAGAGAGAGGACAAGGGAGGAAGAGGGAAGGAGGGAGGGAGAGAGGGAGGGAGGGAGAGAGGGAGGGAGGGAGGGAGGGAGGGAGGGAGGGAGGAGACACACAAGTGAACCTAACCCTCCCAAGTGAAAGAGATGAGTTCGCTATTGCTGTTATTCTGAGAGGTCTTGTATGCAGCCCAGGCTGCCCTTAAACTCTTCACTCTCCATCCCAGCCACCCAGAAAGATCACAGTTCTGTGTCACCACGCCCAGCTATGAATTTTTATTTCTTGCTCTTGCCTCCATATGTGCAGTGCACCCACACGCTTTATTTTTTTAAAGGTTACAATAAACCCGTTAAGGTAGAGTTTCACTCCCAGCCTTCCTTTTATGCAAAGGACAATTTTGGTGGAGAAAGAAACGAAAGATGTTGAGGGAAGAGCTGAAACTGAGCCCGCTCGTTCTGAGCCCAAAACCCACTATCTTCCTACGCTGAGTAGAACCCTCCTGCCACCCTCAGAGTGCCATTTGTAAAGCCCAGCTTCAAGTCTGAGCATCATCTCCGTAAATATGGCGGGATCTACATATCTGGAACGCTAGCTCTTCGTATCCATTACAGCCGATTCAGCGCATAACACAGGCTCTCCGTCTAATGCTTCAGGCCGCTCTCCTTCCAGGTTTGAGTTATTCATCTCTCCCAGCCTCCATTAACCGAGTTTGGGGAGGAAAGCTAGCTGCCACATAAGTCTTGATGAGAATAAAGTCTCTTTATTGCTGTTATTATTCCCTTAATGGTCTGTGCGGTACCGTACACATAACTTTTTAGTCCTTCATAAAATTCCGTTGATAAACATTTGACAACTTGTTACCAATTTCAAAACTTTTACTTGAAGAAGCAGATCAACGCGGCGCCACTGGCATCCAGCAGTGGGCTCCAGAGGCGGCCACAGTGGCTTCCTGTGAGGCCGTGAGGAATTCTGCAGCCTCTCTCAAAACCTAATTTATGGCATGCACCCTGATGAACGATCAAGACTCAGTATTCGCCATTATAAGAAACAGACCAACCAATGCATAATTTTCAGGGAAGCTGGTTTTAACAGCCCTATTAGTTTTACAATTCCGGTTTTTGCAAGCTTCCATTTGTTATGTTTAACTTATTTGCTGGGAGGACGTGGAGTTTTCTTCCTGGGATCGTACGGTCTACTTCTTTCTAAGTGTTTGCTGAGAAAGATGATGAATGGGGTTTGAAGTTCGGGAAATTTAAATGCAGTAGGTAAACAAAAATAGCCGTGGGTATCAATACCTGAAAACGTAGAGAAACACACACACACACACATTCTGTTTATTAAAATGAATAACCTAGCAATGGCGGATGTTGGTGGGTCAACTAGACAACGGTTTTAGGATAAACCAGATCCTGGCTCCCAAATTCACACTTTCAGTTTTCTCTTCCAAGGGACAGTTAAGCTGCAGCTGGAAGAACATGGAGTTGGATGGTATGTCTAACATGGGGCCACGCGGAGTTGGACGGTACATCTGACATGGGGCCGCGCTGGTTCAAATCCATGGGGTTAAGAATAGGCTTTCGCATGTTGCAAGAATAATTAACTATGCACCTCACCGTGCATGGGTCTCCCTTCACGCGGCATGGGGCACCTCATCGTGCATCGGTCCTCCTTCACGCAGCATGAGCTTATGAGATACTTGGGACAGGAGTTATCAAAACACAGCCTGCAGACCCAGTCCAGACCATGGCCTGTGTCTGGATGGCTCTAAGAATGGTTTCTACATCATCCAAAGAATAAGAGTGGTTCCTACCTGCACGGAAAGGTTTGTTGGCATGCAACCATGGTTGTTTGTTTGTTCATTGTTGCCTGTGGCTGTTTTCTTGGCGGGGGTCCAAGGTCAGGTGGTGTAAGAGCAAATGAAGTCTCTTTATAGCTATTAATATTCCTATCAATTGCTGTGCAGTGCCCCCTGCGCATTACTTTGGGGTCCCTCATAAAATCCCATTGATAAATCTTTGACAACTGCAAAGCTTACAACAGCCAGCACTGACCTCTTATTTGCCAAATTCTGCAAATAGAAGGAAGGAGAAAAGTAGGGGAGAGGGAGGCGGAAATGAAGGAAAGAGAGGAAGGAGGAAGTGGAGGGAGAAAGGAGCAGCAGGTGGAGATGGAGAACTAGGATAAAGCCCTTCCTGGAGGACAGCGAAAATATGTCAAACTGTTGTCAGTACCCATCTGCCAAGTAAGTCAGGGGTGGAGGGGACTATTACCTTGTAAGGGTAACAGAGACTGCTATTTTACGGGGGGGGGGGGGGGGAGGGGGGGCTACTACCTTACAGAGGGTGGCCAACTCTTCTTGACCTAGGTTCTGAAGGCTCTGGAAGTAGGAGAAGCCATCCTGTGCATAGGTGAAAGTTTGGGAAGGAAGAAGCTGCAAAGACTCTGTGAAGATATGTGGATGGCCACAGGTGTAAGAGGACACAGTGGGAGATGTCACTGTAGAGGAACCTGTGGTCACAGCACACAACCATGCTGTGCTTGGGTGTTCCCTCTGGTAGAAAGGCAAGCCATCCAAAGACCCTAGAAGAGGGATGTCTGTAGACAGAAGTTTCTGTCCCTCCCAGTCCCACAGCCATTTATTCCCAAATAAGCACACAGAAGCTTATATTAATTATAATTAATTATAATTTGGCCTATTGCTCAGGCTTACTACTAACTAGCTCTTCTGACTTAAATTCACCCATAATTCTTACCTATGTTTAGTAAAGTGCCTTTTTCAGTAAGGCATTCTCAGTTTGCTTCCTCTGCATCTGGCTGGTAACTGACTCTCTGCCTTTCCCATTCCCAGAATTCTCCTAGTCTGGTTTTCCTGCCTATATTTCCTGCCTGGCTACTGGCCAGTTAGAGTTTTATTGAGCCAATACGAGTGACAAATCTTTACAGAGTACAAGAACATTATCCCACAGCAGCTGTCGATAGAGAATGGAGCAGACTGGAAAGAGGAGGCTGATAAAAGTTTGGCACTGAAACTCAGGTGGCTTGAACTAGGGTGGAGCTGTGAAGGATGCCTGCCCATGAGTGAGCTACGGGAAAGGGAAAAACAGGAACTAGAGAAGCTGGTCCCATGTAGGACCTGGAGGCCTGACACGTACCTCTGGGAACATCTAGCATGACCCACTAGGTGAGCTCTACATATGTCATTTCCCGGAACAACACTGCTGGGATGCAGAGAAGCAAGTGTGCTAACAGTATCAACCTCTCAGAGCACTCAACTCCTCTTCAGAGGCCTCACACTACACAGAGCAACAAGAACTTGGAGGCTGTGGGACAATGCTCTGTACCCTGTCATTTGTATTATAAATAAACACTGATTGGCCAGTAGCCAGGCAGGAAGTAGAGGTGGTGTGACCAGGCAGGAAGTAGAGGTGGGGCAATGAGAACAGGAGAATTCTGGGAAGAGGAAAGGCTCAGTCTGCAGTCGTCATCCAGACGCAGAGGATACAAGATGTAACTGCCTTGACGGAAAAGGTACCAAGCTACGTGGCTAACATAGATAAGAATAATGTGTTAATGTAAGATGTAAGAATTAATTAATAAGAAGCCTGAGCTACTAGGCCAACCAGTTTATGATTAATGTAGACCTCAGAGAAGGAAAAATCAGAAGCCACCTCCAAAAGGTGCCCCTGAGATTTCAAAAGAGGAACCATCTTGACAGCAAGTGTGTTCAGATGGTCCTTGGGAATGAAGTAGAAAGCAAACATTTGAGAATGTAAAACTGCCGGAGACCATTTGACAGCCTAGGGTGAAATAAAAACACATTTTCTTGTATATAATTTTTAAAAACTCCAACTTCAAAAAGCTCCAACTTCAGAATGAAAACCCACAGACTTGTAACAGGTTCCAAAGTCTCAGGACTTAGGAGGCTGAGGCAGGAAGATCAAGGGTTCTAGGTCAGCTTGAGTTTCCCTTGGGGGAAAAAAAATAAAGGAGGGAAGGAGAGATGAAAGAAAGAGAAAGAAGGAAGGAAAGGAAGAAAGGAAGGAAGGAAAAGGAACTTAATTACTACTGCACTACAAAACCAAATAAAAGATTTGGATGCTCAATTAGCTGTGTGAAACCCCCAGAATACAACAGCTTTGAGTGTGCAAGCCAGATGGGTGACCCAAGTGCCAGGTTGTTCCTGCCTCTGGGGACAGACATGGTTTTTAAAAGGGAAAATTAAAACCTCTTGGTGAGCTTCCAAATCAAACAGAGCAGAGTTCCCCAGCTTGCACAGGGAGCATTCAGATCGTACAAAGGACACTCTGAGCTATTTATAAGATGGAATTTGTTTCTGGGTCCAGATTCTTATAACCCAAGTCTTTTGGTGACCTCTGTGATGGGATGCTAGAAAACTGTGGGGGTTAAGAACAATCACTCACTGTCCGGGACGAGCCCTTACATGGCAGGATGTGGAACAAGCCTGGCTCACTGGCTGATTCTATGTATGTGCCAAGAGTCTGTTCAGACCAGGAGGGTGAAAAGAACACTGTGATCCAAGAGCCAGAGTATCTCCAAGAGAGAAGGGAATAAAGAGCTTGGAGGTGGGACCGATGGTATCTCAGTAAAGACTGAAACCTGCTGCTGATTTATAACAGTGCCTGTTACCCGTCATGTCAATGCTGCCATCATGGCTAATTTTGAACCACCAATATGATGATGCTACAGGAGGCAGAGGGCGGGAAGGGATGTGCTGGGATGGCTCTCCAGAGCCTACAGGCTCCAGCAAAGCCTCCACTGAACAGATTTTCACATGCGATAATATGACCAATGAGTGAGGATTCCATCAGCCAACCCCCCTGCCCCAGCACACAAGGCATTCAGGGATAAAACTTCCCGTGAATGGAGAGCTGACTCTAGGGGATCTACTAGAAAGAATGTGTCATTGTCGCTGCTGCTGTTATTAAATGGTCAAGGGTTTAGCGGGAAACAGAATTCTAGGGAGGAAACAATGGGGTGTTCTGGAGAGACAGTAACAGAGGGAGCCCAGGCAAGGAAATCTACCCACAGGAACATTCTGGGTGAGACCAGTGTGGCAGAGAGATTCCGTCCATTCTGAACCAAATCTGATAACCATGAGGAGGCAGCATTTCGGGGAGCTCATCTTGCATGCACTCATCAAATTATTCTAACTTAGCTCTAGCAGCTGCCGTTGCTGCCCCAAAAACGCATTACCACAGCGCAGCACTGAGGAAGATTTTGCACACACAGCAAACATGGAGAATTTTGCCACTTCATTGACTTTGTAAAACTGAAAAGATCCCGCCGCCCCCTTTTGTCTTGTATCGTTTCCCTAATTGCATCATTAGCAGAAAGGCCATTTGACCAACATGGAGGAGATAATAAGTACTTTTTCTATATTTTAAGTGGAAATGCAAGTTAATATGGAAAAATATGCCCATGCCTCTGGGTTGCAGAATACACAGAAGATAAGGCAGCTCCGGGGATGGCAGAGATTTTAAGGGGTGTGGGGAGGTATGGGTGTGTGTGTGTGTGTGTGTGTGTGTGTCTACTTTGAGCGTGGGTACCCATGAAAGCCAGAAAAGGACGTCAGATCCACTGGAGTTGGAGTTACAGGCAGTTGTAAGCTGCCCACTGTGTGTACCAGTAGCTAAACCCAGGTCCTGTGAAAGAGTAGCGAGGGCTCTTAGCCTCTGTGCTCTCTTTCTCCATCTTCAAGAGAATCATCTCAGAACATCAAAAGGAATATCTTCTTCCAGATACAACCATAATGATGATATACCCAGGCTTGGTTTCTGGCTCTTCGTAATGGAGACATTCTGATGAAGTCACCAGGTTGAATGAAGAACATTCTCGACACAGGAGGAAGGCCTGAAGGGGAATGGTGGATACAGAACACCAGACAAACTGGATGCCAGAGAAGTGGAACTCTTGAACCTTAGAGAGAGCTGGGTGGTTTCAGAGTAATATCAGCAGAGAGACACCAGCAACAGGTGGGGTTTTGAGCCCCTTGAGAGGGACACACCCAGCCAAGTAATGTACCCTGTGACCCTGAAGCATGCGCTATGAGAGCAAAGGATAAAACAGGGGATACAAAATAAAAAAAATAATTGCTCTGGTCCTGAAAACTTTCCACCTGTAGTCCTATTGATGAGTACCCTGGGGTTGCCTGGACTCTGTGCCAGTGCAAGCAATGGCTGTTCTTGTCTCTAGAAATGTGGCTAAAGCGGCGCCAGGCAGCTGAGATCAAGCAGGGACTCAGCATGATGGGCCATTCAGCAGGAAGCAAGTGAGGAAGACCCAGCAGCTGGGTGCCCAGAGCCAAGGCCGTTATTCAGTCACGGAAGCACGAGTGAGAACTGCCATTCCATTCCCAGGACCGAGGTCAGAAAGAAAACAGCTGCTTGTGATTTGCACACTTACAATCCCAGTACTGGGGAGCGAGAGGTGACATCCTGGGGCTTGCTACCTGATGGATTCCAGGCCAGTGAGAGACTGAAGCGGACACAATCTGATGAACAACTCCCAAGATTGTCTTTCAGATCTCTCTCACACACACCACAGGGACATGTGTATGCACGCACACACCACAGGGACATGTGTATGCACGCACACACCACAGGGACATGTGTATGCACGCACACACCACAGGGACATGTGTATGCACGCACACACCACAGGGACATGTGTATGCACGCACACACCACAGGGACATGTGTATGCACGCACACACCACAGGGACATGTGTATGCACGCACACACCACAGGGACATGTGTATGCACGCACACACCACAGGTACATGTGTATGCACGCACACACCACAGGGACATGTGTATACACACACACACACACACCACAGGGACATGTGTATACACACACACACCACAGGGACATGTGTATACACGCACACACCACAGGTACATGTGTATGCACGCACACACCACAGGGACATGTGTATACACACACACACACCACAGGGACATGTGTATGCACGCACACACCACAGGGACATGTGTATGCACGCACACACCACAGGGACATGTGTATGCACGCACACACCACAGGGACATGTGTATGCACGCACACACCACAGGGACATGTGTATGCACGCACACACCACAGGGACATGTGTATACACACACACCACATGGACATGTGCATGCACGCACATACCACAAGGACATGTGTATACACACACAGCACAGGGACATGTGTATGCATGCACTCACCACAGGGACATGTGTATGCACGCACACACCACAGGGACATGTGTATACACACACACACCACAGGGACATGTGTATGCACGCACACACCACAGGGACATGTGTATACACACACACACCACAGGGACATGTGTATGCACGCACACACCACAGGGACATGTGTATGCACACACACACCACAGGGACATGTGTATGCACGCACACCACTGGGACATGTGTATGCACGCACACACCACAGGGACATGTGTATACACACACACCACAGGGACATGTGTATACACACACAAGAGTTTGTATGTTGAGAATAGTTGCTCGAGTCAGAAGCGGCTTGATTTTGGGAACTTCACCCCACCTGGGGTGTGATGCTGGGAAAAGCAATGAAGCCTCCTGAGCCTGATTAATTAATTCCTAGCCCTTCAAATTGGAATCAACAGTGTCTACATGCTATGATTTCGGGCTTGGACAGTGGCCTAGAGGGCTTTCACAATGACCAACTTCTGTGACATCTGCATTAAATGTTGGCTGCCAAAAACAGTAACGCCGTGACCAAGAATTCCAACTGCTTAGGCCATGGATGGACCGAATCTAAAGTAATAGCTGTGAAGAACAGCTTCAAGCCCGAGGTCCAGGGCAGTTCTCATCACTCCTTGGCACAGGTGAACCCTGGCTCAAGGGAGCACTCGCTGAGTCCCTAGGGCTAGAGTAAGCCCCAAGCTGAAGAGACTGAAGTCTCGGGGGTTTCATGCCTTGTGCTTCAGTGAGGAGAGGTCGCAGTGAGCTGAAATTAAGATTGAGACAGCTCACCTCCGCATGCAGTACCTGCACCAGCAAGAGCATCCCCTCCTGCTGGGATTGGTGGCTTACTGTGACAGCTTCACTGGGTTAAAAAGAACTGGTAAACAATGCTTCCACTGTGTCTGTGAGGCTGTTTCCAGAGTGATGGGTGACACCATTCTTCCCCAGCACTAACATCAGAGCCCCTAGTTCTGGCTGCTACTGACTCTGGCTCAACCCCACCTTCGAGAGCAGTGGTTCATCAACATTCCTAACGCTGCGACCCTTTAATTTAGTTCCCCATGTTGTGGTAAGCCCCCATCATGAAAGAATTTCATCGCTACTTCATAGCTGTAAGTTTGCTGCTGATATAAATCATAATGTAAATAACTGATATGCAGGGTATCTGATACTCATTACATTAGGAATCATAATGTACATATCTGATACACAGGATATATGATGCACAGGTTGAGAACCACTGTTCTAGGGCCTCCAGCCCACCGTCTACCTGATTATATGGCCTGTGCACTCAGAACAATCTATTCCCTGCTGTTCTGGTCTTCCAGTTTGCAGGTTTCTGACGTTTGGCTTCTCGGCTTCTGTAACGGGGGAGTCAGTTCCAAAAGTTTCTAACATAATCTCACCCAATCACACATACACACACATGCACACACGTCCACACACAACACTGATGTCATCTCCCCAAAGAACCTTGACCAGCAAAGCAGGAAACATTTTAGAAATGCCAGCCTTCAGGTGCCCCTGGTCCTGGTGTGTTAGGCTCCGTACTGCTGGGGTAAAACATGACGATCAAAAGCACCTTGTGAGTGGCGGGGCGGGGGTATCATTTGTCTCGGTTCAGAGCTCTCAGGTCACACCCCACCACTGAGGGAAGTCGGAGCAGGCACTCGAGGCAGGAACCTGCAGTCAGGAGCTGAAGCAAAACCATGGAGAAACTCTGCTTACTGGCTTGCTCCCCATGGCTTGCTCAGCCCGCTTTCATAAACCCAGGACCACCTGTTAAGCGATGGTTCCACCCACAATGGGCGTGTCCCTCACACATCAATCAGGAAAACCAGCCAGCACACCTGGTGAAGCAGAAGCACATGGCTGGGTCCCCGCCAGCTCCACTCTAACAAGCCATCTGTCGTCTGGAATAGGAGGGGACACTGTACATGAGCTATGCAGCTCACGAGATGACAATAGCGCCAGTGACTCAGGTGTGACAACCACCGTATCTGAAGATGCTGCTGTTCTGTCTTTGGTGGCAAGAGCACCTGGACTGAAAACCCCAGGCCCAAAGGGTCAGTAGAGGTCTTCTAGGTGGGTAAGAAAGTTCCATAAATCCAAGAGGTGACAAACATGACAGACATGACTCCAGGTGTCATTTTCCCAAGGAAGTAACCTCACAAAGAAGAGCAGCCTTCTATCCACCAGCCACAGTGGGGTCCCAGGACCAAGACCCAGAGAGGGCTGCACAGGCAGCTGTGAACCAATCTCAGGCATCATGACAGTGCAAGCCAAGAGTGAACTAAGTTCGGTCCACGTGGCCTACCGAGAAGCCGGCCAGCAGTGGAAGCAGCTCCCCCACCCCCGCCCTGTCACATCATGTGGAAAAGGAGAAGAGGTTCTCCGAGGGAATCATAGAGAGTGTAAAGAGCATCTCTGTCTGTCTTAAGAGTAACTGAGCTCCTGGCCTAAAACACCATGTGAAGTCTGCATCCCACAGTTTGGCATACAGGTAAGTGGGACCATGCAATTTAAAGGTGTGTGAGCAGGAACCAGGGCTGTATGTAGCTCGGTTGTTAGAATGCTTGCCTAACATGTATGAAGTCCTGGATTTGCGTCCCAGCACCACATAAAATAGTCATGGCGGGGGCACACCTATAACCCCAGCACTTCTGAAGTAGAAAGAGGATCAAAAGCTCAAGGTCATCCTGGACTCCATCGCACCAACCTGGGCTACTACATGAGACCCTGCCTCTAAAAATGAGTAGCAATGTCTCCTTTGTCCTGAAATGGAAGGGACTGCTGGTCCCCTCTTCTCCATCACTGGCAGTCATGTTGAGTCAAGAGGACCAAGACATGGGTGGAGAGCAGCCAGCAAGAGAAAACTGGCCTCAGCTTTCCACACATGTACAGAGCAGGGACACCATATAAGAAGTCCAGACCGTTATTTGTGTGCAGTAGAAATAAATTTGTACTGTGTATGAGTCAGGACTTGAGGGCTGGGGAAATCTGTGCCAGACAAACCATGGCCTAACTTAGATTGTGAGCTTCATCACAAAGGGAAGCAGATTGAAAGGAAGCAATCCTGCTGGAAGAGACAAGTGTGGTGGCACATGCCTGTGACCCCAGCACCGTGGAAGTGAACACATGATCCCTGGGGCCTACGGCCAGGAGGCTTAACCTACCTCAGCAGGCTGCAAGCCAATGAGAGACCCTGTCACAAAAGATCCCTGAGGAGCATCTGAGGTTGTCCTCTGGGCTCCAAATACATACACATGCACGTGTACACAGGCTGCATATACACATAAACATACAAACACATGAACATGTAGTAGTGGGAGCGGCGAGCCCAGATCCCACACGGCTAGCTTAACCCCGGAAATAATTACACGGAAACTGTATTCTTTTAAACACTGCTTGGCCCATTAGCTCTAGCCTCTTATCGGCTAATTCTCACATCTTGATTAACCCATTTTTAATAATTTGTGTAGCACCACGAGGCGTAGCTTACCAGGAAAGATATTAACCTGCATCTGTCTCAGAGAGGAGAATCATGGCGACTCTGCCTCACTTCCCTTCTTCCCAGTATTCTGTTCTTTCTACTCTGCCTACCTAATTTTTTGTCCTATCAAAGGCCAAGCAGTTTCTTTATTAACCAATGAAAGCAACAGACAGACAAATAACCCACCTCCATCATGCACATGCCCCGGCATGTACATTCATTCCCATGATCATACGCACACACACCACATGCATGGATCAGTGACAGCCGTCTCCCGGCAGGCCATGTACTGTCTGTGCTAGAACCTGAGCATTCACAGTCTTGTGGGCTTGCAGGAAAGCTTTGAAATTCTGACAAAGTTCCAGTCTCCCTAAGATCGACAGCATCGATTTATTCAAACAAAACTCCAAGTCCTCTTCATTTACCTGTGTAACCAACCTTGCGTAATCTCGGCTTTATGTCTTCACTGTTAGACTCCCTGGTGGGAGCCTAAGGAAGTCACCAAACTACCGAACTGACACAGCCAACGTGGAGCCTGTAATGCTGGCGGGGGCGGGGGGACAGTTACAAATCCGATAGCCAGCTCCTGTCTAGAAATAGCTCAGGTAAAGGCAAGAGTCAAGGTTCCCACCAATTTAACACAAAAGGAAAATGCACACATGCCAGAAACAGGTGTGTTTTGTCTCTTGCGTGCAGCAGCAGAGGCGATTCTCAAACCTGAGAGAGTAAAACACTAATTGTTCTCATTACGAAGAAAGCAGCCCGTCCCTGCATTCACCATCCTACTGTGTTCTCTATGAGCAAAAGACAGACCGTTTATTTCTATAATAGTATTTAATACCATAACTGTTAACTATGATATGTTGGGGAATATCATTTTATGCTTTTATGCTGCATTTGTTTAACTCTGTGAAGCTGTGGTTCTTTGCTGTGTAAAACACCTGATGGTCCTAATAAAGAGCTGAACGACCAATAGCAAGACAGGAGCAAGGATAGGCGGGACTGGCAGACAGAGAGGATAAACAGAAGGAAAAATCTTAGAGAAGAGAAAACGAGGAGAGGAGGATATCAGGGGCCAACCACCCAGCTACACAGCAAGCCATGGAGAAAGAAGTAAAGAAAGGTATACAGAAATAGAGAAAGATAAAAACCCGGAGGCAAAAGGTAGTCAGGATAATTTAAGAAAAGCTGGCAAGAAACAAGCCAAGCTAAGACGGGGCATTCATAACTAAGAATGAGACTCTATGTGTAATTTATTTGGAAACTGGGTGGTGGGCCCCTCAACAAGCCAAAAGAGTAAAACATCTCAAAATAATAAGATGAAATACTATCATGGTAAAAATAATGATAACCTAAGTTAAGTGTCCAAATCTACTGTTCCCACAGTATTCTCAAACCAAATGACAAACGGGTTCCATTTGGTACCATACTATAGATAAGAAGCCCACCCAAGAAGATGTCAAGTGACTGGGTAGGATGAAGCAGCCAGGGAGTCCACAAGTTTTGACTAAATTTAGCTAAAAGGAGCTGGCATGGCTACATTCTTAAAAGATATTCTACTTTCCTTTCTTTAGCCTCTTGTGGGGACCACAGAGATGGGCCACCCAGAGATAGCCTCTGAGGCAGAAATTGCTACCTAGCTCCTGGAATGCAACCAACAGTAACCAGACAGCTGCTTCTCCAGAATTTTCACCTGTATACTGGCACCCACCCAAAGCCATGTCCTTCCCACAGTGTGCCCAGGGACCCTGGGAGGTGTGGATGTAGTCATGTGGGGGCCACTGTGGACTAACACGAACTAGTGTGAGGAGCAATGTTGATTCCAGAACATTCCACTGGATTGGTGAAGGACTGAAGGGCTACATCAACTCCAAATTCAACTTTTGTCCCTGGCTAGCTATGCTTCCTTACTCTCTGCTTTGCAACTAGCAATTCCAAGTACTCATTCTGAAGCACCTGCTCTAGAGAGCACCACTAGGGCCACCTACTTTCACCAGAAATGCCTATTAGGTGGATGGATGGATGGATGGATGGATGGATGGGTAAATGGGGACTGTGTTCATTAAGTTTCAGGTTTTACACAGCAATCCACTCAACACTATCATCTCCAATGCTCTCCCAGAACCTTCTGAGGAAAGAACCACTCGGCCCTGCCCTTGAGGTGTGATGGAACTGACTGGCCTAAGGACATCAATTCTGTCATATTTGTTTGTGCTCATGTTTAAGTAATCAAAAACTATGAAAATCCAAGTTGATAAGAAATGAGTCAGATCCAGTGAGATGACTCAGTAGGGAAAGGCACTTGCTGCCAAGCCTGAAAACCCGAGTTCGAGCCCCAATATCTACATGATGGTTGGAAAGAAGTCGTTCCCACACACACACTGTGGCACTAAAGTATTCACTCACTGGGGCTGGAGAGATAGCTTGATGGTTAAGAGCACTGACGGCTCTTCCAGAGGACCCAGGTTCAATTCCCAGCACTCACATGGCAGCTCACAACCATCTGCAACTCCAGTTCCAGGTAATCAGACACCCTCACTCAGACACACATGCAAGCAAAACACAAATGTACATAAAATAAGAATAAATAAATAGACAAAAATAAAATACTGCTCACATACACAAACAAGTAAGTAATAAATAAGAAAGTATTAAAGGAAAAGAAAGGAATAGAAGCTAAAGCCATGATGGGTAAGTGATATAGACAGCCATTTCCCAGGTGTTTGTGTGTCACGTGAGTTGCCTGGGGCACTGGGTAGCAGCAGATTCTAACTCAGCGAGTCTGGGGTTCAGCAGCTCCGTGAGAGCGCCATGAATTTAGAAGATGAAGGAAAGAGGAAGCGCGACTGTGCAGCGGGCGTCACGGCAGCTTACGGCTATCCCACACCGTCACATGACTAATACAAGGGCTTCAGATGAGGGTTGCATCAGCAGTGGAATTGTGCACGCACACACAATCATATGTGCATCTGCAGGCATGGGTGTGGAGGCCAGAGGCTGCCCTCCAGGGTCGCTCCTCAGAAGTCACTCACCTTGTTAAAGAGGAGTCTCTGGTGGAAATCACCTCACAGACTGAGCTGGCTGGGCAGTGAGCAACAGGATCCGCTAGTCTCCCCGGCCCCAGGGCTGGGATAGCAAGTGCACCTCACCATCCTTGCAAAGCAAGCATTTGACCAACTGGGGCATCTCTCCAATCCAATAGCATCACCTTCAAAGGAACTATGCAGAACTTGTCTTGCCTTTTCCTTTTCCACTCCATCTTTAAGAAGACTCCAGTAGAATCTCAACCCCCTAACCTTCTCCACGCGCCATTTACAATCCAAGTGAAGCTTTGCATTGTTTATTTGTTCACATTTAGAGGCTAATAAGGAAGTGTGTGCATGTGTGTCTGTCTGCATGTGCATGTGTGTGTGCATATGTGCATATGTGTACGTGCACAGCGTCTGCTCTGATGTATCCAGGCTCCCTTTCTAATCAGTCGTCCCCATCAGCAACTTGGACAATACACTTTTCGTTTTGCCGGAGTTGCTTGGGATGAGATGTGCTCAGCCATTAAAAGGTGGGAAAGTGTCCCGCTGCTGTGCGGATGAGAGAAGACCGGTGTTTTGTCAGATGTCAGCTGCCCATCAGTGGAGGCAGAGAAAGCAATTGGCCCGTGGTGGGGTCGGTAAAGAAACCCTCCAAACCTTAATTATCAGAGTGGACCCCGGTTTCACTGGGCTTGTTGTGGGCTCCTGACAGCCTCGGAGGCAGATGAGAAGTCACCAGCTGCTTAACTAGCAGCCAGCACAAGGCAGTCCACACTGCAAGTCCAAGAAAACGCACCACCGAGTTGCTTCTCCTACGTTGGATTTAAACAACAGATGCAGGAGGACTGGCTAGTCCCTTGTGTTCCAAAACGTACCTCAGTAGGTTAGCTTGGCCCCTTGTCACAAACCAGGAAGAGGGCGCTGCTTTAGACCTACTGGGTGTCTGGAGAGACCTGCTGCAGAAAATGGGTTCTCTCTTGCTTTCATGTATTTGTCCAGCACATAAGGACCGCCTTAGTTTTCCTGCTGCCATGGCCAAGGCGACTTCAGAGGGGAAGGGTTTATCTTGGCTCTCAGTGTGAGGATGTACTACTCCGTTATGGCAGAGAAGATGTACGTGCTGACTGGAGCAGGAGGCAGCAGGTCATTTTGAATCCAATCAGGAAACAGGTGAATGCTGGTGCCAGCTCACTTCCGTATCTTTGCACGGCCCAGGGCCCCAGCCCACCGAATGGTGGGATCTACATTTAAGATAGGTTTTCTTACCTTCTGTCTTAGTTGTGGTTTCCATTGCTGCATTGAAACACCATGATCAGAAAGCAAGTTGGGGAGGAAAGGGTTTATTAGGCTTACACTTCAACATTGCTGTTCATCACTTAAGGAAGTCAGGACAGGAACTCTAACAGGGCAGGATCCCGGAGGCAGGAGATGATGCGGAGACCATGGAGGGTGCTGGCTTGCTTACTGGCTTGCTTCCCATGGCTTACTCAGCCTGCTTACTAATAGAACCACCAGCCCAGGGATAGCACCACCCACAGTAGGCTGGGCCCTCCCCTATTGATCACTAATTGAGAAAATGCCATACAGTGGGATCTCATGGAGACATTTCCTCCACTGAGGCTCCTTCCCTCTGATGACTCTAGTTTGTGTCAAGTTGGCACAAAAACCAGCCAGTACACCTTTGTTGACCAAATACAGAAATGCCCTCATAGACACAGCCAGAGATTTGTGTCCTAGGTGATTCTGGATCCCGTCGAGCTGACAATCAATATAAACTGTCATTATATATGTTTATAAAACATAAAGACATTCGGATGCACGCTACATCAATGCCAGGTCGGCATCCTTAATAAAATAAGCCAGTCTCAAAGGGATAGACGCTGCATGATTCCACCATGCAAGGCACCTATTCTAATCAGATTCCTAGAGACAGAACCAATGGTAGTTGCAGGGGCTAGAAGAAGAAAGTGGGGTTTCTATTTGTGAAAATCTGAGCATCCTGGAGCAGATGTGGTAGCACCCAACTGTACAAATGGACTAACCTGAGTCAACTCAAATGCCTTGTTCTATGTTTCATATACTTCACCACCCTCAAAATACTTTTAAAAAAAAAGGGAAGAGGGCTGGAGAGACATCTTAACAGGAAAGACTGCCTGGTGTCTCTGCAGAGGACCAGAATTTGGTTCCCAATACCCACATCAAGTGGCTCACAACTGACCACCTGTAACTTAGGCTCCAGAGGATTCCACATCCTCTTCTCTCCTCCAAGGGCACCTTATTCAGATGCACACAGAGACACAGACACAAATACACAACTTTGAAAATCAAAAACCTATCTTTAAGAAAGAAAGGGGAGAAAGGAAGGGAGGGAGAAAGAGAAGGAGGGAGGGAGGGAGGGAGGAGGGAGGGAGGGAGAGAGGAAGGAAGGAAGGAAGGAAGGAAGGAAGGAAGGAAGGAGAGAAAGATGAAGGCCTGATTCTTACCCTGGTGGAAATTACAACCTAGTGGAAGGGCTGGCCTGAGAACTGAGAAATCAACATAGAACTCCATGCAGTTGCCGAAAGGGAGGGGCGAGGAGACGCCCTTCTGGCCGAGGTAGCATCGGCTTTTATCCAAATGCAAAACTTACCACCATATTATTTGTGCCCTAGACGTATTCTTTGCTTTACAAAGAGATCCCTCCAAATATTGAGCTCCCGGGTGTGTTGAGCATTTATAGATAAATCATTTGCCACATAACTGAGCAGCCTGCAGGCATAGACACCTCAAGATGAAGTGTTATTAGGCAAGACCAATTGAAGATCAATCAGAAATTACAATAATCTTGGTGGTACTTACAACAAAACTAATGGAAAGGATGATTTAGTGCATAAAAGTTTACAGGACACCCAGGCCTACACACATGCCTATAAAATGATACAATGGGAGAAGCCGTGCAGAACTGCCTGGTTTGCATATTTCATGAACACAGTTACTACATGAGAACACAACATTCGGTATTTCTTTGTCCAGTATTTCAGCTCCTGTTTGCTGTCTGAGTACTGTTGATGTTTTAAGGTTTAGTTTTACTAATATATGTGAATGCATGTGGGTATATCCCCATGCATGCAAGGGGCCCACAGAAGCCAGAAGAAAGTGTCAAATCCCCTGGAGCTGGAGTTACAGTCAGTAAAGACATCCACTGTTGGTGCTGAGAACCAAACTCTAGCGCTCTGCAAGAGCAGCCGACATTCTTAGCCATTGAGCCATCTCAACAGCCCCAGTCTGAATATTGGTGCTTTCAAAAACAGGAAAGTAGCATGTCCCATCAGCACCCAGTGCTGCTGGGCAAAGCATTTAAACTTTTGTGCCTATGAGGCTTCTTTATTTTTCTTTCTTTTTTTTTTTGACTTTTAGAAAAAGCTCCTCATTAAAATGTAAGGCAGAGAAGTATCCAAGTTTTGAACTTGGATGTTGAATTTGAAAAGAAATTCCACAAAGCCTTTGGACTGAACAGTGTGCTTTTACCCTCAGACAACATGGCAAACTTGCAACATTTCCTGGAAGGTTCTCCAAGGCTCCTCAGCACCTGAAGGTTTCTCACATGTTGAATGAGTTGGCACAGAGGAATCAGGGGAAGGGAAAATACCAGAAGGGGGAAAGAAAGAGAAAGGATATCTTTTAGATTAACCCACCAAAGATCACATCCATTAACAGGGACTTTATCGGGTCCAAAGCGGAGAAAGCTTCACCAGGATAATTAACAATTCTGGTTTTTAAAAGTCAAAGTTGAGAACTAAAGAGCAGGCTGCTGTTTAAATTAAAGATGATATCTGGACCATTTACAGCAATATACATTATAGCTACAGATACCATGCATAAATACAGGGGTTAGGAGTCCATTCCTGACAGTCTAAAATGGGCCAGCCATGGGAAATAATTGAGCAGAGTGGGCTGGGCAAGGATAGACAGAAGCTGCAGAAGTTGCGTTTTGGGTAACAAGGGTAGATTTTCCACAGCCACCTGTGTCAGGGCAGATGTGGCCCTAAAACGACAGTTTTCAGATTCCAGAAGAAGTTGTAAATTCTAATGTTCATGTAAATATCCAAATATCATAACTTCTAAAGACTGGCATAGAGAATCCATTGGTGTATCTCAATATGTGCATATTCATTGTGTGCAGGTACCTGTGTGTGCACAGGTGAACATGCATGACTGTGTGTGTATATGTGTGTCTATGTGTATCTGTGTGTCTGTGTGTATGTGTGTCTTATGTATTTGTGTCTCTGTGTGTGTCTGTGTGCAGGTGCATGTGTGTACACAGGTGAACATGCATAACTCTGTGTGTGTGTCTCTGTGTATATGTATGTGTCTGTGTGTGTGTTTGTGTGTGTATGTGTGTGGTCTGTGTGTATGTGTATATGTGTGTATGTGTGTGTATGCATGTGTGTGTGCTTGTTTGTATCTGTGTATATATTTGTGTATATGTATGTGTGTAACTGTGTGTCTGCATGTGTATGTATGTGTCTGTGTGAAGGTGCATGTGTGTGCACAGGTGAACATGCACGACTCTGTGTGTGTGTCTGCATGTGTATGTGTGTGTCTGTGTGTGTGTACATGGTCTGTGTATGCATGTGTGTATGTGCCTGTGTATGTATGTGTGTGTCTGTGTATGTATATGTGTGTGTCTGTGTGTATCGGTATATGTGTGTATCTGCATGTGTCTGTGTATGTGAGTATGTGTGTGTATGCATGTGTATGTGTGTGTATCTGTGTGTGTCTGTGTATATATGTGTGTGTGTCTGTATGTGTGTACGTGTGTGTCAGTGTCTGGATGTATTGTGTAAGTGTATATGCATGTGTGTATTTGTGTGTGTGTATGTGTATGTATGTGTTTGTGTGTCTATGTGTATGTGTATATGTACATCTATGTCTGTCTGTGTATATGTATGTATATGTGTGTGTGTGTGTGTGTGTGTGTGTTTGTAAGCACTCACATGTGCACACCAAGAGACTACCTCAGATGTTTCCTTCCTATGGGACAATGGTCTGTACCCTGTCACTTGTATTTTAATAAAATGCTGATTGGCCAGAAGCCAGGCAGGAAGTAGAGGCAGGGTGACAAGAACAGGAGAATTCAGGGAAGAGAAAAGAGTCAGTCTGAAGTCATTACCCAGCAGCAGAGGAAGCAAGATGAGAACATCTCACTGATAAAATGTACACCAAGCCATGTGGCTAATTGATGGAGGAAGGTCATTGGTTAATTATAATAAAGAAACTGCTTGGCTGGCCCTCATAGGTTAAAACATAGGTGGGAGGAGTAAACAGAACAGAATGCTGGGAGGAAGAGGAAGTGAGCTCAGACGGACAGCTCTGCTCTCTGGAGCAGAGACGCCATGCTCCCGGCTCCTGGGCAGACACATGCAATGAAGTTCCGACCCAGGATGGACATAGGCTAGAATCTCCCCGGTAAGCGCACCTAGCTGTGCTACATAGAATACTAGAAATGGGCTAGTCCAGGTGCGAGAGTTAGCCTAGAAGAGGCTAGATAGAAATGGGCCAAGCAGTGATTAAAAGAATACAGTGTCCGTGTAATTATTTCGGGGCATAAGCTAGCCAGGCGGCCGGGGTGCTGGGAACACAGCTCTGCCGCTCCTATTACTACTGCTAATACAGACAAGAATTATGGGCTAATTTAAGATGCAAGAATTAGTTAATAAGAAGCCTGTGCTAATAGGCCGACCAGTTTATAATTAATGCAGGCCTCTGTGTTTCTTTGGGACTGAACAGCCACAGGACCAGGTGGGAGAGAACCCCCTGTTAACATTTCCTCATGAGGCATTTTCCTTTTTTGTGACGGGATTTCTCAGCAGCCCTGAGCAAGTGTGCTGGGTGCTAGCTGGTCAGCAAGCCCCAGGGATCTTCCTGGCTCTGCCTTTCCAGTGTTGGCATTGGGAGAATGTGCCTGGCTTTATTATGTTGGTTCTGGGTTTGAACTCAGGTCCTCACGCTTGCCAGGTGAGCATGTCACAAAGTGAGTTATCACCCAGCCCGAGGATTAATTTTTAAACTGCGATTTTATCATTGCTGTGTCACGCAAACAAAACATAGCCACAGGCAGGAATGCCCCGTATCCTACATAATCCCAGTTACGGGCCATTGTGGGGAGAAAATACCCGAGAATTCTTGGCAGGACATAGAATTTAATAACCCTGGCCTTAGGAGACCTCGAGAAGTTAAAGAACAGCCCTCAGGCAAGAGAAGGGTTAGAAGGCTTCCAGCCCCCCCCCCCGCCTGTGCTCCTCTGGGGGCTAGGGTCAGGGCCAGAGTGAGACACCAATGCCTTCTCCGCTCCTAGACACCAGCATCTCCCTCCTCCTCCATCGCTGCCCTGCACCAGGGAGGAGCAGTTTGCAGAGCACTGGCTTTCTGGGTGGAGGCCTGGGTTCATAAACTCGAAGAGAACTTTTTTAATCTCCAGAGTTATCTTTGGCAGAAGAAATAAAGGTATTCCCTCTAGCTAGTTCCTGTTCCAGTTTCAAGTAGACAGATACATTTTTTTCCCACCAAAGAACAACCTAGTGAAGGGGGGTTAAGGGGAGGGGTTTGTCACGCCTCCACCATGTTCTTCAAGTGAAACAAGAATCAGAAAAATCAGAAGTGCCTCTGATAGAGCTGCGATCTTCTGCGATCTTCCAGCCTCCTTTACAGTTCCTGTGTCTGGAGAAATCGGCCTTTCAATCGTTTTATCTGACTAGTGTGGGGATTTTGTCTTGTTTAAAAGATATTTTTAATTTGACTCTTGGGGATCATGTACCCCCATACACACTTTGGCTAATCCACCATTCCTATTTGTCCCATAGCCTGGTGAGCTCATGCGTGTGCCATCTGCTCAGCCTCAGAAGGCATCTGAATTATTGCCAAGGCTTTGTGCCTTTGTTTTTCTCGATCCCCCTTTTATTCCCCTTTATGCAAAATAAACCAATCTCTAGGCAAACTCCCCAGCAGCAGCAATGCATCTAAATACAAAACCAGACCTACTGTATGCGGTATTGTATCTAAACACAAAACTAGACCTATCGTTTGCAGTTTGGAATTTTACTATTCACAATGCATTCTGCCTGGACTTCTCTCCAGGGAGAACTACTTTTGTTTCCCCCTATTCTTACCTCAAACATCTACTCATCAATGGAACCATTCCTGAACTTTCTACGTAGAAGAGGAGCAACATGTTGCTTACCGCAGTCCAACAGGTCAGTCATAGCATTAAGTCTGCGCTTGTTCCTTTTTTTATTTATGGGAGGTCAGTCCTAGGGAGATAAAAATATCATATACTTGCAGAATAAATAAGTATTGGAATTTGATGATCCACACTTCATTTTCTCTGTCCGTGATACTTAATCTTCACCGTGACCTTGACTAGGTTTTAGAATCACCAATGCGGGAATCCTTCTGAATAGGCTGCCGGCAAGCTTGTTTCTGGAGAGGTCTAACTAGAGAAGGAAGATGTGTCCAGAATGTGGGCGGCACGGAGTCCTGATTTGGGTTCCCAAACTGAACAAAACATGAGCCAAGCACCAGCATACACCTCTCCACTCCTTGACTTCAGACACATTGTGGCAGCTGCCTCACTCCATGCCCTCCCTGCCTAGCAGGGGAGTGATTAGGAACGGGGCACTCAGGGTGATCTCCTCTTCAGTCCTGCTAGAGAGGGCGCTGCTCTTTGGGAATAGAGATTGAAACCTCCCTTTGGAGGATCAAACCAAAAATGCTAAACTTTGCTCGAAAAAAGGTCAAGATTTGGATCGGGAAGGTTTGCAGTCACAAAAGCAACTGGGAACTGGACTCCAAAAACAAAACTTCGGCTAAGATTCCGGCCAATGGGAACACGTCTGTGTTTAACTGTAGTATAAAGCACAAGCTAACCTGCCAGTGAGCTGTAAACATTTGGGGAGAGGACGTGGCCGAGAGCCATCCCCTAGGACTCGCAGACATCACTTTGATTTCTAAAGTGACTTCATTTCTTCATTATAGGGAAAGATAGATTTTCAGGTCCTGGTCTGGTTGCTTTTGGTCCATTGCATGAGCTTGAAGAAGGAATGATAATCAAACTGGCGAAGATTTTGTCTTTATATTCATTCAAATGAAGACAGATATTGAGGCGAATGGCCCATCAGAACAATCAAGGGAAATTCATTTCTTTCTAGTCCCTTAGTGTTTCCCATAATACACCATGATCGCAGGGTACAGGCAGGAAAGAAAATGCCTGTAAAAAGGGCTTTTAAACTTTTAGTTGTTTGCAGAATATTAGCAACACTATAAAAAGTTTATGTTAATTAATGCTGTATTTTAATAGATTTCCTGGAAGTTTGTAACTATATACTATAAAGGCTTTCAAAATAATGTATTATCCAGTGGTTGCCATAAACCCCAAAGCAGCTCAAATATGCCTTTTATGTCTCTATAACTTTCCCCAAAGTTACAGTATTTAAAAAATTCAAATGCAGAAATAAAAAGAAAAAAATTCCCTACCAGGGGATATTTTAAATTTTTATCTCTCTCATCACGATCAATCTCATTTCCCAGCCGTGGTGTAGTTATCTTGCTTGTGGGGGAAAAAAAAACCCATCTCTTCTGTCCCACTGGGCTAGACGGCCCTCCTCAAGGACAAGGGTGAGCCAGAGGAACTAACTGGCCTTCCTCTGCACCTGCCAAGCCTCCCCCAGAGGATCACCTTGTCAAGACAGTGGCTGACCGAGCAGGAGGAGCCCAGCTCTGCAAATTCAGAGACAGAGCAAAGGAACTGTTTTAGTTGTAAGAGTTTACAGAGACCAGACCCAAATTAAACTTCGCAATTTGGATTTAAAGTGTTAGACTTAAAACCCCAAAAGTAGGGTAGCTATGGTGAAGAACTTTCACGTTAAAAAAAAAAAAAATTCGAAGGACTTATGTATGATCATAAGCCGGAAAACTCTGGGAACAAATTAATTACACAAAGAGGAACAGTCTCAGTCTTTTGGTAGGTCGACGAATCAAGTCACATGGCTGCTGATCCCCAGATGGGCCCCCCAAAATGTACAATAGCAATAAACCCACGAACACAGCCTCTTTCTCCTACCAGTTTGTACATGCAGCACTAAGAGTGTTTTGTGGATCTCGAGGAAGGCCTGAGAAGCCCTGTATCTCCTCCTTTCCCTCATTCCCTTAGTCCTGGTTATACATGGCATCTAGGCTCCATGTCTCCAGAATCTACCTAACAGTATTCTTAGTGCCAGTTCCAGGGGAGGAAATGCTTTCCTGGACTTCTGGGCTTTGTTGGAAATTTTGATCAAAATTCTAACGAAGCTCTCATGGTGATCTTGCTAGAATCTTCTAGAATCCCAGATCAGTTAAGATACATTGATATAGGGGTGTGCATGCACAGATGTGTGTGTGTGTGTGTGTGTGTGTGTGTGTGTGTGTGTGACAACTCTGCTAATTAACAGATCCCCGGTAAGTCAAGGCTGCAAGCATTTAAGAGAGTAATGAAGACTCAAGCCCAAGCAACTCAGTCTGAGGTAAGTGAGCAGCAGTGTGGTCACCTGCTGCCTCGCTTTACCCAGGACAAAAATAGAGCTGAGATGTGGGACCCCAGATGGAGTGTTGCTCTAAACACTGTGCGATGCACTCATCAGTAGACAGAATCGAAACAGTAATGATGACCCTATGAGAAAAGCAATTTGATGTTTGCTGTCTTTGGTCTTTTCATGAAGCACCAGCTGGAAACCAAATCATCAAAACCCAGGATCACCAGTCTCTCCTGCTCCTTCCCTCCCAGCCTCCATCCTCCTCCTCTCCTCTTTCTATCTAATCCTCCCTCCTTCCTTGTCTCTCTCATCTCTCCACCCTCCCCCCTCTGTCCATCTCCCTCTCTGCCTATGTACACCTTCCCCACTACCCCCTGAAGCCCCGCCTCCTCCCCCAAAGCCCCGCCTCCTCCCCCAAAATGTAAATACAATTAGCTGACTGAAAGTGCTCTTCCTGCCTTTTTTTTTTTTTTTTTTTTTTTTTTTGAAGTGACTTGGTTCCAGGGTCCACACAGTGTGAGTCACTCATGCACGGTCCTCGAGGAAGCACAGAGGGATGGAAGGGAAACACAGCCCCAGGAAAGTCTATAAAGCTCGCTGGCTTTCCTAATCCCTTCTCTCTAATGTTTCTTTGTAAATTTGTCAGATGGGAATGAAATTGCCTCGTAACTCTCCAGACGTGAAGAACATCTCTGAAGAAAATTACGTACTTGTCAAAGCAAGGGGGAATTTATGTTGGTGTTCCTGAGATGTGATTTTATTCCGTCTGTTTCCTTTGTGCACATCAGAGCAACTGGAGAGACAAAAAGAAAAGAAGAAGGAGGGAAAAAAACACGCACACAACTAGTTTATGGATATTTTTTTCACTCTGCCGCCTTTTTTGCTTCTATTTTCCCCCTCTGTTTGCTTAGCCCCCTCCTCCCCTCTCTGTTTATTGTCTGTGATGCTATCGTACCATGCAGCAGCACCGTGAGGAAAGGAGCAATGATTTCTACACATCCAGGGCCATTCCAAAGGCACAAACATGATTTCCCTGTGGACAGAGCCTGGAAGTGTGGGTTAGGTTTCTGAATCCCGCCCAATCCCAGCCAGGGATGCCCTAAGTACCAAGCCTCGTTAATGCTGCTGCCGGCTAGTCATGTGCTTCCTGAGTTAAACTCTCCCCACTTTGCTTTCTGCGTTTCAAAGCCAGGAACCTTGCAGGGCAGGTTTCGTAGCCGCACCACCACCAACACAATCAAACTAGCAGAGAACTTGGAGACCTGGACTCCACCAAACAGGCAAACAGTTCCCTATCTCTGGGCTTTTTGCTTCCAAAACAATAATAATTATTTATGGGGTGGGGCACATGTGGAGTTCAAAGGGACAACTTGCAAGAACGAATTCTTCCTTCTACCATGTAGGTCTCAGGGATCAAACTCAGGTAGTCAGGCTTAGCAGCGGGTGTCTTTACCCCTAAGCCATCTTCCTGGCCCCTGAACGTCCCATATATCTGAATCCGTTTGCCCACATCCTAGGGCTATTCCGAGCACAGCAAAGCTTCCCAAGTTCAAAGCTGCCTCCTCACCAGTGAGGGACCAAGAATGCTGGATAACATAAGACTTGGAAGCTCCTCTGATACCTGGTCAGGTGACCTGGGCAACTTCGTCAGCCTCTCTGCTGACTCAGTTTCCTCATATGTCTAGTGGGGTGGAAATAACACTCCATAGAGCTGCATTCCTGGAACTGGGGCATCCAGTTTTCATTTGTGTTGTTTGTACTTCATACAGCATGTATCAAGACCTGGACAACAAGTGATTCTCAGACCAATGATATGGCTCATTGTGTAAGGGAGCTTGCTGTCATTCATGATGACTTGAGTTCGCTCCCTTGACCCCTGAAAGCCGTCTTCTCATCTCCACGTGAATCATGGCACATGCACCCCACATATGCACATGAAAGAAATTAATATGCAATTTTAATTTTTAACTATCCTTTTGAAAGCCCGATTTATTCACTGTAAATAAATTAATTTCACATCCCTATAATAAAATACAATACAAAAGCAACTTAAGGAAAGAAAGGTGCCATTTTTAAACAGTTTTATTATCATTTATTCACGTGCACATGTGTGTCTGTGTATGTACATGTTCTTGAGGAGGCCAGGGGCATGTCAAATTCCGTGGAGCTGGGGTTACGGGCAGCTGTTGGTAGCAGTGGGTGCTGGGAATCAAGTTCAGGGCCTCTGCAAGAACCATACAAGCCTTAACTACTGAGCCATCTCTCTAACCCCTGGGAAGGTGTGTTTCTAGCTCGCAGTCAGAGGGTGCAGCCCATCATAGGGGAAGGGGTGCCAGCTGGAATTTAATGCGGCTGCATGCAGGTCCCACTCTAGCTGCCATCAGGAAGCAGGGAAGGTGGAGGCTGCTGCTGGGCTCATTTCTCCCTTTCATTTAGTCCAGGACCCCAGCCCACGAGATAGTGCTGCCGATTCTTAGGGTACATCTGCCCACCTCCGTTAACCCAATCTGGAAACTCCCCCACAGGCGGGCCCGCAGGTTCGTCTCTGCAGTGACTGCAGAGCCTACAGATTAATGTCAGTGTTGAGCAGCATGCCTCTCTGTCTCAGCAGCCTGCACTACACCCGGCTCCCCACAGGAGCTCAGGAAATGGAGCATTTCCTAAAGCCCAGAGACCTGGTAATGGGTGAGACTGCACTGTTTGGGTTCTTCCCCCTACCGCTCTGCAGTACTTTTTAAATATTAAAGAGAATGAAGAAAATGTTCTCCATGTAATGATCAAGCTCAACAAAAATGGTTCATTGAAATATTAAATATTAGGGAAAGGAGAGGCCTCCAAAGAACACATTGCATTCTCAAACAAGCTAACATCCCACAAGGCAGCCATAGAAATATTGTGAATCTCTGTGGAAGCTGAGTCTCACTAAATGAAAAACAGGACATAGATTGTACAGATGGATCTGAATGGATTGGCAAAATTCTTCCAGAAGGATTCCTTGAGGATGTATTAGTTAGAAATCGGGGCAATTACAACTAACTTTATCTATTTAAGTAATGACGAAGGAATGTCTCTGGTGACAGTTCAACTGATGGAATGTTCCAGTAAAGATTTCATCCCGTCCCACTGGGTAGAAGGTTCAGCCTTGTCCATGGTTCTACTCCCCTCAATTTCAAAGCCAACTGCAACGAGAAAAATAAGAGATGGAAAATTCCAGCAATAAACAGTTCATAAGGGGTGATGAATTCTCACTCTGTCCTGGACTACAGCCATGTCAAGAGCCAGTAACCCTGCCGTGGCAGCCCGATGCTAGATCAGAAGGCCAGTGTCAGTCAGCTGGCTCTAGTTCATCACACTGCGTCACCTCCTGCCATCACAAGCACGGGGATGCAGTGCGGTACGCTGTTCAGAGATCTAGAGAAGCCATGTTGACTTATGAGAGTGCACATCACTACTGCTCTCTCTCCCTCTCTCTAGCTCTCTCTCCTGTGATGTGGAAGTTCTTCTATATATGTGTTGCTTTTCTTGGTTAATGAATAAAGAAGCTGTTTTGGTCTGTGATAGGGCAGAGTAGAGCTAGGCAGGGAAAACTAAACTGAATGCTGAGAGGAATAAGGCAGAGTCAGGGGGAAGCCATGTAGCCTCCACCAGAGACAGATGCACCAGAACTTTACCTGGTAAGCCACAGCCACATGGCAATACACAGATTAATAGAAATGGGTTCATTTAAGATGTAAGAGTTAGCCAGAAATATGCTTAAGCCATTGGTCAAACAGTATGGCAAATAATATGGCTTCTGTGTGATTATTTTGGGTGTAAGAGGCCGGAAACGAACACACAGACTCCCCCAAACTCCTAGAGCCTTAGTTTTAAACTAAACATTGTAAGTGTGTATTGGGGAAAGAACATCACATCTCTAGAGGATCTGGCAGAATCTGTAGTTTTAGACAAGCCCCGAGATGGAGGGGTCTTAGGAACTGTCCCTAATAAACAAGGGGAGACTATTATATCTGTACATTGTCCTTGGCCTCTGCAATTGTATCCACTATACATCTAAAGGACAGCTTGCATTGTGTGAAACAACACAGAAGAAAGTCCCGCATGACCCAAAAGGACCTTGTAGATCCCTCTAGTTTTCATTAAGCTGGTGAGTGATCTTCTGTCACCTCGGCCAAGGTAAGGGACAGCATGACCCAATGCCACCTGAATGCCAAGGTTAGGGACAGCATGGCCCAATGCCACCTGAATGCCAAGGTAAAGGACAACATGGCCCAATGCCACCTGAATGCCAAGGTAAAGGACAGCATGGCCCAATGCCACCTGAATGCCAAGGTTAGGGACAGCATGGCCCAATGCCACCCGAATGCCAAGGTTAGGGACAGCATGGCCCAACACCACCTGAATGCCAAGGTAAAGGACAACATGGCCCAATGCCACCTGAATGCCAAGGTAAAGGACAGCATGGCCCAACACCACCTGAATGCCAAGGTAAGAGACAGCATGGCCCAACGCCACCTGAATGCCAAGGTAAAGGACAACATGGCCCAATGCCACCTGAATGCCAAGGTGAGGGACAGCATAGCCCAACGCCACCTGAATGCCAAGGTTAGGGACAGCATGACCAATGCCACCTGAACGCCAAGGTTAGGGACAGCATGGCCCAATGTCACCTGAATGCCAAGGTTAGGGAGAGTGGGGTCCTACAGACTGGGGTCCAGGTGATAGTTTGTGTTCCTTTGAGCATATAGTGTTCTCCCATTACAGTGGGTTATGAAACTCGGGGCAGACCCACCTTCCCCCCAAGTCTGTTCCCTTTGCTGCTCTGATGGGAGAATACATTGTTTATTGCCCCCCTCATTTACCAGCCCCCAAATATCATTACAATGTCTGTGTCATGATCTATGTATGGTTGTTACCCTTTTAATGGATAAAAAAAGATTTAAGTACTTCATTCGGTTGCATCTTGACAGCTGTTAGCCATCATTTTTCCATTCACCTGCATTTAGCAGTCCCATAAAGGGAAGCAATCTCAGAGGGAACACGAGCCGGGCACTGCAAGGTGATAATTCTGTGTCGCTCCAGCCTATAAATACCTGCCTGGCTTTGTGCTGACTCAGCAGTCTGTGACGGCGTGGCAGCCGTGCCCTTTTATCTGCCTGAGTGTCTCACAGCAATCGGACCACCAGCCCCAGCCGTGAAAATCCATAGTATCGATCCGGCCATTTCTCCACTGTAATTCTTTTGTAGGAAACCCCGGATGACGGATTTTATCAGCGCCACTTTTTGATGGTTGGTTTGATGTAAAGGATCTCCAAGGGCAGAGTTAAGCGCTGGGCCATTCCACGTTATCAAGCAGCCGTTTTATTTACTGAAACTACAATTGTGGTCACACACACACACACTGAAGAGAAGCAGAGAGAATTAGAAAGGAAAACGGAACCAAATAATGTCTCAAATAAAGGGCACCAGGGGTGGGAAGCCGCTTGACTCCAACATAGGTTATAATGGCTGCTCACGTTCTTAGTCATGAAACTGGTAGAGGTGTGTTTAGGTAGCAAAGCTGTGGTGACGAAGGGCTGTCTATCAAAATGGCAATGGGTCTGTTTTCTGCCACCCCGTCCCTCACCTCATCTCCTGAGACTTGCTAAGTTTTCACGTTCTGTGTCCCCAATGTGTTAGCAGAATCTGTTCATATGATGGTTCGTTAGAGATTGCCATCGGGCATGAATCAGAGACCCAGGTGAGCATCTGCGAAATATCCAGACTCCCTAACAACGAGAGGAAAGGTTATGTAAGAGCCCCTGTCCTTCTCAGAATTGCTGCTCTGGCTGTTTCCCGGCACAGGTACAACCTGGAAAGGGGGCGTGGCGTGTGTCCTTCTGAAGCCTGCCGCGGCTGAGTTCCCCAGCGGCAGAGCCAAGCCAAGCCTGACCCTATTAACCATGATCTCTCCGGTGAGCCACCTTCATCGCCTCATCCACTCTAACCAGCCACTCTCTCTCGGCTGTGTTAATAACTCGGCCTGGAAAGTCCTTTGTGGTAGAAACTGCCCTGTGCATTGTGGCGATCTCAGCCGCATCTCTAGGCTCCACTACCTTCCAGTGCTTCACAGCTAGAAGCAAGCCTGTCGGCAGGGCACCTTCAGCTGGTGTGGGACAGCAAGAAGAGACTGATATTTTTATGGTAAGTGAGGCACTGTGCCAAGGAACTTGCCATATGTCTGATCAACTTGAGGCATAAACAATTATCATCCTTCCCAAAGGCGGTGTCAACAACTGAGGTACTGAGAGTGTGTTTTTTGCAAGGGTCACAAAGTAAATGCCACAATGGCTTCCAAGTCTGTACCAGTGTCCAAGTTTGTCCCCTGGCAACTGTGCTGTCCTTCAGGAGAATATACTGACCAGAATGGTACTGAGTGACGGTGGGAAGTGAGACGGTATCAGGTAAGTGTCACTCTGCCTTGTTTGGTGCCTCAGCTACCTCCACCCCCAGTGAGGACTTGCAGAGCGCCATCTGCAGGTGAGGGGTGGAGGTCTAGTTTACTTTCTTTTTTATAGTAATGTTTTATTAGCATGAGGGCACAACCACTTGTTTACCTCCAATCTGCAATGGCTCTCACTCTGTGCCAACGTGGTTCTATACAGGTAGAATGGAGGCCATCCAGCCCTCAGAGTCAAAAAGATGGCTCAGAGGTTAGGAGCACTGGCCAACCTTCTGGAGGACCCGGGTTCAAGTCCCAGCACCCAATGGCAGCTCACAGCTGTCTATAACTCCAGTTGCAGGGGACCTGACACCTTCACACAGACAAAACATCAATGTACACAAAAATAATAAATCTTAAAAAAAAAAAAGCCTGGTAGTGGTTGTGCACGTCTTTAATCCCAGCAGAGAAAACGGATCTTTATGAGTCCAAGGCCAGCCTGGTCTACTGAGCTAGTTCCAGGACAATGAGGGGTAAACAGGAAAACCCTGTCTCAAACAGCAAAACAAAACAAAAGAATCTGCCTCACCATTTACAAATAATTTTTGCTGATCTCTGCCCTGAACCATTGAACCAAGCAAAGCAGAGTCCCAGTGTTCATTTCATTTGGTGTCTGAGCACTAAACTGAATTGGTTAAGAAGTCTATTTCCCATTCTTTATCTCATCTAAGACAAATGATCTGAAAAAGTCCAAAGCTGGTGGCATTGTCCTTATTAAATGCATAGCTAATATGAAGCCAGTCCTGATGGGAATGCATCCATGGTTACAAGTGAAGCCAGTCCTGATGGGAATGCATCCATGGTTACAGGTGAAGCCAGTCCTGATGGGAATGCATCCATGGTTACAAGTGAAGCCAGTCCTGATGGGAATGCATCCATGGTTACAAGTGAAGCCAGTCCTGGTGGGAATGCATCCATGACTACAAGTGAAGCCGGTACTGATGGGAATGCATCCATGACTACAGGTGAAGCCAGTCCTGATGGGAATGCATCCATGGTTACAAGTGAAGCCGGTGCTAATGGGAATGCATCCATGACTACAGGTGAAGCCAGTCCTGATGGGAATGCATCCGTGACTACAGGTGAAGCCAGTCCTGATGGGAATGCATCCGTGGCTACAGGTGAAGCCAGTCCTGATGGGAATGCATCCGTGGCTACAAGTGAAGCTGGTCCTGATGGGAATGCATCACTCGCAGAGGGGGAATAATGAGCTGTGTTGACTTTCACTAGAGTTCATGCTACAGATTCTAGTAAAAATGCTTATCATGCTTCAGTTGGGGATCCTATCTCTGTTCCATTGTAGTGATCAATACAGAA
Organism: Microtus oregoni; assembly: GCF_018167655.1. NCBI lineage: Eukaryota > Metazoa > Chordata > Mammalia > Rodentia > Cricetidae > Microtus > Microtus oregoni. Next base: position 969,452 of record NW_024543079.1, read on the forward strand.
AAGTATTGAGTGAGCCTGGGTCCCTAATTGAAATTTACTTTGGCCTTTGTGATTGAAAGTCATTTCCTATCTAGACTAATGAGTCCAAAGGCCAAAGCTAACAATAAACTCAACAAACTCCATAGAGGATCAGCAGAGGTTTTTTTTTCCTTTTTTAATGTCTATTTGTTTATCTTATTTTTAAAGATTTATTTATTTTTATGTGTGGGGGTGTTTTGTCTGCAGGTCTGTCTTGCATCACATGTGTGCAGTGTCTCAGAGGCCATAAGAGGGGACTGGGTTCCCTGTAAGTGGAGTTACAGACAGTTGTGAGCCACCATGTGGGTGCTGGGAACCAAACCTGAATCCTCTGGAAGAGCAGCCAGTGGATAAGACCCCTGAGCCATCACTCCAACTCCCTGATTTATTCACTTGTTTCTTTACTTACTTAGGTATTTTCGGGGAAGGCTGTGTGGAGGTCAGAGGACATGCTGCAGGAATTGCTTCTCTCCTCCCGCCATGCAGGTTCCAGGGATGGAGCTCAAGTCATCAGGCTTGGCAGCAAATGCCTTTACCTGCAGAGCCATCTTGCTGGCCCCAGAAAATATTTTCTATATAGGGCCAGAGTGGAAACGTTTTTGATTTACATGTCATGTAGTCTCCTTTGCAACTATTTAGGAATACATAAACAGAACACACACACACACACACACACAAATGGTGCTGGAAGTTTACAGAGTGATTGAGTTCCGACGATGATTGTGAGAATAGAAAAGCCTGTTAGGCTTGTCTCGTGGTTCCTAGTTTACCAACCCTGGGACTAGGGAACTCACAAAACCACTTATCAGCCAGTGTCAGGATGGCAAAAGAAGTAAAGGAAGTGAGCATGTGTTGTGCATCCTTAACAAAGAGGTGTGATGCAGAGCCTGTGCCCTCCGCACTACTCAGTCTTGCATTTATGGTTCCGGTTTGGGAATCCTTCTGATTAAAAAAAAGAGAGAAAAGGCTTGGGGCTAGGGAGATGGCTCGGTCAGGAAAGGGCTGGCATACAAGCATGAAGACCAGAATTAAATCCCCAGAACTCAAACGTCAATCAAGCAGTCAGGTGCTGGTAATCCCCATGTCACGGAAGCAAAAAGAGATCTGGGGGCTCACTGGTCGGGCCACCTAGCCAAGTGTACTCTTGGGTGAAACTGAGAGATCCTGTGAGAAAGACAAGGTGCAGAACAATTGAGGATGGCTTTTGGTGTTCACATGCAGGTACCCCTCCGTACCCCCCTCCACGAATAATTGAACATTCACGTGCGCGCGTGCGCGCACACACACACACACACACACACACACACACACACACACACCCTGCTTCCTATATAAAACATTAGCAGCACATTCAAATAGTTCACATTCCTTGAGGGAGATTACATTGAATGTGCTCTGGGTTTTGGTTTCGTTTTAACGAGCTTTGGACTCAGCATTTCACACCCTTGGGTGTACTCACGTTCGGAGACGGGCAATCCTTTGTCCAGAGTCTAACTTCTCTCAGATTCCTTTAACCAAAATCAGCGATAGGCATTTTCACATGTCCCCTAGAAGCTACGGCCATCATTGCAGAGAACAATTGCTGGTCCTGGTCACTGACCACAGCCACATTACCAGCCGTGGTCATGATCACTGTGTGTGTGATCTGTTTCTCCCAATAGTTTGCTTTGGGAAGAAGGAAGAGGGGAAGGAAGAAGAGGAGAAGAAAGAAGAGGGAAGAAGAAGAGAAAGGAGGAGGAGGAGCAAGGAAGAGAAGAAGAAAGGGCAAAAGAAAAACCTAAAACCAATACCAGGTGAAACCGAAGAGGTAGCAGGGACATGGAAAGTGATGGGTGAGGGGCCATGAACTAGCCCATGGTGGACACCCAGGTCTTAACACACATAAACCCAAGTCATTGAACCAAGGAACCCAGCCCAGAGAATGATGCATCTTGGTTCCCTCAAATCACTCCTGGGCCCTGGAGTTCAGCCTGGACACATTCTTCACAGAATGCGACTCTCAAAACTAGAGGGAATTGGTGTTCAGACGTCACTGTTAGGAGCCTTCAAACAAGGGCCATTGATCAATCCTGACTTGTGTTCTGCTTTGTATCCACTAAAAGCTCATTTCTGGACTCAGCTGCTCTTATTTTCTCGTAATAGTTACGTAAAAATAGCCATGCTTCTCCTGTGTGGAAACATCTGTTAGTAACACCATATTTCAAAGGTTACGTCATAAGGGCTGGATAGATGGCTGAGATTAAAAGCACTGGCTGCTCTTGCAGAGGGCCCAGATTTAGGTCCTAGCACCTATAAAGTGGTTTGTAACCACCAATAACTCCAGTTCCAGAGAATCTGATGCCCTCTTCCAGTATCCATGGACACTGCATACATGTCACACACAGATGTGCATGCAGACAAAATACCCATACCCATTAAATACATAAATTTTGCCGGGCGGTGGTGGCGCACGCCTTTAATCCCAGCACTCGGGAGGCAGAGGCAGGCGGATCTCTGTGAGTTCGAGACCAGCCTGGTCTACAGAGCTAGTTCCAGGACAGGCTCCAAAGCCACAGAGAAACCCTGTCTCGAAAAACCAAAAAAAAAAAAAAAATACATAAATTTTAAATATGTCCAGATGAACAAGTTACATTTTCACAAGGGCCAACTCAGTCCAGGTGAGTGTCCCAAGCTCCCTAGACTCGGAGCTTGCCTTATGAACCAAAGCTGTTGAATTCTCACAAGGAAAGCCAAATTCTTTCCAGGTTAATTCATGGTTTTATCTGTTGAAGTTCCAAGAAGAGATCCTATTAGGCAAACATCTGCATTCTGATGTGGGAGAGAAATATTTTGATATATTAAGCAAAGCATGTGTAATTCCTGGTTGTTCCCTCCCCGACTTCTCTGTTCAAAGCAGAGTTCACTGTGCTTTACTTGCAACAGAGCTTACTGCAATAGGACAAAGGCATCAAAGTTTTAGCTCAGGAGTTTCGCAAAGTCCAGGAAAAGACAACTTTAGAATGTGTGAGTGGGTGCACAAGTTTGCTACCACACCCAATAAGAGAAGGGGAGGCTGAATAAACCAAGCAAACACAGTAAAATGTTGGGGGATGGAAGTCTTTCTAGGGAAAGACCTTGAATTTTAAACCTGCCTAAGCACAGACAGAGTCTCGAAACTCACACCCTCATTGTAGAATAAACAACCATGGTCTGCAGCAATATGGAGCAGACATTGCTCTAGTGACCCCCACATGCCTTATCCCAATCCTTGTAGTCATGGCAACAGAGTAAACAAAGCTAGCTCTGGGGGAATGGGGCTATTAAAACTTCCTCATAAAAGAAGGGGAGGGTCACCAGAGCCATAACCTTAGATTCCAACCACAAGATGCAAGTCTTGGAAGAGTAAATGACTTATCAGGCTTGGGACACAGTGATGTGGCTCTCAGGAGTCATCAACCATACTGGGCTGGACTTTTCTGTGATACGCTGATGTTTTTATTCACCTACACTTCTGTAAGTAGCCACAATCAGTGGCTGGACCTAGACAGAATCATGTCTTTGATCTGTCCAGACCCTTTCTACCTGAGGTCACAGTCACCTGTCCACATCTCCCCAGGAAGATCCTCCAGGCATACTCTGAGGCAGCAGTTATCCCTACATGGATGGAAATGCTGGGACTGACTCTCTGGAGCTCAAATGAGGCACCAAGCTTTGTGGACACATTCTCAATACACACTGGAATAGCAAACAGTCAGGAAAACCAGATGGGCCTCCAGAGGGACTCACCTCACCTACCTGATACTGCCAGGGTGACAGAAAGGGATCACTTGGCAGGGACAACACAATGTATCCAAGGATTGTCAGCAGATGGCCAGGCCATCCAAGCTCAGGACAGTGGGAGTGGAGTGCTCACTGGGCAACAAGAAGCCCACTATCAACATCACACTTGTCATCCATTCTCAGCCTTAAGCATGTAGATTTACATGAGTGTGCTGTCCCCATGGCAACCATCCCTGGACCCTATAATCCTACTTAAGTCCCTCCTAGAACCTGCATGTATTTCCACACTGTGGGCTGGATTATGGTTTCTCAAAATCTGTATCTGGAAACTCTAATCCCAAGCACTTCAAAGTATGACTAATCTAGATTCTGAGTCTTATAAAGTGATGGAATTAACCATTAGTGATAGTACATATCTTCTAGGGAAAGTACTCAGAAGGTGAAAGTTATATCACCAGTTGAGGATCAACTTAGGCTACATAGTGAAACTATCTAAATAAAAATAAGAACAACCCAAAGAGGGCTAGAGAGATGGTTCAGCAGTTAAAAGCACTGGCTGCTCTTCCAGAGAACCAGGTTTAATTTCTAGCACTTACATGGCAGCTCTCAACATGTAACTACCATCCCAGGAATCTTCTGGCTTCCAGGAGTACCAGGTATGCTCATGGTACACAGACATACATGCAAGCAAAACACCCATATACATAAAAAGGTAATAAAATTACTTTAAGGGGATTAAGTTGAAATAAGAGACTTAATCTAATCTGATTTATATCCTTGTAAAAAAAAAAAGTTTTAACCAATCAGGGTGTTACATATGCTATTTGAAGACCATGGAGAGACACAGTGAGAAGCCATGAAGATGAGTCCTAGGAAGACCCAAAGCTAGAAATACCTTGATCTTGGGTTTGTAGCCCTAGAACTATAAGAAAATCCATTTCTATTGTTTGAAGCCCTCAGTATATGGCATTTGGATATAGCAAGCCTAAAAAAGATCTTCAAGGGAAGAGTTTGAAGCCCAGAAGAGTCTTATCAAAAAGAACTTCTGCCGGGCGGTGGTGGCGCACGCCTTTAATCCCAGCACTTGGGAGGCAGAGGCAGGCGGATCTCTGTGAGTTCGAGACCAGCCTGGTCTACAAGAGCTAGTTCCAGGACAGGCTCCAAAACCACAGAGAAACCCTGTCTCGAAAAACCAAAAAAAAAAAAAAAAAAAAAAAGAACTTCTAGTACATTCATTAGGGTGAGGGATACCAACCCTCTGGGGTAACCAGGACCCAATCCACACAGCTAGAAATGAAGGTTTACTTTTACTCTTGAAAAGCCCAATTCAGGTCTCCTGAAAACTCTCTCTGGACATTGTCCCTGTGTGGAAAATCAGTATTTGAGCTACCCCAGTAGTAAATATCAATATGCCCCAGGGGAATTTCAGAACTTCCTCAAAACCAGAGTCTATGGCTCAACAGATCTAAAGTGGGGACCAAGGACACTGAATTTCCCCTTAGTTCCCTACTGCTGCTGTTGGTATGGTGGTAATGCTAAGGATGGACCCGAGTGTCTTAGTTACTTTTCTATTGCTGTGAAAAGACACCATGACCAAGGCAGCTTATAGAAGAAAGCATTTGATGAGACTCATGGTTCCAAAGGGTGAGTCCATGACCATTATGGTGGGAGTTTGGCAGTAGACAGGCAAACATGGTGCTAGAGCAAGCAGCAGCTGAGAGCTTACATCTTGAGACAATAACTATGAGGCAAAGAAAGAGTGCTAACTGGTCCTGGAATAGGCTTTTTAAACCTCAGAGTCTGCCCTTAGTGATACTCAGTCTCCAAAAAGACCACACCTCCCAATCCTTCTTAAACAATTCCACTCGGGATCAAGAATTCAAATGTATGAGTCTATGGTGGCTATTCTCATTCAAACCACCACAATGAGGATGCTGGAGATTCTGAGGGTAAGAATGAGGATGCTGAGGATGCAAATGAGAGGGATACTGAGGATGATACTGCTGATGATACTGTAATAGTGATTCTGGGGATGCTGAAGAGAAGGAAGGAGAGCAGGATGCTGAAGATGGGTTGCTACTGGTGCTACTGAGGACAAGGAGGAAGAGGAAGAGGAAGAGAAGGAGGAGAACGCTAATATGAGGATGGTGATGATGTTGCTTAGGATGTTCTAAGGGGGTAACAGTTTGAAAGCCATGAAGAAAGCCTCACTTAATTAATTATGAAAAATAAAAGCATTAAAAACATCCCCAGGCTCACTTCTGATAATTTGGCCAAAGCCAGAAATAGAAGCCATTCTTCCAGCCTGGGTTTTCTTCTCTTGTCATGTTCTGAATGCTACAAGTCACAGTCGCTGCCTTGACTTAACCCCCTCTGTCTTGAACAGCGTTATTTTTATCATCACCATTAGCAATGATTAAGGAGATTGAGGCATGACACAATGTTGAACATTCCGCCCAGGGCATATTAACAGCTCTGAGCCCTGCCTGAGTGGACAAGTCTCAATCAGGGCCAAACACTTAATCCTCAGCCTGGAAAACCTTGACAACGTCACTCCTAAATTAAGCAATCCCAGTGGATGTTTACATTCATTTACCCTAGAGGTCAGAGGCTTCCCTAAATATCACACATGATCTCAGGGTTCCCAGGTGAGAGCTTGCAGGGCTCACCTGTGCCTGCTCCACCTCAGACAGGTGCGTGCACCACATCCATGCAAGGGAGCAATCCCTCCACAAAAGGCATGACATCTACGTCACCATACAGCACAGTAGGCTTTCCTATTACAGGATGCCTCCTGCCAAGTCCTCTTAATGTCACAACTTTGGCTTTTACTGAACCATGCTACAAAGAAAGAATGATCGCATGAGTGTGTTTAGCTATCTCTTCCTCCATGCCCCTACATGAGATGCCTTTCCAGACTCGAGCTTATGGGATGCTTTACAGTCCAAGGGCTGGAACTTGGGTTTTCCTAGTCGTGAGCATTATGAACCAGCTTTCACCCAGCCCCTTTACTCTTTGGTTATCAGGAATCTCAGGGAGAAATTTGGAGCTTAATTAAAGAGAAGCTTAATTACAGGTTTATCAGATTCTTTTAATGGCCCCTTGATTTTATATATTAATTTCTGTTCTCTCGGCATCTAAATTATTATATTTAATTACTTAGTGATGTCTTTTTCGTGTATGCCATTTTTTATGTGGTCCCACCTTATAGCCCTTTTACCTGTTTGTCTCTGTTTCTGTTTAAAGGTATGTGTGCAAATCTAAGTGCACGCCATATAAGTGCAGTGGCCACAGAGGCCAGAAGAAGGTATCTGCTCCCCTGTATCCAAAGTTACAGGTAATTGTGAACCTCTAGACATAGATCTTGTCCTCTTGGAAGAGAAGCAAGCCCTCTTAACTGCTGAGCCATCTTTGCAGCCCCAGCCTCATATTCTTAAGACAATGCAAGTTCTGAGCAGTAGGAATACTGTCTCCATGTAGTATCAACGCCTCAATTAAATTCAGTGGTGATGCAATAAAAGGTAGTGGATTAATGGAAGTGAATAAGAGATGCTTCCACTCATTCTGGGAATAAACTAGATTTCAAAGGCGCCTTCTATTGTGTGGGGACTTGGAGGGATGGGTAATAAGTGAACCCAGAGGCTGACATATCATAGGCAAGAGTTTCACCATTGATCTTTGCCCCCAGCCTAGAGAAACCTGGTTTTAAATCACAAGACAGGAATTTAGAAAAACCAGAGGTCAGATTCAGAACTGTGTCTTCTGTCTGAATGACTGTGAACTCTGTGCATGTCTGACAGGACACAGACTCCCTCCCTGTGTCGCCAGGGCCATGTCCCCGGGAACTGACTGTGTGATCCTGAAGCCTCTGGCCCCCTCCTTCTGCTCGGTGACCTTCAACCTTCCCCCTGTCAGCCACAGTGGATCCCCTGCCAGATCTCAAAGTCGGAAACAAAATGTTCTGCTCTAAAGCACAGATGGGTGTCATGTCACCCAGATGCAAGACGTACGACAGGCTTGTGAGCAGAATGACAAACAGAGCTAGAGGAGAGGGATAAATACAAATGCTTTTATCTTCCCTTGGTTTTCAGCAAAGGCCAGCTTAAAATGGGGCTTTTAGTAATCTCACACGGAAAAGGGAATAGGGTGGGGATGGGGATCTGTGTGGTGTATGTATGAGTTCCCGTGGATACATGTGTGTGCACTGATCTGTGGAGGGCAGAGGTCAACATCAGTGCTGTCCTCCATCACTCTCTAGCTTCTGAAACAGGATGTCTCACTGAAGTTGGTGCTGTGGAATGTTCCTTCACACTGTGTGAAGATGTGTCACTGTGATTGGTTTAACAAAGAGCTGAATGGCCAATAGCCAGGCAGGAGGTATAGGACTTTATGACAGAGAGAACTCTGGGAAGAAAGGCAGAGGCACCAGCCAGATGTTGAGGAAGCGGGATGGACAGTGAAGCGTAAAGGTAACCAAGCCGTGTAAAAGAACATAAATTTTAAATTATGGGTTTAATTTAAGTTATAAGAGCTAGTGGGACAAGCCTAAACCAAGGCCAAGTTTTCATAATTCATACTAAGTCTCCATGTTGTTTTTCGTAAGCTGGCAGTCCAAAGAAAAATCCATCCACAACTTAGAACTCACCAATCTGGCTGAGCTTGTTGGGGAATCAGAACCCTCCTGTCTCTGCGCACGAGGTTTGGGATTAGAGGCACTTCATTGCCTGCCAGCCTTCTCTGCAGGTGCTGGGTGAACAGGCTCAGGTCCTCAAATCTACACGGTCAGCACTTCTCCCCAGACGGAAAACATAGCTGTTCTAAGCAGAAGATGTTTTGTTGACAGTTCCCGTTTAGTCTAAAGCAATGTCTCCTCGCTAGAAGGTCAAGCAGCCCATGACTTTCATCAGCTAAAGGCACTTATGAGGTTGTGGAACAATGGGTAAGCTGTTAATAGCTCTTGCTATTCTTGCAGAAGACATGAGTTCAGTTCCTGGCACCCACGATGGTGGTTCACCCCTTCCTATGATTCCAGCTCCAAGGCATCCAACACCCTCTTCTGGCCTCTGATGGGCACTGTACCCATAGGCATACACACACACACATCACACACACACACATACACACCTCACACACACATACACACACACACCACACACAAACACACCACACACACAACACAATACACCACACATATACACAAACACACATACCACACACAAAAACACACACACTACCCACAAACACACCACACACACACATACACACACACAATTTTAAAAATAAAACCTTTATGTGCTGTTTTCATACACATTTCTTTCTTGTCTCACTTTATGTTTTCCCCAAGATAGGCAAATAATGATAACCATTGGGATGTCCCCAACATGAAGCATCTCTGAGACTACAGAGAACATGCAGGGCAGAGAACAGGGAACCTGACAGCATGGGAGAGGAGAATAAACACAAATGTGGGCAGGGAGGGGGGTCACAGACACCCTTTGTCATCATGTGATGATGTGGGGGTCACAGACACACCCCTTTGTCATTATGTGATGATGGGGGGGTCACAAACACACTTTGTCATCATATGATGATGTGGGTGGTCACAGACACCCTTTGTCATCATGTGATGATGTGGGAGGGGTCACAGACACACCCCTTTGTCAGCATGTGATGATGGGGGCACAGACACACCCCTTTGTCAGCATGTGATGATGGGGGGTCACAAACACACTTTGTCATCATATGATGATGTGGGGGGTCACAGACACACCCCTTTGTCATCATGTGATGATGGGGGGCACAGACACACCCCTTTGTCATCATGTGATGATGTGGGGGGTCACAAACACACTTTGTCATCATGTGATGATGTGGGGGGTCACAGACACACCCCTTTGTCATCATGACGGTCCCTTTAAAGGCTCAGCTCTGAAGTTCAGAGCCACAGGCAGACACAACGTGATCAGATTTTCCTTTTTGATTTAAAAGTCATGTTTGGGGTTTTCAAACAATTGTGGAGAAAAACTTGGCCCTCATTAAACATGATAAGAAGGCTTTAGTGCTTCTGTTTTCCTCTCATTACTGGAGATGCCGCCGCTAGTGACACTCGGGGACGAGCTGAAAGGTCAGTGTTTCTTCCCTGAGGCTGTGGAAGGAGGTTGAGAAGCCTCTGATGGCCCTCTGTGCTTAGGAACCCAGCCTGCTGGTCCTCCATTCCTTCCTTTTCGGTCTGCTCCATGCCCAGGGGTTAGATTGGGAGACCAAATGCTTTTTCATGTCTTCAAAATTCCTTCTCATAAGTATATTGTTGATTTTATTTGTCTTTTTACTTTTTAAATTAGCATGCAAAGCAGCAGGGTACCGCCTACCGCCTCTCACTCCTCCTGAGTCTCTGCCCCCTTTCAACCTTCCCCGCCCAGGAACTTCCTCCTCAAGTCACATTTCCTCAACATTTCTGGTCCAGGATCCTCGTGGTCCCCTCTATACTTTCATCTCTGCACTCCTTCCTGTGCAGAATTCCAGAGCATGAACCGCACCTAGCCCAAGATGTCATCTGCCTCACACAGTACAAAGGAGCCAATGCCAACCCGGGATCTGCAGGCCTATTACCACCCAGAAAGCACTCAAAGGCCCCGTGGTCTCTAAGCACACACTCCTGCCTCTGGATTGGTAAATGGTGATGTGTCGGTCATGCTCACTGGAATGGCAGTGTGTGATCTGCGCATGTGCATGCAAGTGGGTGGATGTGCTACACACAGACGGGTGTGAAGGATGTTGAGTCTGATGCTCACACAGTCACACTGGACCATCATTGATATCAGAACAAACGAGGCCGTCTTCCGTGGCTTCTGCTTCCTGCCCTACTTGACTTCCTGCCCTTACTTCCCTCACTGATGAACTGTGACCTGAAAGTTTAAGACAAAATAAACCTTTTCCTCTCCAAGTTGTTTTCAGAGTGTTTTATCACAGCAGAAAGGCGACCAGAACAGCAACTGAGGATAGCTTTGAACTCCAATCTCCACCTCTTGAGCACTGGGATTACAGACCTGCACCACCATGCCCAGTGTCTTTGATTCTGGGGCTCAAACCCAGGGCTCCATGCATGCTGGACAAACACTTTACCAACTAAACTACCTCCTCAGCACCAAAGCTTACTTTGAAGGAGGCAGGGATCATTGATTTCCAGTTCTAAAATGTTTCAAAGGCACACGGGGCTACCACGGGGCTAGCTGCAGGGCTTGGAAGCCTCTGTCCCTCTCTTGGCTATGTGTCCTGGGACCTCAGTGGATCATGGAGCAGAAACAGACCGGAAGTAGGGCCTGGCTATCAAACCTCAAGTCCTGCTCCTAGTGACCCACTTCCCCTAGTGAGGCGACATCTCCTGAAGGTTCCACAATCCTCCCCGCAAAATGCAACATGCCAGCTGAGAACAAGTTTTCAGAAACCCGCGGGAAGCTTCTCACATTCAAATCACGAATGTGGTATCTGTCTACCCGTGTCTTTCTGGGTCCAGCTAATTCCTGCAAAACAGGAAGATCTCAGAGAGGTAGGGAACCGCTTCCCAGCTTAGAGATTCCTGCAGTATTAGAGCTGGGGGTGGTTTCTGAAGTTCTCAGAGAGCAAATGGTTAAGGCCAAGAGGTATTCCGCACCCATGAGGAACAAATCCCCAGCGACACTTACGTGCAGTGACTGGTCAGGGCAGCACTTGCCTGTCAGGAGGCTGTGGGTCACAGCCACAGCTCAAGAAGAGTGGCTTTCCCGTCAGGGAGCTTACAGTCCCGGGAGTAACCTGAGCCTGACCCTCAGACCCTTCCAGATGTGACTTGGAAGCTTCATTTGAACTTTAAGGGTTCTAGACATGCGTGTGCATGTTTGTACACCTGCGTGTGTGGAGGCCAGAGGTCAACCTCAGGGGTCATTTCCCCAGGCACTCTGCACCTTGTTTCATGAGGCTGAGCCATTCACTGGCCAGGAGTTCCCAGAGTGGGCTAGAGTGGTACCCGTTTCCACCTCCCCATGCTAGGGCTGCAAGCATGCTACCGCTCCTGCCCCTCTGAAGAGCTCAGTCCCCACGCTTCCAAGGCAAGCATTTTGCTTGCACACTGACTGTATGTGGCTCTGTTCTGAGCATATTATATAAGCCACTTTAATTTTGCTTTCAGACTTACATAAATATCAAAAAGGTTGACTGCATAGCTTTTCTGGGCAGGGAATTTAAACATCCTACAAATCAAGACATTGCTCTGTTTGGGGAGCAAGGACAAAACAGTGGCGGCCTAAAAAAAAGACTTCCTTATGACAGCTCACAGGCCAGCCGCATGGCCTATTCCATAGCTCTGTGACACCAGGTATCACATCTCTGCCTCTCTCAACACACGGTTTATCGTGGGCTGGGGGTCTACTCCCAACCCTACCACTCAGTTCTGTAATCTAATGGGGGAGGGGAGGGAGACAACAGAAAGCAACGCCACCTTGGAAGCATCAAATGATCACTTCTGAACACATTCTAGCAACCAGCTCAAAGGCTGCTGGGAACTGTAGTCTTTTGCTGGTCCACCATGTTTCCAGATGAAATAGTGAAGGAACAAAGAAACAGGACATACTGAAGCCAATCAGATATCTCTAGTCCCAGCAACGAGACAGACAGTGGGCAGTGTGGTCCTAACTGGGTGATGCCTTATTCCTCTCTGCTCCTTGGGGTCTGACACTTTGGGCAAGGGGGGAGGGGATTATAAGGTGGGGTCCTGTCTCTGTATGTCTCTATATGTCTCTATTTAGTCTTACCTTAGACTAAGTAATTTGGAAACAACATGAATTTATTGCTCATGGTCCTGGAATGTAAGAAGTCCGAAATCAGGGTACTGTTTGGTGTGCAGGAGCAGCCAGTTCCCTTTGCTTCAAGGTTGCTACGCCTGCACTGCACACTCACTGTGGTAGATCAAAGAAGTGCCCCACATAGCCTGAGATATTTGAATACTTGGTCCCCATCTGATGGCACCATTTGGGGTGGTGATGCAGCCTTTTTGGAGGAATTACGTTCCTGGGGACAGGATTTAGGAGACCATCTGTGAAGATGAGATCTTAAATAAGAAAAGTCTCTGTATAACTGGCTGGTAGGGGCATTCTCTTGAATGATGGCTGATGTGGGACAGTCCAGCCCACCGTGGGCAGTGCCCACCCTGGGAAAGTGGGTCTGGGGTGTATAGGAAAACCGAGTGGAGCAAGGCAGGAGAAAACACTCGTCCGTGGCCTCGCTCAGTCTCTGCCTTCCCCGAATTCCTTCGATGACGGACTGTGATGTGGGACTGTAAACTGAAACAAACCCTTTCCTTCCCAAGTTCCTTTTGCTCGTGGTGCTCTGTCAGAGCAACGGAAAGGAACTGACCCACTCACAATGGTGGAAGAGAGGACAGCAGCTCTCCCAAGTCCTTTGTGCAGGCTCTGACTCCATCTGTAGGAGTACAGATACACCCTGGAACTACTGAATCTATTAACATGATAATATCATTGACTTTAAAACACACCTAGGAGAACAGTGAAGAGCACCCCTGCTTGTGTGTAAGGGCTTTCCCATAAACTGTCAGGTCCTGAGGGCTCAGATCTAATGGTGGATTGGTTGTTGGATCTGATGTTTGCCTAGAGCACAGGGAGGAGATGAGGCTGTGGAAAGCAGATCCTAATCCAAGAAAGTCATTCAATGGTGTGTGTGTGTGTGTGTGTGTGTGTGTGTGTGTGTGTGTGTTGATAGATGTATGTCGTTCTGGCTTCTTCCTGTTGATGCCCCATTCTACTTGGTGTCCACCATGATACGGACTGCTGCCACCTGGAGCTGGAGTCACAGTGGTTGTGAGCCACATGGAAAAGCAACACATGCTCTTAATCCCTGAGCCACCTCTCCAGCCAGTGAATAGGATGTTCTTAAGGCAGAGACTGCAGAGGGAGATCCACAAGCCATGTGGTTACACCCTACTGCCTGCTTTTATAAATAAAGTGTTATTGAAACACCACCATGCCCATTCCAGTGTGCTATTTTTGGTGGTTGCTATTGCTGTTGTGGTAACTGCTGCTGCTGCTGCTGCTGCTGCTGCTGCTACTGCTGCTGCTGCTGCTGTTGCTTCTGCTGTTGTTACTGCTGCTGTTGTTACTGCTGCTGCTGTTGTTACTGCTGTTGTTGTTACTGCTGTTGTTGGGGCTGCTGTTGTTGCGGCTGCTGTTGTTGCTGCTGCTGTTGCTGCTGTTATTATTGTTGCTACTGCCCCTGCTGCTGTTGTTGCTGCTGCTGTTGTTGTTGCTGCTGCTGCTGCTGCTGTTGTTAATGTCTGTTGAGTGGAACTGACTGGCAATAAGCTTCCCAACTTTATAATAAACTTGATTGAGCCAGGGCAAGGGAAGAGATTGGTGGATTTCAAAACTGCAGTTTTTTAGGACTTGGGGTTTCACCTAAAGTTATGTCATCAAGTGATTTAACCTTCAATTTGTTGAAACTACATCTAAGCCTTCTGGGAACTGTAAAGAGCAGACATGCCATCTCCAGGGTGTCATAGATCAGCCTGTACCGGCGCTGGGGCCTCTGTTGCTCTAATTAGAGGAGCCAGATAGAGTGAGTTTCTGCAGGCCTGCAAAGAAACCTTCCAGTTCAGCCTTCAGAGGTATCTGCAGTACTTGGAAAAGTATCACAGCCAGAGACGCCTGAAGCTCGGCCTGGTCCTTCCCAAGAGTTCTGAGCTGAGAGTGTCCACTTCCACACCCTGCTGTAGACATAGCCACAAAATGCCAGGTGAGATGAGGTGTGTCTGTGCCAACTGGCTAAAATGGGACAGGTAATGAGCCACATGGAGAGACGCTGTTCCGTAGTTGGGACATTTCTATGATGTTTGTGTGTAAATAGAGACTGTGCATTCATTTCCCAGCCCCTCACACCCAAATAATCACACAAAAACTATATTAATTATAACACTGTTTAGTCAATGATTCAGGCATATCTCTAACTAGCTCTTACATCTTAAATTAACCCATTTCTAATAATTTGTGTCTCACTATGAGGCTGCGGCCTACCAGTAAGGTTCTAGTATCTTCACCCTTCTGCAACTACATGGCATCTGCCTGGCTCCACCTTCTTTCTCAATGAGTTTAGTTTTCCCGCCTACCTATATTCTGCTCTGCCATAGACCAAATCAGCACCTTTATTAACCAATGGTAACAAAACATATTCACAGCATACAGAGGGTAATCCCACAATACTCGTGAGATCACTAACCCATAATAGGAAGTTTATACTATGATCCCTATACTACACACCAGGAAACCAATGGTCAGAGAGGTCCTATAACTTACCCAAAGTCACCCAGCTTGTAAGGGGTAAAGCCAGGATTTCAACAGGCTGTCTGGAACTACAGAAACCCGGGAAGGAGAGCGGTTTCTCTAGCGAGGTAATTATTTTCACCTTCATAAGCATCTACCTGCCTCAAACACCCAACTGGGCTGATGGAAGGAAAGGCAATCATGGATATACAAATAAGTGGATATGGCTATGTCTCAATAAACTTTATTGACAAATAATAAATGAATGACTGAATTAGGCCCCTGGGTTGTGTTTTGTCTCTTCCTCTTTCAATGATAGTTATATAGCCTCCACTAATACATGTTACTACCTAAAATATTTCTTATCATACAATAGGTACAAATGCCCATTAATATGACTGATTGCCATTATGGGGCTAATTGCATGTTTGTGCATGCTCTAAATTGTCAAATCCAGTCATCTTTTTCTCCCCAAAGCTATGCTCGTTTCTGAACAGAAGGCTCCTTCATGTAATGCCATCTTGCCAGCGTTCGAAAGGGAGAAGTTACAACCAAATCCTCCTCTCCAATGGGTTTGAGTCAATCACTTCAACAATACAACCTGACCTCTGCTTTCAGCCCAGGCAGGCGCAGGCGGCTGTGATGGCTCCCAGGTCACTGCACAGCAAGCCGCTGCCACGCTCCAAGCAGCTATCAGCTCGCAGATTTCAACACGGTGCCTGGGAGTTCTGACGCCAGAATATGCTCCAAACTACCTTCAGCAATTAGCAGTCCTGGAAACGGGGACCAGGCTTGGCGGGCCGGGAGGGGGGGCCTCAGGAAGATTGGCAGTCCCCCACAGGGCGGGCCTGGGGTGAGGTGGCAGAAGGGCAGCTCATGAAACTTCCCCGACAGAACCCAGCCTGCTCTCAGAAAACGATACCCTACATCCTCTGACACCCAAAGTCAGCCCACTAGGAACAGGAGCTGACAGAAACTGAGAAGGGAAAAAAAATCATTTTTAGGTTGAAAAGCAGTGATCAGTCTAGATGAGATCTGTTCTAGTGAATTTTGCCCCCCACCTCCTACCCCCCACCCTCTGCTTTCTGGAAACAAACGCCAACCTAACTGTATTCTTCTCAGAGTTCACGGGGTGAGATGGGAGGGAGCCCACGAAGCAAAGAGCCCTGGGTGTCGGCAGCTTGCGGGGGCTGTAATTCTTTCTCGCAAAGTTACCTTTCCTGTTTCTATGAATTACTCTTACATTCTTGTAAGAGATATGGTTTGAGGTATTTACGGTGCATTCAATTCCACTATCATTGATTTATTGAACGAAAGCAGCTCGGAGGGGATGATGGAAAGGCCCTAATTCCAAAAGCTCTCGCATCTCCCCACCAAGAGAATTCTGTGCCCTGTTGGCCTCCAGCAGATGACCAGCAGAGATAAACAGAGGCCTCTCCGCCCAGCCTTGCCGAGTGTGCGCGCTGATGTGAAGGAATCAATCAGACAAAAGCAGATTATTACAGTGTCTGCAGGAGATCAAACAGCGCTGGCATCCGCACCCACACACGCCTGATTTACAGGCGGGCTGATAAAGTGGCGCGGCTCACTGTCAGGAGAACATGACAAGCCCTCGAGCTCTGTGGATAAATTATTGCTGAAGCCCACGATAACATTTCTCCACCTAGCAACCAAACATAACAGGATGTGGCTTTCAGTCCTAAGAGTCAAATGATCCAAAGACGAGGCGCCAGGAGCTTTCCGAGCTCGGGAGGCGTGTGCGGAGATGGGCTTGTGAAGCAGCTCAGGAAATTCACACGAAACCGATGGGTAATTCATAACCGACGCAGAGGTCGCGGCATCTCCTCTCCACGCACGTGGGCACTGAGCAACAGCCTCTCATTAAAGATGGCTCCCGCGCCAGCCTCAAGATGCCTTTCCCAAGCTCTGTGCCAGGCGCCGTGTTGACACTTCCCATGCGGTTATCAAAGGACAGCGGTCAAAAGTAAGGCCGCCGCGCCCTCGGTCAGGCTGGTTTGAGAAACATACTAATTGCCGATAGGGCACAAGGAGAAATTGAGTCCTTTTACCTACGGGCATCAAGGAAGCAACCAACATTTGGAAGGAAGGAAGTAACCTTGCCACTTCCCCATGGGAAGGGGGAAAAGTACATGCGAACACTAAGAGACCCATGACTTATCTTAGGGGCTCTGCTGCTTTGATAAACACTATGACCAAAAGCATCTTGGGGAGGAAAGGGTTTGTTTCAGCCTACAGTTGCTATAGTCCATTGTGCAGGGAAGTCAGGGCAGGAACTGAAGGAGAAGCCATGAAGGGACAACCTAGGCAGGCTCGCTCCTCGTGACTTGCTCAGCCTGCTTTCTTCTACAACCCAGGAACACCAGCCCAGGAGTGGCATGGTCCCCAAGGGCTAGACCCTCCCATATCAATCACTATACAAGAAAACACTCACACCCTTGTAACACACTTGGTTACAGGCTAATCTTATGGAGGCATTTTCTTAACTAAGATCCCCTCTTCTTTCCCACATATGCCTAGGCTTGTATCAAGCTGACAATAAAAAAAGTATAATCTAAAATAAAAGATGCATGACTCCCCCATAAGATGGGCAGGTGTCAAGTATAGTGACATTTCATCTGTATTTTAATAAATGAATCAACCTGAACGTCAAAAAATCAAAACAGCCAGCCACTGGCTCTTACCTTTACCTCAGTCTAAAATGGCGATCCTACCTCCAGGACTCTCAGAATGAGACTGTGTCTGAGATCTGCCTCCTCCCATTTTATATTTCTCTCTAGGGCTGGGATTAAAGGTGTGCACCAGTACTACCGAACACCCATGGTATGAGGACAGATTCCCAGCATGCCTTGTGCCTCAGAAGACTCCAAGGGCTACACCTCAGCAGCCAGCTTCCTTCCCAGGCCCCTTTTTCCTATTAACAAGTTAAACACTGACCCCATTGCAGGACAAAGCTTTCGAATCACTCTGGTTTCCTGGGCGTGGATGGCACAACCTGTGGATGCTTCCCAGGTTCCCTTTAGCTACTTCCATGCAGTATCATCATTGTCCCCACCTCCTTGCTCCCAATGCATTCTGACTATGGCCTCACCTGCTGCCCTCCTGGAGAGACTCTCTTGACACCCAGGGCCGGCGATTGACTGGAACTGAAGCATAAGAGCCCCCTTCCTAGGCTCGAGCTGGGTCAACTTCCCAGTCACTGCATATCAGGCTGGTGTTGGCCCTGGGGATTCCCCTCAAACCCCAATCTTGCTTACCTCACCCATTCCCCCCTTTCCCTCCTACCTCCTCTGGTCTACCTCCTACTGCTCCTGAAGCCTTGTCTCAGAATGCCACATCATCAAAACGGGGACTAGTATGTGTCCTGTATGCAAAGCCACAAAGGACTTTGAACCTTCTGCACCCTGTGCTAGACCGTCATTCAAACATACAGACCCTCATAGCTCAATGCAATAGAATGCTAACTCAGTTTGGGTTTTGTGTAACTCATTTATCCAACAATCAGTCTGGAGCACCTGCTCTACTCTGGGTCCTATACATTCTACAGAAACCAACTTTTACTACTTTGTCCTCAAACACTATTTTAATAAGGTTATCTTTTGTCAATCAAAAACTTTCTGATGATGCCCCAAAGCCTAGAGAGATTTTTCCCATCGCCCTAAGTGGTCTCCTTAGAGAGCAGTGTATGTGAGCACATACATGAGTTTGTATATGTTCTCAACAAATCACAATGTAATTTTAAAATTCGTTATCATTTAATTTCAGTGCAAATAAACATAAAGCTAGTTATAGACTCCTTATGCTGACAGCCTTGATATAACTATAAATCCAGAATATGTTTTCAAACCATATTCAAACATAACACCAGAGCCAATAAAATTGAAAATTCTAACGTTGATTTAATGTGACAGGAGAAGTGATTTTTTTTGGAAACAAAAAATGCTGATATTTGGTTTAATAGAAGAAAAACGTAATCTTGAGCTTGTTTGTGGATTTAATCCCTTTCTGCATTTCAACTTCAATAACACTAATGTAAGGAATATCCGGTATCCCCAGCTTGCTACTCGAAATTGTATTAATCAGCACAAAGTTTGATTTTCTAATTCAAGGTAATCAGAAATGAGAGTTGACGAAGAATAAGCCCACTGAGCCGGCTCCAGTGATGTGTCCTTTGATAACTCAGCAGAACCGCTATGTCCACTTACAGATTAGGTGAGCAGGGACCAAGGAGATGGCTCTGTCAGGAAAGTACGTGTCTAGCAAGCATGAGGACCTGGGTTTGGATTCCCAACACTCATGTTTTGTTTTTATTTTTGTTTTTGTTTAAAAAAAAAAAAAGCCTGAGTGTAGCAAGCATGCACCTGTAACCTTGGGGCTGGAGTGGAGGAAATGAGAAAATTCCTGGGGCTCGCTAGCCAGTTAGTCTAGACCAACAAATGAGCTGCAGCTAGCCAGCTAGTCTAGATAAATGGACAAGGTCCAGGCTAAGGAAATCCATGTTTCAAAATACCAAGTGGAGATTGATTGAGAAAGATACCAGAAGCCAACCTCTGACCTTTATGCACACACTTGTGCGTGTGTGTGTGTGCACATGCGCACGTGCATGCACGTATACACAATCTAAAGAAAAGATGAGATTAACGTTGGGCAGTACCAGTCCTCATCAAATGCACATTCAGAATCAGGCAATGTTTCAGGCCAGGTTCTCTCAAATGGGACACAGAGAGAAGAATGTGGGCCCAAGGGTGACAACAGAAAGGAATCTTAGCACAGCGGAGCCCTAAGCATGGGAGCTAGAGAGAAAGAGAGGTCAGTGGGGTGTTCTGTCATAAGCATGGTCTGCTACAAGCAACTGAAAGTCCAACGAGATGGTGTTAACGCGGCCCCCAGATCAGTCCCTGAGAGTCAAGGCACCTGGGAGGTCCAGCCCCCAACTCTATCTGTCATCAGCAGATGGATGCTCCCGAAATTAGCACATCTGGCTTGCCCATCCAGACCAGACCTGCCTGGAAGAAACCCCTGGAGAGTCAGAGTTGCTGCATCCGTACGCCTGATGAAATGGCTAACCTTCATTACAAACTTGACACACCTAGAGTCACCTGAAGAGAGTCCCACTGAGGGACTGTCTACACTGGACTGGCCTTTGGGTGTGTCTGTGGAAGGGGAGGCTGTTGTGATTAAGTTAACGACGTGGAAAGACTCAGTCCACTGTGGGCGTCATCATTCCCTGGGCAGGGGGTCCTGAGAGCGGAGAAGCCAAGCTGAGCACCATCAGGAAAGCAAGCACGTTCGTGCGCACTCGTTTCTCTCTGCTCTTGGTGGTGGGTTTGACGTGAAGAGCTGCTTTGAGACCAGTCACTTTGATGCCCCAAGGCCATGCTCTGTAACCTGGGACTGTGAGCTAAAATAAAACAAAATAAAATCCTCCCCAACACGCTTTCTATCAGAGTATCTTATCGTAGCAGCAGAAATGAAATTGAGAGACTAGGCCACAAGCAAGAGAAGAGCATGCCAATCAGACAAGGGGCGGGCACTAGCAGATCTGCCCAGGGCCCGATGTTTCTCCAGTGTCTCACCTTTGCAACACTTCAGAGTCCCAACTTCTGGGACCCACTCACTCACAGGGGGCCTAGTATGGCCACCTGCAGGATGCCGCATGCAGATTCTATTTCGACACACAGCTGTGAGGCTGTTACACCAGTGGAAGGCACAAAAATCAGAGACCCCATAAAAACACTAAACCGGAAGCCATGATTTCTGATTCAAACCATGCTTGCCTACTAATTAATTAACACATACCCTCGGGTTGGTGCTGTCATTTAACACTTCATGGGTCTGTATGCACACCTCCATGAGGCTGTGATGTTTCTGTAGTCAGATGAACCTAGAGATGGCTATAAACTTGACCAT
Organism: Microtus oregoni; assembly: GCF_018167655.1. Taxonomy (NCBI): domain Eukaryota; kingdom Metazoa; phylum Chordata; class Mammalia; order Rodentia; family Cricetidae; genus Microtus; species Microtus oregoni. Next base: position 990,460 of record NW_024543079.1, read on the forward strand.
GTACCATCTGTTACCTGGGACTCAATGGTGTTCCCATGGCAGAGAGGCGAGCACAGCACAGAACACTGGCAGTGAAGCAGGGCATGCGGCCCTTCCCCTTTCTTATTTTTCGGGCTTCAGTTTCTGTTACACAGTCTTCCTCCTGACATTGTGAAGTGACTTCTCATGTCACCCTGAAAGTCCAGGCTTTGTGACAAGCTCAGAGATCTTACTTGGTTTTTCTATGACACATTCAACATCCGGGAAACCCATTTATTTCTATAAAGTACTGTTCTAGGGAGGGAACGTCTGGAGATGGCTGATCTTCTTCTCAAAGAGAATCCTGTCTGTACCCGTGGAGAGATGCAGATTCAAAGGGTTCAGTAACCATGGCTGCACTGTGTTTGTGAGAACTCCCTTTATTTCGATGAAACAGATGCTCAGGAAAAGCATTTGCAAGTGATCACTCCGTCCAGATGTGCTACTGAGTCACATGGACAGTCCTTTCCCATCAAGGGAATTGGGAGTTAAGAAGCTTGGTTACATATTCATATATATATATACACACATCACATAGATGCAGACACACAGAAAACTGAAGCTTTGTTCTGCGACGGAGAACCCTGAGCAGTTGAAACACCTCTCAGATTCTGAATCCTCACTTGCCTCTGGTTTTCCCCTAAACTGCTAAACCCCACCTGGAAGAAGACTGAGGTCTTCACAGAGCACGCTGGATCCTCTGCAGGACCCGACTGAAGCACATAAGGGAATCAGTGAGCACTTTACATGGGAAGCTTCATATTTAAAACAAAAGCAAATGCTTTCTAAAAACTATTAGTGCTGGAGCTCCAATGAACTTTAGAATACAGACCTCAACCAGGAGAAAGCTGGAGTCTTTATCACAGCCATCTGAAGAGCAATGACAGCCATTCAAGAGAAACTTCTCGTTGAATCATAACATATTCTTAATAAACTTAAGATGAAAGCTAACTTCCAAAAGAAAGACAACTCATTCAAATCTCCACATAAAGTCAAACTTATAAAATCTTAACAACAGCCCCATAAAACCCAAAAATAAAGACAGAGTTAAAAGCATTTTTGGCCAATACTACTGAATATCTTTCCTGGAGAAAATGATTGATAAAGTCGTATTAAGAAATAATTTGACACAATTATTGAAAAGTTCAAGACAGGGAGGGGGAGGAAAATGGGAGGAGGTGGAAATTTTTAATTAAAAAAAATTATCCATTATGATCAAGTAGGCTTCATCCCAGAGATGCAGGGCTGGTTCAACATACACAAATCTATCAATGTAATCCATCATATAAATAAACTGAAAGAAAAAAAAGAAAAGCTCAAGACAGAAGTATTAGGGGATTCAATGATAATTTTCTAGAAGATCTAAGGTATTTGGCCGAAAAACAGTTAGAAATAAAAGTTTAATAGATTGACCAAATACAAAATAAATACTAAAAATATCCCAATGACATAGTGAAAAAGAAAATCAAAATGCATAACTCAACACACATGCACACATACACACAATTATCTCGAAGTTAAAATCAAACTTAGGGACATAGTTTTACATTAACATAGCCTGCACTTGAGAGCACTGGCTACTCTTCTAGAGGACCCGAGTTCAGTTCCCAGCACCTACTTCGGCAGCTCAGAAATACCTGTAACTCCAGTCAAGGTTAATCAATTTCTTCTCCTGGATTTCACAACCACTCCAAGTTATGTGATGTTATACCCTACATACATACACACACACACACACACACACACACACACACACACACGCACACACGCACACACATACACACACTCACACATACTCATACACACTCATCCATACACACATACACACACTCACACACAAATACAAACAGTAGAAATTCTGAGCTCATGGAAGCTCATACCTGTAAACTCAATACTGGGGAGGCTAAGGCAGGAGGGTCAAGAGAGTTCAGGGTTAGCCAGAGCTAAGAGTGAGTTCCAGACCAGCCTAAGATGACTACAGAAATGGCAAGCTTTATGATGGTGAGATGAATAATTTGCTTTGGTATGGATCTTGGTTTACTGATACAAATTTAAGGTCAATTTTGTTATATGTATATGTATTTCTGATCTTGATTAAGGTATTGAATGTGTAGCTCATTTAAAAATGTAATATATAATTAGGAATTATAGGTTAATAGATAATCATCTATAATAGTCAAGCTTGTAGTTATGTTAGTTAGATTTTCTAGATGTATAGAGATATAGTTCGTTAGATAGGTATTCTTCAAATCTTTCAGACACCTTCAGAATATGGCATTTAAAATGTTTAAGAACTTAAGACTTTTCATGACAGTGAGACACATCTGCTCCTGGCAGCACCAAGCTACTTCAAGAGGATGATGAGCATTGAAGAGACTCCTTATGGAGTTGGTTAGCCATTTGGGCAAGAAACTTCTTTTGCCTGAACTGCTTCATGGTATGCTGTAAAAAATGGACATGCAGAACCCACAGAGAAATGACTACTGAACTTTCCTAAAGGTGAGATGATCCTTCAGGGTTTCTGCTTTATGAAAGAATCTGTGAGACATTCAGCAGTATACAGAAGAAAATGACTAGCAAACTGCCAATATAGGCAGAACTGTCTTTGAAATTTCCTGCTTCATGGAAAAGTCTTCTGGACACTATGGGCCTGGAGGCTGAAGATGGATGCCCCAATGGTACAAAAGAACTTTAAGTGATTGTACAGGCAGCAAGATGTCTCTGTCAATTCTAGAGTTTTGGAAGTTGCTTATGAGGTACTTCCTGTTTACTTAGGTAATATATCCTTCTGGAGTCTTTGATAGAGTTGAAGAATTTATAGTTATAGTTATAGTTTTCCTTAGTTATGATAAAAGATAAAGTAGATATAAATATTGCAACTGTAGTTATTGCTTATATATGTTTTATTATATGTAATTTTACTATGTTAAAGTTAAAACCTTCCTTTTTGTTTAAACAGAAAAGGGAGGTGATATGGGAGTCCCCTCTGTGTGCTGTGATTACCATTAATGAATAAAAAAACTGCCTTGGCCTGTTGATAGGTCAGAATTTAGGTAGGAAAGGAAGACAGAACTGAATGCTGGGAAGAAAGAAGGGCAGAGTAAGAGAGAGATGCCATGGATCTGCGGCCAGAGTCAGACGCAGAACCTTGCCAGTAAGCCACAACCATGTGGCGATACACAGAAATGGGTTAAATTAATATGTAAGAGTTAGCCAATAAGAAGGTAGAGCTAATGGGCCAAGCAGAGATTTAATTAATACGGTTTCTGTGTGGTTATTTCAGGGCTAAGCTAGCCGGGAACCAACAAGCAGCCCCTTCCTGTTTCAGCTTTATTTTATGGAGAGGTATATTTTCATACACTCTCAAAGCTTACTAGGAGACAAAGCAATCAATCATCAGTGCTGATGCCAGTCTCCTGGGATGTGATGGCACATGCCAGTGAGAAGAATTTCATCCTGCCGCCAACACCAGGCAGAAGAGCTCACAGCAGAAGCCTACCAGGAACAAAGGCTTAGGGCCACCTGGCCCCTCTGCCCACAGCACCTTCAAAAACAGGTGGCTCTCTCCCAATTGGGGCTCACCCAGCCCCAGAACCCATTTCAAATCATCTATGGGATGAATGCCTGTCATCTTAACTGACCTTTCAAAAGTGACTTTGAGCTGGATATGATGGCACCCAAAAGGCAGAGGCAGTAAGACTGTTAGGAGTTTGAGGCCAGTCTGGACTACATAGAGAGTTCTAGACTTTCATGAGATTTCATGTGTGTCTGTCTCAAAACAACAGTCAAAACTAAAAGTACAAACAAACAAAAAAGAGTGGATTTTGTAAATGAGGCATAGTATTTTTATACATATTTTATGTGTTTTATGAGCGTCTTCCTGTATATATATGTACCACATGGGTGTCTTGGTTCCCTCGGAGGCCAAAAGAGGACATTTGATGCCCAGGAACTAGAGTTAAAGGCGACTGTGGTCCACCTGATATGTGTGCTGGTCACACTGAACCCTGATCTCTGCAAAAGCAGAGAGTGTTTTTTAAGGGCCGAGCCATCTCTCCAGCCCCTCTCACGGCCTTTCGTTTATCCTAAATACACTCTCCAAACTGAGTTTAAATCAATCCACACCACGAGTTAGGAAGCTAACTCAACTTTCACCCATATATAAAAGCTTGAGAAGAAATTTGTTCGAACCTTTAAAATAGAAGGGAGCTTTGTTTTCATGCTTCCGGTTTTCAGCAGCGATTAAGCCTACCGTCTCTGCCTCACCCTCTCTTTCCTGTCTCCAGAAGGTCTTCCCAGGGTACGCCTCAGATGTCACCACAGACGCAGGCCCTCCCGTGCTTCTCTAGGCAGGCACCATGCTTTCCCTCATAAGCTGGCTGTCATGGGTTCCTGATAGGTCCCCTCCACTCCCTCCCCTGTTGCAATCAGCTCTTCATTCAGTTAAGGGCAACGCTTGTTGGAAGAGATAAGACAGAAGCATCGGCAAACTGGGAGATAATTTTCTAGAAAATCCAAGGGGGTTGGCTGAAAAGACAATTAGAAATGAAAGTTTAGTGTATTAACAAGATGTGTCTATGTTTTGCAACCCTGTCTCAAAAACACACGAGGAGGGGAGCTAGAGAGAAACAACTAGAAGGTGTCCCTGTGGACAAGGGGTGAAGACCACGAGCAACAATTCACAAAAGAAAAGAGCACTCATTCAAATTGGAAAAAAAAAATCTGATCAACTTTATCTGACCCCAATCATTGTGAAATCAAAGAACATGAAGGAGATTGGGAAATATGAATAACCAAAGATATATTCTGGGAGACCTGGGAGGAAAGGAAGAAGAGAGGGGAAAATGTGACCAGGCTTGGGAAAATTAATTAACTAAGTTTTAAAAAAAGATTTATTCCTTGTCAATCCTAGCATATAATAAAACCACAAGAGCCCTGCTCTGAAGGCACACTAAAACATTTCCACCCATTCCTACAGACTGATGTGTGTCACACAGACACACACACACACACACACACACACAGAGAGAGAGAGAGAGAGAGAGAGAGAGAGAGAGAGAGAGAGAGAATATCCTTTAAATGATGAGGCCATGCTCCTAATGGGGAGACCCTGGCAACAACCAACAAAAATTTGTTACCGAGGGCCTTTAAAATATTCTAAGTTTCTTTAAGGACTCTGTGAAATTATCATGGATATTGCTTTTAAAACAGCTCACAAAATAACAAGCTGAGTATGCTAACAATTTCATTAAATTCTATGCATTTTTTATTGCGAAAAGAAGAAAAAAAAACATAAACAAAAAAACAAGTTTCCACCTCCTCCCAGCCTCCCATTTCCCTTCCCCTCCTCCCACCCTTCTCCCCCTCCTCCCACCCTTCTCCCCCTCCTCCCACCCTTCTCCCCCTCCCCCCACTCCTCTCCCCCCCCCTCCCTCTCCAGTCCACAGAGCAGTCCGGGTTCCCTGCCCTGTGGTAAGTCCTAGGTCCTCCCCCCTCCGTCCATATCTAGGAAGGTGAACATCCAAACTGGCTAGGCTCCCACAAAGCCAGCACATTAAGTAGGATCAAAACCCCCTGCCATTGTCCTTGGTGTCTCATCAGCCCTCATTGTTCGCCATGTTCAGAGAGTCCGGTTTTATCCCATGCTTTTTCGGTCACAGTCCAGCTGGCCTTGGTGAGCTCCCCGTAGATCAGCTCCACTGTCTCAGTGGGTGGATGCACGCCTCGTGGTCCCGAATTCTTTGCTCATGTTCTCCCTCCTTCTGCTCCTCCTTGGGACCTTGGGAGCTCAGTCCAGTGCTCCTGTGTGGGTCTCTGTCTCTATCTCTATCCATCACCAGATGAAGATTCTATGATGATATGCAAGATATTCGTCAGTATTACTCTAGGATAGGGTCATTTCAGGTTCCCAATCCTCAGCTACCCAAGGAACTAACTGGGAACCTCATCTTGGGCACTAGGGAGCCCCTCTAGGGTCAAGTCTCTTGCCCACCCTAAATGGATGGAAATAGAAAACACTATCCTGAGTGAGGTGTCCCAGACCCAAAAAGATGAATATGGGATGTACTCACTCATAATTGGTTTCTAGCCATAAATAAGGACCACAGAGTCTACAAGAGGTGAACCTAAAGAAGCTAAGTAAGAAGGTGAACCCAAGGAAAAACATATAGTTGTCCTCTTGGCTAAGGGAAGTAGACCAAATTTCTGGGGAGAAAATGGGATCTTGGGGATGGGGTGGGATGGGGGTAAAGGGAGATGGGGAGAGAAAAGGTAGAAGGGAAGGCGGGGGGACCTGGGAAACAGGAGAATTGGGATAAAGGAAAGGTGGATAGGGGAGCACGGAACCACAATTCTTAGTTAAATTCTATGCATTTTTAAGAAAAAAACTTGAATGGGAAAAAATATTACCGCCTTCCAATAGCTCTATGGGGATGGTGTAGGTAAACACTGAAGTTCTTCCTAGTTTTCTGTGTTTTCATAAAGTGGCCGCTTCTGGGAAAATATCACCACCAACAACATACACATACATCAGTGCTTATGATTCTATTTCCTTAAAAAAAAAATTGGACCATGGAGAATCGAATCATATTAAACAGTTCTGAGAGCACCCAACTCCGGAAGGCTGGAAAGATGGCTCAGTGGGAAGTGCTTTCCACCCAATCATGAGGTGCTGAGCTCAGAGTCCCAGCACCCACATACAGTGTCCAGCACAGTAGTGAAGACGTGTGCCCGTGCTGGGAAACCAGATAGGAAGCTCCGGGCACTCTGACCAGTCAGGCTTGCCCACTCAACGATTGTGGTCCAGACGATTGAGGAACATGCACACAAAACACACTTAATCCACTGATCTGTATCCTTTCCATATTTCTGTATCCTTATTACTTAAAAATAAATCTTGTCCTATTATTATAATTCAGCAAAGCCTGTCAGTGTGGGTTCCATAAATGTTTGTTGGTGGGCGGGGTGAAGGTGCTGCTACAGGGTAGCCTTCCGTGATGGTTTCTCGACACAGTTTCCAGCCTGTCTCCCTGGGCCATCAGTCCTGCTCTTGAACAACTTTCAGAAACGTCTTACGATTAACTACTCCAAAAATAAAAATCACAACTCCTGACAGACGCTTCCTGAAATGTAATTGGTTTAACGCCTATAATCCGGCATGGCAAGTTACTTTGTTTAGCTACTTGGGGGCACATTTTGCAATTAATTCTTTCCTGTGACTTCACGGGGATGCTCTGTGCTTGGGCACTGATGCTCTGCCACGGGATGGTCCAGCTTTCCTGCAGCATCAGGAACACCAGGGCCAACGCTTGAAGGATAAGATGATGTGGACCATGCTTTGTGGTACAGGACTTTGTGAATTCATCCATCGGTTCTTCATCTGTAGAGACGATGAGTTAGAGGGTTCTGGCTTTACTTAGAGAGTCCAGGCCCAGATTTATAAGGTCACGGTGAGATTTCCTGGCAGAATTAAGCTGTGGAAATCTGGCATACAATGCCAACTTTCCCCTTGCTCACCCAGCAATAGTTAAGAATTCAGAAGTGACATGAATTTCAGGATCACTGAGAGATAATTTCTCTTTCTAATGACCTGTGGCCTAGCTCCCATCACAGGGTTATGGAGAGAAAGTATCCTTACAACCAAAGGTTAAAGAGTAACTTATTTTCTTACAACTGAACCTAGCAGTAACAGTAACACAGGACCCAGTCACTGGTGGTGACCAGCTGTCTGGGCAGCCTCTATGAGCCTGGTCTTCTGGACTTTGTGAGGGACAGGGTTCATCTGGGTACCATATAAGATCATATAGGCATGAGGCATGGTGTGGGTATGTGCTTTGTAATGTGGGGGTCCAGGAGGCTGAGCCAAGAGAACCATGAGTGTGAAGCCAGCATGGGCACCACAGTAAAACCCTGGGACACAGAAAAGAGAAGGAAAAAGAGGAGGGTGAAGGAGGAAAGGAAAAGGGGAGAGGAGGATGGAGAGGAGGAAGAGGAGAAGGGAAGAAGAAAAGGAGGGGAGGAAGGGGAAAAGAAGAGGGGGAGGAGGTGAAGGAGAGAAGAAGGAGGAGTGAGGGGAGGAGGAAAAGGGGAGAAGGGTAAAGGAAGAGGGAGAGGGGGTGAAGAGGGAATGAGGAGGGGTAAGGAGAGAAGGAAGAAGAGGAGGAGTTTCTAGAGCTGAGCACTCACTCAGCCAAGGCTACTCCATACACTGTGCCCTGTAACTCCCTGTTCTGTGAGAACCCAGGCACCATGCGGTGAGGATATTCCAACAGCAAAGGCGCCCATCCCATGGGTGTACAGAAGGTCCATGAGTTGTAGAAAATTACATCTCCACACAGCCACCTGCATGGACCATCATGGAGCAGACGCTCACCTTTCAGAGCCAGCCATACTGTCAGAGTGCAATGTCTCATTGCCACCCAAGAGACTCCCCAAGACACACCCCTATGCTGGGCTACTGCTCATGCCCTGGGTCTCAGACACCATCAGAACTCCTTTAAAAAATATTATTCGAATTAGTGACTGAACCCTGATGTCAGGGTTGTCCCAGGAGTCTCCTTTGTTCCTGGGATCAACATTCCATGGGGACTTGAGTCTCCTAACATTGGAGAAAGGGTTCTGTACCAGTTAGGTTGATTTCGACTGTCATTAACAGAATTCAGAATCAAGATTGTTCCTATTTAAAGGGGGGGGGGAGGCCTGGAAGTTGGCTCAGTGCTTCTCACACAAGCATGAGGACCTGGGTCTGAATCACCAGAACCCACACAAAAGCAGGGTGTAGTGGCACACAAATCTGTAATCCAACACTCCTGTGGCAGGATGGGAGGGAGATGGGACAATCTCTCTGTGTGTCTCTAGAAGCAAGAGCCAGCTAGCCTAGTGGAAAAAATACCCCTGACTCAAAGAAGATGGAAAGCAAGGACCAACACCCTAGATTGTCCTCTGACCTCCAAGCTTATGATATGATAGCTAAGCACATGCCTGTGTTCACATACACATGCTTATGACATGCCATGTGTATGTCTGTGCTCACACACATGCTTATGACATGCCATGTGCGTGCTTATGCTCATACACTCGTGCTTTGACACACCACATGCATGCCTCTTCATACACACAAGCGTACAGGCGTGCAGATATATGTCACACACATGTATCTGACAACAGTACTTTAAAAATATGCATCTTTCAGAACAACATACTTGAGCGTAAATTCTTCCAGCTTCTGCCTTCTTGATTTTTCTCTTCATGTCTTTTGCAGTTGGCCATTTGTTCATAACATTAAAGATTTTCCCCAAGGTTGATGGTCACTATGGTCCTTTATTGAAAGAGCTAATGTCCATCTGTGATGTATGTTATACAGTGCCTCAGTTTACCCACTAATGAGTCACTTTGCCTGTGGTGCTGTTTATCGGTTATGGTCACTGTGTAGAGTGCTGGGTTTCAGAATGTTTTTCTGAAATTGTTTATTTCTTTGACCACATTCACTCCCTGTACCCTCCTCCTTCCTTGGTCTCCCTCCTATCACGCTGCCTTGATTTGTCAGCTACCTTGTGTTTACTGGGATTTGCACGCCTCAGGTTAGGTTGGATATTTTTCAGTGGAAGTGCTTGTTATGTTCCAGTGAAAGTAGGCTGGAGTAGGGTGGGGACCTTGTGTCTCCTGACTTAACTAAAGTTGTCACTAAGTAGCTACACCCTCACCCCACGTGCATAAGTCAACTCCAGCTCCACTCTCAGAGTAGAACACTAACTGCAGACAAATGGTGGATTGGCCCACGGTCAAAATAGTGCGATCAATGATTTGAAACAATCACCTCTACACCTGCAAGAACTAGGGGGAAATAAAGGCACACGGATGGCACCGGATGTGCTGAATTAGTGAAGGGTAGAGGTGGAAGGAAATCAGGCCAACAAGACCAGCTCTCGGTGTGAGAGCAACAGAAAAAAGGGGAGGACCGAAAGGTAATGGGAGGGGGGAGCAAAGAATAACAAAGGCAGAGGAGAGGAGGCAGCCCCACCCCTCCTGAAGGTTCATGGGAGAGAGGAAGGGGGAGGAAACACAGTAAGAGGACCTAAAGAACCCCAGCTTCAGAGGCTGTGGCAGAAGACTCACAACTCTACACCACCCCGTCCATTAGGACAGACAGGGAGAGGGAACCGGGCAGGGCAAAGCTGCCCCACTAAGTGAAACTGGATTATAGAGGCCGGTGTAAGAGCAGAAGGAGAGAGGTGAGTGCGGACATAGTCCGGAGTCCCCGGCACGGTGTGGGTGCCAGGCCTGCCCTGTGCTCACACTGGTGTTTTCGATCATGTTTATGTAATGGTATATTTAACTCACTGAGCCCTTTTTTCACAGTTTATGTATTTTGAGTCACATTTAAAACCTTAGACCAATGTCAGAGAGTAATTATCTCAGGATTTCTTCTAGAGCATTTGTGTTTTCATTTAAAAAAAAAAATTAAATGCAAGAGCCATAGCAGCGCTCCCTGTAGCAGGGGAGGCAGAGGAAGGTCCTTCTGTGGATTCCCTGTCACCTGAGTCTACGAGTCTGTGCACTGAGTTCTAGGCCACCCAAGGCTGCACAGTGAGATGCCGTCTAAGTTTTTTAATGTTTAATTATTTTACTAGATGAAATTTTAATTGCCTGTGAGAATTTAAGAACAATTACATTTGCCCTTTGTTCATCTGTGATTTCTCCTGGTGTAGAAATCTGAGCTACCGACTCACCTGATTTTTCCTTCAAAGTCCCTACACCACTTTGGTTCGCGGTCTCAATTTCCCACCCTCCCTTGTGAGGTCATGTGCGACAAACCCAAAGCCACCATTCTTGCATCCCCCCCCCCCATGGCAACCCAAAGGGCACAATTAGCGCTCACAGTAGCGACACTAGAGGCTCTTGGACAGGAGCCAGCAAATGATGGCTCGCCTATCAGGCTTGGTTCTCCCAGTCCAATCATGTGTTTGGTTTAGTTTTCTTTGCTCATTCATTTGGTTTGTGGTCCTTGAGATTGAACCCAGACCCCGTGCATGCCAGGCAAGCAGGCTACTAAACTATGCCCAACCCGCTTACCATGAGTCGGGGTCTCACTAAACCACCCAGGCTGTTCTTTACCTCACCTGGTGGCCCAAGCGGGCTTTGAACTTGTATCCTCCACCTCTCAAGCAGCCTACACCAGTCACGGTGAAGTCTGATCTTTCTCCAGCCCCTTGTTCCCCCTCTCTTCAGGAAACCTCAGGCCCCGCCTGCTGTACTAGGTCACCCTGCCTACTTGTAATTAATGCCAACCCAGCCACCCCTTTTGAACAGTAATGACACATCAAAGGAACACAAACGAAGGCAGGATAGAGAGGAAATCTTGTCAGAGATGGGTTGTGGGAGGGAGGCTGGAGCCCAGAGCCTTCAACACTAAGACTAGATTAGCTATGCACCTTCTCTTCAAGGCCAACAAGAATCTTTGGGATAGAAAAATTGCCAAAGTGGTGTTCCTGTGGAATGGCTTTCAGCTCAGTGTGTCCCCACAGGTGCAGAGCCCCCCCCCCCCTTTGAGGTTTCCAGCCAAATTAAGACAGGGTACTGCCTCAGGCTCTGCTGAATTCCCAGAGACCGTCCTCTAGAGAACCAAGAAGGTCCATGTGGACGCCAGAGAGGGACACTGATGTGTCTCTAAAGTTGTCTTCTCAGTTCATTTGACCTGCAACATCTAAGCAATCCATACCATTGCCCCGAAGACTCCGCATGTCAGCCCACTCAGCCCACACTCAGTAAAGCCACTGTTCCCTTATTAATTGGGCAGCTCACCTCTGATACGGCTTTAATTTCCTGTCTTTATTTTTCCTACACAAAGTTAATTTACTTTATCTCTCATCCCAAGAATGATACAGGATGCCTATGAAAGTGAACATTCATGATCAAAGACGGGCTGTGTGTTGTAAACAAATGATTACAACCTCTCTCCCTTTGAAATATTTTAACTTAATTAAGCTCACACACTTTTGGCAAAGGTTTAAAAGCCAGAGAGTCATTGAAGACCTTTCCAGCTTAGCTGTATTTCTTTCCTTTGATGTTTCGGGGGGCAGGGGGGCTATCCTTACAGGGTGATGGCTGAAAATGGTACATTAATGTGTTTTCTTAGCTGCTACCTTTTGAAATAGAAGATATTGGGAAAACTGAATTTGTATGGGGACACTGGAATGGTTGCGTGGCTTGAATACAACGGGAACGACTCCACGATCTCACCTCCCACAAAACCATAGAACCGCACGCTGAACACACTGGCAGTGACTGTGTGAACCCCAGTGTGAACCCCACGCCTCTGGAAACCTGAGATTCTGACTTCTCAGCTGAGCTGAAAATATTCTCCAGATGTTTTTCCAGCATTGTCCACAGTGACAAAGGCAAAGAAAAAAAATAACGAGAAACAATATAAATATTGATCAGGGGGGAATTTAGTTAATTAAAAAAATAACTTAAACCTATATTGACATGGAAGACTATAAAATATTGCTAGGTGGGGGAAGCAGGTTGCAGAATAATGTGTTCATAAAAGCGATAATGGGAACACCTGAATTTGTGTTCGGCTCTAATTAACAAATGACTAAGGGACAAACATCAGTGAGATTGAAAGCAGCGGCTACTTATTAATGAGTTCAAACTACCAGTCATTATTCCAAGCACCTCACGCATCTAATTAGCATAAATGCTCTGCAAAGCAAGCATTACAGAGGCGCTCACTGCCAGACAGGCTTCTCTGGATGCTTTGGGGCCACGTATTTTAGAATTAAGAATTCTGTATATTTGGGGGAGGCGTGTTTGTGTGTGTGTGTGTGTGTGTGTGTGTGTGTGTGTGCGCGCACGCGCGCGCGTGCGCATGCGTGTGTAACAAAGATCAGCACTGGATGTCTTCATCTATCGCTCTCCACCTAATTTTCTGAGACACAGTCTCTCATTGAACCTAGAGTTCACTGTTTTCGCTGGGTTGACAGGCCAGTGAGCCCTGGGCGTCCAGCTATCTCTGCCCCAGCTGGGGCTGGGGTTACAGACATTCCAATGGGTTATACCCATTGGCTGCTTCATCTGGATACACGGGATCCAAATTCAGGTCCTCACATTTAGGCATCAAGTCCTTTACCCATGGAGCCATCTCCTAACCCCAGAATCTTTCGCACTTTGAAAAGTAATATATTACAATATTTACCAATTATTGTAATTACTAATTACTGTAATCTGCCCCCAAATTCAACAGCTTAAAACAGCAAAGGTATATTATCTCATGGCTTATGAGGGACAAGATCCAGACAGGGCTCAAAACACTCAATGAGTGTCTCCGTATCCGGGTATCTTGAGTTCCCTTACGGTAAAGACTCGCATGGCCCTGAGGTCTCATTTGAAGGCTTGAGCAGAGAGAGGGCACCTCCACCAATGCTCGTGCCTCACCTTCCCCCAACCTTCAGAGGCCTGCACCAAGTCAACTGCTCTCAAAGCAGGGAGCTGAGGAGAGGGTGATACGACTCGAAACAGGCAGAGAGAGCCATGCGATAGAAGAGAGGACCCGGAAATAAACCCACAGACTCAATAAAGGTACCCAAAACAGACATTTGAAGAAGAAGAACCTCTTTAATAAATGGTGCTGGAAAAAGTGGACAGTCCCATGTGAAAACGAAAATGGATCCTTATCTCTCACCGTGTGCAAAACTTCAGCGGGAAACAGGCAGGAGCTTTGAAACTACGGGAGGAAGACATGGTGGAGGCACTTCGAGATCTAGGCGTTGTCGGGGTCTCTCTATTAGAAGAGAGGGCTCAGTGGGTGGAGGGGCTTGCCACCAAGCCTGAGGATCTGAGTTTGCTCTCGGAGACCATATCGTTGCATACACACACTAGCCAGAATGTTTTCATTGGCAAACAGGGATGGCATCAACTTAAAACTCTACTGCAGCAACCAAATGTGCTGAGGCACACCTGTAAACCAACACTCTCGAGGCTGAGGCAGGAGGATTTGCGAATTCAAAGCCATCACGCGTTACATAAGACCCTATATCAAAGCAGAAAAAAATAATAAAACTTCTTCAAAGCAAAGAAACAATAAAGAAAGACAGTCCACAGGAAAGGGGATTTCAGCCAGCCACTCCTCTAACGAAGCACCAGCAACTGGACCAGTTGACTGGAATGTCTGAAATCTCCAGCCCCAATACATCTTTCCTGTTTTGTTTTGTTAGAGACAGTCTCACTTTGTAGCCCTGGCTGGCCCAGAACTCACTGTGTAGATCAGGTTGGCTTTGAACTCACAGAGATTCACCTGTCTCCGCTTCCTGAGTGCTGGGATGAAAAGCATGTACCACCAGACTTGGCCAATGTCTACTAGATACTTATCACAGAAGGGAAAAGTGATGAACGTAAATGAGAAATAAAAAGTTTATGGGGCTGGAGAGATGGCTCAGAGATTAAGAGCACTGGCTGATCTTCCAGAGGACCTGAGTTCAATTCCCAGCAACCACATGGTGGCTCACAACCATCAATAATGGGATCCGGTGCCCTCTTCTGGAATGCAGGTGTACATGCAGGCAGGACACTGTATACATAATAAATAGATCTTAAAAATAAATAGTCTATGCATGTCTGTACCATTCAACGTATTAAAAAGAATCATGCCATAGCACTCTTAGTCATTTTTAGGTTAACAAAATCAATTTTTGAAAGAATAACATGATAGGGCTGGCGAGATGGCTCAACAGTTAAGAGCGCTTGTTGCCCTTGTGGAGGACCAGGGTTCCGTTCTCAGCGCCCATGTGGCACCTCACAGTTCCAGGGGATCTGACACCCTCTGCCCTCTATAGGCACAGCACCCATGTGGTGCATACACATACAAGCAGGCAAACACTCATACGCATAGAAAATAAAACAACTGCTTTTTAAGATTAAGATAGCTAGCGTTCTTTCTAGAAGGTAAGGAATCCACATTTACTCCCTCACAGCCAGAGGCTCTGTACAAAATTCACTGGCTTCTACCATGGCAGACTGTCTTGTGGTGGATGTTACACAGAAAAAAAAAAAAAAGTCAAATAAGAGAAACAAAAGTCCAGTGAATGAGACGCACACCCTTGTCACTGATGTATTTGGGAGGAGACCAGTGAAAAGTCCAGACTCTTCAGAAATGCCAAGACTAGTAGTCGGGTACCAAGATTGGAATAGCTGTCATACCAACTGCTGAAGAGATTTTTGTGACTTGGTGTCCCTCAACCTTAACAACCATGCAAACCACAGCCAGGTCACGACCTGATTTCGGCCTGTTAAGCTGTTCTCGCTTCTGGCTCCCATTGCCTCTTAATCAGAAATTGGAGCGTGTGTTAAACATCGCAAGGGAAAGGACACAGCCCTTCATCTCAGATGCCACGTTTTTTTTTTATTTTAATGACCTGTTTAAACAGATAAAAACTGACTTTAATAACTGCAAGCGATATTAGATATAGCAAATGGCTCCGCTTCGGATTCTGTATGTGGTTAACAAATTAAGCATTTCATCATTATGGCTGAAGTAAAGAGCTCAGCAGGGCAAGCCGGAAAGATTCATACTTCTCCTTTAAGGGATTCAAACAAGCTAGATGGATCCGGCTTCCATTGTAACACTGTAACTTTAATGTAACACTTCAATCCTAAATATGCTCCGGCCAGGACTGGGAAAGGCTTTGAGACTATGGCATGGCAAGCACTTTTGCTTTACAAAGTAAATTTTAGGAGCCAAGATAGGAGACGGAATCCACCTTGTCTCAAGAGCAGGAGAGGCTGTCTTGTCATCCCTTATTTTCCCGCTAGGTGGTGCTGCTTCCCGGTAGCCAGTAACCTTGACAACACACCGTGAGTGAGCCTCAAAGACCCACTTCCACAGGCAAAGCATCCCACATTGTGTTTGCTTTAACCACTGAAATCACCATCTAATATGAATTAAGAGCCCACCATTCTCTGGGATGGCTCAGAATAGTGGGTTCAATTCCCGACTCCCTACCTAACGGCTGTGTGTACAATAAAGCTCACTTTTCTCTGTGTCTCGGATACAAAAACAGCAACACATGTCCTAACTCCAAAGGGTGATGGCAGACAGGAAACCACTGCAGCTGTGCCGGGCACACTATGGGTTTTACTTAATGGGCAGCTGTCTCCCAGTCAACTCCCTGAGGGTGGGTTCTTCGCTGGTAGTTTCCTATCAACAAACCCTGGGTGTAGGAACTGGCATTAGACCCATTTAACAGATGAGGATATCAAGGCACAAGACAGTGAGTAAACTAGCATTCCTAGCTGTGTTTCTGACACGCGGTAAACTCTCGTCTGTATAAATCACTTGTGTGTGCCTCCAAACCTATATTCCACACTAGTTCACTCTGACGAGAATAACAAAAACCAAGAGACATATATCTCTAAGAGACGGCAGTCATTTAAAACTACTCCCTGCACAGTGAGAGGACTCGGGAAATTAAAACACTTGTCTGAGTGTGTTCCCCAGATTCCCAGATCCCACTGTGGAAGGAGAGAATGGACTCATGAAGATTGCCACCTAACCTCTTAAAACATGCACCAGGACACATGTGTACACACACACACACACACACATAGGTAATAAAATTTAAAAATAAAAAATATCGTCCTGCCCCCCAAATGCTTTCCTGCCCCTAAAATAATTCTATATTCTTTCTTTGTATCATGTATAGCCTTTAAATTAACTTTTTCCCTCAACATTTATTTCTGAAATCCACATGATGTAACTAGCCTAATAAATCTTTAAAACTTTCCTGAGGTTTGGTTCTGAGGTGAGCTTAACACTCTCCCACTTTAAAAAAAAAAAAAAGTTTTACAAGCGAAGAAAAGATGATTCCACAGTTCTGCCCAGTGATAAAAATAGAATCCCAAACCCTCTACCCAACATTCTCCCTCATTCCAGTGACTGTTTTTTCCCTGTCCGTCCTTGAGATGACCTTGGTTAATTACCTGCATCTCGGTGAGTGAATCTACATAGAAAGTGAAGGTTAATTAATGAAGGATTGGTTCTTCCCTAAGCCCACCAGGCAGCGGTTGACAGCAAGTCCCCTCCGTGAGGCAATATCCTATTCTCATTAGGAGTGGTCAGATGAGAGCGCCCGCCTTGGACCAGCAAAAAGAAAGGAAACCGTTTGCTAATGACAGCCTCTCACCTGCCTATGTCCACCACAAACTCCCCACCAGGTGCCTCTAACCCTGAGCCACCGCTGCCCATGAACTCACTTACCCCACGGTGTGAAACCAGACAGAAAGGAAGAACACTCACATGCAGGGTATACAACACACTTGCACCACTCTGGACTCCTCTTGACATCCCTCAATTCCACAGATTTTAAACTGGGCTATTCTAGAAAAGTATCCCAGTCAAACCAGGGGTGAAATTGGGGCCACACGCATTTTACACACTGTGGATGCTCACGGTGTCCCTCCAGGTGCCAGTCACACCTAACCCCTAGCTGAGACAAGCAAAACTGTTCCCAGGCGCTACCAAATTTCAGCTCCCAGGGAAAGGGCAACCCCGATGAGAGAACCTTTGAACTAGGGGGTGAAGTACAGTTTTAAGATTTTTTTTTCCCTTAATGTTTCATGGTTAGATAATTTCAAACTGACAGGAGAAATGTTTCAAAAGTCATGAACTGATGTGGGACACCCTTCTGTATGCTGTGAATATGTTTTATTACCATTGGTAAATAAAGAAACTGCTTTGGCCTATGGCATAGCAGAATATAGCTAGGTGTGGAATCCAAACAGATACAGGGAGAAAGAAGGAGGAGTCTGGGAGGTGCCAACAACCACCAAAGAAGCAAGATGTGAGGTTACAAGCCACAAGACTTGTGGTAAAATAAAGAATAATAGAAATGTGTTAACTTAAGTTGTAAGAGCTAATTAATAATAAACCTGAGCTAATAGGCCAGTTTGTAATTAATATTAAGCCTCATTATTTGGTTATTTGGGAATGGGCAGGTGGGAGAGAAACCTTCAGTTACAATAAACCTCCCCAATTTTCCCCCCAAGTTCCCCAAATGTTGCAACTCCACCAAACGACTATTTAGTGTGGCTGTGGTAGCATTTTTGAGGCAGTCTCCTGAAACCCAGGCTGACCTGGAAGTCATAACTGAATATGTCCTTGAACGTCTGCTCCTCTGCCTTCACCTCCCTGCTGAGATTACAGGTGTTGAGTGTTCACACCCAGTTAAGACCCTGGCCAGGTCTCGTGCATTCTAGCAAAATTCTCTTCCCAATAAGCCACATCCTCAGACCCAAATCCCCTGAGGAAAAGCAGGAATTAGGGACTGGAGAGACAGCTTGATGGCAGTTAGGAGCACTGGCTACTCTTCCAGAGGACCTGAGTTCAGTTCCCAGCACCCACACAGCAGCTCACGGTGGTCTCTAACTCCAGATCTAATGGATCAGATGCTTTCTGGCCTCCACAGTCCCTGCACACACATGGCACACAGACATTCATTCATGAAAGCAAACACTCGTGAGTATCAAATGGAAATAAACAGGGGTAAAGGCAGGCATCACCAAAACAGTCATGATTAAGTAGCTGACAGATCTTACTCAAGCGTCAACAAGCGATCATCACCATCCACTTCTGGGTCCATCATCCTTGCCAGGGTCCCTTAGCGTCTGCCTTTCTGGTCCCTGGTCTATCTTTGTTTATTGTGACCATGATGCGTTTGGGGAGGATCACCCCACTGTCTTATAAAACATCCCTTAGTATGGGTCCGCCAGAGTTTTCAGTGATGGAACCAAAGAGCCGTGTTTAGAGCAGAGGAAGCCACAGTAGCTTGTGGCTCCTCCGCTGTACGCAGAAGCACAGGACGTAGAATGGGCTGCTGACTGGGCAGTGGCGAAGGCAGCAGCATCGTCCGTTTCCAGACAGTTCCTCTCGTCTCCTTTCTACCTAGTTTGCAATCTCCTTTTGGACTGAGACTACACAGACAACCTGATTCTCACTTAATTTTGCCGATTAATGTCAGCATCAGCTGGGGATTCTTGCGTGTGCTCCTTGTGACTGTGGTGTCTGCCACGCAGTGGTGCGGCTTCCATGAAGCCTACATCCACGATGGCGGCCCTTTTCGTCCCGCGTTTAAGGCGGGGTCTCTCTTGCTGTCTTTGTCACGCAGCGTCCTGCAAGCTTTTGGGAGATTCCCCTGCTAACACCTCCCATGCACTCAGGAGCCTTGGTTTGCGTTGCAGATGCACGCCACCACATCTGGTATTTTTGTGTGGACTCTGCAGATCTAACTCAGGTCATTCTGCATGACAAGTGCCTTTACCCGCTATCTCACCAGACCTAGACTCCAACTTTAATATCAGAGTCTGGGATATGGCTGTGTCTAGGGCTGTCTGGGAGGTGGGGCAAGGCTTCCTTAACATCCAGGCCCTTCTTGCTCCCTGTTCTCTGTGCTCTCAGAGGTGCCATGACCAAGGCAGCTTATAGAAGGAGTTTACTTGGCTCGTGGTTCCAGAGGTATAAGAGTCCATGATAGCCCAGTAGAGGTAGCAGGAGTCAGGTGCCTGAAACAGTAGCTGGGAGCCAACATCTCGAGTCTCAAACAGGAAGCAAAAGCGATGATGCCCTGGAAACAGCACCCAGTTTTTGAAACCTTACAGCCTGCCCCTGATATAGGTATGAATAATTTTCATTGGTGTCGGGGACGCAGCCCCGCCGCTCCTATTTCAACATGCCCCCAGTGATGTACTTCCTCCAGCAAGGCCACACCTCCTAAACCTGCCCAAACAGCGGCCACTAACTGGGTACCAAAGCCCTAAGTGGGGGCATCTCGCTTAAACCACCACAGGTGTAGAGAGGATACACCAAGCCCTGAGCTTCAGGTATCACTTCCTTATCCTGTGTGCAGCGGGAATTTAATAAACGGTGACAGCAGGAATGCCGCAGCTCCATTCAGGGGAAGTCTTTGCTTACTGCCAGGATGAACTGGACCTCAACATCTTCACACGAGACGAGAAGCCTCCACATCTTCACACAAGAGAGACAAGAAGCCTCTTTTATCTTATTCCAAATGATCTGCCAAGGAAGTTAGTGCCGATTCCCTTAGTTTGTTTTCTCTCTCCAGGAAAACATTAATAAACAAATTGGAAATCACACGAGTCAGAACGTAAATTATTTACAGTGTGCTTGAAGATCTCAGAGGGCTTTATAAGGTGAATAATTTATCATTTCACAGGCAGCTTTTTTTCACTAATTAAGGGTGAAATTTTTACCAATAAAGCTTGAGAGGTTTAGGGAAGTACATGGAGTAAAGATTGACTCAACACAACCGAGGGTTACTAACCAGGATACTACATGCCAAGCACATGGCTGGACACAGCGATTAGGGAATTGCATGATGGGAGGCTGGGATGTGGCTCAGGGGTAGAGCATTTGTCTAAATCTCTGATACAGCAAATACAGAGAAGGAAAAAAAGAAAGATCAAAGAAAGAAAGAGAACGAATTGCATGACGGGGTGTCTGCTTTCAGCTGACTGTGAAGGTAGGCGCCGCGTCCCCAGGGCCAAGTGCAGACACTGCCATTCACCAGAGCTGCTCCCCAGAAAGGCCTGAGGCCCTGGCGTGCAGGAACATAAGAACCAGTAGAATGACAATGTATGAGAGACACGTGGTTAGACTGGCAATCGTGACACAGTCTGGGTTGTCCGTGATGGCATGGCAATGCCAGTCTTCACACTGGAGCAGCTAACAGCCCAGGAGTGGTTCAGTTCTCAAGACTGGATACCTGAGCCATTTCAGCCGTGCTCCAAAGGCCTGGAGGACGCCTGGAAAGTTCCTGGCCTTCAGCATTTGTGGGAAGCCTGAAGGAGCGGGAGTCTGGACTGAGTAAAGAACAGGTCTTTCCTGAGCGTCCGCCTTCCACACAGCCTGTTCGTTTCCTTCCGGTTTAAAACAGTTTCTTCCCCGGCTGTGTTTACCAAATAATTGTTCTTCCACATTCAGGTGCAGGAAATGAGACACAGCCAAGTCCCCATTAATATTTATTGAAAAACTCTCGTCTCCGATCAAAAGCCATCTTCTCCGTCTCCTACTGACCTTCAACTTCGGCGCCTCGGCCTCCGATGCTCCTGCCATCTTTGCTGCATCTGGAGTTGTTCTTCCCGCCAATGTTAATTTTACAAGCATGGCTAGGTCTATGAGAACAGACGTGGAACTCATAGAAACTCTGAGTCTAGCTGGATAACCCCGATTAATCTAAAACACCATTCAGCCTTAGCAACCAACACTTCCATAAGGGTATGGTAGGAACTGGCAAACCGACTGAACCATGAATAAACTGGTTTCGGCAGCTTTCTTCGCTGCTGTGCCCGGGACATGACTAACAACGTTCTGAGGATAAGCATCCTGTTAGGATGGAGGGGAGGGACTAGGAAACTGCCCGGTGTGCAACGGCAGGTCACATCAAACAAGGGGGCACCTGGGAACCCACAGTGTGAGTGGCAGTTCTGGCAGGGGTGGGGGTGCATGCTGTGGGGACTCAATGGAGAATAAAGAAAAGTCTAGAAGATTCTCTCCCCCAAGCGTTCTGCAGAAGTTCTACCACTGTGTTGGGGGATACTTGTACACTGTGAAGATGCAGTTGCTGTGACTGGTGAAATAAACAAAGCTGACAGAGGCGCAGCGGTGGCGGCGCCAGACGCGGAGCCAGACGCGGCAGAGCGGCGGCCAGACCCAAGCGGCTGGGACAGGCATGCAATAAGGAGAGCAGATCGCCCTACTACAATTGAATCAAAGAGGTAGGCCTTTGGTTGGCCAGGTCACTGGCACAAGGGGAGCCTGGTCCTGTCCTGAAGATCCTTCGGAGGGGTGAGAGGGTTCTTGGCCCGCAGCAGGAACCACGAAAGAGAGTGAGGGCATTTTGTAAGCGGAGCCCTTGGCCAGCAGGGAAACCTGATCCAGTTTCTAAAGGATCCATTGGATAGGATCAATAGGAGGAGATGGGCAGGCGCCAAGGCAAGAACTCACCCAATAATCCGAAAAACAACATGAAAACATCAGAACCCAATGATCTTACAACAGAAGTATTTGAACAACCTAACACAGAAGAAGTGGAAAAAATCGACTTTATGAAGATAATAGAGTCCCTTAAACAACATGTAAAAAATGCCCTTATAGAAATGGATGAGAAGTATAACAAAAAGTTTGAAGAAATGAGTAAATACGTACATGATACCCTGGGAAACCAAGAAAAAAACCATCAAACAGGTAATGGAAACAGTTCAAGAATTGAAAACTGAAATGAAGGCAAAGAAGAAAATACAAACTGAGGACCAGCTGGATATGGAAAATCTAGGCCAACGAGCAGAGTCTACAGAAACAAGCATAATCAATAGAATACAAGAGCTAGAAGAAAGACTCTCAGATGCTGAGGACACCATAGAGAAAATAAACGAACAGATCAAAGAAAACAGCAAAGCCAACAAATTCTCAACACAAAACATTCAGGAACTATGGGACACAATAAAAAAACCAAACCTAAGAATAATAGGAATAGAAGAAGGAGAAGAGTCACAGCTCAAAGGCTCAGAAAATATTTTCAACAAAATTATGGAAGAAAACTTTCCCAACTTAAAGAAAGATATTCATTTAAATATTCAAGAAGCATACAGAACACCAAACAGACTGGATCAAAGAAAAACATCTCCTCGCCATATAATAATCAAAACACAAAATATACAGGTTAAAGAAAGAATATTAAGAGCTGCAAAAGAAAAAGGGCAAGTAACTTATAAAGGTAAACCGATCAGACTTACACCTGACTTCTCGATGGAAACTATGAAAGCCAGAAGGTCCTGGATAGAGGTTCTGCAGAAGCTAAGAGACCATGGATGCAAACCCAAACTACTATACCCAGCCAAGCTATCGTTCACTATCAACGGAGAAAACAAGACATTCCAGGATAAGAACAAATTTAAACAATACGTAGCCACAAATCCAGCCCTACAGAAAGTAATAGAAGGAAAATCGCAACCCAAGGAATCCAACACTGCCAACACTGCCTACAATAACCCAGGCATCTAATGACCCTTCACGAGCACATCTCAAAGAAAGGAGACACACAATCTCTACTACCAAAAGCAATAAGAATAACCGGAGTAAACAACCACTGGTCATTAATATCACTTAATATTAATGGGCTCAATTCACCTATAAAAAGGCACAGGCTAAAAGATTGGATACGAAAACAGGATCCAACATTCTGCTGTTTGCAAGAAACACATCTCAACCACAAAGACAGGCACCTACTCAGAGTAAAGGGTTGGGAAAAGGTGTTTCAAGCAAATGGTCCTAAGAAAAAAGCAGGTGTGGCCATACTAATTTCTAACAAAACTGACTTCAAACTAAAATCAATCAGAAGAGACCGAGACGGTCACTTTATACTCATAACAGGAACAATTCATCAGGAGGACGTCTCAATCCTGAATATATACGCCCCCAATATAAAAGCACCTACTTATGTAAAAGAAATATTACTAGAACTCAAGGCAGACATCAAACCACACACACTAGTAGTAGGAGACTTCAACACACCTCTCTCTCCAAGGGACAGGTCAATCAGACAGAAACCTAATAGAGAATTAAGAGAATTATTGGAGGTAATGAAGCAAATGGACTTAACAGACATCTATAGAACATTCCACCCAAATAGGAAAGAATATACCTTCTTCTCTGCAGCTCATGGAACCTTCTCAAAAATTGACCACATACTCGGAAACAAAGGAAACCTCCACAGATACAAAAAAATATCAGTGTCCACCTGTGTCTTATCAGATCATCACGGATTAAAGTTAGAAGGCAACAACCACGCTGCCCCCAAAAAACCGACAAACACATGGAAACTGAACAGTCAACTACTGAACCACACCTGGGTCAAGGAAGAAATCAAGAAAGAAATTAAAGTCTTCCTTGAATTTAATGAAAATAAAGGGACAACATACTCAAACCTATGGGACACAATGAAAGCAGTGCTAAAAGGAAAGTTCATAGCACTAAGTGCCCACTTAAAGAAAACGGAGAATGCATACATTGGGGACTTAAAAACACACCTGAAAGCTCTAGAAAAAAAAGAAGCAGACGCGCCCAGGAGAAGTAGAAGACTGGAAATAATAAAACTGAGGGCTGAAATCAACAAAATAGAAACACAGAAAACAGTCCAAAGAATCAATGAAACAAAAAGCTGGTTCTTGGAAAAAATCAACAAGATCGACAAACCCCTATCCAAACTAATTAAACGACAGAGAGAGAACACGCAAATAAATAAGATCAGAAATGAAAAGGGGGACATAACCACAGACACAGAGGAAATTCAGAGAATCATTAGATCTTACTACAAAAGCCTGTATGCCACAAAACTAGAAAATACAAAAGAAATGGACATTTTTTTAAATAAGTATCATATACCAAAGCTAAACCAAGACCAGGTGAATGATCTAAATAGACCGGTTTCTCGCGAAGAATTAGAAATGGTTATCAAAAATCTCCCTTCGAAAAAAAGCCCAGGACCAGATGGTTTCAATGCAGAATTCTACCAGAACTTCCAAGAAGAATTAATACCTATACTCCTTAAGGTATTTCACAATATAGAATCAGAAGAGTCATTGCCAAATTCCTTTTATGAAGCTACAGTTACCCTGATACCAAAACCACAAAAAGACCCAACCAAGAAAGAGAATTACAGACCGATCTCACTCATGAACATCGACGCAAAAATCTTCAATAAAATACTGGCAAACCGAATCCAAGAACACATAAGAAAAATTATCCATTATGATCAAGTAGGCTTCATCCCAGAGATGCAGGGCTGGTTCAACATACGCAAATCTATCAATGTAATCCACCATATAAATAAACTGAAAGAAAAAAACCATATGATCATTTCACTAGATGCGGAAAAAGCATTCGACAAAATTCAACACCCCTTTATGATAAAGGTCTTGGAGAGAATAGGGATACAAGGGTCCTACCTAAATATAATAAAAGCTATTTACAGCAAGCCAACAGCTAACATTAAATTAAACGGAGAAAAACTCAAAGCCATCCCACTAAAATCAGGAACACGACAAGGATGTCCACTCTCGCCATACCTCTTCAATATAGTGCTTGAAATTCTAGCAATAGCAATAAGACAACATAAGGAGATCAAGGGGATTCGTATTGGAAAGGAAGAAGTTAAGCTTTCGTTATTTGCAGATGATATGATAGTGTACATAAGCGACCCCAAAAATTCTACCAAAGAACTCCTACAGCTGATAAACAGCTTTAGTAACGTGGCAGGATACAAGATCAACTCCAAAAAATCAGTTGCCTTCCTATACACCAAGGATAAGGAAGCAGAGAGGGAAATCAGAGAAGCATCACCTTTCACGATAGCCACAAAGAGCATAAAATACCTTGGGGTAACCCTGACCAAGGAAGTGAAAGATCTACTTGACAAGAACTATAAGTCTTTGAAAAAAGAAATTGAAGAAGACACCAGAAAATGGAAAGACCTCCCTTGCTCTTGGATTGGGAGGATCAACATAGTAAAAATGGC
Organism: Microtus oregoni; assembly: GCF_018167655.1. Lineage (NCBI taxonomy): Eukaryota > Metazoa > Chordata > Mammalia > Rodentia > Cricetidae > Microtus > Microtus oregoni. The sequence continues at coordinate 1,016,058 of NW_024543079.1, forward strand.
AATTCTACCTAAGGCAATCTATAGATTCAATGCAATCCCAATCAAGATCCCATCAAAATTCTTCACAGATCTGGAGAAGACAATAATCAACTTTATATGGAAAAACAAAAAACCCAGGATAGCCAAAACAATCCTATACAATAAAGGTTTGTCTGGAGGCATTACCATCCCTGACTTCAAACTCTATTACAGAGCTACAGTATTGAAAACAGCTTGGTATTGGCATAAAAACAGAGAAGTCGACCAATGGAATCGAATAGAAGACCCTGACATTAACCCACAAACCTATGAACACCTGATCTTCGATAAAGGAGCTAAAAGTATACAATGGAAAAAAGAGAATATCTTCAACAAATGGTGCTGGCAAAACTGGATGTCAATTGATGGAGGAAGGTCATTGGCTAATAAAGGCACTGCCCTGGCCCATTTTATTGGTTAGAGGATAGGTGGGAGGAGTAAACAGATCAGAACACTGGGAGGAAGAGGAAGTGAGGTCAGAGACTCCACAGCTCTCTAGGGAGCAGACGCCTCAGAGAGAGACGCCATGCCCCGCTCCTGGCATGAAGCTCCGACCCAGGATGGACTAGGCTAGAATCTTCCCGGTAAGACCGGTTCTCACAGATTATTAGAGATGGGTTGATCGGGATGTGAGAATTAGCCAGTAAGGGCTAGGGCTAAAGGGCCAAGCAGTGATTAAATGAATACAGTTTGTGTGTTGTTATTTCGGGGCATAAGCTAGCAGAGCGGGCGGCTGGGGTGCTGGGGAAGCGGCCCCGCCGCCCTTATCGCTTCATTTGGCGCCCAGACGTGTGAACAACTAAACCCACTTAAAAAACCTGAGAAGGCTTAAAAATAAGGGAAAGAGAGTTTAACACAGATTTTTGCTGTTTGTTGGTGGCGTGCTGTAGAGAGATTTCCTGATTCAGCAACAGTAGCAGAAAAAAAAACGCTGTGTCATTTTAAAGCGCGACTTCCTGGGGCTGTGCCGCCATTGCGATCTCTGTCTGGCTCCTGCGGGAGACAGAGCTTTTGAATAGAGCATAAATGGAGTAAAGTGCTACGATTAGTTTGATGGCAACTAAACTCGCTGTGTCCTCGGGTCTGCTCTGCTTGCCAGAGGCAAGCAAGCACCTCATCTAAGAGAGGCTTCCTGACTCAGCTTTAGCTGCAAAGCCTGCAGCTCATTAAGAGGTCCTGCCACGAAACACTTAAATGGTGTTCATGAAAAGCTGAACGCATGCTTTTCGGTTTTCGGCCATTGCAGGAAAAAAGCTGCGCCATTTAAAAATGCCGGCTTTCTGGGCTGTCCTGCCACGACAAACTCTGACTCTTTTACGCAGGCGGTTTGTGTGGTTTGCAAGCATAGGCTGCTGAAGCTCGCTTGCTGGCTACAGCCATTACCTCAGCCATGAGGCTGGAAAGCTAAGGAATGGACTGGATCTAGCTGGCAAAGCCACGCCTTTAATCCTACTGACATTGCTTGGTAAATTAAAGACTCATGTGGTCAAAAAAAGAGAGATATACAGTAAAGAGAGATTCAAAGACAGAGAAAATTTCTGAATGGTTTACAGTGTGTTAAAAATATATGCAGACTAAAAGTTGAAGTTCTTGAAGTAAAAAACAAAAAAAGGAAGAGAGTTGTTATGTGTGTTAGCACACGCCTTTAATCCCAGTACCTAGAAGGCAGAGGCAAACAGATCTCTGTGAGTTCAAGGTGTAGTAGTGTACACCTTTAATCCCGAATGCCTGGGAGGCAGAGACAGGCGGATCTCTGAGAGTTCAAAGACAGCCTGGTTTACAGAGTTACTTCAGGTCAAAGATACAGAGAACCTGTCTCAAAAAAGCAAAAAGTTAAAAGTAAAAATAAATGAAATAGAGGTTAAAACAAAGCTGTACAAAGATGGAAAATACACAGAGAATTTTGATACTGTATGCTATTATGCTCTCTTTGAATTGTTTGAATGCTGAGGAAGGAGCAACAGCTGCTAAAAGATATTTATTTATAAATGCTGCTGAACTAATCCGACATAGATATTTTGATGCCTTGACTTTGAAATTTGGATCTAAGGACATGATGCTTTGGAAAGGAGTTTCTTATTTTGTTTTCACAGAGGATGAGACGCTGTTCATTTCTTCTATTCCGATATGGTATGATGGACCACGCCCTCCTGAAGGGTTGGTGTGAACACCTTCAAAAAATTGCTTTGCTCAACTGCCAACTGAGATGAAACTAGCACACAGGTTATACCATGAAAGACCAAATTAACGACGCCCCCATTCAGCAGGAAGCAGTTTGGAGAGAAATAACTGCGCCCAAATTCCCAAAAAATGTTTATAAATGTTCTTTTACATTTAAAGGGGGATATGATATAGATATGAATAATTTGCATTAGTATAGATTTTGCTTCATTGATAGCGATTTAAGGTCAATTTTGTTAAATGTATATGTATTTCTGATATTGATTAAGGTATTGTGATTGTGTAGTTCATTTAAAAATGTAATGTATATAGGTAGTTAATAGATAATCATAATAGTCAAGTTTGTAGTCATGTTAGTTAGATTTTCTAGATATATAGAGATATATTTTAGATAGACATTCTTCATGTCTTTCAAAGATTACAGAATAGGACATTTAATGTTTTAATAACTGAGGACTTTTCATGACAATGAGACACTCTGCTCCTGGCAGCACCAATCTACTTCAAGAGGAAGATGGGCATCGAAGAGGCTCGTTATGGAGTTTTGATAGCCATTTGGGCAAGCAACTGCTCTTGCCTGGACTATTGCATAAACTGGACACAGAGAACCCACAGAGAGAGGACTACTGAACTTGCCTAAGGTGAGATGATCTTTCGGGGTTCCTGATTCATTTTGAAAGAGTCTGCGAGACATTCTGCAGGACACAACAGATAGTGACTGAACTGACTTTGAATTTTCCTGCTTTATGGAAATGTCTGCTGGATACCATGGGCCTGAAGGCTGAAGATGGATGCCCCAACGGTACAAAAGAACTTTGGGTGACTGTCCAGGCAGCGAGATGTCTTTGTCATTTCTAGAATTTGAAGTTTCTTAGTTCTTGTTTACTTAGGTAATATTATATCTTTCTGGAGTCTTTGATGGAGTTAAGAATAGCTAGTTATAGTTATAGTTTTCCTTAGTTATGATAAAGATTATTGTAACTTTTACTTGATAACTGTTTTGTTATATGTAATTTTGCTATGTTAAAGTTAAAGCCTTTTTTTTGTTTAAACCGAAAAAGGGGAAATGATGGAGGAAGGTCATTGGCTAATAAAGGCACTGCCCTGGCCCATTTTATTGGTTAGAGGATAGGTGGGAGGAGTAAACAGATCAGAACACTGGGAGGAAGAGGAAGTGAGGTCAGAGACTCCACAGCTCTCTAGGGAGCAGACGCCTCAGAGAGAGACGCCATGCCCCGCTCCTGGCATGAAGCTCCGACCCAGGATGGACTAGGCTAGAATCTTCCCGGTAAGACCGGTTCTCACAGATTATTAGAGATGGGTTGATCGGGATGTGAGAATTAGCCAGTAAGGGCTAGGGCTAAAGGGCCAAGCAGTGATTAAATGAATACAGTTTGTGTGTTGTTATTTCGGGGCATAAGCTAGCAGAGCGGGCGGCTGGGGTGCTGGGGAAGCGGCCCCGCCGCCCTTATCGCTTCAGTCAATCTGTAGAAGAATGAAAATAGATCCATATCTATCACCATGCACAAAACTCAAATCCAAATGGATTAAAGACCTCAATATCAGTCCGAACACACTGAACCTGATAGAAGAGAAAGTGGGAAGTACTCTACAGCACATGGGCACAGGAGACCACTTCCTATGTATAACCCCAGCAGCACAGACACTAAGGGCATCATTGAATAAATGGGACTTCCTGAGGCTGAGAAGCTTCTGTAAAGCAAAGGACACTGTCACTAAGACAAAAAGACAACCCACTGACTGGGAGAAGATCTTCACCAACCCTGCAACTGACAAAGGTTTGATCTCCAAAATATATAAAGAACTCAAGAAACTAGACCGTAAAAGGCTAATCAACCCAATTATAAAATGGGGCACTGATCTGAACAGAGAATTCTCAACAGAAGAACTTCAAATGGCCAAAAGACACTTAAGGTCATGCTCAACTTCCTTAGCGATCAGGGAAATGCAAATCAAGACAACTTTAAGATACCACCTTACACCTGTCAGAATGGCTAAAATAAAAAACACCAATGATAGCCTTTGCTGGAGAGGTTGTGGAGAAAGGGGTACACTCACCCATTGCTGGTGGGAATGCAAACTTGTGCAACCACTCTGGAAAGCAGTGTTTCGGTTTCTCAGGAAATTCGGGATCAACCTACCCCTGGATCCAGCAATACCACTATTGGGAATATACCCAAGAGAGGCCCTATCATACAACAAAAGTATATGCTCAACTATGTTCATGGCAGCATTGTTTGTAATAGCCAGAACCTGGAAACAACCTAGATGCCCTTCAACGGAAGAATGGATGAAGAAAGTATGGAATATATACATATCAGAGTATTACTCAGCAGTAAAAAACAAGGACTTCTTGAATTTTGCATACAAATGGATGGAAATAGAAAACACTATCCTGAGTGAGGTAAGCCAGACCCAAAAAGAGGAACATGGGATGTACTCACTCATATTTGGTTTCTAGCCATAAATAAAGGACATTGAGCCTATAATTCATGTTCCTAGAGAAGCTAAATAAGGTGAATCCAAAGACAAACACATAGGCATCCTCAGGAATATTAACCTTCATCAGGCGATGAAAGGAGACAGAGACAGAGACCCACACGGGAGCACTGGACAGAAATCTCAAGGTCCAAATCAGGAGCAGAAGGAGACGGAGCACGAGCAAGGAACTCAGGACCACGAGGGGTGCACCCACACACTAAGACAATGGGGATGTTCTATTGGGATCTCACCAAGGCCAGCGGGCCTAGGTCTGAAAAAGCATGGGATAAATCCGGACTAGCTGAACATAGCGGACAATGAGGAATACTGAGAATTCAAGAACAATTGCAGTGGGTTTTTGATCCTACTGCACGTACTGGCTTTGTGGGAGCCTAGGCAGTTTGAATGCTCACCTTACGAGACCTGGATAGAGGTGGGCAGTCCTTGGGCTTCCCACAGGTCAGGGAACCCTGATTGCTCTTCGAGCAGATGAGGGGGGGGGACTTGATCGGGGGAGGAGGAGGGAAATGGGAAGCGGTTGTGGGGATGAGGCAGAAACCCTTAATAAATAAATAAATTAAAAAAAAAATAAACAAAGCTGAATGGCCAATAGCTAAGCAGGAGAGGTGGGACTTCCAGGTCGAGAGAGAATGCTGGGAAGAAGGAAAATGGAGCTACCAGCCAGATGCAGAGGAAGCAGGATGGGCTGTACAGAGTAAAGGTAACAGAGCCATGTAAAAGAACGTAGATTAAAAGATAAGCGTTAACTTAAGTTGTAAGAACTAGTCAGGAACAAGCCTACTCTAAGGCCGAGCTTTCATAATGAATAACAAGTCTCCTTGTCATTATTTGCAGGCTGGTGGTCCCAACAGGAAATGAGTACTGTTCACCCTGGAAGCACTTCCGGTACCGCGGATGTTCAGGATGAAGGAAACTCACTCAGTCTGGACAGAGGGCGAAAGACACCTCCTATAGCCAAGGTGGGAGGCGTTTCCTGAAGACCAAACAAGTGCCAAGTGCCCTTCACCAGCTGAAGTAAAACAGCCTGGGGGCAAAGTTCATGTATGGCTTGCACCTGCCCCCCTCTCCACACACTCTATCCGCCTTCCTCTAGTTTCTACAAACAAGCCAGAGGAAAGCATCTTGGCTCTCACTGCCGCTTTCTTCACCTCCCTATGAGAAAAACAAACCTTTCAAAGCATCTGATGGTACCCATCTATAGTGAAACGAAAATGTTGCTTCTTCTATGCAGAGTTATATTCCAATTCCAAACCCAACTCCTATCCTCACCACCAGGATTTTCCCCTCTGCACGTGTGTGCCAATACTGAGTGTCATTCCGCAGATGTCTTCCATCTTTCCCTTAGGATGTGGTCTCTCCTGGAGCCCCCCCAAGGAAGCTAGGCAGGCTGGCCAGCGAACCCCAGGGGTCCTCTTATCTCTAACTCCCAGTGCTTGGCCTGCATTTTTCACATGGATTCTGAAGATCAAAGTCCGAAGTCAGTTCGTTGTGCCTGCGAGGGAAATCCTTCACCAACTGGAGCCGTACCCTCACCCTCTGCATATCTCACGTGCTGAATTTTACTTGGGTGCACCTTGTCTTACAATGACCAGTCTCTGGCATCAGCACCGATTCATAGATGGGTCAAACCCTCAGCACCCCCACCAAGACCCCAACTCTAATACTAAAGCTGATGGCTGAGTCTCACTGCCATCCTGGACACAGACAGTAGTCACTCCAGTAACATCTGCTTTTACTCTGAGGGGAAGAAACCCAAAATCACACTGGGTGGTTTCTTAAGTCTGGCACTAAGAAACACGGGGTCACAGCTGCAAGGATCAGGCTCCTTCCACCCGTCATCCCTCCATATGGCTGTCACTCCCAGGACCACCTCTTGGCCCAAAATTGTTGCTGGAGTCCCTGCTATCATAAGCATATTCCAGGTATCAGAAAGGATGGTAGGGGAAGCAAAGAAACACCCACCCCTGTCTCTTAAATTCATTTCCCACATGGTGGAACAAAACCTTAGATTCACGGTCTCACTTTGCTGCAAAGGCTCATGGGAGAATTTGCTTTATTGGGGGCTCTCATGTGGTACTTAGCAACTGAAGGTCAAGGGTAGGGAGTATGGGGAGGGGCGGGTATGGGGTTAGCAAGTAATCGGCTCTCCCACTCACTCCAATATGGCTTATGTCCGGTTTTAATTTGTCTTTCTCTGCTTCTGCTTAAGTGCTAAGAAAAATAATGAGATATCTAAAGTTTTCTGAAACCCTGAAAGCGAACTCATTTACCTTTATAATTTTCTATTAATCTCCTCCCCGAATTCATTTTGCATTTAATTCCGGACTCCAACACTTTAATACCGTCTCTTCAGCCTTCACACATTAGCGGTCTCAGTCATGTCAGACTTTCTCTTCTCTCTTATGTTCATCTATTTGAACTTTCAGTGGTCTTCTAGCCGATCCTTTATCCTTTTTATTACGAGAGCATGAAATTTTATAATCCCCGGGAGTTTCGTTAGGCGGCTGCTGCGAAGCTCTTAACCTCTGCTAATTTATTCCTTCATTTTTGACTTTCAGATCAGAAGCACGCCTTAATATTTTGTTTTTGAATATGAAAGTAACTTTTATTAAGTAGGTTTATTGCATTAATAGATTTTTATTCTCGTTTTTACAGTTATATTTAAGTTCCCTGCTAGTTACGCTACAGATCATTTTAATAACAATTTATAATGCGGTGTGATATAATTTATACCTGAATATTGTAAAATGCCCACAAATAAACTACAGAGCAATTTTATAAGATGTCACCTGAAAGTCATAGCCAAGAAACACAGATGTTTTTTAACTCCCAAACAATTTCATTGATATTTATTACAAAAGAAATTCTGAAGCAATAATAGTTTCCTTTTTTTAAGAGAAAACAGAAATTAAGATGGTGTCTCCTAAAACAGAACATGTTCTGGTTTTGCTTTGGGTTTTTTTTTTTTTATTTACCTCAATGCTGTCGCCTCTCTGCTTTGACTCCGGGAAGGCAGCAGGGCACCCATATTTCCTTCAGTTCTCCATTACAGGAACGATCAATCCTCGGCTGTGAAAATTCTTAGCTCAGGTTACGTCAGCAAGAACAAGCGTGCCGGCGTTAACTGAGATATATATGTGACAGTAAAGTCGCGAGGGTTATTGCAGGGCTCTCCGTGTTCCTCCTCTGTGGAAGATCTGGCAGGGAAACGCAGGCTGGCTGATCAGAATGCAAATGTCACGCGTATATTTGCAGGCCAGAAGGGAAGACCCAGGCATGAACTTGGAGAGTTTAAACCTCTTGGCTATGAAAATGAGACCCATAACAAGGAACAAACTGTCATCAGGGGGATTGGACTCTGGCAGTCTTTCCTTCCTGGTAACAACCTGTGTGCTTCTCTATCACAAGCACCCCCGGCTCTGTTGGTGGAGTGCTTGCCCGGCATGCAGAAAGCTCTGGGTGCCTCACCCCAGCACGAGGGAATACATCATTTATTCATTCATTCAAGTGTTTCTTCATGCCAAGCAAAGTCAGCCTTGTAGGGTGAATTCCTGGTTTCTCAGTCACGCCTTTTCAGTGCCTGAGTCGATGTCTATGTCCTCTCCTCTCAAGAAGAGCCATTTACTCTTCCTTCAGGAACCTCCTTACCCCTTCCGTCTCACACACCCAGTCAAGAGATCCAGTCTGTCCAATCAAAACGCCTTTCCATGAACACAGTGACTGGTTCACAGTTGGGCAGATGAGCCCAGCAGAAGCCATCTGAAAAGTTCTCAGGACTGCATAGAAAGCCCTCACAGAGTGTGAAGCCCTCACAGAGTTCGAAGCCCTCACCTAAGACATGGCGTGAATTAGCAGCACCAACAGCCTCACATACCCCCAAGCAATAAACCTACCAGAGTGCCAAAATAATGCAGGAAAAGAAAGTTACTCCTGAGGCCATAGCCAGCCCTGCCCTTGGTTATATAAATCACCAAACCAACAATGTGTGGTTTAGTCTTCCAGCGTGATGGCTGCTGTCTGTCCCAGTACCCGCCCCAAGTCACCCAGAGGCTGTAGAAGCCCAGTGTGTTACCAGCACTGCACAGCGACATGTACCATATAAAATTCTACCCAAATCACAACTCAATTACAGCAGAGTGACCATTAATACACTTTTACTCTTAAAGCATGTTTATCAGACTAAATAAGGTCTTCCACGGCTGAGATTTCCATCACTATTACTTGATTCTGTTTACCCACTGAGTTAACTATTAGCCCTCTCGGGCAGCTGGAGGGAAAAATTAAAGGACGGAAAATAAATGAACAGAATTCTATCTGGTGAATCATTTTTTTTTCCTCCACAAAGTTAAAAAAAAAAAAGATTAGTTTCTGCCCAGGTCATGAAAAATTCCAATCATCTTTTGGACCATAGCCTGAGAATCATTTCATAAAGTAATATCAGAGATGATGTTAAATTAATCAGTCCTGTATTACAGCTGATAAATTCTAGCACTGGTTCCTTCTCAAGGAACATGGGGCATTTTAGCACCGGACTCTCGAATTGTGCCCCTGAGGTTGTGCCACCTCTGCCCTTCACGGGTGTGACCTAAAATGTATTACCCACACACATGTGTGTTGTCTGAGATTTTTGTCCTGCCCGGCTCCTGCATTTGTTAAGTCCCAAAAAAATATCACACAGAGGTCTACATTAGTTATAAACTGATTGGCCTAGTATCTCAGGCTTCTTATTAACTCTTACACATTACTCTTATCTGTGTTAGCCACGTGGCTGGGTACCTTTTTCAGTGAGTGAGGCAGTCACATCTTGCTTCTTCTGTGGCTGGACCAGGACTGCAGAGAAATGGGCTTCCTTCTTCCCAGAATTCTCCTGTTCTCATTGACCCACCTCTACTTCCTGTCTGGTTGTCATGCCTATACTTCCTGCCTGGCTACTGGCCAATCAGCATTTATTTAAAATATAATTGACGGAATACAGACGATTGTCCCACACCACATGCATGCCAGATCTCTGTGTGCAAATTATGTTCTACACCCATGAGGTCTAAAATAACCAACAGGACTTAAAGAGATGGCCCAGCAAGTTAAGAGCTCTACATACTCTTGTAGAGGACCTGAGCTCAGCTCCCAGCACCCAAATGGAGAGTCACAGCCACCTGTAATTCCAGTTCCAGGCCCTCAGGTGCCCTTTTCTGGCTTCCAAAAGCCCCTGCACACACATGTACACACACACACACACATTTTTGAAATAATAAATCTTTAAGGTGAACAAGAAAACTGGCCTCAGCTCACCTGCAAACATCCATGTGACTGTCAACCTGGGCCCCCAATGGCTATACAAACCTTCAGGGTCCTTTGGGTTCCCACTTCTCTGCCTACTTTTTATTACATCTGTGTGCATGCATGCGTACACGTGCGTGTGTGTAGATCAGAAAACAACCTCAGGGATTCAATCCTCTGCTTTCAGTATGTGGATCCCAAAGAGTGAACTAGGCTGGGAGACCACTGAGCCAGCAAGCTGGTCCTGGGTTCCCTTTTCTCACTAGAGCTAAATGGGAGGGGCAGAGAGAATGTGTTAATGCTGTGACCACAGCTGTGATGTGTACAAAGCTGGCCACCACAGAGTCTTCCCTGCACCCATCCATCCCAGCGAAATCACCGGTTCGCTCGCCATGTGAAGTGTGCTATGCTAGCGGACTGATCGTTTCTAACCCCAGACTCTATTTCAGGCATGTAGAGACGTCGGAAGGAGAGAGACAGGGAAAGACCCAAATCCCACCGGAGTTCCCTTTCTGCACCGTAGGGACCAACATTTAACACGGTTAATTTTTTTTTCCTTTAAAAGGGGGGGGGGGAGTAGGTGGGGGAATAAGATGAACATTTCTTTGTCAAGAAGAAGCTTTTAGTCATTGTGACACCAGGCTTTCCTGCAGCAAAAATATTACTGATAGCATCTTCCCTGTGAAGTGCATCGTTCTCAATACGCACTTAAAGCCGTGCTCCAGTCTCGCTGGAGAGGTACCTGCTCTGCCTCGAGATCTGTTTAATACCTCGGGGATACATCACTTCATAATTTAGTGCTAAACCATTTAGCATTTTAGCCCATCATCGCTTATATTACACACAGGATCTCAGTAATGTCTGCTAAAATTATGTGTTAGCCGCCTTATGTGTGTGTAAAACTTAATAAGTCTTCTTTCGCCCCTCAAGTTTAATAACTGATTTTCTTACATTTATGGATGTGAAATTTTATGGCTTGTGGATATAGCTTGAGCCTAAATCTTCATATCTTATAAATTGATTTTTAGTTTCCTTTTTGACCTTATGAATTTCAATCAGACGTTGACCTCTTGTTGCTCGTGAATCTGACTGATTTAATGTCACCTAACAATAACAGTGGGACAGAGCATTACCATACGAGGCCACAGGCTTCGCACAGACCCAGAACTAGATCCTGGAGGCTCCTGGGAAGAAAAACACTTGAACCAAGAGCACTCTCTAACGTTCGTATTCACTACTGGCCTATCCCTGCTTAGGCCTCAAACAAGCGCAGCAGTAGGAAAATCCCAAGGGAAGCAGTCTTGGTTGGTTTTCGTCAGCCTGACACAAGCTGGTGTCGTGGTAGAAGGAAGCTCAGCTGAGAAGGTTCCCCCATCACACTGGCCTGTAGGCAAGCCTGTGGGGCATTTTCTTGGTTGGTGATGGATGTAGAGAAACCCGCCCACCGTAGGCAGTGCCACCCCTGAACAGGTGGTCCTGGTGTGTTTAAGAAAGCGGGCTGAGCAAGATATGGGGAGCAAGCCAGCAAGCAGCACCCCTTTCATGGCTTCTGTTTCAGCTCTTCCCTCCAGGTTTCTGCCCTGCTTGAGTTCCTGCCCTGACTTCCCTCAGTGAGGGAGTGCGACCTGAAAGCTGTCGGCTGGAACCAACCCTTTCCTTCCCAGGTTGCTTTTGGTCACGGGGTTTATCACAGCCATAAGAGAAGAGCAAAGTAGAGCGGGGTGGTTGGTTAATACCACCCAGACTCAGACCAGAACGTTCACCTGCCATGGGAGAGACACAAAGATGCTAATTCTACCTGTTTGGTTGGGGCTGAAAAGAAGAGAAAGGTTGCTCTACAGTCACCTCAGCGAGGGAAGGAATGTTTACCCTGGGGAGAGGGAACCTTTCAAGCGGTTGCTCTTCCCACCTGCGCATCACTCCTCTGTCCTGGATTGTGACCCGCAGAGTCGGCAGCAGAAATGGGGAAGCCGAAGGATTTCGGCTTTGTTTCCTGGCTGAGCTAATTTAATTTAATTGGCTTACTGAATAGCTAGGGGTTGTTGTTCATTATTCCTTATTAAGAGAGATTCAACCAAAACAAAAGCAGCCCCTTCTCTCTTGTTCTCTCTTTGTTATGAACACAGGGGTCCAACGTTGCTGCAGTGTGATCAACAGCTCTCAAAACATAAACAGCTAAACTCTGGCTCTACTCAGGAGCTTCCCCTCCATGATTCATTCTCTCAAAAAAAAATCTAAAAATCCCCCTAGATTGCCGCAGCCTAATGCTGGCGCCGGAATGCTGACTAACAGTGAAATTACTTGGGGGAGAATAAATCTCTGCTGAGAACTTAAGTAGCTGCCCTACTTAACACACTAGCTTTGTCAGTGGCTGCTAACAGAGAAAGCTGACCTTCAAAACTCGAATCCGGCGTGACCCTCATTCAAATCCCGTGTCAGCTTCCACCATTTAGACTCCAGACACAATGCCTCATGTCAGCCCACCAATAGACAGGCTCACAACAGCAGCCACGAGTTTCTGTTTGAAGATATTTTCCAGAAGAAGGCAGCTTTCGTTTCTTGCCTGCTTTGCTGGCAAGTTCATCTATCCCATGGTTGAGACATTTTTTCACAGATGTTAGGACTGAGTTCTTCAGGATTCCCATGCAGACTGAAGTCCAGCAGCTCTCCCAGAATCCTCCTGGGCTCCAGCACCAGACTGGGACTGCTGAGACATCCAGTCTCGCGGACCACGTACCAGACAGCTACCAGGTCCTCAGCCTCTCCATCTCCAGTGTGAGACATCCTGTGGATCAGTCTGATAATCCCCTTTTAATATATAAATCCATTCAATAATTGTGTTTCTTTACATAGCCATAGTGTGGTATTGTTGCTCTTTTGAGACACAGTTTCATGTAGCCTGAGCCTGACCTCAAGTTTGTTAGGTGGCCAAGGCTGGCCTTGAACTCTTCACTCCCCCCATTCCCCCATCAAGTGTTGGGAGGACACGCACGCACCCATGGCTGTTTTATAGATGAATATATCAACACAGTCGGAGCATCTAACAACGATGCCCACATCACGTGGTCCATGAGTGATGCCTATTGCTGTGGAGTGGGGAGAGCGCAAGAGGAAGAAGCTGTATTTCTGAGAGCGGAACACACGAGAGCCTTGCCACCATCAGTCTACAACCAAGGACGTTCTCACCTCCCATCCTAGGCCTTAGCCCAAACGCCCACAAGTGTGCACCACTAGTTATATTTTTTTATGCTAATTTGAATAATTTTAGACTTGTGAAAGTCTTTCTTTAATGTTTGCCGTCCATCTAAAATGCTGTTTTTAGAGGGGAAACTGGGACTTTATTTTCAGCAACCAAGAAACAGCATTGTCTCATTCCAGGGGTGTATAAATGTGCATTCTTATTGAAAATGTTTAGCTAAGATGTGAAACATACATTTTTTTTTGAAGGAATTTCTTCTTCAGATGAACGCTACATAGCATGCTATGAAAAGCACGGGATGTCGTTCACAAGGGATTGGACGTTATAGGAGATGGTGTATCAGCATACAGCCACAGAAGGAACCGAGCAGGGCAACTGCACTGTGATAAACTGCAAGAGGACTAATGAGGAGCTAATTAGAGTCTCTACAGGTAAGGAAGCAGAGAAGAAGGAAATTGAGTTAAAGGGATGATGGACAGCATGGGAGTTCCCAGCTGGGTGAAGACCACGAAGCTACAGAAGCTCAGCGAACTCCAGGCACAAGAGCTATCGAAAAAAACTAATCCAACTCAACATAGCTGCTTAGGCCAAGAGACAGATACAAAGTCTTAGAATGGGCCAACTAGATGGCTCAAGGGATAAGGGCGTTTGCACCAAGTCTAATGACCTAGGTTCAATCCCTGGAACCCACAAGGGGGAAGGAGAGGACTGAGTCCCACACGTTGTCCTCTGACCTCTACCTGAGTGTGTGGCACATGCACAAATACATACACACACACACACACACACACACACACACACACACACACCCTGCCATAATAAAAATAATAAACAAACCTAGGAGCACCCAGCATGCTAGAGGAACAATACACACAAAACAAAAACAAGAACAGCAGCGATTTCTCAAGAGAACCAGCACAGGATGTAGTAAGGCAACTAAGAATTTCATGCCCAGTAAAATATATATATTTCAAGATGAGTGAAAGATCTTTTTCAGCCACACAAAAATTGAGTGTCTAAAGACTCAGCGGGGCTGTACTACAATAGAACCTTTAAGGAAGCCTCACACCACAGGAAAGAGATGATGCAAGACGAAACTTTAAAATGCACAAAGGGCTCATCAGGAGCTGAGAACATGACTACTGAAGAAACGCGTAATAATTGTCTCTAAGGTTGCAGCTCTTTAAAAGACAAATGACCTATCAGTAAGAATAATGCCTGTATTCTCTGAGGTTTATCAAATCCATCTAAATCAAACACATGGTTATAGTTATTTTAATTATGAAGGGAAAATAAAAGGTGTAACTAAGGTTTTTATTCTGTATGTGAAGCAGTACGGTGTCCCTTGAAGATAGATGGTGATGACTGAAAGAATGATATCAAGTATCCTAATCAGTACAAGTAACAACACATAGGACTACAAAAATGTATTTACTACATCATCCAAAGGAAGGCAAAATATGAGGACAAAGAATATTTGAGACAAACAGAGATCCAGTAGTAAGATGATAGGTTTTAAACACGACCAAGAGCAGTGTTCACACTAAATATAAATGGTCTAAATACTCCAAGCCAAAAATTGAGAGACAAGATTTTTTAAAAAACAAGACCAAGCATCTCTCTTCTTACAAGTTCAATCCCTAGCAATGAAAAAATTCAAAACACACACACACACACACACACACACCATTTTTAATGTCTGCTCTTTGAAAAATGGTATTAAGAGACGAGGAAAAGGTATCAATGTTCATAAAGGCTTAATTTGCCATCGTCCCAAATCAATATGTCTGCCCTTCAAGAGGAGAACAGATAATAGAGCTGTGTCATGTTCTTACAATAGAGCAAGACAGGACTCAGCAATAAAAGGGAATGGGCTACAGAAACAAGCAAGAGCATGATAAACCTCAAAACAGGAAAAAGAAGAAAATAAGCAAACAAATAGCACCATGCTATTAAAATTCTAGGGAAGGACCTGACAGTTGGCCTAGTGGTTAAGAGCACTGACCGCTCTTCCAGAGGACCAGAGTTCAGTTCCCAGCACCCACATGGTGCCTCACAACACCTGGCTCCAGGGGAATCGGATGCCCTCATCTGGACTCTAAAGGTACCACATGCACACGATGCAGAAATGTATGAGGACAAAATACCCATATATATAAAATAAAAATAAATCTCAAAAAATTATAGGGGATAAAAAGTAAATGAATTCATCAAAACATAGGACATGAAGAGAAGGAAAACAGGCTGGAGCACATGGGTCCCCAAGAAGTTTGGGGTGTTGGACTTACTCATTACCTTGATTGTTGGGCCTGTTTCTCACATGCATATATATGACAAAACTTATTGACTCATACAATTAAATATGTGTAATTTAGAGTATGCTAATTATACCTCAATAACCGTGAGAAGATGAAGAGAGGGAGGAGGAGGGGAGAAGGGGCTTCACTCACAAGCAGCGCACACTACAGTGCTGCTCCTGAGCAGTGTCCCCGGCTTGTGCTTTGTTCATAGGGAGGCTATAAATGAACGTGCACTTGGATGTGCACTTTCCTTGTGGAGAGTGTGCACTGACCCCAAGAGGTGAAGGGAGAAGCCAGAGGCTCAAATTTGCAACCCTCAGCCAACAGCTTCTGCTACTCAACTGTGGGGTGACCGTGCACACTCTAGCTCTACTTAGGCAAGAGACCACCTTTCTCAAAGCCATCGGTTTTCTGAGACACCAGAGACCAGGCTGGGTGGGGTGGCTCTCATCCCAGCACTGGAGAGGTGGAGGCAGGAGGATCAGGAGTTTAGGAGATGGAGCTACATAGTGAGTCAGAAGCCAGTCCGGGTTTCATGAGGTCCTGGAGAAAGAGGGAGGGGTCCAATTGCTCTATTTGTCTCAAGAAAATCTATGAAGGAAAAGGTGTGAGTCCGGTGCTCTAACAATAAAAGGGGTTAAATCCTAAATTTTGTTCCCCTTATAAACCCTCTCATATGAAATACGTTGGCTTCATTTCTCATGGCTGTGACAAAATACCCACTATGAGCGACTTAAAGGAGCAAGTTGTGACTGGGCTCCTGGTTTGTGAGGGTGCTGTCCACCATGCCAGGAAAGGCAGCAGAAGCTCTGGCTGAGGCTCCTCATGTGCAGGTAGAACACTGACGCTGAGGGCCTAAGCGAATAGAGCCACCTTAGAACCTGCAGACCCCGAGTCTACAGACTCTAGACCAAAAACAACTGACAATGTTAATACGACACAGGATGGCTTCTTGCTTTGCTTGTGCTTGATTTGATTTGCTTTGAGACACATTCTCACTATGTAGCCCTGGCTGGCCTCAAGCTCACAGGACCCACCTGTCTCTGCCCACTGGGATCAAAGGTGTGCACCACCACACCCAGCCAACTTGGCTTCTTACATCTGTGTTTTATTTTTGTCTTTTAACAACTTGTTTTCCGAAAAGGCACACGTGGCCTGTAAGGAAAGGGGGAAGCTCGTATTCTCCTCTTTCGGAATCACCTTCATTGTGAAGACGATGCTGGAAGCTGAAACACTTCAAGTTCAGAGGCAGGAGAACTGCTGTTTTGAGGTCCTGCAATGTGACCATCTTCCCAAAGTTATCCGAACACCTCTAGCAACAATGCCCTAACAGAAAACGGGATGAGGGGCCCATGACATTTTCATTTCCAAATAACATCAAGTTATTGGCAGAAGACGACATGACAATGAGTCAATCAATCAATATTTGTTTCTCCAGGTGTTCTGGGGATGTTCTCTCGTTCTGTTTTCTGGGATCCCTTGGCAATAAAATTCTTCAGGGGAAGCCTCATGGTGTCTGAGACTTTTTTTTTTTTAACATGCCTTCATTTCCTTTCCTGTTAGGAGGAATGCTAGCTGACTATATAAATCTGCCCCTCTCTGTTTATCCTGCAGTTGCCTGTCAAAGCAAATGAGCCTGTTTTGCATTAGAGCCTGGAAATTAAGTTGTGGGAAAGTAAGTCCCTTTGCTGAAGGGAAGCCAGAGCACTGTGGCTCCAAGGCCCAATGGAGCCAGCAGCCCGCACATCTGCAGCAATCACACAACCTCGCACTCAGAGAGAAAAAAAGTGTTTTGGAAGCACAGTTATACACCCAAGGAAGCCAATCACCTCCCTTAACTATAAAAACATCTGCTTTTCAAATCGCCGCATCAAGATTGGGCCTGAGAAAGCTAATTCTCTCTGATGCTGTTAAGGTCCTTAAGATGATCCATTTCCCTTGAGCTCCCTTTACTACTAGGTTATAATCTAAAGTGTGACATCTCGGAAAGATGATCCCTTCAGGTGCAGAAGGCATCAAGGTAGGTACTGGTGACCCATAATCTAGACCTCCCCTGATTCCCAGACCCCTCCCATGGGCCATGGGTGAGCAGCAGGAACATTGCTTAACACGCATTACGGACTCTGAACTGATGTATGCCTGACATATGTTACCTGTTTCAATCCACACACCACTAAGAGGCATTTATTTCTGCTCATTTTATGAATGAGTTTGGAGTCAGGCAGATGACTCAGTGGGTAAAGGGTTTGCCATGTGAGCACTGGACTCTGGATCCCGCTACCTACATAAAACCAGGCACGATAGCACATGTCCACAACCCCAGTGCTGCCATGGAGAAGGGGACAGAGACAGGAGAAGCCTTGGAAGTTCATGGGTACACATCACAAACAACAGAAGAATTTGTGGCCAGTGAGACGGCTCAGCAGATAGAGGCCTTCAGCTCCAAGCATGGTGACTTGTGTTTGACCCCTGAGAACCACAGGTGAACATAGAGAAACAAGCTGGCCTGTAATCTCACATACACTGTGGCATGTGTGTCCTTACACATACATACACTCACTAATAGTAACAATGATGATGATAAATTGCTGTGGGCTATTTGTACACTGTGTGAAGATATATGGCTGTGATTGACTTAATGAATAGCCAATAGTTAATCAGGAGGTATAGGCAGGCCAGAGAGATGGGAAACAGAAGATGAATCAAGGTGCAAGAGAGAAGCCAACAAGACATGGAGGGAGCTGGACATACAGAACGAAAGGAAGGTAAAAAGCTGCATGGTAAAATATAGATGAATAGAAATGGGTTCACTTTTGTTATAAGAGCTAGTTAGGAACATGTCTAAGTGATAAACCAAGCTTTCATAATTAATAATAAGTCTCCATGTCATTTTTAAGATGGCCCAAAGAATAATCCATCTACAATAAATGAAATAAAAATGATTTTATAAAAAGACTGTTTTAAACAAGCTGAAGGTATACAGAGAGAGGGAGAGAGAGAGAGAGAGAGAGAGAGAGAGAGAGACGGGGGGGGGGGGGGGAAGCTTGCCTCGAACACACAAAAGCTGGGTTTAATCCTGAGCACAACATAAAGTGCACACCTGTAATCTCAGCACTACTGAAGTGGAGGCAGGAGGAAGAGAATTCCAGTTAGCTCTAAGCTACTTTGAAGATGTGAGATCCTGGCCTGGCCAGCATGAGCTACATTAAAGGCTATCTTCAAAAAAGAAAAGAAGGAAGGAAGGAAGGAAGGAAGGAAGGAAGGGGAAGGAAGGAAGAAAAAGGAAAGAAGGAAGGAGGGAAGGAAAGAAGGAAGGAAGGAAGGAAGGAAGGAAGGAAGGAAGGAAGGAAGATAGATTGTGTTTCAACTAAGTAACTTGTGAAAGAAAGATCATTATTTTCCCCAAGCTTTTCCCATTAAAATAACTGTCGGGGATCAGCCTCAACAAAAGTACTTCTAACCAGAGTAGAGGCATGAGGATTAGAAATATAGTAAAGAATATGAGGATGCAAATGAAAATAATAAAATGGAGAAACATATAGTATAGTATCTGAAGGGAATTCCAGTGAGTACTGAAAATCACTCGCGTTTAATTTCCAACTGCTTAAAATACCCTGACCCAAAAGGTAGGAGTAAGACAAAAGACTGCATTAACATGATACAAGGAAATAAACTTACCAATTGAAGGTTATGGGCCACATCCATAGTTAAACGTTCTGTTGCTAGAACAAAACAAGTCACGCTCACACCCTAGACCAAAACATTCTATAGGCAGTGGTTCACAACCATAAAATTATTTTTGCTGCTACTTCATAACTTTAATTTTGCTACTGTTATGAATCATAATGCAAATATCTGTATTTTCCGGTGCTCTGAGGTGACCCCTGTAAAAGAGCTGTTCAACAACCCAAAAGAGTTTCTCCCCACAGGTTGAGAACCACTGATTTAGACAAATTAGTGAAACCTTCTGCGCCTCAATTTCCCATAGAAGTAGACGCTACCGTACATGGCCATGGCTTCTCTAAAGATGAAGGTAAAGAAGAATTGGAAACAGTGTCCAACACACAGTAGGTCTGTCCCCTAGAATGGCCCTGGAGTGCTAACATTACTCATATTTTATACCCCGTTACAATCAAATTGGAAATGTCTTCATCGATTCGTGCTTTTGGATGCTTCACTGTTTGGGGAAGTTCTAATGACTGTGATTGTTGGGGTGTCGTGTGAGACTTTTCTTGGGAAGGCATGAAGAAATATCTACTCACTCAAGATAGAAAACTGAGGACAGACCATAAGAAACTGGAGGTGACAAGTGTTTGCTCTTTCTTAAAGCCACAGGGTTGAGGTAGTTTGTTATACAGCAATAGCTAGCTAATGCACTGGAGTGGCTGAATGAGCTATAGCTTGTTAGAAGATAAAGTTTATGCATCTCTTTGATCTCTCTCTTGCTCTCTATTTAAAATCCCTCCCTCCCTCCCTCTCTCCCTCTCCACATACCCTCTCTCTCACACACACAAAATGCCTCTCACACAGGAAGAGAAATGAAAACAGTAACAGTTTCTCAGGGAGGAGGCTTTACAGTAATACTAGTCCAGTGACCATGTGCCCATTCACGTGGGGGCAGATCGAGGATCGTGTCATCTATGGAGTCCAGAACTCCACCACCAACACCATGAGTCTGGGCATCTGCTCTTAATCCAGCTACAAATCATTGAGCAACTTGGCATTTTCAGTATCCATATGCAGACCCCCAGTACTCCGCCCCCCCGCCCCCCGTGGATCCCCACCATCCCACCATCCCACCATGCACTCTCTTTCCCCTCCTGGCTGCCCCTGTCACACAGCACACTGAAAGGGAAACCTGCAGACATCTCTCATGCAGATTCCGGCTTTTTCCCTCTGTACCAATTTTCTCATATTGGCGCGGGGGAAGATAGTAGGCCTAATATTTTTGTTATTAACAAGACTGGAAATGGTCTCAGGCCTCTGCTACCCTAAGGGTGACATAAAAACAAATCACCGGCATGTCTACCCAGTTCTGCTGCTCCATACGCCGCTGTTCTAGAAAGTTTCCAGACCAGAGAGAAACCCTTGACTTTTCTGCTCCTGGGTCCTAGAGATAGAAGAAAGGATCAACCTCTCCTGTCTTGACTTGATTCAGGTGTAGATCTGTGAGTTGATGACCGTATATTGGTGGCTCCTTTCTCTGTGGCCCAGGAGCTGGTGGGGCAGTGACTGGGTCCCTTGTATTAGGAATGCCATGTGCCATCAGCTAGATGCTTTATTGGGTAAGGGCTTACAGTCAAGCCTAAGGGCCTGAGTTCCATCCCTGGAGCCCACTTATATTTTAGTGATGAAAATGGTCTCTATATTCAGGGACAGCAGAGACATGGTTTAAATAGGGCCTGTTGGTGCAGTCAACAATTGTTTCGTCAGTAAGGAGGAAGAAAGAACAGGTATTGTGTGGGCACCTAGCTTTGCTACCACAACTTTCATTCTAGAATTTCCATATGTAAGAATTTGGGGGTGAGGGGGCACAAAGAGACCCAAATCAGAGAATGCCCATCACAGCATGGCTCGCATAGCAAACCAATGGCCGAGTATATATGTTTAGCTGATACTGTTAACGTCTTACTGAATCAGTTAGCTTGGTGTTGGCCATTCAAAAGCCTAAGACACCCTCCGAGATCATCCCTGGAGCTGGAGGGCTGCGTGGTTCCTTCCTCACCCACTCCCTTGGTAAGTCAGAGCATGGGGTGCCTAGAGATGGTGCAGTGCACACCTAGAGTCCTTGCTCCCGGAGACTGAGGCAGGAGGACTGGTGCTCAAGACACCCTCAGCTACGTAATGAGGTCAAGACCAGTCTGGACTGCATGAGTCCGTGTCTCAAAAATGAAAAATGAAATTATGAGCCCAGGAAACCCACACTTAAGACAAGACTGGCCACTCAGATCAGAAAATAAACATGCAATCACAACGCCAGTTAGAATTAGACAAAGTCGCTTACGACAGCATTGACTAGCTGTCGGTGCTGTTTCACTCCACGTAGGGAAAAAAAAGCAAGCTGAAGGACATTATATATAATGTGCTCTGAAATGTACAGAATTTAACATGACTGCCCGTGAATCTGCTTAAATACATACGTCAAAAGAGCATCTAGAAGTATACAAGAAAAACCATTAACATTTGCTTTTATTGGTTACCCTTTCATCTTTTTTTCTCTATTGTTTGAAGTAAGAAAAACACGTCTTTCTTTTATGACTTACTTTTGCTTTTTTTACTTACAGTGGTTCATGCCTATGGACCCAGCTACTAGGCGGAGGACGGGAGGTCTCCAGAGCCCAGGAGTCCAAAGGGCAGCCTGGGCAACACAGAAGACCCTGACAACATCTCCATCATCCTGGCACAGCATTTGCTACCCCAAAACTTCAATTTTTAAAGAATCGAGTAGAAGGCTTAGGTTCAAGTCCAATTCGGCTCCCATGAGTCCACTTAGGTGAACTTCCACCCTTGGATGTTAATCTACAAAATGAAGCTTCAAGTAAACACTAGAGCTACGGTGTCCTGTGAGGGACAAGTGAGTGTAGAGCCATTCTGCCTGAGTTCTGAATCTTCAGCGACTATTTACCACTGTTATAAATGATAACACGGAAAAGCATACAAGACATTGGATGGCCACAGACAGAAACCGGTCCATGTTAAACGGTCCTGGGTTACACATGATGTCAGAGCTGGAGGAAGGGGCAGGGTGCTGTGAAATGCTGGCATCCAGACCAGACGTGGCTACTGTACTCAGAAATTCACAGGAGCACAAGAGGACGCAAGGCCAAGCCAATCGATATTCCAGCATGGATTGGAGAGGGGCTCATGAGGCCCCACCCCTCCCTGGGGTGCTTTCTGCTGTTCTCTTGAGTGGTGGAGCCACTGGCATGAGGCCCATGCTCTGGTAAACAATCCCACACCCTACTCACGAGAGCCACTTTCATGGAACTCAGCAATTTCATATTTTAAAAAGGACATGAGAGTAGGAAGCAGGGAAGCAGGGCCCCAGGGAGGACGGGGAGGATAGAGAGAATGAGAGGGGCTATGGAAAATGGATATGATCAATATACATCATACATGTGTGTGAAATTATCAAAGAATTCTTTTATTTGTTTGTTTGTTTGTTTTTTGAGACAGTGTTTCTCTATATAACATCCCTACCTGTCCTGGAACTAATTCTGTAAACCAGACTGGCCTCGAACTCACAGACACCACCTGCCTCTATCTCCCAAATTCTGAAATTAAAGGTGTGCACCAACACTGCCTAGTCAAAAACTATTTTAAAGTTAAGTGAAATGCTGAGATCCCTGGATTTTGTGCTCATAGCTACGGTCCTACGATGTTTCTCAGACTATAACTGCATGCATACTGGAAGCTGGAAGGGGGCTATCTTAGGGGTCCAGGGGACTAGAAATCTAATCTGTGAAAATCTAAAGCCTGTATTAGACCTTGGGTGGCAAATAAGAGCATAAGAAAAGGAACCTCCTCTTTTCCAATCTTGCTATAGATACAGAGAAAACAAGCTGAAATGGAAACATTTGACCGAAAGCATCTATCACCTTGCTCCTCAATGGTGTCCCCCCAAGTCACCACCATGAGCGTCCCTTAGAACCTCCACACCCACCTGACCAGCATCAGTAAGGTCCAAACAGCTCAGAAGCACTTAAAAAGCGTAAGAGGCACTGCTCTGGAAAGTTCCCTGAGACCTCAGGCTGCAGGTGTGCAGAACAGGCTCTAACTAACTCAGTCCGGACATGAGAGGGTGATGCACCTGTCCCGCAGAGTCAGCATTGTCTGTCAGTCACCAGTGGCTTACTGTGACTGCTATGGCTACATGAGAAAATTCATCCTGTCTGGTATTCACGGTTTGACCAGTTTCACAGAACTAATAACTTCAGAAACTCACATGACAACCACCAAGCTTTCTTCTAGAAGCTTCCTCTGTACACTATACCCCTAATTGTGGTAGCTATGAGGACGGAATGAGCTCATCTCTGCGAATGTCTTAATACAATGGCTGGTGCTTAGTAAGCAGGAGCCACAGGGAGGGACGGCCTGATTTAATGAGATTTCAGCCAGCGAACTCTACATTATCCAAAAGTGGGGATGGGCTGAAGACTTCAAGTGCCAGCCTTCACCAACACCCAGAGTATTTGTCAACCCTTCTCTCCCATCAGCCCATGCTTTTTTGTTTCGAATGAAAATAAATGTTCCTCCTAGCTTAAACAAAATAGAATTACATAGGTGATTCAGCTGTCCTGTGTCAAATGTGGGCCTCCAAAGCCTCACATAAATGATTTTGGATTTCCCACTGTTTTGAATTATCTCTGCCAATGCCCCCCTTATTGGCAATGATGACTGAGTGTTAACTACATTGCATGCAATTAAATTCAAAATATTTGTGCAGCAATTATATGGATTCATCAAACCTAATGGCGCAGTCACGATTTCATGTGTGCTCATCAGTACAGCTCAGAAAGGGGGAGGGGGAAATTGGCATATAGAAATACGTTCCCGCTGGCTGACAAGAAGCCAACACTGTCTGGCGGCCTCGTATTAGCTGATGTCTATCGACAGTAAACAAAGAAGATGATGTTCACGCCATCGATCGGGTTTTATATAGTTTTCATAGAGATCAGATACATCAAGGAGGTATTTGTTCAGCAATCAATGAATGAGCCATAGTTAGCCTTTAATTCTGTTTACACTTGTATTGTCTTTCTTCTTGTGTGTCTGTCTGTGTGCTTGTTTGTATGTGTCTGTAGGTATATGTACACACGTGTATGAAGGCTAATGTCAACATCAGGTATCTTTTTCAATCAATCCCAACTTTCCTTTTTTGAAGTCTCTCCCTGAACCAGTTTAGCTAGACTGGGTGGCCAGCAAGGCCCAAGGTTCCCCCTGTCTCTGCCTCCCAAGCACTGGGAGGCCTGGGCTACCCACCCTGTCTCTGCCTCCCAAGCACTGGGAGGCCTGGGCTACCCACCCTGTCTCTGCCTCCCAAGCACTGGGAGGCCTGGGCTACCCACCCTGTCTCTGCCTCCCAAGCACTGGGAGGCCTGGGCTACCCACCCTGTCTCTGCCTCCCAAGCACTGGGAGGCCTGGGCTACCCACCCAACACTGGGAGGCCTGGGCTACCCACCCAACACTGGGAGGCCTGGGCTACCCACCCAACACTGGGAGGCCTGGGCTACCCACCCAACACTGGGAGGCCTGGGCTACCCACCCTGTCTCTGCCTCCCAAGCACTGGGAGGCCTGGGCTACCCACCCTGTCTCTGCCTCCCAAGCACTGGGAGGCCTGGGCTACCCACCCTGTCTCTGCCTCCCAAGCACTGGGAGGCCTGGGCTACCCACCCTGTCTCTGCCTCCCAAGCACTGGGAGGCCTGGGCTACCCACCCAACACTGGGAGGCCTGGGCTACCCACCCAACACTGGGAGGCCTGGGCTACCCACCCAACACTGGGAGGCCTGGGCTACCCACCCAACACGTGTTTTTAGTTTTGCTTTGTTTTATTTTGACAAGGTCTCACTATTTAGCCCCATCTGGCCTGAAACTCACGCTGTAGACCAGGCTGGCCTTGAACTCGAGTAGATCTGTCTACCTCTGCCTCTGTAGTGCTGAGATTAAAGGTGATCGCCACTACTCCTGGCTAACCCCCTGGCTTTTTACATGGGCTCTAGGGACCCAAACTCGGGTTCTTGTGTCTGTAAAGCAAGTGCTTTGACCAATGATGCTGTCTCCCTGCACTTCTTCCCTTTCCTATTCTGAGATGTTCCCAGCCGGCTGGTTTGGTTTGGTTTCTGCTTATTCCACAAATGAGCCCAAAGCAGCAGGCACTGTGGCTGTCTACCCTCACCGTTAACCTTTTAGTTTACCAGAGCCACTGATGTTCCCCATCTCAAGCCTCCCCGGGGATGGCACAGCTCTCCCCGCTGGTGGCCCCATGAGTTAACTGTAGCAGAGAGGGAGCTGCTATGAAAGGACGCGGCCCCTAGATTTCCCAGAAGCCCTGGGTCGGTTCTAGCCTGTGGACTCCCACAAGAAGACATCCCCTGTTGACATTCCTTCATTTTCTGCCTCAGCTTCCCCAGGCCTTCACCTGGGCTTCCTAGGGTCACCTTCCAAGGAAATTCCCTGTGCCCAAAGCCTTGGCACTGTATTGGCTTTGAGGAGCGACCCTGTGACCACGGCTCCTTTTGTGTAAGACTTTGACTCACTTAGGAAACTCGGGGGTTGTCAGAGACAAACTCTGACTGTCACCTTATTCTGACTTCCCAGAATCCCCTGGAGCAAAGACAACTTCAGAGTCTTTGACATATGCCACACACACACACACAAAAAAAAAATTAAATTAATTAATTAAAAAATTAAAACTGGGTCACAAACCTCCTCCTAGGCAAAGGTACCAGGGGTACTGGAGAGCTGTGTCCAGTTTCCAAAATGGCGGTTTCCATGCTCCTGAATGAAGTCCCAGTTTCTACCAAAGGTGTTTCTTCTTCTGGATGACACCAGTCCCTTCCACTGACCAATCCATCTCTTTTCCTGATTTCTGTGGCATTCTCACGGTCTGTGAATTGTCTAGCAAATCCTTTCTCTGCTGACCCAAGCCAAGGTTCGTTTTCCATGACAAAACCCAAAGGTCCATCTACTACAGTGTGTTACATTCTCTTCCTGTAATAAAAATGACAAAAATAGCCCTGACAACATTGTCTGTCCTTGGCACCTTCTGGAGACCCTGGATATCCATCGGGAAGACTCCGATCAATGATGAAGCACTGAGTCAACAGCCAGAAACTAAGATTGCTTTGAAGGAAGAGTTAAGCTGTGGAACAGTCTTTGTACGGTGTGAATATGTACTACTCTGATTGGCTAATACAGAGATGACTGGCCGATAGCTGGGCAGGAAGAGATGGGCAAGAGAGCCAGGCTGGGAAGATGCTGGGAAGAAGATGGACGGAGTCAGAAGCGTTGAGAGCCAGATGCAGAAAAAGCAACATGGGAAGTTCATAGATGAGGTAAACGAGCCTGGGGCAGCACCTAGATGAACAGAAATGGGTTCATTTAAGTAGTAAGAGCTGGCTGGAGACAGCCTAGGCTATCAACAGAGCATTTATAATTAATAATAAGTCTCCGTATGGTTATTCGGGAGCCTGGTGGGGCAGAAAAGTCCACTTAAAGAGCTACAGAATTAAACTTTAAGTGTGGGAAGTGGAAAGATGGCTTAGCGGTTAAGAGCCCTTGCTGCTCTTTCAGGGGACCTGGGTTCTATTCCCAATCCCAACCATCTGTAACTCCATTTGCAGGAGATCTCATGCCCTCTTCTGGCCTCCACCAGGCACCAGGCACACACAGGCAAAGAACCCATACAAATAAAAAATTAAAAAAAAAATGGTTAAAGAAAACCATGTACATAACTTCCATGCTTTCTATCTTAAATGTATCTATCTTGTCTACAGAAAGACGGAATCTTTTTAGCAAATAGCTCAGGTGGGTTTGAGGCCCAGGAGTGCTTCCGGAACCTTCCATGGGATCCTGGAGACCAACAGTGTGACTGAGGCACTATCTGGCACACACTGCCCATACATCTGCACTCAGCCCAAACGCTGAGGCTGATCAACACTGAATTTTAATACACTAATTTTCACACAAATTCTGCTGGGAAGAGACCCAGTCTCTGTTGTCCAAAGACTTTGACATGTGCGCAGAGGCAAGCATCAATATATCAACATGCCCCGGGGAGTTTTCTCGACAGGTACTAACCGCCCAGGGGCGAGGTCCTTATTATGTCACCTCTTCTAACACTCCCCCAGCTTCTCTGGAATATTAAGTATAGGCAATCATACGCTCTCACTGTGGTTTTTATTTCTTCATTAAGATACACACACAAACACCATTGTCAGTGTCAAAAATCTAAAAGTCTTAAGGCATTCCACACCAGGATACATATAGGGCACAAGGACAAAGGTCACCCTTTGCGGGGTGAAAGGTCACTGTTCTCTTTAAACATTACCAGGTTCATCTTTCGGAGCTAAATGCTCCCTGCCCTTTCCCAATTTTGGCGTCTTTCTTCCCTTTTTCTTTCTTTTTTACTCTTCCTTTTTTTCTTTCTTTTTTTTTTTAACTTTCCCTCCCTGGGCATGGTGCCAAACACGTAAGGAGGTGACCCACTTTATCAATCTATGATAATCTTTTTAAAGCCTCTGCCATTTCAAACCAATTTATTTTATATGGCATCTTCCATTAAAAAATTATCTCAAAATACTTTGTCGAAAAGCAAAATTATGATAAAAATGGTTTAAACATTTAAAAACGTCTTGGTTGTGAAGATCAAGAGTTAAGCACATTTTAACAGTCTCCTGTAAGTTCAAAGCTCTTAACGGAAGAGTTTCATCACTCTCAGAAATCCTGATTTAAAGGACGGGAGTGGGGTGGGACCTGCACTTGGGATCAGAATGTTTGGAGCAAGAGAGACACTTAAACACTGGAGGGAGGACACAGCATCACAACACATCTAGATCCTGAAGCCATTTTGGTCAACCCCGTTCTGATGACAGAGTTAGCACTCCCCCACCCAAGCAGTGCACCTGACCCTCTAAGATTCCTCTCCTGTGACTCTGCTCTGGTCCCTGCATCTCACTCCCCCTGAACCTCCCCCTCTCTCAGTTGCTATTTCTATCCCCTTAGACTTTCCAGCATCTTCTATCTGTCCTTTGGCTGTACCCCCAAAGTTTGCTTTGAGGAATATGTGGCAATCCAAATGGATGTCAGAACTCCCCTCTCATCTACATCTTCAAGGCCCCCACTTCCAGTGGGGACCCCTATTCTTGCCAAGCAAAGTATTTTTGGTGGTGTGTTCTCTAGTCTTGCTCGGCATCCATCCTCCCCTGCTCTGCAATTTGACTTAAGATCTATGGAAAGCAAGGCCTTGTTCTCTGGTGCTCATGGATTTTGCTATGTTTGGTCTGCTGGCTTTGTCTGCGGTGAGGAGCAGGTTTTTGGTTTGTTGGTTTGGTTTAGTTGGTGTTGTTCCCGTTTGTGTTTTGAGAGATCTCATAGCCGAAGATGACCCTGAACTCCTGAACCTCCTCCTGCCTCCTCCTCCCAAGTGCACGTGTTTTAAGTCAGGTTTGCCTAGAAATAGAATTGGACACAAGACCCTATTAGAGATTTATCTCTATTTCCCTGGTTGACTGGCTCAAGACTGAGCCTTCTATATAAGTCACTTTGGGTTTTTTTTTTTCCCAACTGCCGTTTGCTAACTGGCAGGATGTCGGTCAAGAGCAGAGACCCATAAGCCCTGTGACGCCAGGAGTAACTACCAGAGGCTTCGCAATCCACCGGTCTCTGCTGCAATCACTATCTCAACCATAGACAAACAGACATAACTGCACTTGACTGACAAAAACAGACAAGCATTTGACCTGGAAAACCAGTCTGCCTCTTGTCGACAGTGTCTGGTGGCATTTTATAGATACCAGCTCAAGGGACGCACCAACCAGAGAGTGACAGGTGAAGGAGGAAGACGAGGCAGTTCTGGTGGTAACATTTGAGGAGCAAGCTCTAATTCTGGGGTAGAACTTCCTCCGTGGACATTTTGAACATGTGCATACAATGAGCTGAACGATGTATCTCTCAAGATATTCACATCCCAGTAACTGAAACCAGCCATGTTCCCTGACACAATAAAGAATAGTTTTCAGGTCTGAGTAAGCTGGGCCTAGAGAAACAAGGAGAAGACAAGGGCATGGAATAGTAGGGTGGAGGGATATGGCCACAAGGAAGGCCAGTAGCCACCAGAGGAAGAGATAAGTGACCATGCCCAGCCTTGTCAACATCTTGACTCTGGCCCAGTAGCGCAGAGTTCAGACTTCCTGTCCTCCACTACCTTGAGCGGGCACGTCTATTGTCCAAAACGGTAGCTATCAAGGTGTTTTGTTACCACGCCCCTAGGAAACCAACAGAGCCAGTGAAAGTTTTAAATCATATTTGTGCATGTAATCACTGAAGTTGGGCTCATTCCCCTTGTAAACAAACTAGCATTTCAACTGAATGTTTACGTTAACATATAACTGATGGGTTTCATGATGACATTGTCG
The DNA here is from genome assembly GCF_018167655.1 of Microtus oregoni. Lineage (NCBI taxonomy): Eukaryota > Metazoa > Chordata > Mammalia > Rodentia > Cricetidae > Microtus > Microtus oregoni. The sequence goes on from NW_024543079.1 coordinate 1,045,694, forward strand.
TACACGTGTCACCACGCTTTGTTCTGACCCATCCCCTCCCCCACACATTGTCCCACATCTCCTCTGCTCCTTTACATACATGTGTGTATGAGAAGGCCATGATGAAATCCATTAAGTACAATTATATATGCTAATAAAAATAAATACATAAAAAAGAAATTTTCTCACTTCCTAGGAGCTGTTTAAATAATAGGAGCTTTTGGAATTCAGAGAGGCTCCTCGCTGACAGTACCCAGCACACACACATCACTTCATCTTGTGGTACATTCTCTTTGAAACCAACTTTCTGATCTAAACTTTCGGGCTTGGAGATGGCTTAGTGGATAAAGCCTGTGTGGGGCAAACACGAGGACGGAAGTTCAGATCCCAAACACTGCTGTGAAAACTGTGTTCAGGAGCTGGAGATGGCTCGGCCATCAGTTACTGCTCTTTCAGAGGACCTGAATTCAGTTCCCAGCACCTACATCAGGTAGCTCACAACTGCCTGTAACTGGAGCTCCATGTGACCTGACAGCTTCCTCTGGTCTCCGGTTCACACGCAGCATGCACTCACACAGACATGCACACATATACACAAATAAAAATAAATCTCTTTCTAAAAACAGACCTAAGATCTGGATGACGCGCAAAGTCAAATCAAGGTTACACAATGGAGCAGGTGCCTCCAATGGCCTTTCTTTCAGATTCAAACATGATCGCACAACCTTCCCTTCCAAATGCGTGAGGCAATTTAAGCAGCTGAAAGTCTAACTTAAACTCTTGGGTAATCTTGGATTTGTCTGCAAGTGGGAAACCCAGATGTTTGGGGACTAAAAGACGCATCTGGGAGACATGAGATGGATGGTCCAGATGCCAAGCACACAAACATATTATTTCTGCTCAACACACACAACACAGGAAAGCTTCAGAAATGGGAGGATGTCTTGGTTTACCAGAGAGAAGGGGGAGAAGACTGAAATGTGGGGAGTGTTTGGCCTAGAAAATCCCTGAGATGATGGGTGTCTTTAGGGAGGAGGCCCTTTTAAACTGGATTTTAGTTACACACACACACACACACACACACACACACACACACACACACACCACACTAAATTGAAGCTGGAGTGTGCCCAGGCACAAGATGAAGCACAAAGAAGCATCAATACACCCAGGGGTTGGGTTGTATGGGTAGCACACAAGTGACATTTGGAAATGGTCAAATTAGTCTTAAAGATGACATTTATAAGGGAGTTATGGGCTAGGGATATAGTTCACATAGTTCATGTATAAGATAGAGAGGGCTTATTAAATAGGCACAAAGCCCTGGGTTCAACCCCCAGCACTGCATAAAACCTGCTGTTGTTGTGATCCTGGTACTCCAAGGTCATCCTAAACTACATGCCTTGGCTATGCCATGAGTTTGAGGCCAACCTTGGTTATATAAGATCCTGTCTCAGACAAAGGAGGGGGGTGCCCCCACACACTGTCTCTAGCAAACCCATCACAGACCACCTTCCCTGAGAGGAGGGAACAGGCATTCGCTGTGCTGGACCACATGCTGGAGACTGTCGCTGGATGCCTGTAAACCTCCTTCACACTGGAGCCCAGCAAACACATGAACAAAACGAAGCCACAAGGCCAAGTCAAGGAACAGCCAGTTCTAGCCCCAGCTGCCTCCCCTCCTCTGCCCCTCTCTCCGTGGACGTGCAGTGAAAACACGTGCTCAGCCAGGCTGCTCTAGGACAGCTGTGTGACCACAGAGTCTGCTAAGGCCCAGTCACCCAGCCCTGCAGCTGGTGCTAGTTTTGCATTCCCTGATCTGGGTGGTTGAATTTCTCGTCAGATTGTTTGGTGTTTGCAGTTCAATTGCCTTAACAGCCTCACTGCACACAACCCCTGCAGTCAGCGTTACAGACTAAGAACGCGATGGACAGAACTCAGAGTCCAGATAAGTGTCAGCCTGACACTTGTCCCAATAGGAGGTCATGAAGTGCAGCTTTCATGCCGAGGTGTCATGAGTGGGCTCATTTTCGCCAGCTCTTCCAACCGCTTCCCCTAAACCGGCCTCTAGTGCCACTCGCTCTTCATCATGCAGAGCCTGCATGATACTTGTGACGTACACTGATGAAGAGCCATGATGGCGTTGGGAGATCTAAGGAACTCAAGAAAGAGCAGGCACTGCAGGTGGCTGCTCATGGCCTCTGCCATCGGAAGGTCAAGTCTTCACCTTGACAATCCCACAACAGCAGCTTGGGAGGAGAAAGCGAGCAAGCAAGAAATCTACAAGGTGTAGGAAAGCTGGGAACCAAAGGAGTGGAGAGAAACAGTGGAATGGGGAAGGGAGGGCTGGCCTGGTACTTGCTAAGCAGTCACATCCAATCTGGTAGGCAGTGAACTAGGCTGTGACCTCAATGGCTTTGACCTCTCTGGTGGTTAACCAATTTGACACAACCTAGCATCGCCTGGGTTAGACTGTAGGCATCTCAATTAAATGAATTGATAATGGGAAGACCCAGCCCACTGTGGGCGGCACCATGCTCTAGGCCAATGGTCCTGAACTGGGTATAAGTTTAGAGAAGGAGCTGAGCAAGCAAGTGGGCAGGCGAGCATTGACTTCTCACTGTTCGTGATTGCTGACGGAATGTGACAAGCTGTTTGGAGTTCCTGTCTCAACTTCCCCACAATAGAGAACGGTGATCTGGAATTGTAGGTTGAAGTAAAACCTTTTCTTCCATAATTTGTTCTCTGGTTTTGTTTTGTTGGCAGGGGAGGGGGTTGTTTGTTTGGTTTGGCTTGGATTTTTCAGTTTTGGTTTTAGTTTTATTTTTTGGTCAGGGTATTTTATAAGTGCAACATAAATGAAACGAAGACAACCCCAAAGGGCGTATTTCACCAACTTGCTCACTCTATTCCCAGCACTCTGAGGACCAGGTAGGTTCCTCTTCCTCCATGGTCACGTGGGGCTGTGGGCACTTTCCAGAGCATGACACTGCTGGATGGGTACAGGAAAACCCACAGCCTTCACCCACTGAGCCTGAAGCAACTCAACAGCCATCTGGTGGAAGCCCACTCTCTTTCATTTATGCTGGAGAATGAGAAGTTATTAGCTGGCTCCCAGAGAGCCAGTACACAAGATGCCCCAGAACCTTCCAGATCTCCATACCAGACCTGTGCAGCCAGGAAGCAGACTCTGCAGAGAACACAGGTGAATCTAGTTTGTTTTTCTTCCCTAACCACCAAAATAATTTCCAGCTTCTCCTTAATAACCACATGGGCAGCAGGAAGTCTTCAGAGGGATCCTCCTGACCCACATGTCACAGCCCTAGGAAGCCACCCCAAAGTGTTTACAATGCTTGCATGGTGGTTTGAAAGAAAATGGCCTCCAAAGGGAGTGACACTATTAGGAGGTGTGGCCTTGTTGAAGTGGGTGTGGCCTTGTTGGAGTAGGTGTGGCCTTGTTGGAGGAACTGTGTCACTAAGGAGGCGGGCTTTGAGGTCTCATATATGCTCAAGTCATGCCCAGTGAGACAGACCACTTCCTGTTGCCTAGGCATGATGCAGAACTCTCAGGTCCTTCCCCAGCACCACATCTGCCTGCGAGCCGCCAGAATGATAATGGACTGAACCTCCAAACTGTCAGCACCCAATTAAATGTTTTCCTTTATAAGAGGTCATGGTGTCTCTTCATAGCAACAGAACCCTGACTAAGACAGCTTGTATTTCATAGAGCCACAGACCACACACCCAAGTCTGACTGCATTCGCAGTAGGTGTGAGGCTAAGAGGGGCAGACCGAACCAAACTCACCTGCAGGGACTGTGCTAGGCAGGAGACTTCTTAGTGAGCCTGGCCTACTGTCAGCTCCAGACTATAGTAAGAGATTCTGTCTCAAAAAACAAGGACAGTGCCTTGGGAATAACACCCAAGGCTGCCCTCGGGACTCCACATGTACACATATACATATACATGCAAATCTGTACACATCCATGTACATCTAAGAGACAAAAGAAAATCCTCAACACAGGACTGCAGGGAGATGCTAACCAACAAGATACTAACTCTCCTCCAATGAGAATCGCTCATACTGACTCTCCTCCAATGAAAATCGCTCATACTGACTCTCCTCCAATGAGAATCGCTCATACTGACTCTCTTCCAATGAGATACACTTCTTCCCATATCTTTTGTAGCTCAGTCTCTTCTCCCATTCCACCGAGCTTCCAGGCTTAAGTTCATCTGGCCTCAGCTTTTAAACTTGCCACTGGGCATTGCTCCCCTCACCATGAGTTTAGCGAGGCTATAACCACAGACCGCAGGCTTTGAAGCCAGCCAGACTACCTCAAGCTAACCAGCTACTCGCTTCAACCCCCTTCTAGGACGCCCCCACCTTGCTAGTCTGAGAAGAAATTCTCACTGTATGTATTCCCACTGTATGAACCAAGAAACAGACACCTTAGTTGGGATGGCCAAATACATGCCATCTAAGCTGTCACTACCCCTGCACATGCTAGTTGAATAAATTATTCATATCAGTGAACCCATAGGAATTCTCCAAGGTTTTCTTAGCACAGAACCAGACAACCATTAAAACCCAGCCTCTTTTCACATGAGATGAACTATGATTGCAGGCCATGCTACACGAAGCCATGGGAATTCCCATTCTAAAATCACATAACTTAGTAGCATGAATCAGGTGGCCTGGGCCCCGTCCCCCTCCCACCCTTCATTTCCATCTTGACCCCTTGGAAAGAATGTGGAATTCAAACTGTGCACACCAAACAGGATCTAGGCACCCAGCGGGACGCTGTTGCCCTAGTGTGTAGGGCACGCGGCTGAGCCTAGTGCAGTGTATGATCCGGTCTCTGGGGTCCTGGGCAGTGGAAACCGTATTAATCCATTTCCTGCTTTACGTTGAGGAGATCGTACAGAAATAAAGCTCACAGTCTGTCACACCACATTACATCAAAGCATGATGTCATGTCATCCTTTTTTAAAGAATTAGCTGTAGTTTGCGGTGCGGCATTATGCCGCAGAAAGCTCCGCTCTCCCCTGAGTACTGTGAGTTTGACAGTGATGACTTAATTCTCAAACTTTGGCAGATGCAAATGCAGAAAGCAGTGGCCAAAAACAGACATTAGCAAGCTGGAGAGATTGCCTAGTAGTTAAGAGCACTGGCTGCTCTTGCAGAGGACCTGAGTTCAAATCCCAGCACCCACAAGACAGCTCACAATGGTCTAGAACTCTTGTTCCAGGAGATCTGGTGCCCACTTCTGGCCTCCATGAGCATTATATACATGCAAGCAGCAAAACACTCATAAAATAAAGTGAGTACATCTTTTATAAAAGTAAATCTCGACATCTTCTACAACAAGAGAGCTGCTTATGGGCCAGCAGGGCACTGTGCGACCTTGTGTGTGCTCTTTCAAGACCCATTGTCCCTGCTGTCCAGCACCACAGATGAGCCAAGGGCTACTGAGGAGCTGACACATGACCACTCCAGAACCTAAGAAAGCCTGCACATGTGGAACACAGGTCCAGGGACAGAGGGAATGACTCCATCAGTAAAACTTGAGGACAAGAGTTCAAACCCCAAATTCACCTAAAAGCCCAGCATAGTGGCTCCACCCACAGCCCTAGTGCTGAGGCTTCCCGGGCAGGCTAGCCAGCTTGGTGAGCTCCTGGCCACTGAAAGACTGTCTCAAAAACCAAAAGCAGATGGCTCCTAAGGAAGAAAGACACCCAAAGCTATCCTTTGTAAACACACATGCGCGCACACACACACACACACAATGAATGTAATTCCCATTGTTCAGTCCTTACCATCTGCAAAGGATGTGATGGGTTTTTTGTTTGTTTATTTGTTTTGTCTGTTTTTGATGTTGTTTTTGAGGCAGGAATCCTATATAGACCAGGATGGCACCAAACTCACAGAGATTCACCTGCCTCTGCCTTACCCAGCACCACGGCTAGTGGATAGAAAAACACTATGGCCATGTTTAACCTGGGGCAGGCAAGGATGGAAACTGCATTGTGTCCATCTGACTGAGCGCAGATTGGGCCTGGGGCAGAGGGCAGCTCCCTCTGCACTGAACAATCACAAGCACATCAGCGGTCTCTGCCTCCTGAGCGCCTACAGCATCCCAACCAGTGATAGAATCTAAGTGTGTCTCCCGCCATGGTTAATACCACCCAGAGACAAAGTCACCCCGGATTGAGAGCCAGAGCCACTGAGCTCTGAAACACCCATGCGAAGTCTGCCCTTTACTAAGGTTCTGTTTTGGGAACCCCTGTTACCAGAGACAAGCCTCCACAAGGAAACACACTGGGCCTGCAGCAAGAGAGGAAGGACAGGAGGGAGGGAGGGGGGAGAGAGAGAGGGAGGGAGGGAGGAAAGGAGGGAGGGAGGGAGGAGGGAGGGAGGGAGGGAGGGAGGGAGGGAGGAAAGGAGGGAGGGAGGGAGGGAGGTCAGCAAAGCTTACTATATGAGGCCAGCAGAGAGCACCAGCAAACCCAGTCCCAAACTCCCAGCAGCTCAGAAACTTCCTGTCTGCAGAAACCATGCCGAGCTCACTCTGCCCCCTCACCTAAACCTCCTCTTGCCCCGAATTCAGCTGGTTCTGGGAACTTAGTGCTCCCTAAGTCCCTTCGCCTCCCCTCCCTTCCCCTTCTCCCCCTCCTAAGTCTATGCCAGCTTCTCGCCCCGTTTTGCTGGTGTGTGGTATCAATACTTCTTCATCGCTACAGGAATCCTCTCATCCCTAGACATGAGCCCTTCTCTCTGACTAAAAACAATCAATAAGTCTCCAGATGTCTCCTAGGAGTGTGACTGTCCCCAGTAGAGTACCCTAGGGTCACCCTAAGAGCATGAATTCCTCCTTCCCAGCTTCCCTGCTAGGACTCGCCAACATGAGCTTTCTATAAGGTACCATCCTAGGATCCCTGGGCAGCCATCAGTACGTAGATGTATTTGTAACCACACTCCTTCTAACTGTCCTGTTGGGAAAAGGAGAAAGCCCTTTCTGTCCACCATCACCAGATACTAGTTCACAGGACCTAAGAGAACCCAGCATCACCTTTCTGGAACATTCTGCCTCTACCCCTGTGGCAGCAGCGGCTGCCCTCCCTGACCTTTGCAGCAGCCCAGAGAAGATCCCTCAGCTCAGAAGATCCGCAGAGAACCACCAACCCTTACTGCCCTCTAGAGAGACTCTGGCAGAATGGCCTGAACCCTTAGCCAGCACAGCATCAGGCAGCAGCCTCCGGAGGCCACTCTGCCCTGCGGTTCTAAAGCAAACAATCCATTTGCTGAATTTTGTATAAAAAGAGAAGAGTGTGTCCTGGACCCTTCCCTCACACCTGAACAAGCAGGGGCTGGAACATGGACATAAAAATGGTTTGCCAATTCCGGGTCCATTTGCCAAAGCAAAGAGATCCATTGATAAGATTGTATGGTGTCGCAGTGGGCCACATTCCAAATGAACTGGGCTCTGATGTCTGCCTTGTGGGTCCATAATAACAAAACAAAACAACAAACATCCTACTTTTTTAGGTATTTCAGGAAAAAAAAAAACTGTTCTGAAATTCCCTAATTTTTCATGTATATTTGACTTAGGTTTTTATCACCAGGAACTTTCTAGCACATTTTGACACACACCCCCCACTCCCAGGGAAGACAAATAAAGGCTCTTTTTAAGACATTAGCCATTGCTGTCTTGTTAAGCATATTCCCGCTACCTCAGGGCCAGCTCTACCCAGATGCCAACGTCCACAGCGTGGAACTGCCACAGAGTGAAGCAGGCTTGCCTAACAACACCGGAGAACGTGCCCCTAGGTCTCTCACCCGCATGTCAAGCACAGGTGAAAACCAAAAGCGGTAACTTGGAAAGCGAATGCTTAGAGACGTGTGCTGCCGAGATCGTGCGGGCAATCAGGGCTTTCCAATCATCGCTTCCATGATGACAAGCAACAGCAAGAAAATGCAGGATGTTGATGCCTAATGGGTTTGCCCTTTGCCAGACAAATCCTTTTACCTACGACAGGGAAACCCAGGGTACGGATGGGCTCCTGAGGAGAGGGCACACTGCCCTCTTATGGTGACACGTGCTCACTGTTTCATAGACTCTGGAAAGTGGTAGACCATTACCACCTAAAGGAGATCGACAACCCCTCAGACAGATGCGAGTCGACAGTTTCCCGCCCTCTTGACCAGGAAACAAACTGTTTTTTCCTTTGCTCGATATCTACGAGAACTCTGCCAAGATGGAAAACTGTCAGTGTAACACCTCAAATATTTGAGCTCCATCAGACAGACTAACAAGCGCCCAGGGCTCCAGCCAGAAACACTGAGCTGCACGATAAAAGGAACTTCTCTCTCAACTTGAGCTGCCAATAAGGCATCAGAAATGTTCCGATTTGGGACCTGCAAGATGACTCAGCAGGTAGAAGGTGCTTGCAGCAAGCCTAATGACGTGAGTTCTACCCTGAAACCCAGGTGATGCCTTTGACCTCCACAATACAATGTGGCCTGTGTGCACACACACATGGTATATGCACAATAAATAAATTTTAATAAGAAACTTTCAGATTCAAACTTAGTCCACCCCACACACACACACACACACCAAAAAAAAAAAAAAAAAAAAAAGACACTGAGACAGACCCAGGAGGAAGAAGGGGAGAGTTGGGGATGCAGGGATTATTAGCTAGAACCCCTAAAGTTATATTTTAAATGAATGGGGTAGAAAGTACAGGGGGTAAAACCCACTCCCAGCCTTTTTGAAAGCCAAGGTACAATTCATTTTTACCTCCTAAAAGGGTGCATTCATTATATTAAACTATCTTCATCCACCCCATTACAGGCTCCTCCTAATTTTGCTAATTCCCAGCAGCCAAGAAAGGAAAACTATTCACTGGGCCGCTGAGCTCCGGGAGCAGTTTCTAAGCTGGCGCTGTTGATCTGCGGGAATGCAAATGTCATTTCTAAATTTAGCGTGAGAAAGCCAGAGAATCAGCATTTCTGTTGATGAAACACCTTCCCGGGAAGTAGCACGTGCGGAAGCAAGTAGGCAAGGCTTTTCTCTGACACTTGGAACAGTCAGGAACCTTCCTGCCTAGCCCTGCCTCCAAGAGGGGCTCCCAGAGGATGTGTACCTGACTTCCTCCCCTGCAGAGCGCCAGACTGTGAATCTAAGCAGGTCATTTCCTGGGCCCTCCTGCTCCTCTCCTCAGAAAAAACAGGCGAGACTTCACCCTGTCTCCTAAGGATTCCATCCTAGAGACACACCCACACCCTCCAAAGGAATCCAAAGGATGGAGACCCATCGTTTCCTTAGTGCTGTAGCCACCGGTCAGCACAGACTCCCAGAAATAACCCCTCCCCCAGCCTCCAGTTAGCAAGCCAGATCAAGTCATTGGGACACACACACCACACATGTACACACCATACACGCAACACATATAAGCACCACACACACATACATACACACCACACACACGCACACTCACACATAGACTCACACATCATACACACATACACACACCACACACATACACACGCACATCATACACACACATACATACACACACCACACACATATATACACACATTCCACACATATATGTCACACATACACACCACACATATCACACATACACACACCATACACACGCACACTCACACCACACATGCGCACACACACCACACACACATACACTCACACATAGACTCACACATCACACACACACACACACACACACACACACAAACAGAAGAAAGACTTGTTAGGAAGAAGGGACCAGTAAGAGTGGAAGGGGACAAGAGAGGGAAATAGGATGAATATAATCAGAATATACCACACGCATGTATGAAAATATTATGAGGATGACTCTTATGTATAATTAATGTATGCTAACTATTGTGCCTCATTAACATACACTAATTTTAAAGTCTTTTGGGGTTTGGGGGTTTTACTCCAAAAAGGAAGAGTCCTACACCGAGCTAAAACACTTGTACTTCAGAAAGTACAGTGTAGGATTAAACTAGAGTTGGGGGCGGGGAGATGGCACGGTGGTTAAGAGGACCAGTATTCCGGTCCTAACACTCACAGCACAACTACCTGTCACTCCACCGCCAAGAAACCTGACAACCTCATTCGGCATCCACAGGCACACACACACACACACACACACACACACACACACAGAGAGAGAGAGAGAGAGAGAGAGAGAGAGAGATTGCAAGGACACCGTAGCCCCTGGCCCCAGCTCCCACCCTCTGACCTCCCTCTAGCCTTCTGGAAAGTTCTGTGTCGCCACTGCCTTGGCAGCATTTTCTCATCTTCAGCACCTCAGATTCTCCAGACATATCTGTGGGTCTCCAAGCCCCTGCACTTCAGTATGTCACTCTCAGACTGATGGTGCTGCTCACACGGGAAGAGCCTCAGACTCGGTACGCTTTTTGTCACAGCTGTTTCAGAGTCTCGGTGCTTGCTTTATTTGGTTTGAGGCAAGAGGGGCTCAGTATATAGCCAGGCTAGCCTTGAACTCACACTCCTCAGTTCTCAGCCTTCTTAGTGCTGAGAGAAGAGGCCTACACCACCTGAGACTTAGAGTCTCAATGCTTTTTTGACAGGTGCCCTTTGCTCTCGGTTCTCCGCTGGGCCCTACAAACTGTAAGTCTCCTCTCTCACGGCAGCTCCTTGTTTCCTTCCTAAACCAGACTGTTAGTGTCAGTTTGCTGGCTGAGGAAGCCGCCCTGTTTCTCTATCAAGGAGGGAGGTGTAGCTGCTTTGTTTTTGTCTGATCCAGAACCGGCCATTTCTGGGATTTCAGAAGTGTCCTGTGTCTTTGCCGCCCAAGGCATCAGCCACAACTCGCTTGTGGCTATGAAACCCTTGAGATTCGTGACCTGGAATTTAAACTATAATTATAACTAATGCCAATTAAAACTAAAATAGCCAGTTTCAGGATACACAGAGAAACCCGGTCTCAAAACAAACAAACAAACAAACAAAAACTAAAATAGCCCTGGGGCTGGAGAGACACTGAACAGTTAGCAGCACTGACTGCCCTTTCAGAGGACTGGTGTTATGTGTTTGGTACCCAGCGCCCATACCAGGCAGCTTGCAATTGCCCATCATTCAGTTTAGTAATTGTTCTATTGTGATGAGACTCCATGACCAAGACAACTCATAAAATAAAGCCTTTAATTGGAGGCATGATCATTGTGGCAGGAAACAGACAGGCATGGTGTTAGGGCAGTAGCTGAGATCCACAGGCAGCAGGCAGAGAAAGACTGGGCCTGGCATGGGCTTTTGAAACCTCGGAGCCCACTTCTAGTGACAAACATCCTCTGACAAGGCCACACCTCCTAATCCTTTCCAAACAGTTCCTCTAACTGTGGACTAAGCAAGGCTACTATATTGTGAAGATCTTACCCATAATGCTGAGCACAGCTATTTAGGTACACCCAGGAAATGACAAAATCTACTTCGAAGAGGCTCCCCAAGGGCTGAGAAGTTAGCTCAAAGGTTAAGAGCACTAACTGCTCTTATAGAGGACCTGGGTTCAATTCCCAGCACCCACATGGCAGCTCTCAACCTTCTGTATATCTACTTTCAAGGGATCTGTCTCCCTCTTCTGGCCTCTACTGGCACTGTATGCAAGATGCATAGACATATACACTAAGGCAAAGCACCCATACACATAAAAATAATAAACCTTTTTTTTAATGATATGGAGAAAATGTTCCCTGGTATCAAGGTGGCACTTTGACAAGTACCTGCAACAGTATTCGGCAACAGGTTCTGGGGCCACAAGTCAGACACAGGGGCAGCGGTTCGAAATAACTCACAGCCTGAAGAACTGTGTGGAACTGATGGGACAAGCTTGTTCTCCAACCCATTATTTAAACCACATCAAGAAAAATTTCATTGCTCAGAAGAATGTTTCAGCCACCACTAACATCGTGTTTTTTAAAAGCCACACCCAATTTGGTTGCATTCCAGAAGAGGAAAATCCATTTCTGCTAACCCTTGATTCCGATCATTTTGACCCTTGAGAGGTCAGGAGTGAGGGATGCCTACTTTTTCCCAGTCTCAGACAGATGTAGTGTCATCCAGGTCAGGGGAGCTAGGCCTTCCTGGAGGAACTGCAGAGGTGTCCGCGTGCAATTCCCTGCAGCAGGTGGCAAGCAGTGACCTCTTATAGTGTAGTTTTATTTATTATTTTTATTTTCTGTGTGTGCAAGCAAATACACCTGCACACACGTGTGCCACAATGTACTTGTGCAAGTCAGAGGACAACTTGGAGGAGTCAGCTAACTCCTCCCACCAGGTGGGTCCCAGGGATTGAGCTTGTCCCATGAATTTGGCCACAGTCACCCTTACCAGCTGAGCCACCTCGGCAGGCTATGTGTACTTTTTCACACAGATGATGTACTGTGCCGGTCTCTCAATCTTAGGACATCCCCAACTATCAAAGCCTACACCTCCTTTGACTTCCATGGGTTCCAGGCAGATTGCAAGGACAACTCGTGCAGCGAGGACTGAGTGCCTGGGCCCGTCCTCGGCACCCCTGGAGGACCTCTGTCCCAGACTTTATTTTCAATCAGCCGCTGGCATGTGTGTTTCTTCCGCTGAGGCCTTCCTTATCAGCATCACACACAGCCGCATAATAGGTGGCAGGAGGGCTGAGCAAGCAACCAAGGGCCCGGAGTGATTCACCCTGAGACTCGCTGATGTCATAAACAGCACGGCCAGCTTTATGGGGAGCCACGGAGCCCTGAACACATGCGGGGCTCGGCTCACCGGAAGCCTTCTGTTACGGAAACGGAGTGAAATGCCGACCTTTTCATCTCTGTCGTTTACAGGGATTTCAAACTTTTGCTGTAGAATTTAAACTTTTCAGCCATGAACACGTTAAGACTCCTTTCCGGAAGCACATTTGGCTTGGTATTGTCCCTGCGAACTAATAAATCGGCTTGTGGTTTTCCTGTCCATCTCTACAAATCCAATTTAAAAGAAACGCGCCCTGCTATGAAATACATATCCCTGATGCCCCCAACTACCGCCCAGGGCTAGGAAGACCGCCCATCTGCTTTCCCAGCCTGCTCTGCAGCACAGGCCAGCCACGTGACCCAATTCTGACCTAAGAAATACAAAGAACAGCATTCTGGGAACTGGGGAAATACCTCAGTGAATAGAGCGTTTGCAAATATGAGGTCCTGGGTTTGATTCCAGGAAGCCACATAAGACTGCTGAGTGAGGGCCTGCGTGAGTTATCAGTTCCTGGGGAAGTAGAAACGGGACACTCAGGAGTCACTAACCAGCTGGCCTAGCACAGCTGGCAAGACCCAGGCCAACAGGAAACATTATCCCCAAAAAGAAAAGATGGGAACACCACTCAACATTGTCCTCTGGCTCCATACACACTTGCGTGGAAATGCCCATGCACATGGACGCATGCGCACAAAAGAAATGCACTATGGGAAGGATGCTTTTCTCCTTCTGAGGACAGAGCTTTGCAAGGGAAAAAAAAAAAACAACACCCACTAACTACCCTTCCTTCGGTCCTTCCCATGCCCTTCCCAGCATTCCCTGCTGAGTGGGCTCAGTCTAGACGTCTCAGCATCTCAGCGAACCCAAGTGACAGAGGATGAAAAGCCAGGTACCTGGGGGAGGTGTGGCAGCCTAGAAGAATGCAGGTGCTTGTTATCCTTGCTAAGTTCCTGGCTGAGCCTCCTGTAGTGCAGCCTCTGCTCCCGGCTTCCCCTTAACTAGCTGACACTGAGGTTCGCTAAGTCTTGCTTTTGGGTGCAGATCCTTTCCATGGGAAGTGGTCCAGGGATGGACTCATGCGGAGGTAGGAAGTGAGATAGGAAAGGAGGAAAGAACCAATACTGTTTTCAGACCAAGTCAGCCCCTCAGGACTGCCCCTGAGGGGCAAGCGAACTGGGGTATTTACCCATCCACACCCACCTGTTCGAGTGGAGGACAATCTGCCTACTGCTCCAAGCACACCCGGACAGAAAGCAAGGGCTCTGAGGTAGTGTCTTAGGGTCTTTCCTGCTGCTGGGACACAATCCTCTCACAAAAGCAACCTAAAGGAGACTCACGGTTCTAGAGAACAGTTTGTCCCTGTGGGGAAATTTAGGCGGCAGGAACTTGGCAGCAGACAACCACACTGTATCCAATCAGGACACAGAACTCGATGGACCCATGCTCTCTTTCCCCACACTTACAGTCCAGGATCCCACCCACAGGAAGTGATGTCACCTATAGTAGGAAGGTGTTCCCGCCTCAATTAACAAAATCCTGACGATTCCCCCTCCCCCTATGCATCTCTTCCAAGCTGACAGTGGGCCCTGCCTTCACAGGCTGGAGGGTGCGGAGGTGTGGGTGTTGGGCAGGATTTCATCAGTCTTTCAGACTCCCCATTTTTCAGAGGCTTGTTTGTCTGTCGCAGAAGTTCCCAACTTGTGCAGCTCTGGAACTGTCCCTCAGTTGTTCGTACCCCAATTTTTCGCTACAGTCCCATGCTAGGAAAACCAACCCAGCACTCACCAGGTTCTTAGCACACACCGACTTCAAGGCAGCGCCAGCAACACAGGGAACTACATGAGCTGGCGTGGTCCTTGTACACGCAGTGCTATACCTGAGATGACAGGCTGGAACGGTGTCACTGTCCTCTCTCAGTCACAGGCAAAGGCTCCCAGAGGCAAAATAAAAAGGTAAGAAAAATGACTGAGCAGACAGGTAAAGGTGCTTGCCACCAAGCATAATGCCCTGAGTTCGATTCCTAGGACCCACACTCCCAAAAGTTACCCTATGGGCTCAACATAGAAGGGGCAGAGGGATAAATTTAAAAAAGAAAGAATAATAAAAAAAAAAACTGCCACTGTAGAGCCAGGGTGGCTTTCCCAGGGCAACTTGGTACGTACCTGCCAAGATGGGTCAGCAGGAGGGTAGACCTGAGTCTCAGTTTGCCCTAGGGCAATGCTAGCTCTTAGACTCCCTCCTGTTTCCATTTCACCCTGGAACCTGTTCCTTGCCTTTGCAGGAGACAGCATTAACAGCTAAAAATGTAGGAGCCAGCCATGATAAGCTAAATATGAACAGACCACCCAAAGGAAGTTCTTTACTTCCAACCATAGATAAGTTTAATGGAGGCCTGAGTCTCAGTAGTTTACCCTGAAGCAATACCTGGTTTCAGGAAGGACCATAAACTAAGATTACCTGAGCACCACCCAAGAACAGACCATCCAAAGGAAATGCCTAACGTTCCAACCACTGTAGATAGGATCACCTACCAGTACACACTCACCAGGACACCCCTAGACAAATGTCAACCAATAAGGGGTCCTGAACCTCAGAAATCCCTCACCCCTACCTTTACTACTATAAAACCCCAACTCTAACTGAGCTCAGGGCTCTCTGTTTATTCCAATACATTGGACATGCAGAGAGACTGAGTTTACAAACCTGAATAAAATAAAGGCTCTTTGCTTTTACATATGAGACTCAGTCTCCTTGTTGGCTTTTGGGGGACTTGGCGGATTTGGGCATAAGAGACAGAAATTTAGAATGTGGAGGGGGCTGGGAGGGGTGAGGGCAGGGGTGGAGGATTGGGACTCGGAAGGGTGAATCCAAGACTTGAAGATTTGGGGGCAAGATTGTCAGAAAGGAAAGGAGAAATATCAGGAGTAAACCTAGCACAGAGGAGCAGGGAGGACTGGCAGGGAGGAGCTTGGAGGACTGGCAGGGAGGAGCATGGAGGACTGGCAGGGAGGAGCATGGAGACTGGCAGGGAGGAGCATGGAGGACTGGCAGGGAGGAGCATATGCAGACTCTAATAAACGCTTTTAATAACATCTTCCATAGGAAAAGAAGGTAAGAATTTGAGCCCTGCCCCAAACCTTTCACTGGGTTGATCTGATCAAAAACTAAATGGGATCCTTGCAAGGAATATCAGCCTCAGGAAGGACAAACAGGGAGCCAGGACAGAACTGCACAAGATGCACTGATCTCTGCCTGCAAGCTAGAGGGCTGTGGCTTAGTCAGGGTCGCCAGAGCTGGAATGAAACCCCATGACCGAAAGCAACCATGGGAGGAAAGGGCTTATTTCACTCACTTATAGGTCGCCAACAAAAGCCGTGAGGGCAGGAACCTGGAGGCAGAAGCTGATGCAGGGGCCCTGGAGGGTGCTGCTTACCAACTTGCCTCTCACAGTTTGCTCAGCCTGCTTTCTTATAGAACCTGGAACACCTGCTCAGGGATGACACCACCCACAGTGGGCAGGGCCCTTCCCCATCAATCACTGAGTAAGAAAATGCCCTACAGGCTTGCCTACTTCTGAATCTCACGAAGGCATTTTCTTAATTGAAATTCCCTCCTCTTAGATTAGATGGCTTTAGCTTGTGTCAAGTTGACATTAAACTAGTCAGTACAACCGGTGTCATAAAACAGTGTGATTGTCCTCGGGCCTACACACATACACACACACACACACACACACACACACACACAGACAAGTATGCACGTGACTGAATCACGTTACAGAAAACTATTTTATTCCTGTACCCTCAAGTTTGGGTGCCATGACCACCTTAACCACCCAGGGGCCTGGGCTCAAGTGGGCAACTTGAGTTTGAAGCATCTGTTGTAGTTTCATCCCGGGCTGTGGTGGACCTCTCAACCGGCAAGAAAGAACAACCACCACATCAGGATTCCACTCAGATCACGCTTTACTGGAGTACCCTTGATTGATGGGGTGTTGTGCTTTCCTGTCGCTTTGAGGGACAAGCCACGCCCACTCCCATTACCTCTGACCTGCCCGCTGCCATCTTGGGCCCTTCCTTTTCTGCTTCCTTGACGTGCCTGCTTTTTATTATAAGGAAGACCTGGGAATGTTATGGTTTTGGTCCCTTTAAGAGACAAGCCACACCCATTCCCCTCCCCATCCGCTGAGGCAGGCTGATCTTCAGCTTCCGGCCTGAGCTCGCTCTTTTCCATCTTCCTCTCGGAGAGGCAGCTTCGCTTCTGCCTCTCTCCCCACTTCTCTCTTCCCCCCTTCTCTGTCCCTTTCTCCTCTTCTCTCTCTCTCTCTCTCCCCCTCTCTCTCTGGCCCCCCCCTTCACCCTTCCTCCTCCATAACCCCCTGAATAAACATTCAACCTCACCCTGCATATCTTGTCTATCCATGTTTCTGTCTTCTGCCCGCCCGCCATGTGTCTCCCTGCCTGGAACCAGCCATTGCTCGGGGACCAGCAGCCGTCTCTGCCTGGGGCCCACTGCCTGCTGCCACATGGCCTGCCACCACTGCTCTGGGACCAGCAGCTGTCTCTGCCTGGGACTGGCTGCTCCCAGAGCCCGCTGCCTGCCACCACCTGGCCCGCTGCCACCATTTGGGACCTATAGCATTTCTGCTGCCTACTGCCGCTGGGATCTTGCAGCATTTTTTAAAAAAGAACAACATGGGGAGCATGAAACAAAGGGGGCAGGAAACGAGGGGCAAAAAGGGAAGGGCAGGGAGAGCATGAAGCAAAGGGGTAGGGAGCAAAGGGGCAGGGAGCTAAGGGGAGAGACAGCATGAAGCGAAGGGGCAAAGGGCACTTAGACAGCTGCTTAAATAGGGAATTGGCACAGGGGTCGCCCTGTGATTGGCTGCCACCAACAGCTGACACCAGACCACATCGAGATAGGCTCAAGGATCCTCATCCACCGCGCATGCGGGAAGCAGGGGACATGCAGCTCTCAAAGGCATAGCCAAATATGGAGTTGTTTATTACCAACAAGACAGGATGTCGGCACCATCTTGTAATGGCGATCCTGTCCGGCTCACTACACCGGGCCTGTGATAAAAACACACTGGCTGAGCCGGGCGGTGGTGGCGCACGCCTTTAATCCCAGCACTCGGGAGGCAGAGGCAGGCGGATCTCTGTGAGTTCGAGACCAGCCTGGTCTACAAGAGCTAGTTCCAGGACAGGCTCCAAAACCACAGAGAAACCCTGTCTCGAAAAACCACAAAAAAAAAAAAAAAAAAAAAAAAAAAAAAAAAAAAAAAAAAACACACACACTGGCTGAAAGCAACTTAGGGGAAGAAAGGAGTGATTTGGTTTACACTTCGGGGTCACATTCCCTCAGGAAACCACAGAGGAAACTTAAGAACTTGAAGCAGAAACCACAGAGGAGCACTCCTTGCCAATGCACTCACAGGCTCAGACACATCAGGCTTGCTTATACAGCCCAGCTACCTAAAGAATTGTCAAGGCAAAGACCACAGCTCTCATCTTAAAATTAAGAGGTGACTCTAGAGTCATTTAGGGGGAGCATGGCCCAGGAGCACAGATTTAGGTTACCCCCAAACTCCATGTTTCAACGTGGAAACAGTTTCATAATGGTTTTATAGTTTTACAGGACAGAGAAAGTCATAAATCAGAGCGAGTTTAAATTGCATTGGTGGGGACATCCGAGAGGCAGATACAGGGAGGTAGGGAAGTTTTCCTATAGGCTCAAGAGCCTACCTGATGATATCCTGTGTTTTTGACTGGTAGGAGCTAGCTGCCTGCTAAGTTAATAGATTCTATCTATAAAGTTATTTAGTCTGCTATCAAAAGACCCACTTCTAGCACAGAGAAATATAGTGGTATATTATTGGTGTTTTAATAAATAAAGTTTGTCTGGAGGTCAGTGTAAAGCAGCCACACTAGTCAGCGATACAGGCCAGGCAGTGGTGCATACACCTTTAATCCCAGCAGCCACACTAGTTAGCCATAGAAGTCAGGCCGTGGTGGTGCACACCTTTAATCCCAGCACTAGAAAGGAATATTATAAGACAGGAGGAGACAGCTCTGTCTCAGTCTCGTTCTGAGGATTCTTGGAGGCAGGACCGCAGTTTCAGTTTGAGGGAGAGGTAACAGCCAGTGGCTGGCTGCTTTGCTTTTTCTGATCTTCAGGTTAAACCCCAATATTTGTCTCTGGGTTTTCTTTAATAATCGTGCTACAGAGGCAGGGAAGGGAATTGGCCCAAAATAAGATAGTCTCTGGGTCTGCAACATTCCAGTGTCTCCACTGGACTGAAATTCTAAGCAGCTAATCATCTTGATTGTTAATAGGGGGAGGGCAGCACTATGCTGTGAACGAAAACTCCTGAAAGAAGCTGTGCGGGGTTATGAAACAAACAAACAACAACAGAAAAACAAAACAACTCTGTCTGCAGATTGGCTGTATATCTTCCTTTCACTCCACGGCTGACTGTGCAGCTGGGTGGCTGACCCCTTCTTTTCTCCTTGTTTTATCTTGCTCCTTCTTTTCCTCCAGATTTCTCCTCCGATTTATCCTCTCTGCCTGCCAGCCATGCTTATCCTTGCTCCTGCCTACCTATTGACCATTCAGCTCTTTATAGACCAATCATGTGTTTTAGGCAGGCAAAGAATCCAAATTTACAGAGTTAAACAAATGCAACATAAAAGAATGCAACACATCTTTGCATCATCAACTAAATGTTTCACAGCAGAAACAAATGTAACACATCCCAAAACAATATTCCACGACAGTCCATGGCCTTTCTAGACATGAACAGCTGCAAAGAGCATTTCTTACCTCCTGTAGCCAGAAACTGGACATGCACACACAGACACACACACACAGCCCTGGCTGTCCTGGAACTAGTTCTTGTAGACCAGGCTGGCCTCAATCTCACAGAGATCCACCTGCCTCTGCCTCCTGAGTGTTGGGATTAAAGGTGTATGCCACCACCGCCCGGCAAATATAAATGCTTTAACATATTTTTTTAAGATTTATTTATTATTATGTACACAGTGTTCTGCCTGCATTTATGCTTTTTGGCCAGAGGAGGGCACCAGATCTCACTACAGATGGTTGTGAGCCACCATGTGGTTGCTGAGAATTGAACTCAGGACCTTTGGAACTTGGGACCTCTTAACTGCTGAGTCATCTCTTCAGCCCCTAGGGTCCACTACTTAAGACAAAGGGCAAGGCTCATCAGTGAAGTGCTTGCCTTGCAAGCATGAGGATCTGAGTTTGCTTCTCCAGAACCTTTTGTGGGAGAACTAAGCAAAAAAGGCACGAATTTATAATCCCAACGCCTGGGAAGCAAAGGCAGGTAGATCCCAGGGAATTGCTGGCCAGTCAGCATGTTCCAAACCAGCAAGAGACTCTGTCTTAAAAAGAGAAAAAGAAAGGAAAAAAAGAAAAAGAAAACTCACAGTGGTGAGTGTTCTCTGGCTTCCACAAGCACATGCAGACACAGACAGAAAAGGGGAGGGAAGTGAGAGAGAGAGAAAGAGAGAGAGACAGACACAGAGAGAGAGAGAGAGAGAGAGAGAGAGAGAGAGAGAGAGAGAGAGAGCATGTGGGGAGAGAAACAAAAGAAAAGAGAAGAGAAAGCGACAGCCATAATGGAAACTGACTCTTTCTTCTGTAGATGATTACAATGTCCCTCCAGACTGTCCCAGGCACAAAGAGGATCCCAAGGCAACAATGGTCAGATCTGAAAATAAAAACCAAGAACAAAGGATAACAGCAAAGTTAAGGGATTAAAACCAGGGTCCTGATGGTGACAAGGGGAACATGGTAGGATTTCCCACAGCCCAACACTGCAAGAGGAAGGAGAGCAAAAAGGTTCCTGGGTGGGGGAGGAGGTCCCAGAGCAGCAGACAAAATGAGAATTTTGGCCATCTCACAATGCCTCCATCTTCAAGGAAAATAAACTGAGTGTGGAACAGAGGGTGAGGAAAACAGAGCTCATAGTTGGAGACGCACCAAACAAGGTGAAAAATTACCATCAAACCATCGACAGTGAGTCTTTCCAAAGGGAAGCTGTTGAGGGTCAGAAAAAATAAAAATGAGACTCTCACCTAGGAGGCCAGAGGAAAGACCAAGTCTGGGAAGGACTTGACCCCCAATCAGTGAAGTTTGAGCATTTGGCTTTGCAAAATGGTTTGATCCTGGAATCTGATACCTCGGGCTTTCATTCGCCGACTTTGCCAAATCTGGGGGGTGGGGGGGTGAGGGGGGCTGTCTGTGGGAAACAGCACGCGTGTGGAGGTGTGATGCTGGCTCCATTTTTAACTGTGCAAGCTTCACCTGCTCTAGAATGCGCTGGACTCCTTCCACGGGGTTCATACCTCCTTCTGTCTTCTTTTCAAAACACATTTTCAAACTTCATGTTTCTTTCTGGAAAAATCCACCATAATGTACCAACAGATTTTCTACAGCTTAAATGTGTGTGAGCCACGATGCCAGCGCCCACAATCTAACGTGGTCCTTACCTTTTACTGACAATGTGAATTTTAACTAAGTGTATCGATGCATAATTAAGACCCAAAATGTGGAAGGTATTTTTGGTCCTGTTTACTGTGTGTGAGAGATGCCAGCCCTTGAAGGAAGTCAGCCTCTCCGCAGCAATAACTCCAAGTCCTACAAAGCCAACGAATTGAGGCTACAACTCCATAGGTACTGTGAAAACTCATTCAGATTGTTGACAGAAATTGGAAACAAGCTTTACAGCCGTCCAGAGAGCACAGGATCAAAGGCATTACTGTAGTCCCGTATGACGGAATGTGTACTTCACTCAAAATATAGGAAAGTCAGGAAGATGGCTCAGTGGGTAAGAGCGATGGCTGTGTAAGCATGAGGACCCACGTTTGGATCCCCAGCACCCACCTAAAGAGCCAAACAAGACACATACTGCAAGCTCAGTGCTATGAGGGCAGAGACAAAGGGATCACTGGGGCTTGCTGCTTAGCAGCTTAGCCCTGGGTCTGGTGAGAGGCCCCATGTCCAGGAAATAAAACAGAGAAAGACGGAGTAGGACAGGTGGCATCCCCCTCCATCACTACACACACACTCACCTGTGCACACCTCTGCACATATACTATACACACACACCACACACACACACGTGCACACCTCTGCACATATACTATACACACCACACACACACACACACACACACACACACAGGAGAAAGCAACAGAGAGCTTATAGCTATTGATAGAGGGAAAATGTCCAAGACATACATATCATGAGCATCAGTTACACAGAGTATCCTCTTTGGGGGCTGGAGAGACAACTC
Source organism: Microtus oregoni (assembly GCF_018167655.1). Lineage (NCBI taxonomy): Eukaryota > Metazoa > Chordata > Mammalia > Rodentia > Cricetidae > Microtus > Microtus oregoni. The sequence goes on from NW_024543079.1 coordinate 1,067,767, forward strand.
AGAGGTTAAGAGCACTGGCTGCTCTTCCAGAGGTCCTGAATTCAATTCCCAGCAACCACATGGTGGCTCACAACCATCTGTAAGGAGATCTGATGTCCTCTTATGGCCTGCAGGGGCATACATTCAGACAGAACATTGTATACGTAATAAATAAGTGAATTTAAAAAAAAAAAAGGAGGGCTGGGCAGTGGTGGCGCACACCTTTAATCCCAGCACTCGGGAGGCAGAGGCAAGCGGATCTCTGTGAGTTCGAGGCCAGCCTGGTCTATAAGAGCTAGTTCCAGGACAGGAACCAAAAAAGCTACGGAGAAACCCTGTCTCGAAAATTCAAAAAGAAGAAGAAGAAGAAGAAGAAGAAGAAGAAGAAGAAGAAGAAGAAGAAGAAAGTAAGTCCCCTCTGGCTAAAAATATGCCTGCATGTGTATATCCGTAAACCCAGGCTATGTGTCTGTGCACAGGTATGTCTTCACGTACTGACAAGCTCCCTATAGAAGCAGAACCAATGGAATGTATACATATTATAAGGAGGGATTCGGTAGGCTGGCTTATACCCAACAGTGGTTATCTGAACACTGAAGAGACTGAGAACCCTGTAACCTGCTCATTACAACATGCTGGTCACCTCGGCAGTCCCAATCTGGAGCTGATGACACAGGATTCCTGGAGTCAGTGGTCTCCACTCCAGGTTGGAACCTGAAGAAGATGAAGTCTGATGGCAGCCGTGGCAGTGGCAGTGGCAATATCGGAACTGGAATAGAGGACCTCTTTCTAGGCTTCAGGCTGCTGCCAGGAGCTGCCATCCATGCTGGGTCCTTCTCACTTTGCTTAATCCTTCCTGGAAGCATGCTCTCAGGCCTTCCCAGAGACGCATCTTAGTGTCAGATGTGACCAAGTTGACAATCAAGACTGAGCGTGGGCATGCAGGTTGTGGTGGCACACGCCTTTAATCCCAGGACACGGGCAGTAGAGACAGATGGATCTCTATGGGTAAAAGCCAGCCTGTTCTACATAGAGAGTTCCAGGCCAAACAGGGCTACATAATGAGACCCTGTCTCAAAAAAAATAAAACAGCCATTGTACACACATGCTCGGGCATATGAAATATGAAAAGGGGTTTAAAATAACTAATTCAAAATTTGAATATAGAATCTCAATTTATTCTAAAGCAGAGGTTTGATAAGCTGTTATATGAAGGGTCAAGTAGCAAATAGTTTTGTAGTTTATAGCCTGATAAGAGCTATCTGATCCTATTTCTCATCAAACAGCAATACTGAGTGGTTCTTGACGAGTCTATCCATAATAAGAGGGGGGATGGGCATCGGTTCTGGGCCATCATTCAAGACCAGGATGATAAGGGTCATCATTCGAGAGCAGTTGTCAACTTTCTGTGTTCCTTGTCCAGGAAGAGCCATGATGATCCCACAATGGACACTGCCACGAGCCAGCTCAGCAAGAAGTTTGTATCGCCTCTGCACAGATCCTATTGATTGGACCTGCCACATGGACACCCGTAGCTGAAGGGAAGGCTACAAAATCTAGCACAGACACTTAGGGATCGCAGATGCATGTGGGCTGGGGACTCCTTGTAACAAAAGTTTGCTTCTGCTCTGTCCCCTGCTATGTCGCCAACATCTAGAAGAAGAATTAGCAAGTTTTTTTTTTTCAAAAAAGTGCCAAATAATAAATCTTTTAAATTACACTTAGTGTGTGTGTGTGTGTGTGTGTGTGTGTGTGTGTGTGTGTGTGTGTGGTGCACGTGCATACCATAGTGTGTGTGGAGCTCAGGTGTCAGCTTGCAAAATCAGTTCTCTCCTTCCACTATGGAGGCTCTGGGAATCGAACTCAGGTAGTCAGAGTGGGTGGCAAGCACCTTTACCCACTGAGCCATCTTGCCAAACCCCATAGTAAGTATTTAAGCTTTTCTGGTCGTGCTGCAACTTTCGACACTGCCATTGTGTAGCGGAAGCAGGGGAGCAGTTGTGCATGGCTATGTTTTAATAAAGCTTTTAATATAAACAGATGGACAGGTCCTCATGTGGTGACTATGATTTAGAACAGTGCCTCCTACAGCCATTGGCGCCCCTCCCCCCCAAAAAAAGTTGTTTGCTAGTTGAATGATAGACAATGGAAAACACTCCCGCAGGTTTGTCTTGATACATGAATAAATACTGCACTGTAAGATTTAGCAAAGTGCCCAGTGCCTCATAAGTGCAATAAATGCTAACACTCATTGTTTCGAAATATAAGAGAAAAATAAAATACATTCCTCAAGGTGCAACATACAGGAGACAGGTGTTTCCAGGAACATTGTTTCAGCGGATGTTCGCAGGAAATAGCAGATGTGTGTCCAGAGTGGAAGTGCAACCCAGGGTGGAGGACAATCCAGGGAGGGGAGAGAGGGCCAGGGAAGGTCACACAGAGAGTGACACCAGGAAAAGGAGCTGAAGAATAAGGAGAGACCTGCACAGACAAGCTAAGAAATGGTCTTAAAAAATCCCACTGGGAAGCGGTGGTGCACACCTTCATCCCAGCACCTGAGAGGTAGAAGCAGACGGATCTCTGTGAGTTCAAGGCCAGCCTGGTCTACAGAACAAGTTCCAGGACGGCCAGGGCTACACAAAGAAACCCTGTCTCGAAACAAAATTAAAAATGAAAGAAAGAAAATTTCAGGCTGGAGAGATGGGTCAATGGTCAAGGGCACTGGATGCCCTTTCAAAGGACCTGAGTTCAAGTCCCAGTGCTTACGTGGCAGCTTATCACCATTGGGAACTCCAGTTCCAGGAGATCCAATGCCCTCCTCTGTCTTCCAAGGATACCAGACTCAGTCGTATATCTAAGTGAAAAACTCATGGGCATGAAACAAAATAATAATAAAAAGCGTTTGTTTGGGTTTTTGTTTGTTTTAAGGAAAAGGAAAAGCCTATAGGTGTGGCATTGCAATCCCAGCATGCAACTGAATAAAGCAGGAAAATTGAGCCTGAGCTTTAGAGAGAGAAAGACACTGAAAAGAGCAGAGGAGAAATGTCTTTTCACCGATTTAAACTCCTGGGTGCAGCCTGGTTCAACAACAATACTGAGGGGAGACCTTTTTGGCAAATTTTAAGTTGATACAATTTTTTTATCATTGACGTGAAAATACAGATGATGTGGAGAGCCTGCCTCTGCCTCCTAAGTGCAGGCATGAGCCATCAGGCTGATATGGAGGGTCTGGGGGACAGACATGGATAGGAACAAGCAAATCTATCTAAGAAAGCCACAAAGTTAGAAACCCAAAGGTGCTCCTATCTGTCACTGACATGTATGTGTGCCAGGCTCTGTCACCTGAGTCCCATGCTAATATCTGACACCCACAGAATCTGCATTTCTTGGCATGAGGTGGTCCTCTGGCCTCTGTCTTGGTAGACCAAAAGTGCCAGGGATTAGGACTCCTGTAGGAGCTGACTTCAATCAACAGTGGACAGAATTAGGGTCTCAGAACCTAACTCCCTCTTTGCCCTGGGGATCCCTCCCTGGGGGTAGCTGCCTGGCTGCCTGGGTGACTCCCCTTTCTCAGTCTCATCCCCCAACTCCTTCCAGCTATTTCCTGGTGACAACTCACACTCCAATCTTTATCTCAAGTCTTCCTTCTGAGAGAATCTAAGGATGACAAAATCTGTCCTTCTGCTCACAGAGATGCTCAATAAAGATTCAGTTTGCTTGGGATTGTTGCTATATTTGTCACCCATATCCTCCAGCCCATGGTTTCTGTTGAACAGAGTTCTCACTAAAAGAAGCTAGATGTGGCAAGGGTAGAGCATTTGCCTAGGATAGACCAGCCCTAGACTCTGTAGGGAGTGAGTGGAGTCCTTGGTGAAGTCCTGAGAGGGTGGGTATTGTTTAATGCAAGTCAGCTGTGCTAAGAACCAAGGTCTCACCAGGAGGGCAGTGGTGGTGCACACCTTTAATCCCAACACTCAGGAGGCAGAGGTAGGTGGATCTCTGTGAGTTTGAGGCCAGCCTGGTCTACAAAGTGAGTTCCAGTATAACCAAGGCTACACAAAGAAACCCTGTCTTGAAAAACCAACCAACAAACAAAACCAAGGCCTCAGACCCAAGGGATAATATTGGCAATGTCCTCCCCATGTGGATCATTCTGGGAAATGGCAAAGCCTTTCTCTAGTCTGAGTGTGAATGTTGGCAACGTGTGCAAGAATAAGTGTTTCTGAATGATTGGCCATTGTGTGCAAAGACTAGCTACTCCAGCTTCTTCCTCCCTGGTGTTTCCATCCTGAGACCTCTCCCTACAGAGACCTCCCAAGGGACTAGCTAACTCCTCTTTCTCCTGCTGTACCTAATAAATTCACTGAGGTTCCCCATTGCTGTGTAGTAGATGTCACTCCATCAGAACAAGCATGGCCCACCTGACCCAGCTTTTCTTCATGCATATCCTTGTGTCTTTCCTTCCTTCATTCCCTCCAGCCTCCAGTCAGGTTTCTGGGTCTATGTCATAAAGGATGGCAAGGTTTAATTCTCAGTGTTGAGAATGAGGAGTGAGAATGGAAAGGAGTAAGAGGGACGTGTTGGGGTTTGATGGGGTTCACACATTCCAGGGTAGGGGCCTGTGGATTAGAAATGCCAGGCAGACAGATCAGAGACACGGAAGAAAAGGACAGAGACACAGAACGGAACCAGGAGGGCAACCCAGTGAATACTGAATTCATATGCTTACCTCAACTCAAAATGTAGGGGAAGAAGACAGAAGACTGCTTTAATGCAGTACAAAGAACAAACAGGGCAATTACCTCTTCAACACCTGAAGCATCAAGCAGCTATTCCCTGAGTTAAGTATTCTGCTGGTTACACAGGACGGGCAGCAACCGCACCTTAGACCCCACATCCTGTAGGCAGTAACTCCCTGGGTCAAACCTCCTGTCCTCTCCTTGAAGGCGCGGGAACTCTCTGACCTCCAGGCAAGGAGGAATGACCCACTTCTGTGGATTCCCACAGGGAAGGAGAGGGAAAGGAGTGTTGGTCCTGGACAAGCGGCATCCTGTGGATGGTTTATCTTTGGGAAGCGCCTAGGCGTGCTGATGGGAGTGAGAGGCTGTTGAGGCTACGCCACAGGCCAGCGAACAGCATTATATCACTCCCTCTAGTAACTGAGGTCCCAAGGGGGTGGAGAAAGTCAAAGATGATCCTGAACTTTGCAAGAACCAAAATCACCATATTCAAAGCAATGTTTTTCAAGTTCTTAATTCTTCACAGATGGCAAGCTTCTAGAAATCGTATTTTGAAAGGTAATGCTGCCCATATGCATATGCAGTTATGAATATTGTTGAAAAATCTTGGATAGTATGTAGTGAAGGATTTTTTTTTAGTCATTATTATTGTGGGGGCAGCATTCATGTCAGAGTGTGGACAGCAATGCAGAGGACAACCATCAAGAGCCCACTCTCCCCTTCCATAGTAGATTCTGGGAATCAAACTCGGGTTATACAACTACACAACAAGCACATTTATCCACCTCACCATCTCACCTGCCCCCAATTTTTCTGTTTATTCTTTGTGTTTTGTTAAATATTTGTTTTATGTGTGTGTGTGTGTGTGTGTGTGGTGTGCATGTGTGTGTGTGTATGTGTGTGTAGACACACCTGCAACCTGCAGAAGTCAGAAGAGGGCATTGGCTCCCCTGAAGTTGGAATTACAGGCAGCTGTAACATATTAGACATTGGTGCTAAGAACTGATCTCAGGTCCTCTGAAGAGCAGCAAGTATGCCAAACCACTGAGCCATCTCTCCAACCTCCTTCCCCCACATCCCACTATTTAAGTAACACTGACAGTGAGAAGTCACTAAAAAGGGCAGAATCCAGAAAAAAGGTATTTTCCCCTCAGCTAGACAACCTAAAGTATCATTTTGTTGTAACTATGATATGGTTACAAATCTGGTCTGTGCAGGTGGGAGGTCTGGGTTCAAATCCTAATTCAGTCACTTATTGATTCTGAAAGCTCAAACAAGTTACTTCACCTTTCACGGTCTCAGCTTTCCTCATCCATGTAATTGTTCTAAAATGTCATAAACTATTTGTCTGGATTTCCAATGTTTTGGGGTTTTGATTTTGCGTGTGTGTGTGCATGTATATATGTATTTCATTTTTTATTAAGTTTATTTACTTGAAATATATGTTTACACAGAGGACAAACAGATACAGGATTTCAAGTAACCTATGGGATAGTCGTTATCTGTTAAAACACACAATCATTCCTTTTTACAGTATCAAAACCAGATGCAAACTTTTGATGCAAACTTACCTCACTGTTAACTCTGTTTATGAAGATGGGAGACACACTTATTCACCATGTAATTGGATTAATCAAAAATGCTGTGGATCCCCGGGGACCACAGTGGCAGAAACGTTGCAGGTCCCCAAGCGGCGGCAGCAGCCACATGTGTTATGTGTCTCCGAAGGTGGCTGGTCCCGGGCAGGGAACTATGCAGCAGTGGGCGAAAGACAGAGACATGGATTGGCAAGCCACACAAAGTGAGGCTGGATATTTATTTAGTAGGTTATGGAAGGGAAGAGGGAGAAGGAAAGAAGAGAAGAGAGAGAGCAGAGAGAGAGAGAAACAGAGAGAGAAACAGAAGGGAAGGGGAGAAGTGGAGAGAGGCAAAGCTGCCTCCTTGAAAGGGAATGGGGTGTCAGACTGCAAGAAAGAAGGGAGATCTCCCTGCCTCAGTGAACAGGTGGTCGTGGGCGTGGCTTGTCTCTTAAAGGGACAGGACAGATCATTACACACAGTTCAGTTAAATGACACATACAAAAAGCCATTCCCTCAGAAACAAAGATGCTCGTGTCTCTCAACGCAGGGCTGTAAGCTTCACGTTCACGCCATATTCATCTTCTTCCCATTTTCACTCCTCTCCTGGCTGAAGACTTGGGTCAGCACCTCATGCTTTTAGCTTGGGTATCTTTCCTGCCACATACAGCATCACTGACTTACCTGACGGGAACTATACAGGACAGAGGCTGCCATCTTCCTGTTTGAGCTGTACCCAGACTCTGCCCCTGTACTGAACATCACGGCTCCATTCTCCAGAAATGCATTCAATCCAGTTGCTGAGCGCACATCCTGAATCTCAGTAGCAGCAGGGTTTTCTACAGTCTTTCTTATGGGAATCTGCCTCCTCTCTGTTATGGGCTTCTTATTGCTAAAATAAGCAGGGTAGATACAAATAAACCTGCACTGGTCAGCCGGGAACTGCGCATCTGCACACACCATCTTCTCAGAAGTCCCCACAGCACCGCCAGCCCTACTGGCAACACACCAGATGAAAGATGGTTTTTGTTTTTTTTTGTTTGTTTGTTTGTTTGTTTTTTTTTAAGCGTTCCCATAAACTCTGTTCCAGATTCTGGAAAACACCAGGAAACACTCCTTGGGATCTGGGGCACTTGATGGTGAAGAGCTGAGAAACTGAGACCAACAGCTGGATTATTCCAGTCCCTATGACCTGCCCGTTTGCGGCCACCAGGACAAGTAGACAGCAACCACCATGTGACAAAGTAGCTAAAACCATTGGGTGTTCAGGTTCAGAAGTGGCAAGGTCTGTGGCAAGTTCAGTTTGCTTCTTGGTGTGAGAGGGTGTGGCTCCCAACCCCACCCAGCTCACTCCCCCAACATACACACACACACACACACACACACACACACACACACACACACACACACACGCTTGTTGGCAGCTCCTCAGAGCCCATCTACAGCTCTTTTGTCAGTAATGGCATCTCTACGTAGGGACGCAGTTCTGCATGTGAAATAAGGCTTGTCCCTTGCACGCCGACTCCTCGGGATGCTGAGACTGGCACCGACAGACAGAGGCTAATTGGCAGACTCCAGCAGTCAGTTTCTGATGACACAGGAGAAATAATAAAAGACAGAGAACGGGAACAAAGAAAGTTTAGAGAAGATAATAAAGGGGCCATCTGCACCGTGAGCATTTGCTGGAGAGTGGAGAGGGTGACTGGGAAATAGAGGGGACCCAGTCCCCGCAAACGGAAAGGTGTAAGAAGCACAGGGTTGGACCTGCTTTCCTTGATTGTGCTAACCAGCTCCAGACCCAGATGGACAGACACAAGGGGACAGAAGTACAGACGAAATAGGTAGCTCGGCATTTCATATTCTAGGCTTACCGTTGGCGAGAGTTCCACGGCACTCTCCACACACACACACACACACACACACGTTAAATTTAGCAATAAGCAGACAGCCCAAATTATAAAGTCAAATGGACCAACCAATGACAGGACTTCGGGGAACAGCTCCACTGTTTATACACCCGTGTATGCCCTCGAGTGTTCTGGAATATTTTTATCCTCTCATTTGTTACTCTGCCCATCACTGAATTCTATATAAATGAAGAGGGGAATATACAGGAGGGAAGGGGAGAGAAGAGGGAGAAATTAAAACAAATAACTGTGTTCCTTGCAGAGGTCAAGTCTGTCTGAAGGGAAACTAAACAGTTGATTGCATTCTTACAGGAAAACTGATTTAGGATTCCCACTTCAATTAATAAAAATTCCACTTTCAGAGTGCATGAATTTTACATTTTCGTCAGACTTGGTAGTGATATATTAAACCCCGAGTGTTTGCAGGGAAACGCATGTACTTCTTTAGCACAAAATGATCAATTTTTTTTTCTCCTTTTGTTTCAGAGAATTTTTCTGTCCAAGAAAATGACCTAGTTTGTGGCTTCCCTGCATTCAGGGTATGTCACACCCATGTTCACAGAAAGAGGGGAGAAAATAACAACAGAAGCATCCTTTGGGGTCAGGAAGACAACCACAGAAGCACGCAGATCTGAGTTCTAATACCAGCACCCACAAAAAAGAGTTGGGCATGGTCATAGGCACTTGCTACCCCCGGCATCGGGAATGAGGAGACATCCAGTCCTGGCACTCACGGTCAGCCAACCTATTCTAATGGCAAATTCCAGGTGCAGTGAAGGAGTCTGTGTCAAAAAGATGGCGGATGACATCCATGACTGTCCTCTGGCTTCCACACGAGCCTATGTATACATGCAAACACACACATGTTCGCCTGCACACATGTGAACTCACAGAGTAAAAAGAGCAGCCTGTGGATTATTTTTCTATAATCACACATCCAGTCTTATGCATGGAGACTCATTGTCCAGAGTTCTCACACCAAAACCCTAGCAAGCTCAGCACCGATGTCCACCCACTAACAGAGAGCAGTACACAGAGCAAGGGCAGAAGGACGCTGATGGAGGAAGGTCATTGGCTAATAAAGGAACTGCCTTGGCCCATTTTATTGGTTAGAGGATAGGTGGGAGGAGTAAACAGAACAGAACGCTGGGAGGAAGAGGAAGTGAGGTCAGACTCGAAAGCTCTGCTCTCGGGAGCAGACGCCTGAGAGAGACGCCATGCCCCGCTCCCGGGATGAAGCTCTGACCCAGGATGGACATAGGCTAGAATCTTCCTGGTAAGCGCACCTTGGGGTGCCATACACAGATGATTAGAAATGGGCTAAATTAATATGTGAGAATTAGCCTAGAAGAGAATGGGCCAAGCAGTGTTTAAAAGAATACAGTGTCCGTGTAATTATTTCGGGGCATAAGCTAGCCGAGCAGGCGGCTGGGGTGCTGGGGATGCAGCCCCGCCGCCTTTATTACTACAGGATGCTTCAGAGGAAGCAAGGCTGCAATCTGAGCCTAGGGGCCACCCTGGGGTGAGAGCATGCATCGTCTGTCCCTCAGTATAGCATTCGAGAGTCAATGTTATTTTTATTTAGCTGCTAATATTTTTTTAAAAATCTCGAGTGCTTTCAGATAAGAGTTTGAGAGTCTAGCTCCTCCTTAAGAATCTGAAAGTGTGGGGCTGGAGAAATGGCTGACAGTAGAGAGGCAAACCTTGTGCATGAAAAGTCAACTGTGGCTGTGCACACCAGTGGCCCTGGCGTTTGAGGAGACAGAAGGATAACTGGGGATTGCCAGCATCCTGTCTGGCTCCCCATTTAGTGGAAGACCTCTCATCAAAGAAGTAAGGAGGAAGTCAGGCGGTGATGGCACACACCTTTAATTCCCCCGCCCTCGGGAAGCAGAGGCAGGCAGATCTCTGAGTTCAATCCAGGCTGGTCTACAGATTGCGTTCCAGAACAGCCAGGGCTACACAGAGTCACCCTGTCTTGAAAAACCAAAAAGGAAGGAAGGAAGGGAGGGAGGGAGGGAGGGAGGGAAGAAGGGAGGGAGGGAAGGAGGGAGGGAGGGAGGGAGGAAGGAAGGAAGGAAAGAAAGAAAGAAAGAAAGAAAAGGAATAAGGTAGAAAGTGATAGAGGCAGACACCTGAAATCCTCCTCTGCACACACACTAACACACACACACACACTAACACACACACACACATTTTCTGACAGTGTTGGATCAGTAGTGTCCCATGTAACAGTTGGCATAAGTAGAAAGTGATCCCTGGGGCCAAAGAGATGGCTCAATGGTTAAGAGCACCACCTGTTTTCCCAGAGGATCTGAGTTTGATTCTCAGCACCTACATTTGGCTCACAACCATCTGAAACTCCAGTTCTCGGTGATCCAATGCCCTCTTCTGGTCTCCACAGGTACTGCAGGCACATGGTGCACAGGTACATATGCAGGGAAAACATTCATACCCATAAATAATAAAATTGGAATTTTTTTTAAAGATTTATTTATCATGTATACAACATTTTGCCTCCATGTATGCTGACACACCAGAAGAGGGTGCCGGATGTCATTACAGATGGTTGTGGTCCACCATGTGGTTGCTGGGAATTGAACTCATGACCTGTGGAAGAACAGCCAGTCCTCTTAACCACTGAGCCACCTCTCCAGCCCCAAAATTGGAATTTTTTAAAACAACAAAATAATTTTAAAACTCTTTTTTTTCCTCCCATGTAATGGCACTGATAATAATGCCAAACTTCCAGGTTAATAAAAAGACCAAATCCAATCATGGCTGTGCAGAGGACTTGGTCTGTAGCAAACGGTCAGAAGAATACCTACTTTATCACCTAGGCATTAGCATTAGATGGTATGGGATACTGAGGGTTTAACAAGTCAGGTCAGCATCTCACTGTCCCATTCCAAGACGCCGTCAGGAACTCCACATACCTGGACGCCCTCATGGTGGCCATGGAAACCAGAAAGCTGAGCGATGTGGTTTGCCTCAATTAAGAGAAGAGAAATGGCTTCCTCTCTGCATTGTGATATTAAGTAATATCAATGTTTCATGAACCTTATTAGTATAGGTGAGACAAAATAAGATATCGCCCAGGGAAATTAATTTTAAACACATTGCATGTAAAATGCAAGGGTTCACAATATTGTTTCTAAAGCAGCCTGATCTTAATATCATACATTTGACTTTATGAAGAGCCCAGATTTAGATTAATCATATTGTTTTTTATTTACAACTCAATATAATAATTGGCTTATCTGTGATATTAATATGCATGGATTTTTTTTAGCTTGCTTCTTCAAGAAAGCAAACGTTCAGCCTGGTGTTTATAATATGTTGATTTTAATATGCAATGGGTGTGTTTATATGCAGATTAAATTGGATCGCATTTATACTAAACAAGGAAAACAAATGCAGAACGGTGCTGCGAGCCCAGAAACTCTCATTAAATGAAGGAGAAGAATCCACCTCAATGGCTCACCTTCTCGGAGAGGGCTTTGCAGGGCATCGAAGCTCACTCCATCCAGGCTGGCAAGACTGCACTGTGTCCCTACAAAGCCAAGGAGATGAGGAAACTGTCTCCCCGTCAGCTGTGGCTCCCAGCTAGGGCAGGAAGAAGACAGTTGGCAAGGGTGGCAGGTATTTGGGGTTGTCACCAACACCAGACTCTTGTTACTGGAGTTCCTTCCAGAGATGCCTCCAAAAGCTGCTGCCACTGTCACAGTGTGGCGCCAGCTAAGATAAAAAGCTCTTAGAAAACTGCCCCTGGTCCTGGAATAAAGCCTGTGGCTGGAACCTACATTTTTTAATAAGATACTTTCCCGTTTATTATTTTTGTAGGGAGGCACACGTGACAGGGTCTATGTGTGGCGGCCAGAGAACAATGCAGAGGAGTGGGTTCTCTCCTTCCACCATGTAGATACTGGGATGAGCTCACGCCAGGAGCCTGGTGGTAAGCACCTTCACACACGCACATCAGGCAGAACCCATCTTGACTCACCTTTCTCCAGGGTTTGTTTGGGTCTCTCACTTGCTAATCTCACAGGACCATGAGGAAGGCACCTGTCCTTCCAAGTCCCAGACAGACTCAATGAAGCCACAGGACCAAGTATGATACTTGAGAGCTGGAACTGTATTCATAGAGACTCAGATCTGTGCATCCGGATGCTGGGGGGGGGGGGGGGGGCGGGGAATAATCCTGTGCCTAGAGACACACCAAACTGAACGGGGGCGGGGGGGGGGGGGCGCTTGAATAACTTGACTATAAACAGGACATAGCAGTGTGAGCTTTTACCAAGGGGGGAGGCATTGCCAGAGGACTCAGGGCCACACCTTAAGGAGAGAGTCAGTTCAACCACCAATCCCTGGTCCTCTACCCTAGGGAACCATCCCACATCCGTAGCAGTAACGTGAAAACCAACTTTGCCTCCAACTCCTCCATCTTCACAAATTCCACGGTACAAGGGAAACAGATGGGGTTGGCTTGCAGCAGGCTCAAGAGGGTATCTAAGAAGAAGGGGCTTTAATTTTAAGTCAGGTTCAAAGGTGAGCTTAAAATATGTAGCAAAATGTGCTGATTTGTTAACAAAGACTATTGGGTAAAGTAACTATAGAAATTTTCATGAAGGGCCAGTGCAATGGTTCAGAAGAAAAAGGTGTTTTCCACCAAGGCTGACGATCTAAGTTCGATACCAAAGAGCACCATGGTGGAAGAAGAGAACCAACTCCTGAAAGTTGTCCTCTAATCTCCACATTTTGAGTTTCTGTATGTCTATGTGTCTGCGGGTGTGTGTCTCTTCCCCCCCCCCACACACACACACAAGAAAGCCATCAGGAAAGTTGTGTCGAATGAACTGAGAAAAACTTCCCACTTCAATAAAGTTTCAAGTCAGAGGAGAAGACAAACCGAAGCTGCTTTGTGCTTGCACCCCATTATTCTCTTTGCACCCCATCATTCCCACCTGCTTAGCACTCCACTGCACACATGAAACCCTGGTTAGCATAATTTCTCACAGATGGAGAAATCGCAGTGACTGCCTTGAAAGAAGGAAGAAATGCCAGGAAATTACCATCTCGAGACAAAGGAAAGCAGAACCAGGCAACATCCCCATAGGTAATTTCTAGCCCACTTAAAATTTAAAATGACATTAAAATTATCATTCTGTTTATTTCCAGGAAGCTAAGTTCTTCCCACGCACCTAGTCCTATGTATTTAATTCCCGAACAAACAACTTCGCCTAACCCCACAGTCCAAAAACTCCAATTATGAACTACTTATTCCATCCAACCAAAAGCTCCCAGAACACAGAATAAAGCTCTGGCTGAAGCGGCTATTATTATTCAAATAATATTGATGTTCATCTCCACTGGGGATTCCCCTTTGGCTCTTCTCAAAAGGCTGTTAAGTTAGAATTCTGACTCTTAAAAGTTGGGGGAGGATGTTTTTGGCAGAGAGGATAAGCGTGGGGAAAGCATGGGGGCTTTCGGGACATGTGGCTCTTCCCGTAGTCTGGAACCTGGGCTGTGTGAAGTAGAAGAAGGAAGATGAGAAACCAAGACAGAGGACTGGAGCTGTGAGAATTTGGAACTCACTCTCCAGGAGGTAGCTTCCTGTAGGGTGCACCTTCAAAGGGCGATCTAATCCCTGCCTTCTCCCTCCTATTCCTCCCTGTCAATCAAATGATCAGGAGCCTTAGTCCATGGCTGAACATAAATTCTCATATACTTGGGGAAATGTGTAGAAGAAAGAGTTTCCCATAATCGAGGGAGAAGCCACATCTGGGAGGGAGAATGTGCATGAAAGAAAGAAGGAAGCAGACCAAGGCTTCTGCCAGTCCCTGTGGGCCACTGGAAAGGCAGGAAGTCCCCTAATGGGATGACTGCATAGCGGGTGTGCTATCAATTTCCCGGCTGTGACAAATGCCTAGGAGTGGCAGCATGGGCAGGAAAGAGGTGCTTAGAGCCCAGCTGCAGAGGTTGTCATCCATGGGTGTCCAGACCCATTGCTTTAGGCTCAAGGCGAGGCTGAATGTCACCACTGCAGGAGCATGGGGCAAAGGCAGAGTGGGATTAGGACCCAGGTATAGCACTGGAAACCTGTTTCCTCTGACCAGTCCCCACCTTCCACACTGCTGCCACCTAGCAATGTTCAGACTGGGAATCCGTCAGTGGGTTCATCCACTCACGAAAGCCAAGTCCACAGGATCCAGTCACATCCTCTAAATTTATCATCCGTGGAGTACCTGACATATTCCAAACACAACAGAGTGCCCAGGCAAGCAGGGCAGCCTACCATCTTCACAAACATGGCAAAGAAGGAACAGAAAGGTTCTGAGTTTGGAGGGTAACAGGGCAATGGATATAGCAGTAGGCTCCAATATGGCCCTAACCCAGTACATCCATGGAGCCACCTCTCATGCCTGGGCACAACAGGAGGCCCAGAATGTAGGACAACCTGGAGGATCGGGACCAAGCAGAGAAAGATAATCCCAGAAGCTGGAAAATGGTTCAGTAAAACACTTGCCTCCTAAGCGTGGGGCCCTGATTTCAATCCCAGAACCACATAAAACTTCTGATGGTGGCATGCCCCTGTAACCTCAGCAGTGGCAAGAAGGGAGGCAAAGACAAGAAGATCCCTGGACCCCAACTGGCCCACTTGGCAAAGTTCCAGGCCACAGACAGACCTTGTCTCAGACAAAAAGTGGAAGGCACCTGAGAAATGGCACCAGAGGTTGTACTCTGACCTCCACATTCACACACACACACGTGTGTGCATACCACACACACACAAATATGCGTACAGACACACATGTGAACACACAAACATCTTCCAGGTGCATCTATAGGCTTGGCAATCAACCATGCCCAATCCAGAGTCAATGCAAGGCCCCAATGTTGACACAGATACTGGCATTGGTACCGCTTGGTTCTGCCAACGATATTGAACACTGAGCACCAAGGGGCAAACATCTTCTTCCCTCCCTACCCACTCCCCATCCCCCACTCCTGCCACTTGAATATGACCATGGCCATTGTTCCTGGCAGTAGCTGGGGCTAAGACAGTGTCTTAGTTACTTTTTTTTTTTTTTTTTTTTTTTTTTTTTTGGTTTTTCGAGAGAGGGTTTCTCTGTGGCTTTGGAGCCTGTCCTGGAACTAGCTCTGTAGACCAGGCTGGTCTCGAACTCACAGAGCCTGCCTCTATCACCATGACAAAACACCATGATCAAGAGAACTTATTAAAAAGTACATAATTTGGGGCTCATGGTACTAAAGGCTAGAGTCCATGACCATCGTGGTAAAGAACATGTCAGGGAGGAGGGATGGTACTGGAGCTGGAGCTGAGAGCATACAGCTTGAGAGAGAGAGAGAGAGAGAGAGAGAGAGAGAGACTGGGAAGGTGATGGACTTTTGAAACTTTTAACCCCACCTTCAATGACACACCTCCTCAACAAGGCCACTCCCCCTAATCCTTCCCAAATAGTTCCACCAACCAAGGACTAAATACTAAACATATGAACCTATGGAGACCATCCTCATTCAAACCACCCCTGATGACATCTTGCTGTGTAGCCCTGGGTGGACTGGAACTCGCCACATAGATCAGAGATCCATCCTCCTCAGCCTCCTTAGGTTGACCTTCTCACCCAGCCCAGCTTTGGTTTTCAGTAGTGAATGGTGAACTCCCTCACACAGTCAAGGGTTGCTCACCTATAGGAAGGGTGCCGGATGCACAACAGCAAACAGCGTTAACATCTGTCCACCCCAGGCTCAGATCTCTGGACGGATTTGAGTTTAACTTTTCTGCTGCCTCAGCAACATGAGAACACCCAGTCAGCAATGCAGCTGAACTACAGGAAATAAAATCCCACTGCACAGCTCAGGTTCCCGGCGAACATTCAGAACATTCATCGTCCTACACCACGACACTACGTCATTTTCAAGAGTGCTTGTCCATGACAGACTCAAGGGTCTGTTCTAATCAAACCATCCGAAACAGTCCTAAAGAGACCAGGCTTTTGGTTCCACGAGTTCCCCCTCGTCAGCTGTGTGTGACCTCTGTCGCTTCCCCTCATTCTGTGTCATCTCAAGCAGGAACAACAACTACCTCCTTGCCGTCTTCTGTGGACGAGAGAGCTGTAGGAGAACCAACTCATCTGCTCCACCTCAAGCAGGGATAACAGCTACCTCCTTGCCATCTTCTGTGGACGAGAGAGCTGTAGGAGAACCAACTCTTCTCTCCCCTTGTTTTACTTTGTGCCAAGTCACTTTCCATTTTTTTCTCTCTAGAGAGGTAGAACCTTATGGGGCATCATGTAGGCACCTGCCTGTAATGTCAGCACTGGGGAGGCAGAGACAGGGGGATCCCAAGGCTTGCTGACCAGCCAGTCCAGCCAAATGGGTGAGCTCCAGCTCACTCTTAGTCTCTGTCACAAAAATAAGTTGTGTGGCCAATGAGATAGATGGCTTAGTTGATAAAAAGTGTTGTTGCCAAGCCTGAGGGCCTGAGTTCAATCCCAGGGACATGGTAGAAAGACAGAACTGACTTCTGTGAACTGTTTACTGACCTTTTCTACCCACATGCTATGGCATGCAACTCCCCCATACACGTGTAAATAAATATAATAATAAATAAATACATTTTATTGGGACTTTAAAAAAAAAAAGGGTCAAGGGGGTGGAGAGTTCAGGTCCCACCACCCACATCTGGCAGCTCACAACTACCTGTAACTTTGTTTCTGGTGGATCCAGCGCCCTCTTGTGGGTTCTGAGGGTATCTGCATTCACTCATGTACATACCCACACACAGATACACACATACACACATAATCAAAAACAAAAATAAACCGTTTTAAAGGAAGATGAAGAAGCCAGGAGTAGTGGTGCTTTAACCCCAGCACTTGGGAGGCAGAGGCTGGCAGATTTCTGTGAGTTTGACCAGCAAGTTCCTGGTCAATCAACACTATATAGTGAAGAAGAAAACAATAGAAGAAGAAGACAGTGTGTCAGCCTTGGACTTCAGACCTGTACACACACAAATACATGGCACACATACATCGTATACACACAAAATAATTAAAAATATTTAAACTATCAAGAATTTAAAGTAAACATAAGTAGAGCCTCTTTTCCGACTTGTCTGATACCTTGTCTTACTTTGGCTAATTGAGCATGTGAAAATAATGGAGCTGGAGTTCCCAGCCTGGCCCTCAAAGAAGCCCTGGGCGACGTGGGTTCTGTTGCTTCTGCCATGGGAATGTGGCCAAGCTGGCCTGCCAACGTCGGGAGACACACAGAGTATCACCAGGTCACCAGGTGGTTTAGCTAACAGAGCCAGCCCACAGAGATGTGACCACCCCTGATGAAGCAGCAGGACATTCACGGGGCCATCCTGAACAAGAACAATAAACACATCCCACGTTACTAGGTTCCGGTAGCTGGTTTCTGTGCAGAATAGCTAAATGCCACAGAATAGTATGAAAAGTTTTTAAACACGAGAACTAAGCACACCCTAAGAATTCTATAAATGTTAACGACCATACCCTGAAGCGGGCAGCTCATAAAATGCTAGCGGCTATGTAATCTGACACAGCAAGGGCTGACATTCCATTTAAAATTATCAGTGAGACTTGTCACTCAAGGGCACTGTCCAAACAGATATGCTTAATGTCATAGGTAGAAAAGGTCAGCTCCCTCCCTAAAACACGGATCTGAGTGAAGGTTAAAAACAATAAGAACCTCCCAGATCCCAGCCGTCTGGAGTTGACGTCTCCGAGTACTCTTGGCCTTGCAGACTCAACACGCATGCTCCCTGCCACAAAATCGACAATCACGGCGAAGTCCTAGTTAAGCCCCAGATCAATGGTTCAACTGTGCCAGGTCAGGTAGATGCCCGCGGCGTGATGGGGGAAATGATGTTTGGTGGCGACAGCCGAGACAATCACATTTGTTTTCCCCAGTTTAATGCCAAATCAACCCCTCAAAGGCAGTCGCAGATTGCGCGCGGGTCCATCTCGGTCAGAGCAGATCATCCTCGTCGTCTCTTTCGCATGCCGCATCTCGCCCCGCTCTGTTTTCTTTTACAAACTTAAGTTTTTCTAAAAATTCGCTACAGTCCTCAAGACAGCTTCTCCTACCAATCCCCTGGAACGATCGAGAATCTGCTCTGCGCACTTGCAAAGGGGGGCGGGGCCAAAGCCTTGAGAACTCCAGAAAACAGAGCTCGAGGAGCACGGTGTGGTTCTCCTGACTCTTGTGATGCCGCGATTTGACTGCTGTAGCGTCCTGTCTGAGCACAACAGTGAAGGAATACTTGACCTGACTCAGGTCCTTTCTCATCATCAAGTCTACACCTGGCTGAGGAGACAACTCAGTAAGTAAAAGCCCTCGCTGGGCAAACATGAAAATCTGAACTCGAATCTCCTAGTACCCATGTGAAAATATGAGCATGGCTGTGTGCACCTGTAACCCCTGTGCTGAGACAGTTAGAGGCTCGCTGGCTGCCTGGGAACGGAGTTCCAGGTTCAGTAGAGACCCTGTCAAAGGAATAAGGCTGACAGCAATAGAGGAGGATGACCGGATGTCATCCTCTGGCTTCCAGGCAGGCACTCACACACATGCACACTCACGCATACACCACCTCCACACGGGCACATGCACACTTACACATGCACACTCATGCATACACCACCTCCAGACGGGTACATGCACACTTACACATGCACACTCACTCATACACCACCTCCAGACGGGCACACTCATGCATACACCACCTCCAGACGGGCACATGCACACTTACACATGCACACTCACTCATACACCACCTCCAGACGGGCACACTCATGCATACACCACCTCCAGACAGGCACACTCATGCATACACCACCTCCAGACGGGCACATGCACACTTACACATGCACACTCACTCATACACCACGTCCAGACGGATACATGCACACTCACACATGCACACTCATGCATACACCACCTCCAGACAGGCACACTCATGCATTCACCACCTCCAGACGGGCACCCACACACAGGTACACTCATGCACACACCACACAGAGAGAGACACACACTCAGTTTATACCTATTATCAACATACCCGAAGTGTGCAATAACTACATCTTATCCATCATGGATGAACTCAGGTGGGCACAACAGGAAGCAAGCATATAATAAAATTTCCTTTACATGTAGGCAAAGTGCTTATAGCTCTGGGTTCCAGCATTTTCTGTGGTTCCCTCTTCTGGAAGCATACAGATTATAAAACACATCTTCCATAGTGATGAGGACATGTGGGCACAAGGACAGAAAGCTGAGCAATTCCCACTGGCCCCAAGAGGATATTAACCTCTTTGTCATTCTGTAGTAAATTATTTATGGCTATCTTCTTTGTTGGGTTTTTTTTTTCCCCATTTGGAAGTTCAACCCCATGTGCTGATGGCTGACAAAACACTCGATAACGCTGAAAACCTTTATCATTAAATCAGAAACAAAACTATAAATTTTGGCCTTTGAAATCAGACTGACTGGTGAGGATCATTTTGCCCCTGAAATATTACAGTCATGATCAATTTGCTGTAAAAAATAAGAAGTTTAGCTCAGCAGTCTCCAGTTAGAAGGCGAGATGTTCAAGAGGAAAGTTTATATCCAGCCCTAGGGATAAATTAAGTTTTATGGGAAAAATATGCATTATTACATGCTTATCTGTTTAACATATTATTCTTTCCTGCATCAGCATAATAAATATTTTTAATCATATATTTTATCGAATATGTGACAATCTGATTCCTCCTCTCTTGGCCCAAACATGTTTAATTAATCACAGCACACAGAGAGGCTTTCACACCCCTATGTAAAAAGCCCCGATGTGTTCTGCAGATGGACAAGCCTAGGGAAATGAGTGTGATGGGCAAAGGGGGATAATTCAAATTATATTGTCCTGAAGGGTAAACAAAGACCCGTCTCACACCCTTCCCCTCTCACCCCTGCTCCTTGCAAGGCAGCTTTCAGAAGAATGTGCTTGGGACTTGACTCAGCACCAGGAAGAGGGTTTGGACTCTGAACATATGGTCCTCCGAGGACATGTGAGTTATAAGAAATCGAATTTGGAGCGGGCGTGGGGGAGCTGGAGAGATGGCTCAGTGGTTAAGAGCATTGGCTACTCTTCCAGAGGACCAGAGTTCAGTTCCCAGCATCCACATGGCAGCTCCCAACTGTCTGTCACTCTAGTTCTAAAGGATCCAGCATCCTCAGACAGACACACATGTAGGCAAAACACAAATGCGCATAAAATAAAAATAAAATAAATTATCAAAAAAATATAAATAAATCAAATGGGATGGTTGACCTTTGCTGTCCACCTGACTGGACTTAGAATCGCCATGGAAGCAAACTTCTGGAGGGAAGGGGGTTCCAGACAGGTTTAATAAGTTGGGAAGACCCACCCTGAATGTAAGCAGCACCATCCATGGTCTGAGGTCCCTGACTGAATAAAAAGGAGAAGCGAGCCGAGCATCAGCCTTCATCTCTCTGTCTCTGATTCCTGACTATGAATGCCACGTGACCAGCCACCCCCTGCTCTTGCTGCCACGCCTTCCCTACCATGATGGACTGTGTCCTCAAACTGACAGCCAGAATCAACCCTCAGCTGCTTCTTGCCAGACATTTTGGTCATTGGAACGAGAAAAGTAACCAGCGGAGAGAGCACAGGATTCAGAGCCTGGGCGCATATGTGAGGTATCAGATGTCTGCATGTGTGCATAAAGCAAGGAGTTATTCTCTCAATTATGCAGAGGGTATTGTGCGTGTGGGGGCTGTGAAGGGCAGAGGTGTAGAGTTAGTTACAGGCAGCTGTGAGCTACCCAAATTAGGTGCTGGGAATTGAACTTGGGTCCCTTACAAGAGCCGCAAGTACTCTTAATCACTGAGCCATCTCCCCAGCCCCTCTACTGACTAACTTTAAACAAACTTCGGCCCTTGCTGTATTGACTTCAATTCTTCCACATACTCTCCACAAAAATCTATGAGGTAAGGATAATGCCATTTCCATCTCAGAGATAAGACACCGACGGGGCTTCAGGAGGTGAAACGTAACTGGAAAGCGGAGGAAAGCCTCTCAGGAAGCCATCGCCACAGTCCCTGGGACAAGAAGGAGAAGACAGGCTAAAGCAAGGTTGCAGTTCTGAGGTGAAGACCGATGGATGAAATCAGGAAAGATTTGGGAGACAAAAAAGTCAGTACAGGACTATATGGTGAGGGGGCTGATACAGTTCCCAGAGCAGTATATTTTCAAATGTCACATAGGGGTGGTTGAGATAGCTCAGCCAGTGAAATATTATGCACAAGCCTGACGTTACACGCTTAGAACCCACAGTGTAAAGAGAGAGCCAGTTCTCAAATGTTGTCCAGTGACCTCGATGTCACACACACGTGTACACACATACACACATATACGCCATCATCATCATACACGTCCATAGCCAATAATAATAAGTTAACATTTAAACAAAATGTTATACATATAGAAAAAAGAACAAGTGTGGGAAAAAAGGAATAGTGAGAGGCAAACTATCAATGCATAGTCTATATATGCATGAAAATGCTTGGAAAAACCCCATAGTTTTGTGCAAATATTATCTGCTAATAATAAAAAATAACACATCAAAAGATAGAAACCCCGACATGTACCTGCACTTTCTCCTATTCTTCCATCTTGCATGCAAATGAGAAATACAGACACATCATCTCAGTCTTCAAGCGGCAGGGAGGAGCCTGAATCTCTACCTGATTGACAGTCCAATGCATCATTGTGACACCGGGGTGGACAGTTCTCCACAGCACACTCACACGCCTTAGGACATCACTTGTCTCAGTGTTTTCTGGGGGATGTTTAGATAGCAAGCAATTTTGGGGAAAGAGGTAGTGAACACCTCCAAGGCAGAGTGTGGGTATGCTTCCTGAGCAGGGGTAAAAATAATGGCTTCCATTGAGCCAAAATGGGGCAGCTTCTCTAGAACCCACCTTGAGATACTGGGGATTGCATAAATCTAATTATCCTTAGTTACCAAGAAAACCCGCTACCCAGTATGCATTTACCAAAGCCACTGTGCTGAACAGCAGTTTCCTCTAAACTGAAACATTCCCTGGAGGAGGGGAAAAGGAAGCTCAAGGGACTCCAGAAGTAACCAACACACAAGTCTCAGGAAGCTCCTGAAACTAACAAGACTCTCAAATCTCCTTTACAGTATTACTGATGTATTGACGGTCCACTAGGAGAAGAGACTGAGCAGCCCAGATGCCTAGAGGAGCCTCTCTGGCCTGTAAAGTTGCCAGCAAGTCATACTCAGGACTCCAGGGTTCTAGCTTTCTTGAGTCCCCATCTACACTGGAGTAAGCTTTTGGTGATGCAGCTTTCTTTGAGTCATTTCTGTTCCTGTAGATAACCCCCAATCATGCTCCTGTAAGTAACCCCAGTAAATTCATTGAGCCAACAAGTTAGACTTTGGTGTGATCATTTACATTGGTCTGCCATGGGTGCCCCCATCTGGGATGAGATGATGCTTTCGTGAGTCTTCCCAAGAAACATCTGACAAGCATACCCCACCTTGACCACACAGAACATACAGGAACAAAAGAAATCAGCAGAAACCTGAGGCACAGGCTTGCCTGTTGTGCTTTGACAATGAGGCCCTTTGTTTCTGACCCAGGAGTTGTCTATCTTGCATCATCATCTGTGAGGCCTCTGCAGGCCAGCTTTTTAGCCTGCACAGTTCTTCACAACATTGCTCGTTGTCTTATTAATAAATTAAGCAATGTAGTAACTGTAATGATCTATCCTGTCTCTTTAAGAGACAAGCCATGCCCATTCCCTCCCCTGTCTGCTGAGGCAGGCTGAACTTCAGCTTCCAGCCTGACTTCCTTCCTTTTCCATCTCCCTCTCAAAGAGGCAGCTTCTGTCTCTCTCTTCTCCCCCCACTCTGTCTCTCTGTCTCTGTCTCTCTCTCTGCCCCCTCTCTCTGTTCTTCTCCTTCTCCCCCTTTCCTTCCATAACCCACTAAATAAATATCCAACCTCACTCTGCATGGTGTGCCTATGCATGTCTCTGTCTCTCACCCACCACCACATGTCTCCCTGCCTGGGACCAACCACCTTCAGAGACCTGTTTGTGGTGTGCCCATCTGTCTGTCTCTCCTCATGGCCTGCTGCAGCCACTCAGGGAACTGTGCCTTCCCTGCCTGGGACTAGCTGTTCTCGGAACCCACTGCCTGCTGCCACCGCTCGGGGACCTGAAGCATTTCTGCCACTGCAGCTACTCAGGGATCTGCAGCATTTTTAATTAATCCATTACAATAACCACTCCCCAAGTCCTTCCCATCATCCACATGTTTGCTTTCCAATACTTCAGTCATCTGTGGTCAATGGTAGTGCAAAAATAATAAGTGAAAAAGTCTAGAAATAAGCAAGTCATGTCCTTTCATGAGGATCTCAGCTGTTGTTGTTTGTTTGCAGTATTTGTTTTTGTTGATGATGGTGGTGATGTTGTCTTGAGGCAGAGTCACAAGAAGTCATGCTGCCCTTGTCCTTGTTATCAAGTTAAAGATGCCCTTGAACTCGAGATTCTCCTGCCTCTATCCTCAGAGTGCTAGGATTACTTATCCTTTATTCTTATTTATTGAGTTTATTTGTCTTTATGTTTAACAAAGAAAGATTTCTGTGGCAATTTATAAACTTAAAAACTAAAGAAAACCCTTTTGGAAGGATGGAAGTTGGTGCTGGGAAATGAACCCAGGCCTATGCACGCTCAACAAGCAAGTTTCCATCGTGTTATACCCCTGGTCCATAACTCACATTTTAGCTACTTATTGTACATCGTAGTATAGTGAAATCTCAAACTGTCTTGCTCTGTTCTGCTCAGGACATGGGTTGTTCTCTGTCCAGTGTATCCATAGCGTGTATACTACCCACACTACTGGAATCTCAGTCATTGTCTTCATTATTAAACCAACCATCAAAGTATGGCAGTGCTAGCAATCAAATAAAATTTATTTTCCTTGATAATGTCCTGAAGTACATGAATAAAGATCCTGGAAATGCAGAAATGACACAGAGAAATTGTCAAGTGCCACTAACTGGGCACCAAATATTCAAATACCAGAGTCTATAGGGGACATTTCTCATTCAAAAAATAGCCTATATTGATTAATGTCTTAAGAACACTCTGCATTTATATCATCAAGCTAGCCAAGGGCTCCACCCATCAACAGTATCTACAAAGAGCCTCTGTGTACCTTACTGGGACCTGTAAGAACAGGACATAAAGACAGAACCCCTGCCCTCGAAGGCCAAGCAATTGCAGCCAAAGGAACTAAGAGAAGTGTCAGAGTTGTGTTCAGTTTCCTCTCTGTGGATTACTAAAGCCCCCACCAACAAGCAGATAAGGCAACAAAGGGCTTATTGTCTTTCAGTCCCAGGTCACAGCCCATCATTGAGTGAAGTCGAGGCTCAAAGTTAAATCAGTCATTCAC